>NC_084840.1:78946816-79641816 GCF_033115175.1 Lepus europaeus | reverse complement strand
TTATGCACTTGCCAACGAAGAGACATTGCTTTTCTACAAAACCATTTTTACTGTGATTTTCTCCGTCCAATGCATATGAACTCCACACCATTTTGTTCGGATATGACTGGATGAAACCAGAAATATCCAGATGTGTTTTGGCTTACTGAATACCAGATATTGCTACAGCTTCTGTGTTTGTGTTTTCTGGATATTATAAACGGACTTTATAGTTTTGAATGCTTTTATCAGGGAGCATTTAATTTTGTACCGTAGAAACACAAATTGGTTCCGCATGGAGACAGCAGTCTACACATTCGTATTTTCTAAGGAGATAGCTAAAGGAACTGTGGAAAGAAACATGATATTTCCATTTGTATAGATGACATTTTATGCACTTGCCTAACGAAAAGACTTTGCTTTTCTGCAAAACCATTTTTACTGTGATTTTCTTGGTCCATTGCATAGGAATTCCACCCCCTTTTGTCCAGATATGCCTGGATGAAACCAGAAATATCCGGTTGTGGTTTTGGCTTGCTGTATCCCAGATATTGCTACAGCCTCTGTGTTTGTGTTTTTTGGATATTATCGACATGTTTTATTGTTTTGAATGCTTTTATCAGGGAATATTTAATTTTGTGTTGGGAAACACTAATTGGTTCCACATGGAGACACCAGCTCTACACATTCTTATTTTCTAGGGAGAAAGCTAGAGGAACTGCGGCAAAAAAACATCATATTTCTGTTTGTATAGATGACATTTTATGCACTTGCCTAACGAAAAGACTTTGCGTTTCTCCAGAACCATTTTCTCTCTGATTTTCTCGGTCCATTGCATATGAATTCCACACCACTTTGTCCAGATATGACTGGATGAAACCGGAAATATCTGGTT
This sequence comes from Lepus europaeus, assembly GCF_033115175.1. Taxonomy (NCBI): domain Eukaryota; kingdom Metazoa; phylum Chordata; class Mammalia; order Lagomorpha; family Leporidae; genus Lepus; species Lepus europaeus. The sequence goes on along the minus strand of NC_084840.1, from coordinate 79,640,942 downwards.
GTGTTTTGGCGAACTCAATCCGAAATATTGTGAAACCCTCTGTGTTTGTTTTTTCTGCATATTATGAAAGGACAGTATTGTTTTGAATGTTTTATCAGGGAACATTTAATTTTGTACCGTAGAAACACTAATTGGTTCCACATGGAGACACCAGCTCTACACCTTCGTATTTGCTAGGGAGAAATCTAGAGGAACTGTGGCAAAGAAACATGATATTTCTGTTTGTATAGATGGCATTTTATGCACTTGCCAAAGAAAAGACTTTGCCTTTTTCCAAATCCATTTTTATTGTGATTTCCTCGGTCCATTGCATACGAATTCCACACCACTTTGTCCAGATATGACTGGATGAAACCAGAAATATCCGGTTGTGTTTTGGCTAACTCAGTCCCAGATATTGCTACAGCCTCTGTATTTGTGTTTTCTGGATATAATCGATGGACTTTTTGTTGTGAATTTTTTTTTCAGGGAACATTTAATTTTGTACCATAGAAATACTAATTGGTTCGACATGGAGACACCAGCTCTACACATTCTTATTTTCTAATGAGAAAGCTTGAGGAAAGTCGGTAAACAAACATGATATTTCTGTTTGTATAGAAGATATTTTATGCACTTGCCAACGTAAAGACATTGCTTTTCTCCAAAACCACTTTACTGTGATTTTCTCCTTCCATTGCATACGAACTCCACACCAGTTTGTCCGGATATGACTGGACGAAACCAGAAATATCTGGGTTTTTTTGGCCAATTCATTCCCAGATAATGTGAAAGGCTCTGTGTTTGTGTTTTCTGGATATTATCGACGTGCTTTATTGTTTTGAAAATTTTTTCAGGGAACATATAATTTTGTCCTGGGAAACTTAATAAGATCCACAGGAGACACCAGCTCTACACATTCGTATTTTCTAGGGAGAAAGCTAGAGGAACTGCGGCAAACAAACATGATATTTCTATTGTATAGATGACATTTTATGCACTTGCCTAACGAAAGACTTTGCTTTTCTCAAAAAACCTTTTTTATTGTGATTTTCTCGGTCCATTGCATAGGAATTCCACACCACATTGTCTGTATATGACTGAATGAAACCAGAAATATCGTATTCTCTTTTGGATAACTATATCCCAGATATTGCTACAGACTCAGTGTTTGTTTTTTCGAGATATTATCAACGGACTTTATTGTTTTGTATGTTTTTAGCAGGCAATATTTAATATTTTCCTGGGAATCACTAATTGGTTCCACATGGAGACACCAGCTCTACACATTCGTATTTTCTAGGGAGAAACCTAGAGGAACTGCGGCAAAGAAACATGATATTTCTGTTTTATAGATGACATTTTATGCACTTGCATAACAAAAAGACTTTGCTTTAATACAAAACCATTTGTAATGAAATTTTCTTAGTCCAAGGCATATGAACTCCACAAAACTTTGTCCGCATATGCCTGGATGAAACCAGAAATATCCGGTTGTGTTTTGGCTAACTCAATCCGAAATATTGTGAAACCCTCTGTGTTTGTTTTTTCTGCATATTATGAACGGACTTTATTGTTTTGAGGATTTTCATCAGGGAACATTTAATTTTGTACCGTAGAAACAGTAATTGGTTCATCATGGAGACACCAGCTCTACACATTCTTATTTGCTACGGAGAAATCTAGAGGAACTGCGGCAAAGAAACATGATATTTCTGTTTGTATAGATGACATTTTAAGCACTTGCCTAAAGAAAAGACTTTGTTTTTCTCCAAAACCATTTTACTGCGATTTTCTTGGTCCATTGCATGCGAATTCCAAACAACTTTGTCCACATATGACTGGATGAAACCAGAAACATCCGGTTGTGTTTTGGCTAACTGAATCCCAGATATTGCTAAAGCCTCTGTGTTTGTGTTTTCCGGATATTATCAACGGACTTTATGATTTTGAATGTTTTTTATCAGGGAACATTTAATTTTGTGCCGGGAACACTTATTATTTCCACATGGAGACACCAGCTCTACACATCCGTATTTTCTAGGGAGAAACCCAGAGGAACTGCGGCAAAGAAACACCATATTTCTGTTTCTATAGATGATATTTTTAAGCACTTGCCTAACGAAAAGACTTTGCTTTTCTCCAAAACCATTTTCACTGCGATTTTCTCGGTCTATTGCGTACGAATTCCACACCACTTTTTCCAGATATGACTGGATGAAACCTGAAATATCCGGTTGTGTTTTGGCTAACTCAATCCCAGATATTGCTACAGCCTCTGTGTTTGTGTTTTCTGGATATAATCGATGGACTTTTTGTTTTGGATGTTTTCATCAGGGAATATTTAATTTTGTACCATAGCAACACTAATTGGTTCCACATGGAGACACCAGCTCTACACATTCGTATTTTCTGGGGAGAAAGCTAGAGGAACTGCGGCAAACAAACATTATATTTCTGTTTGTATAGATGATATTTTGTTTACTTGCCTAACGAAAAGACATTGCTTTTCTACAAAACCATTTTTACTGCAATTTTCTCAGTCCATTGCATACGAATTCCACACCAGTTTGTCCAGATATGACTGGATGAAACCAGAAATATCCGGTTGTGTTTTGGCGAACTCAATCCGAAATATTGAGAAACCCTCTGTGTTTGTTTTTTCTGCATATTATGAACGGACTTTATGGTTTTGAATGTTTTTTATCAGGGAACATTTAATTTTGTGCTGGGAAACAATAATTGTTTCCACATGCAGACACCAGCTCTACACATTCGTATTTTCTAGGGAGAAAACTAGAGGAACTGCAGCAAACAATCACGATATTTCTGTTTGTATAGATGGCATTTTAAGCACTTGCCTAACGAAAATCTTTGCTTTTCTCCAAAACCATTTTTACTGTGATTTTCTCGGTCCATTGCATACGAATTCCACACCTCTTTGTGCGGATATGACTGGATGATAACAGAAATATCCGGTTGTGTTTTTGCTTGCTATATCCCAGATATTGCTACAGCCTCTGTGTTTCTGTTTTCTGGATAGTATCGACGTGGTTTATTGTTTTGAATATTTTTATCAGGGACATTTAATTTTGTCCCGTAGAAACACTAATAGGATCCACATGGAGACACCTGCTCTACACATTCGAATTTTCTACGGAGAAAGCTAGAGGAACTGCAGCAAAGAAACATGATATTTCTGTTTGTATAGATGACATTTTATGCACTTGCCTAACAAAAAGACTTTGCTTTTCTCCACAACCATTTTTTCTGTGATTTTCTCGATCCATTGCATACGAATTCCATACCAGTTCACTGGATATGACTGGATGAAACCGGAAATATCCAGTTGTGTTTTGGCGAACACAATCCGAAGTATTGTGAAACACTCTGTGTTTGTTTTTTCTGCATATTATGAAAGGACTTTATTGTTTTGAGGGTTTTTATCAGGGAACATTTAATTTTGTACTGTAGAAACACTAATTGGTTCCACATGGAGACATTAGCTCTACACATTCGTATTTTCTAGGGAGAAAGCTAGAGGAACTGCCGCAAACAAACATGATATTTCGGTTTGTATAGATGACATTTTATGCACTTGCCTAACGAAAAGACATTGCTTTTCTCCAAAACTATTTTACTGTGCTTTTCTCAGTCCATTGCATACGAATTCCACACGAGTTTGTCAAGATATGACTGGATGAAACCAGAATTATCCACTTGTATTTTGGCTAACTCAGTCCCAGATATTGTGAAAGCCTCTGTGTTTGTGTTTTCTGGATATTATCAACGTGCTTTATTGTTTTGAATATTTTTATCAGGGAACATTTAATTTTGTACCGTAGAAACACTAATTGGTTCCACATGGAGACACCAGCTCTACACATTCGTATTTTCTAGGGAGAAAGCTAGAGGAACTGCGACAAACAAACATGATATTTCAGTTTGTATACATGACATTTTATGCACTTCCCCTACGAAAAGAATTTGCTTTTCTAGAAAAAAAATTTTACTGAAATTTTCTCGGTCCAAGGCATATGAACTCCTCACCACTTTGTCCGGATATGCCTGGATGAAACCAGAAATACCCGGTTGTGTTTTGGCTAATTCAATCCGAAATATTGAGAAACCCTCTGTGTTTGTTTTTTCGGCATATTATGAATGGACTTTATGGTTTTGAATGTTTTTTATCATGGAACATTTAAAATTGTGCTGGGAAACATTAATTGTTTCCACATGGAGACACCAGCTCTACACATTCGTATTTTCTAGGGAGAAAGCTAGAGGAACTGCAGCAAACAATCACGATATTTCTGTTTGTATAGATGGCATTTTAAGCACTTGCCTAACGAAAATCTTTGCTTTTCTCCAAAACCGTTTTTACTGTGATTTTCTCGGTCCATTGCATACGAATTCCACACCTCTTTGTGCGGATATGACTGGATGATAACAGAAATATCCGGTTGTGTTTTTGCTTGCTATATCCCAGATATTGCTACAGCCTCTGTGTTTCTGTTTTCTGGATAGTATCGACGTGGTTTATTGTTTTGAATATTTTTATCAGGGACATTTAATTTTGTCCCGTAGAAACACTAATAGGATCCACATGGAGACACCTGCTCTACACATTCGAATTTTCTACGGAGAAAGCTAGAGGAACTGCAGCAAAGAAACATGATATTTCCATTTGTATAGATGACATTTTATGCACTTGCCTAACAAAAAGACTTTGCTTTTCTCAAAAACCATTTTTTCTGTGATTTTCTCGATCCATTGCATACGAATTCCATACCAGTTCACTGGATATGACTGGATGAAACCGGAAATATTGTGAGACCCTAAAATAATGTTAACAAGGGTAAAAGAAATTGGGCAGGTTTAAAATGGAGTTGCTTGTGAGCTAACTGCATACTGTTCTGCTTCTGTGCAAAATGGCTGGGCTTGCAAAATGCTTTCATGAGATAATTGAACTTTAGTTGAACCTGTAGCATGTGATAATTATTTTAGGAGCTATGTTAAGTTTTTGGAAACCATAAAAGCAGAAGTTGACCCAACCTATGTCCTGATGACCCCGTATTTGTGCTTGCTCAAGTACTTTGTTCCTTTACCCCGGAAAAATCCTTTACCTTGTGATTTTTTGTCATGCTGTGGAAATATGCTAATGTTGTGGTTTTAAGCCTTAAATACCCTGTGCAATTAATGGTCGGGGTCGTTCTCTCTGCACTGCTTTGTAGTGTTACTGAGTCGACCCATTTGCAAATGAAATAAACTTTCCTCTGCTTTTGCATCGATTGGAGTGGAATCCGTGCTTCTGGGGGTCTCTCTCTTTCTGTGGGACACCAATTTTAGGGTCCTACAATATCCAGTTGTGTTTTGGCGAACACAATCCGAAGTATTGTGAAACACTCTGTGTTTGTTTTTTCTGCATATTATGAAAGGACTTTATTGTTTTGAGGGTTTTTATCAGGGAACATTTAATTTTGTACTGTAGAAACACTAATTGGTTCCACATGGAGACATTAGCTCTACACATTCGTGTTTTCTAGGGAGAAATCTGGAGGAACTGCCGCAAACAAACATGATATTTCGGTTTGTATAGATGACATTTTATGCACTTGCCTAACGAAAAGACATTGCTTTTCTACAAAACCATTTTACTGTGATTTTCTCAGTCCATTGCATACGAATTCCACACCAGTTTGTCCAGATATGACTGGATGAAACCAGAAATATCCGGTTGTGTTTTGGCTAACTCAGTCCCAGATATTGTGAAAGCCTCTGTGTTTGTGTTTTCTGGATATTATCAACATGCTTTATTGTTTTGAATATTCTTATCAGGGAACATTTAATTTTGAACCGTAGAAACACTAATTGGTTCCACATGGAGACACCAGTCTACACATTCGTATTTTCTAGGGAGAAAGCTAGAGTTTCTGCGACAAACAAACATGATATTTCAGTTTGTATACATGACATTTTATGCACTTCCCCTACGAAAAGAATTTGCTTTTCTAGAAAAAAAATTTTACTGAAATTTTTTCGGTCCAAGGCATATGAACTCCTCACCACTTTGTCCGGATATGCCTGGATGAAACCAGAAATATCCGGTTGTGTTTTGGCTAATTCAATCCGAAATATTGAGAAACCCCCTGTATTTGTTTTTTTGGCATATTATGAACGGACTTTATGGTTTTGAATGTTTTTTATCAGGGAACATTTAATTTTGTGCTGGGAAACATTAATTGTTTCCACATGGAGACACCAGCTCTACACATTCGTATTTTCTAGGGAGAAAGCTAGAGGAACTGCGGCAAACAATCATGATATTTCTGTTTGTATAGATGATATTTTAAGCACTTGCCTAACGAAAAGACTTTGCTTTTCTCCAAAACCATTTTTACTGTGATTTTCTCGGTCCATTGCATAGGAATTCCACACCTCTTTGTGCGGATATGACCTGGTGATAACAGAAATATCCGGTTGTGTTTTGGCTTACTAAATACCAGATATTGCTACAGCTTCTGTGTTTGTGTTTTCTGGATATTATAAACGGACTTTATAGTTTTGAATGCTTTTATCAGGGAGCATTTATTTTGTACCGTAGAAACACAAATTGGTTCCGCATGGAGACAACACTCTACACATTCGTATTTTTGAAGGAGATAGCTAGAAGAACTGTGGAAAGAAACATGATATTTCCATTTGTATAGATGACATTTTATGCACTTGCCTAACGAAAAGACTTTGCTTTTCTGCAAAAACATTTTTACTGTGATTTTCTCGGTCCATTGCTTAGGAATTCCACCCCCTTTTGTCCAGATATGCCTGGATGAAACCAGAAATATCCGGTTGTGTTTTGGCTTGCTGTATCCCAGATATTGCTACAGCCTCTGTGTTTGTGTTTTTTGGATATTATCGACATGCTTTATTGTTTTGAATATTTTTATCAGGGAACATTTAATTTTGTACCGTAGAAACACTAATAGGATCCACATGGAGACACCTGCTCTACACATTCGTATTTTCTAGGGAGAAAGCTAGAGGAACTGCGACAAACAAACATGATATTTCTGTTTGTATAGATGACATTTTATGCACTTGCCTAACGAAAAGAATTTGCTTTTCTCCACAACCATTTTTTTCTGTGATTTTCTCGGTCCATTGCATATGAATTCCACACCAGTTCACTGGCTATGACTGGATGAAACCGGAAATATCCGGTTGTTTTGGCAAACTCAATCCGAAATATTGTGAAACCCTCTGTGTTTGTTTTTTCTGCAAATTATGAAAGGACTTTATTTTTTGAGGGTTTTTATCAGGGAACATTTAATTTTGAACCGTAGAAACACTAATTGGTTCCACATGGAGACACCAGTCTACACATTCCTATTTTCCAGGGAGAAAGATAGAGGAACTGCGGCAAACAAACATGATATTTCTATTTGTATCGATGACATTTTATGCACTTGCCTAAAGAAAAGACTTTGCTATTCTCCAAAAGCATTTTTACTGCGATTTTCTCAGTCCATTGCATACGAATTCCACACAACTTTGTCCAGATATGACTGGATGAAACCAGAATTATCCGGTTGTGTTTTGGCTAACTCAATCCCAGATATTGCTACAGCCTCTGTATTTGTGTTTTCTGGATATTATCGATGGACTTTTTGTTTTGGATGTTTTTATCAGGGAATATTTAATTTTGTACCGTAGAAACACTAATTGGTTCCACATGGAGACACCAGCTCTACACATTCATATTTTCTAGGGAGAAAGCTAGAGTTTCTGTGACAAAGAAACATTATATTTCTATTTGTAATGATGATATTTTATGCACTTGCCTAACGAAAAGGCTTTCCTTTTCTACAAAACAATTTTTACTGAAATTTTCTCGGTCCAAGGCATATGAACTCCACATCACTTTTCTGGATATGCCTGTATGAAACCAGAATTATCCGGTTGTGTTTTGGCTAATTCCGTCCGAAATATTGAGAAACCCTCTGTGTTTGTTTTTTCTGCATATTATGAACGGACTTTATGGTTTTCAATGTTTTTTATCAGGGAACATTTAATTTTGTGCTGGGAAACAATAATTGTTTCCACTTGGAGACACCAGCTCTACACATTCGTATTTTCTAGGGAGAAAGCTAGAGGAACTGCGGCAAACAATCACGATATTTCTGTTTGTATAGATGACATTTTAAGCACTTGCCTAACGAAAAGACTTTGCTTTTCTCCACAACCATTTTTTACTGTGATTTTCTCAGTCCATTGCATACGAATTCCACACCAGTTTGTCCAGATATGACTGGATGAAACCAGAAATATCTGGTTGTGTTTTGGCTAACTCAATCCCCGATATTGTGAAAGCCTCTGTGTTTGTGTTTTCTGGATATTATCGATGGACTTTATTGTTTTGAATTCTTTTATCAGGGAACATTTAATTTTGTACCGTTGAAACACTAATTTGTTCCTCATGGAGACACCAGTCTACACATTCGTATTTTCTAACGAGAAAGCTAGAGGAACTGTGGCAAACAAATAACATATTTCTGTTTGTAGAGATGACATTTTATGCACTTGCCTAATGAAAAGACTTTGCTTTTCTCCTCAACCATTTTTCTGTGATTTTTTCAGTCCATTGCATAGGAATTCCACCCCATTTTGTGCGGATATGACTGTACGATACCAGAAATATCTGGTTGTTTTTTGGCTTGCTATATCCCAGATATTGCTACGGCCAGAGTGTCTGTGTTTTCTGGATATTATCAACGTGGTTTATTGTTTTGAATGTTTTTTATCAGGGAACATTTAATTTTGTCCTGGGAAACACTAATTGGTTCCAAATGGAGACACCAGCTTTACAAATTCGTGTTTTCTAATGAGAAAGCTAGAGGAAATGCGGCAAACAAACATTATATTTCTGTTTGTATAGATAATATTTTATGCACTTGCCAACGAAGAGACATTGCTTTTCTACAAAACCATTTTTACTGTGATTTTCTCCGTCCATTGCATATGAATTCCACACCACTTTGTCCGGATATGCCTGGATGAAACCAGAAATATCCGGTTGTGTTTTGGCTAACTCAATCCCAGATATTGTGAAAGCCACTGTGTTTGTGTTTTCTGGATATTATCGACATGCATTATATTTTTGAATGATTTTATCAGGGAACATTTAATTTTGTACTGTGGAAACACTAATTGGTTCCACATGGAGACACCAGCTGTACATATTCGTATTTTCTAGGGAGAAAGCTAGAGGAACTGCGGCAAACAAACATGATATTTCTGTTTGTATAGATAATATTTTATGCACTTGCCAACGAAGAGACATTGCTTTTCTCCAAAACCATTTTACTGTGATTTTCTCGGTCCAAGGCATATGAACTCCACACTATTTTGTCCGGATATGACTGGAGGAAAACAGAAATATCCGGTTGTGTTTTGGCTAACTCAATCCCAGATATTGTGAAAGCCTCTGTGTTTTTGTTTTCTGGATATTATCGACGGACTTTATTGTTTTAAATGTTTTTATCAGGGAACATTTAATTTTGTACCGTTGAAACACTACTTCGTTCCTCATGGAGACACCAGTCTACACATTCGTATTTTCTAACGAGAAAGCTAGAGGAACTGTGGCAAACAAATAACATATTTCTGTTTGTATAGATGACATTTTAAGCACTTGCCTAACGAAAAGACTTTGCTTTTCTCCTCAACCATTTTTCTGTGATTTTTTCAGTCCATTGCATAGGAATTCCACCCCATTTTGTGCGGATATGACTGTACGATACCAGAAATATCTGGTTGTTTTTTGGCTTGCTATATCCCAGATATTGCTACGGCCAGAGTGTCTGTGTTTTCTGGATATTATCAACGTGGTTTATTGTTTTGAATGTTTTTTATCAGGGAACATTTAATTTTGTCCTGGGAAACACTAATTGGTTCCAAATGGAGACACCAGCTTTACAAATTCGTGTTTTCTAATGAGAAAGCTAGAGGAAATGCGGCAAACAAACATTATATTTCTGTTTGTATAGATAATATTTTATGCACTTTCCAACGAAGAGACATTGCTTTTCTACAAAACCATTTTTACTGTGATTTTCTCCGTCCATTGCATATGAATTCCACACCACTTTGTCCGGATATGCCTGGATGAAACCAGAAATATCCGGTTGTGTTTTGGCTAACTCAATCCCAGATATTGTGAAAGCCACTGTGTTTGTGTTTTCTGGATATTATCGACGTGCATTATATTTTTGAATGATTTTATCAGGGAACATTTAATTTTGTACTGTGGAAACACTAATTGGTTCCACATGGAGACACCAGCTGTACATATTCGTATTTTCTAGGGAGAAAGCTAGAGGAACTGCGGCAAACAAACATGATATTTCTGTTTGTATAGATAATATTTTATGCACTTGCCAACGAAGAGACATTGCTTTTCTCCAAAACCATTTTACTGTGATTTTCTCGGTCCAAGGCATATGAACTCCACACTATTTTGTCCGGATATGACTGGAGGAAAACAGAAATATCCGGTTGTGTTTTGGCTAACTCAATCCCAGATATTGTGAAAGCCTCTGTGTTTTTGTTTTCTGGATATTATCGACGGACTTTATTGTTTTAAATGTTTTTATCAGGGAACATTTAATTTTGTACCGTTGAAACACTACTTCGTTCCTCATGGAGACACCAGTCTACACATTCGTATTTTCTAACGAGAAAGCTAGAGGAACTGTGGCAAACAAATAACATATTTCTGTTTGTATAGATGACATTTTAAGCACTTGCCTAACGAAAAGACTTTGCTTTTCTCCTCAACCAATTTTCTGTGATTTTCTCAGTCCATTGCATAGGAATTCCACCCCATTTTGTGCAGATATGACTGTATGATACCAGAAATATCTGGTTGTTTTTGGCTTGCTATATCCCAGATATTGCTACGGCCTTAGTGTCTGTGTTTTCTGGATATTATCGACATGGTTTATTGTTTTGAATGTTTTTTATCAGGGAACATTTAATTTTGTCCTGGGAAACACTAATGGTTGAACATGGAGACACCAGCTCTACACATTCGTATTTGCTAATGAGAAAGCTAGAGGAAATGCGGCAAACAAACATTATATTTCTGTTTGTATAGATAATATTTTATGCACTTGCCAACGAAGAGACATTGCTTTTCTACAAAACCATTTTTACTGTGATTTTCTCTGTCCATTGCATATGAATTCCACACCACTTTGTCCAGATATGAATGGATGAAACCAGAAATATCCGGTTGTGTTTTGGCTAACTCAATCCCAGATATTGCTACAGTCTCAGTGTTTGTCTTTTTTGATATTATCAACGGACTTTATTGTTTTGAATGCTTTTATCAGGCAATATTAAATTTTGTGATGGGAATCACTATTTCATTCCACAAGGAGAAACCAGATCTACACATTCGTATTTTCTAGGGAGAAAGCTAGAGGAAAGGCGGCAAACCAACATTATATTTCTGTTTGTATAGATGATATTTTATGCGCTTGCCAAGGAAATGACATTGCTTTTCTACAAAACCATTTTTACTGTAATTTTCTCCGTCCGTTGTATACGAATTCCACAGCAGTTTCTCCGGATATGACTGGATGAAACCAGAAATATCGGGTTATGTTTTGGCTAACTCAATCCCAGATATTGCTACAGCCTCTGTGTTTGTGTTTTCAGGATGTTATCGATGGACTTTATGGTTTTGAATGATTTTATCAGGGAACATTTAATTTTGAACCGTAGAAACACTAATTGGTTTCACATGGAGACACCAGCTCTACACATACGTATTTTCTAGGGAGAAATCAAGAGGAAATGAGGAAAACAAACATGATATTAATTTTGTATCGATGACATTTTTTGCACTTGCCTAACAAGAAGACTTTGCTTTTCTCCAAAACCATTTTTACTGTTATTTTCTAAGTCAAAGGCATATGAACTCTACACCATTTTCTGCGGATATGACTGGATGAAACAAGAAATATCCGGTTGTGTTTCGGCTTACTAATTACCAGATATTGCTACAGCTTCTCTGTATGTCTTTTCTGGATATTATCGATGGACTTTATTGTTTTGAATGTTTTTATCAGGGAACATTTAATTTTGTACTGTAGAAACACTAATCAGATCCACATGGAGACACCAGTCTACACATTCATATTTTCTAAGGAGAAAGCTAGAGGAACTGTGGCAAACAAATATCATATTTCTGTTGGTATAGATAACATTTTATGTACTTGCCTAACGAAAAGACTTTGCTTTTCTCCAAAGCCAGTTTTACTGTGATTTTCTCAGTCCATTGCATAGGAATTCCACACCACTTTGTCAGGATATGACTGGATGAAACCGGAAATATCCGGTTGTGTTTTGGCTAACTCAATCCCAGAAATTGCTACAGCCGCTGTGTTTCTGTTTTTTGGATATTATCGATGTGCTTTATTGTTTTGAATGTTTTTATAAGGGAATATTTAATTTTGTGTGGGGAAACACTAATTGGTTCCACATGAAGACACCAGTGTACACATTCGTATTTTCTAGGGAGAAAGCTAGAAGAACTATAGCAAACAAACATGATATTTCTGTTTGTATCGTTGACATTTGATGCACTTGCCTAACGAAAAGACTTTGCTTTTCTGTAAAACCATTTTTACTGTGATTTTCTCGGTCTATTGCATACGAATTCCACACCACTTTGTCAGGATATGACTGGATGAAACCAGAAATATCCGGCTGTGTTTTGGCTAACTCAATCCCAGATATTGCTACAGCCTCTGTGTTTGTGTTTTCTGGATATTATCGATGGACTGTATTGTTTTGAATATTTTTATCAGGGAACATTTAATTTTGTACCGTAGAAACACTAATTGGTTCCAAATGGAGACACCAGCTCTACACATACATATTTTCTAGGGAGAAAGCTAGAAAAAATGCGGCAAGCAAACATGATATTTCTGTTTGTATAGATGACATTTTTTGCACTTACCTAAGGAAAAGAATTTGCTTTTCTACAAAACCATTTTTACTGAAATTTCCTCAGTCCAAGGCATATGAACTCCACACCACTTTGTCCGGATATGCCTGGATGAAACAAGAAATATCCTGTTGTGTTTCGGCTTACTAAATACCAGATATTGCTACAGCTTCTGTGTTTGTGTTTTCTGGATATTATCGATGGACTTTATTGTTTTGAATGCTTTTTTCAGGAACATTTAATTTTGTACCCTGGAAACACTAATTGGTTCCACATGGAGACACCAGTCTACACATATGTATTTTCAAAGAGAAAGCTAGAGGAACTGTAGCAAACAAATATCATATTTCTGTGTGTTTAGATGACATTTTATGCACTTTCCTAAAGAAAAGACTTTGCTTTTCTCTAAAACCATGTTTACTGTGATTTTCTCGGTCCATTGCATACGAATTCCACACCACTTTGTCAGGACATGACTGGATGAAACCAGAAATATCCGGTTGTGTTTTGGCTAACTCAATCCCAGATATTGTTACAGCCTCTATGTTTGTGTTTTCTATATATTATCGACGTGCTTCATTGTTTTGAATATTTTTATCAGGGAACATTTAATTTTGTAGAAACACTAATTTGATCCACATGAAGACACCAGCTCTACACAATCGTATTTTCTTGGGAGAAAGCTTAGGAATTTTCGGCAAACAAACATGATATTTCTGTTTGTATAGATGATATTTTATGCACTTGACTATCGAAAAGACTTTGCTTTTCTCCAAAACCATTTTACTGTGATTTTCTCGGTCCATTGCCTAGGAATTCCACCCCATTTTGTCCGGATATGACTGGATGATACCAGAAATATCCATTGTATTTTGGCTTGCTATATCCCAGATATTGCTTGAGCCTTTGTGTTTGTGTTTTTTGGATATTATCGACGTGCTTTATTGTTTTGAATGTTTTTATCAGGGGATATTTAATTTTGTACTGTAGAAACACTAATCAGATCCACATGGAGACACCTGCTGTACACATTCGTATTTTCTAGGGAGAAAGCTAGAGGAACTGCGGCAAACAAACATGATATTTCTGTTTGTATCGATGACATTTTATGCACTTTCTTAATGAAAAGACTTTGCTTTTCTCCAAAAGCATTTTTACTGTGATTTTCTCGGTCCATTGCATATGAATTCCACACCACTTTGTCCGGATATGACTGGATGAAACCAGAAATATCCGGTTGTGTTTTGGCTAACTATATCCCAGATATTGCTACAGTCTCAGTGTTTGTTTATTTTTTTTTATATTATCAACGGAATTTATGGTTTGAATGTTCTTATCAGGCAATATTTAATTTTGTGATGGGAATCACTAATTCGTTCCACAAGGAGAAACCAGATCTACACATTCGTATTTTCTAGGGAGAAAGCTAGAGGAAACGCGACAAACAAACATTATATTTCTGTTTGTATAGATGATTTTTTATGTACTTGCCAAGGAAAAGACATTGCTTTTCTACAAAACCAATTTTACTGTGATTTTCTCAGTCCATTGCATACGAATTCCACACCAGTTTGTCCGGATATGACTGGATGAAACCAGAAATATCCGGTTGTGTTTTGGCTAACTCAATCCCAGATATTGCTACAGCATCTGTGTTTGTGTTTTCTGGATATTATCGATGGACTTTTTGTTTTGAATATTTTTATCAGGGAACATTTAATTTTGTACCATAGAAACACTAATTGGTTCCACATGGAGACACCAGCTCTATAGATTCGTATTTTCTGGGGAGAAAGCCTGAGGAAATGCGGCAAACAAACATTATATATCTGTTTGTATAGATGATATTTTATGCACTTGCCAACGAAAAGACATTGCTTTTCTACAAAAGCATTTTTACTGTGATTTTCTCGGTCCAAGGCATATGAAATCCACACCATTTTGTTCGGATATGACTGGATGAAACCAGAAATATCCAGTTGTGTTTTGGCTTACTAAATACCAGATATCGCTACAGCTTCTGTGTTTGTGTTTTCTGGATATTATCGATGGACTTTATTGTGTTGAATTCTTTTATCAGGGAACATTTAATTTTGTACCATAGAAAAACAAATTTGTTCCACATGGAGACAGCAGTCTACACATTCGTATTTTCCAAGGAGATAGCTAGAAGAACTGTGGAAAGAAACATGATATTTCCGTTTGTATAGATGACATTTTATGCACTTGCCTAACGAAAAGACTTTGCTTTTCTGGAAAACCATTTTTACTGTGATTTTCTCGGTCCATTGCATAGGAATTTCACCCCATTTTGTGCAGATATGACTGGATGATACCAGAAATATCCGGTTGTGTTTTGACTTGCTATATCCCAGATATTGCTACAGCCTCTGTGTTTGTGTTTTTTGGATATTATCGACGTGCTTTATTGTTTTGAATGTTTTTATCAGGGAATATTTAATTTTGTGTTGGGAAACACTAATTGGTTCCATATGGAGACCCCAGTGTATACATTCATATTTTCTAGGGAGAAAGCTAGAGGAACTGCAGCAATAAACATGATATTTCTGTTTGTATCGATGACATTTTATGCACTTGCCTATTGAAAAGACTTTGCTTTTCTCAAAAACCATTTTTACTGTGATTTTCTCGGTCCATTGCATACGAATTCCACACCATTTGTCCAGATATGACTGGATGAAACCGGAAATATCCGGCTGTGTTTTGGGTTACTCAATCCCAGATATTGTGAAAGCCTCTGTGTTTGTGTTTTCTGGATATTATCGACGGACTTTATTGTTTTGTATGCTTTTATCAGGGAACATTAAATTTTGTACCGTAGAAACACAAATTGGTTCAACATGGAGACACCAGCTCTACACATTCGTATTTTCTAGGGAGAAATCTAGAGGAACTGAGGAAAACAAACATGATATTTCTGTTTGTATAGATGACATTTTGTGCACTTGCCTAACGAAAAGACTGCTTTTTCTCCAAAACCAATTTTCCTGTGATTTTCTCGGTCCATTGCCAGCAAATTCCACACCACTTTGTCCGGATATGACTGGATGTTACCAGAAATATCTGGTTGTGTTTTGGTTTGCTATATCCCAGATATTTCTACAGCCTCTCTGTTTGTGTTTTTTGGATATTATCGACGTGCTTTATTGTTTTGAATGTTTTTATCAGGGAATATTTAATTTTGTGTTGGGAAACACTAATTGGTTCCATATGGAAACACCAGTATACACATTCATATTTTCTAGGGAGGAAGCTAGATGAACTGCAGCAAACAAACATGATATTTCTGTTTGTATAGATGACATTTTATGCACTTGCCTAATGAAAAGACTTTGCTTTTCCCCAAAACCATTTGTACTGTGATTTTCTCGGTCCATTGCATACGAATTCCACACCAGTTTGTCCCCATATGACTGGATGAAACCGGAAATATCCGGTTGTGTTTTGGCTAACTCAATCCCAGATATTGCTACAGCCTCTGTGTTTGTGTATTCCTCATATAATCCACGGACTTTATTGTTTTGAATGTTTTTTATCGTGGAACTTTTTATTTTGAGCTTGGATATAGCAATTGCTGCCACATGCTGACACCAGCTCTACATATTTGTATTTTCTAGGGAGAAACCTGGAGGAACTGTGACAAAGAAACATGATATTTCTGTTTGTATCGATGACATTTTATGCACTTGCCTAACGAAAAGACTTTGCTGTTCTACACAATCATTTTTACTGTGATTTTCTCGGTCCATTGCATACGACTTCCACACCACTTTCTCCGAATATGACTGGATGAAACAAGAAACATCCGGTTGTGTTTTGGCTGACTCAATCAGAAATATTGTGGAAGCCTATGTGTTTGTGTTTTCTTATATCATCGATGGACTTTATGGTTTTGAATGTTTTTATCAGGGAGCATTTAATTTTGTACCATTGAATCACTAATTGGTTCATCATGGGAATACCAGCTCTACACATTCGTATTTTCGAAGGAGAATGCTAGAGGAACTCCGGCAAACAAACATGCTCTTTCTGTTTGTATAGATGACATTTTATGCACTTGCCTAAGGAAAAACTTTGCTTTTCTCCAAAACCATTTTTACTGTGATGTTCTTGGTCCATTGCATACGAATTCCACAAAACTTTGTCCAGATATGACTGGATGAAACCAGAATTATCCGGTTGTGTTTTGGCTAAGTCAATCCAAAATATTGTGAAAGCCTCTGTGTTTGTGTTTTCTGGATATTTTAGATGAACTTTATTGTTTTGAATGTTTTTTATCGGGGAACATTTAATTTTGCACCATTGAAACACTAATTGGTTCCACATGGTGACACCAGCTCCATACATTCGTATATTCTAGGGAGGAAGCTAGATGAACTGTGGCAAAAAAACATGATATTTCTGTTTGAATAGATGACATTTTATGCACTTGCCTAAGGAAAAAACTTTGCTTTTCTCCAAAACCATTTGTACTGTGATTTTCTCGTTCCATTGCATACGAATTCCACACCAGTTTGTCCGGATATGACTGGAGGAAACCGGAAATATCCGGTTGTGTTTTGGCTAACTCAATCCCAGATATTCCTACAGCCTCTGTGTTTGTGTTTTCTGGATATTACCAACTGACTTTATTGTTTTGAATGATTTTTATCTGGGATCATTTTATTTTGAGCTTGGATACAGTAATTGGTTCCACATGGAGACACCAGCTCTACATATTCGTATTTTATAGGCAGTAAGCTAGAGGAACTGTGACAAACAAACATGATATTTCTGTTTCTATCGATGACATTTTATACACTTGCCTAAGGAAAGACTTTGCTTTTCTCCAAAACCATTTGTACTGTGATTGTCTCGGTCCATTGCAAACGACTTCCACACCACTTTGTCTGGATATGACTGAATGAAACAAGAAACATCCGGTTGTGTTTTGGCTGACTCAATCAGAAATATTGTGAAAGCCTATGTGTTTGTGTTTTCCAGATATTATCGATGGACTTTATTGTTTTGAATGTTTTTATCAGGGAACATTTAATTTTGTGCTTAGAAACACTAATAGGTTCATCATGGGGACACCAGCTCTACACATTCGTATTTTCTAGGGAGAAAGCTAGAGGAACTGCGGCAAACAGTTATGATATTTCTGTTTGTATCTATGACATTTTATGCACTTGCCTAACGAAAAGACTTTGCTTTTCTCCAAAACCATTTTTACTGTGATTTTCTCGGTCCATTGCATACGAATTCCGTACCATGTTGTCCCAATATGACTGGATGAAACCAGAAATATCCGGTTGTGTTTTGGCTAACTCAATCCATAATATTGTGGAAGCATCTGTGTTTGTGTTTTCTGGATATTATCTATGGACTTTATTGTTTTGAATATTTTTATAAGGGAACAGTACCGTAGAAACACTAATTGGTTCATCATGTGGACACCAGCTCTACATGTTCGTATTTTCTAGGGAGAAAGCTAGAAGATCTGCAGCAAACAAACATGATATTTCTGTTTGTATCGATGAGATTTTATGCACTTGCATAAGGAAAAGACTTTGCTTTTCTCCAAAACGTTTTGCACTATGATTTTACGGTCCATTAAATATGAATTTCACACCAGTTTGTCCGGATATGACTGGATGTAACCAGAAATATCCTGTTGTGTTTTGGCTAACTCAATCCCAGATATTGCTACAGCCTCAGTGTTTGTGTTTTCCAGTTATTATCAACGGACTTCATTGTTTTGAATGTTTTTTATCAGGGAACATTTTATTTTGAGCTTGGATACAGTAATTGGTTCCACATGGAGACACCAGCTCTGCATATTTTTATTTTCTAGGGAGAAAGCAAGAGGAACTGCGAGAAACAAACATGATATTAATGTTTGTATCGATGATATTTTATGCACTTGCCTAACGAAAAGACTTTTTCTTTTCTCCAAAACCATTTTTACTGTGATTTTTCGGGCCATTGCATACGAATTCTACAACACTTGTCCGGATATGCCTGGATGAAACCAGAAATATGCCGTTGTGTTTTCGCTATCAATCCAAAATATTGTGAAAGGCTCTGTGATTGTGTTTTCTGGATATTATCAATGGACTTTATTATTTTGAATGTTTTTATCAGGGAACATTTTATTTTGAGCTTGGATAATGTAATTGGTTCCACATGGAGACATAAGCTCTACATATACATATTTTCTAGGGAGAAAGCTAGAGGAACTGCGGCAAACAAACCTGATATTTCTGTGTGTATAGATGACATTTTATGCACTTGCCTAAGGAAAAGACATTGCTTTCCTCCAAAACCATTTGTACTGTGATTTTCTTGGTCCATTGCATACGAATTTCACACCACTTTATCAGATATGACTGGATTAAACCGGAAATAGTGTTTTGGCTTACTATATCCAAGATATTGCTACAGCCTCAGTGTTTGTGTTTTCTGGATATTATCAACGGACTTTATTGTTTTGAATGTTTTTTATCGGGGGACATTTTATGTTGAGCATGGATACAGTAATAGGTTCCACATGGAGACACCAGCTCAGCATATTCGTATTTTCTAGGTAGAAAGCTAGAGGAACTGCGACAAAAAAACATGATATTAATGTGTGTATAGATGGCATTTTATGCACTTGCCTAATGAAAAGACTTTGGTTTTCTCCAAAACCATTTTTACTCTGATTTTTCGGTCCATTGCATATGAATTCCACACAAGTTTGTCCGGATATGACTGGATTAAACCGGAAATATCCGGTTTAGTTTTGACTATCAATGCGAAATATTGTTAAAGCCTCTGTGTTTGTGTTTTCTGGATATTATCGATGGACTTTATTGTTTTGAATGTTTTTATCTGGGAACATTTAATTTGGAGCTTGGAAACACTAATTGGTTCCACATGGAGACACCAGCTCTACTCATTTGTATTTTCTAGGGAGAAAGCTAGAGGAATTGCAGCAAAAAAAAGGATATTTCTGTTTGTATCGATGACATTTTATGCACTTGCCTGAAGAAAAGACTTTGCTTTTCTCCAAAACCTTTTTTACTGTTACTCTTTCAGTCCATTGCATAGGAATTCCACACCAGTTTACCGGATATGACTGGATAAAACCGGAAATATACGGTTTTGTTTTGGCTAACTCAATCGCAGATATTGCTGCAGCCTCTGTGTTTGTGTTTTCCGGATATTATCCATGGACTTTATTGTTTTGAATGTTTTTTATCGGGAACATTTTATTTTGAGCTTGGATACAGTAATTGGTTCCACATGGAGGCACCAGCTCTACACATTCGTATTTTATAGTGAGAAACTAGAGGAATTGCGGCAAAGAAAGATGATATTTCTATTTGTATCGATGACATTTTATGCACTTTCCTAACGAAAAGACTTTGCTTTTCTCCAAAATCATTTTTACTGTGATTTTCTCGGTCCATTGCATTCGAATTCCACACCACTGTGTCCGGATATGACTGGATGAAAACAAAAATATCCGGTTGTACTTTGATTAACTGAATCCGAAATATTGTGAAATCTTCTGTGTTTGTGTTTTCTGGATATTATCAATGGACTTTATTTATTTGAATGTTTTTATCAGGAACATTTAATTTTGTACCATTGGAACACTAATTGATTCATCAAGGGGACTCCAGCTCTACACATTCGTATTTTCTAGGGAGAAAGCTAGAGGAACTGCAGCAAACAAACATGATATTTATGTTTGTATAGATGATATTTTTTGCACTTTCCTAACGAAAAGTATTTGCTTTTCTCCAAAACCATTTTTACTGTTCTCTCAGTCCATTGCATACGAATTCCACACCACTTTGTCCGGATATAACTGGATGAAACCAGAAATATCTGGTTGTGTTTTGGCTAACTCAATCTGAAATATCATGAAAGATTCTGTGTTTGTGTTTTCTGGTTATTATCGATGGACTTTATTGTTTTGAATGCTTTTATCAGGGAACATTTAATTTTGTACCGTAGAAACACTAATTGGTTCATCAAGGGAACACCAGCTGTACACATTCGTATTTTCTAGGAAGAAAGTTAGAGGACCTGCGACAAACAAACATGATATTTCTGTTTGTATAGATGACATTTCACGCACTTGCCTAACGAAATTACTTTGCTTTTCTGCAAAACCTTACTTATTGTGATTTTCTTGGTCCAGTGCATACGAATTCCACACCACTTTGTCAGGATATGACTGGATGAAACCGGAAATATCCAGTTTTGTTTTGGCTAACTCAATCCCAGATATTGCTACAGCCTCTGTGTTTGTGTATTCCTGATACTATCCACGGACTTCACTATTTTGAATGTTTTTTATCAGGGAACATTTAATTTTGGGCTTCTATTCATTAATTGTTTCCACATGGAGACACCAGCTCTACACATTCGTATTTTCCAGGGAGAAAGCTAGACTAACTGCGGCAAACAAACATGATATTTCTGTTTGTATCGATGACATTTTATGCACTTTCCTAGCGAAAGACTTTGCTTTTCTCCAAAACCATTTTTACTGTGATTTTGTCATTCCTTTGCACACGAATTCCACACCAGTTTGTCCGGATATGACTGGATGAAACCGGAAATATACCATTTTGTTTTCGCTAACTCCATCCCAGATATTGCTACAGCCAATGAGTTTGTGTTTTCTGGATGTTATAAATGGACTTTATTCTTTTGAATGTTTTTATCAGGGAACATTCAATTTTGTACCACTGGAACACTAATTGGTTCATCATGGGGAAACCAGTTCTACTCATTATTATTTTCTAGGGAGAAAGCTAGAGGAACTGCGGCAAACAAACATGATATTTCTGTGTGTATCGATGACATTTTATGCACTTGCCTAACAAAAGACTTTGCTTTTCTCCAAAACCATTTTTACTCTGATTTTCTCGGCCATTGCATATGAATTCTACACAACTTTGTCCGGTTATGACTGGATGAAAACAAAAATATCCGGTTGTGTTTTGGTTAACTCAATCCGAAATATTGTGAAATCTTCTGGGCTTGTGTTTTCTGGATATATAGACGGACTTTATTGTTTTGAATGTTTTTATCAGGGAACATTTAATTTTGTACCATTAAAACACTAATTGGTTCATCAATGGGACGCCAGCTCTACACATTCATATTTTCAAGGGAGAAAGCTAGAGGAACTGCGGCAAACAAACATGATATTTCTGTTTGTATAGATGATATTTTATGCACTTTCCTAACGAAAAGACTTTACTTTTCTCTAAAACCATTTTTACTGTGATTTTCTGGGTCCATTGCATAGGAATTCCACCCCATTTTGTCCGGATATGACTGGATGAAACCAGAAATATCCGGTTCTCTTTTGGCTAACTCAATGCAAAATATAGCTGCAGCCTCTGGTTTTATGTTTCTGGATATTATCCATGGACTTTATTGTTTTGAATATTTTTATCAGGGAACATTTAATTTTGTACTGTTGAAACACTAATTGGTTCAACATGGGAACCACACCTCTACAGATTCGTATTTTCTAGGGAGAAAGCTAGAGGAACTGCGGCAAACAAACATGATATTTCTGTTTGTATCGATGACATTTTATGCACTTGCCTAACGAAGAAACTTTGCTTTTCTCCAAAACCATTTTTACTGTGATTTTCTCAGTCCATTGCATACGAATTCCACACCAGTTTGTCTGGATATGACTGGATGAAACCAGAAATATCCGGTTTTGTTTTGGCTAACTCAATCCCAGATATGGCTACAGCCTCTGTGTTTCTGTATTCCTGATATTATCCAAGGACTTTATTGTTTGCAATATTTTTTTATGGGAAAACTTTTTATTTGGGGCTTGGATACAGTAATTGGTTCCACATGGAGACATGAGCTCTACATATTCGTATTTTCTAGGGAGAAAGCTAGAGGAACTGCGGCAAACAAACATGATATTTCTGTTTGTATAGATGACATTTTATGCACTTGCCTAACGAAAAGACTTTGCTTTTCTCCAAAACCATTTTTACTGTGATTTTCTCGGTCTGTTGCATATGAATTTCACACCACTTTGTCCGGATATGACTGTATGAAACCAGAAATATCCGGTTGTGTTTTGGCTAACTCAGTTCCAAAAATTGCAACAGCCTCTGTGATTGTGTATTCCTCATATTATCCATGGACTTTATTGTTTTGAAGGTTTTTTATCAGGGAACATTTAATTTTGTGCTGCGAAACTCTAATTGGTTCCACATGGAGACACCAGCTCTACACATTCATATTTTCTAGGGAGAAAGCTAGAGAAACTGCGGCAAACAAACATGAAATTTCTGTTTGTATAGATGATATTTTATGCACTTGCCTAACAAAAATACTTTGCTTTTCTCCAAAATCATTTTTACTGTGATTTTCTCAGTACATTGCATACGAATTCCACCAAACTTTATCTGGATATGGCTGCATTCAACCAGAAATATCCTGTTGTGTTTTGGCTTACTGTATCCCAGATATTGCTACAGCTTCTGCGTTTGTGTTTTCTGGATATTATCGATGGAGTTTAATTTTTTGAATGCTGTTATCCGGGAACATTTAATTTTGTACCGTAGAAACACTACTTGGTTCCACAAGGAGACATCAACTCTACACATTCGTATTTTCTTGGGAGAAAGCTAGAGGAACTGCGGCAAACAAACATGATATTGCTGTTTTTATCGAGGACATTTTATGCACTGGCCGAAGGAAAAGACATTGCTTTTCTCCAAAACCTTTCTTACTGTGATTTTCTCGGTCCATTGCATCCGAATTCGACAACAATTTGACCGGATATGCCTGAATGAAAACAGAAATATCCGGTTCTCTTTTGGCTAACTCAATCCCAGATATGGCTACAGCCTCTGTGTTTGTTTTTTCTGGATATTATCAGCAGACTTTATTGTTTTGAATATTTTTATCAGGGAACATTTAATTTTGTACCGTAGAAACACTAATTGGTTCCACATGGAAACACCAGTCTACACATTCGTATTTTCTAGGGAGAAATCTAGAGGAACTGCAACAAACAAACATGATATTTTGATTTGAATAGATGACATTTTATGCACTTGCCTAATGAAAAGACTTTCATTTTCTCCAAAACCATTTTTACTGTGTTTTTCTCACTCCATTACATACAAATTCCACACCACTTGGTCCAGATATGACTGGATGTAACCAGAAATATCCGGTTGTGTTTTGGCTAACTCAATCCCAGATATTATGAAAGCCTCTTGTGTTTGTGTTTTCTGGATATTATCGACGGACCTTATTGTTTTGAATGTATTTATTAGGGAACACTTAATTTTGTACCGTAGAAACTCTAAGTGTTTCAATTTGGAGACACCAGCTCTACACATTCGTATTTTCTATGGAGAAAGCTAGAGGAAATGAAGGAAACACACATGATATTTCTGTTTGTATAGATGACATTTTATGCACTGGGCGTAGGAAAGAACTTTGCTTTTCTCCAAAACCTTTTGTCTTCTGATTTTCTCGGTCAATTACATACGAATTCCACCCGACATTGTCAGAATATGACTGGATGGAACCAGAAGTATCCAGTTGTGTTGTGGCTTACTATATCCCAGATATTGCTAGAGCCTCAGTGTCTGAGTTTTCTGGATATTATCTATGGACTTTATTGTTTTGAATATTTTTATCAGGGGACATTTAATTTTGCGCTGGAAAACACTAATTGGTTCCACATGGAGACACCAGCTCTACACATTCGTATTTTCTAGGGAGAAAGTGACAGGAACTGCGGCAAACAAACACCATATTTCTGTTTGTGTTGATGACATTTTATGCACTTGCCTAACGAAAAGACTTTGCTTTTCTCCAAAACCATTTTTACTGTGATTTTCCTGGTCTATTGCACACGAATTCCACACCAGTTTGTCCAGATATGACTGGATGAAACCAGAAATATCCGGTTGTGTTTTGGCTAACTCCATCCCAGATATTGATACAGCCTCTGTGTTTGTGTTTTCTGGAGTTTATCGATGGACTTTATTGTTTTGAATGTTTTTATCAGGGAACATTTAATTTTGTACCGTTGAAACACTAATTTGTTTAACATGGGGACACCAGCTCTACACATTCTTGTATTCTAGGGAGAAAGTGAGAGGAAATCTGGCAAATAAACACGATATTTCTGTTTGTATAGATGACATTTTATGCACTTGCCTAAAGAAAAGACTTTTCTTTTCTCAAAAATCATTTTTACTGTGATTTTCTCGGTCCATTGCATAGGAATTCCACCCCATTTTTTGTGGATATGACTGTATGAAACCAGAAATATCCGGTTTTGTTTTGGCTAACTCCATCCCAGATATTGCTACAGCCTTTGTGTTTGTGTTTATTGGATATTATGGACGTACTTTATAGTTTTGAATGTTTTTATGCGGGAATATTTAATTTTGTACCGTAGATACACTAATTTGTTCCATATGGAGACACCAGCTCTACACATTCGTATTTTCTATGGAGAAAGCTAGAAGAACTGCGGCAAACAAACATGCTCTTTCTGTTTATATAGATGACATTTTATGCACTTGCCTAAGGAAAAGACTTTGCTTTTCTCCAAAACCATTTTTACTGTGATTTTCTGGGTCCATTGCATACGAATTCCACCTCATTTTATTTGGATATGACTGGATGAAACCAGAAGTATCCAGTTCTGTTTTGGCTAACTCAATCCCAGATATTGTTACAGCCTCTGTGTTTGTGTTTTCCAGATATTATCAATGG
This sequence comes from Lepus europaeus, assembly GCF_033115175.1. Lineage (NCBI taxonomy): Eukaryota > Metazoa > Chordata > Mammalia > Lagomorpha > Leporidae > Lepus > Lepus europaeus. Next base: position 79,615,159 of record NC_084840.1, on the reverse strand, counting down.
ACTTCATGGTTTTGAATTTTTTTATCAGGGAACATTTAATTTTGTGCTGGAAAACACTAATTGGTTCCACATGGAGATAGCAGAACTGCACATTCGTATTTTCTAGGGAGAAAATTAGAGGAACTGCGGCAAACAAACATGATATTTCTGTTTGCATAGATGACATTTTATACACTGCCCGAAGGAAAATACTTTGCTTTTCTCCAAAATCATTTTTTTATTATTTTTTTATTTTTTTAACCTTTATTTAATGAATATAAATTTCCAGTGTACAGTTTATGGATTACAATGGCTTCCCCCTCCCATAACTTCCCTCCCACCCGCAACCCTCCCCTCTCCTGCTCCCTCTCCCCTTCCATTTGCATCAACATTCATTTTCAATTCTCTTTATATACAGAAGATCAATTTAGTATAAAGATTTCAACAGTTTGCACCCACATAGAAACACAAAGTGAAACATACTGTTTGAGTACTAGTTATAGCATTAAATCACAATGTACAGCACATTAAGGACAGAGATCCCACATGAAGAGCAAGTGCACAGTGGCTCCTGTTGTTGACCCAACTAATTGACACTCTAGTTTATGGCGCCAGTAACCATCCTAGGCTGTCGTCATGAGTTGCCAAGGCTATGGAAGCCTTCCAAGTTTGCCGACTCTGATCATATTTAGACAAGGTCATAAAAGACAGAGTGAGGATAGTAACCAATGATCCTAAGAGTGGCATTTACCAGGTTTGAACAATTACACAGCATGAAGTTGGGAAGAGGACCATCAGTACACACAGGTTGGGAGTAGAGCCATTGGTGGTAGAGTAGAGGTTATGATTACAAAGGAATGAGGCCCAAGTGCACTAGACAGGGTCTAGAACAAAGGGCAGAGTCATTATTAGAGGAGCTAAGCAAGGTGCTGTCTAAGCTACAAGTAATTTTTCTGATTGAGAGGCAAATAGAACCTGATAGAAGGGGCTTGATAATAATCTGGTGGGCTTTAGGCCTTGTAAATTCAGAGGCCCAGACCTTCCTATCTCTTCACATGGGGTATATCCTAAGGGAGGTGTGAACCTCCTAGGGGAAGGCACTCTGTTGACTTTCATTACTTGGCTGGCCTGGGAGGAGAGCTGGCCAGGTAAAGGCAGGGGACATCTCTAACAAGAAATTTACAGTTCTGCCTGCAATGTTGCTGACCCTACTTGACCATCCCCTCAGCTGCAGTGGTCACTTTGGAAGTTGGGCTGAGTGAAGGGCTTTTCAGCTTAGAGCCAATAAGATCTGTGGCTCTGACCTGGGCATCCTTCGACTCCAGGGCAGGTCCATTTCCAGTGATCCAACTCTTGGCAGAGCTGCCAGGGCTCTTCACAAGCTGACTTCTGCTGAAGCCCAGGCTTACCACATTGAAAGCCACTGCAGTGGACTGGCCTGTTGGGTCTCCTTGAGATCAGATCACTGTACAGATCAGCCATTAGTAGGCCTGCCACCCATTGCTTCTGATGCCGAGCTTTCTTTTCCTCCTGGTTTGTGTTAAAGCAGACCAGAGGATGCAAGTCAAGGGAGTGCCCGTGTCCCATCTCTGATCTTCGGTGGCCTGAACTACAAGTCTATAGTCACAGGCATGTTCTGTAGTAGTTTTTCTAAGGTAGACAATGCCCATGAGCAAAATTATATTCTCACTTTAAAACTTTCTTTCCCTTTGGTCTGAAAGGGAGGTTTTTTCTACTTACTGTATACTTCGCTGATGGCGAAGTGAATCTAGCTATGAGATTATTATTTAAGTTCTTATTTTGGCTATGCTGTTACAGAAAAAGGTTAGCCATCTCTTTTATAAGGTCTAAAGATTAAATTGTGCATCCTACAGATTCCTTCATAATAGAATTAGTTTTCTACCATGAAGAGAATAGAGAAATGAAAGAACAAGTTGGGCTTAGAATAGAGAAATGAGGGAGCAAGTCCTAGATCGCTTGCTGACAATAGCAATATCACATGAATACTTAGCAAACCGTTTCAACCATTAGATAACAACTTAAGAAAACATTTACCAGAAGGTCCAATGCCTTCTATAAATTTTAGGAATCATGTATTTGAAAACACCTCTTAAATATCTAACATGGTGTAGTTTGTTTAGCCAGTAAACTTAAGCACAACCATCTAAAATGTTTTTAGTTTCTTTCTACCAACACATTTATAACATATGATACACAGATTCAGGTCCCACAAATTAAAATGTATCTTTGATTGATTTTAGCAGCTTAAATTTATGGACAATCTTATCTATAAGCCATTTAAAATAAAACTCTTAATAAAATTTCCCCATGTGGACATACAATATTTACACATATATAATATAGCATAATAGACCAATATAGCAATTTTAATAATGGCTTTTAAAATCTTTAACTCTTTTTGTAGATTGCCAATTGATTTGAATTGCTTTTTCTTTTTAGTAACCTCAGTTAACCATACTTTCTCTCAGTTGGTACTGTTAATACATTATTGGCTTCATCTGTTTACAGAGCCATCCCAAAGTACTGAATACAATGGAAGTGGCTGGAAAAAGTCCATAGGAACCTATAGGAGGACAGCTACACACAGAAGCAACAACGCTTTAGTTTTATGAGCAGCACATCATATATAACTGTGGATGACAAAAGACTTTAAGTCGCCATGTTTAAAATTATAAACTCATCAACCAACAAGAGGCACTTGCTTACTTCACAGTATTTTTGAAAGCACCTGTAGGATTTTACAAGTAATTAACCCTTTAGGCCTCTGGGGCTTTCTCATTAAGATAACTATCATGTCTAGTAACACAAGATCATTAGACTTTTCAATTCTCAAACATTTGTATTAATAGCATTTTCCATTATAGAAACTTAAAGTCTGGTACCACATCACATCTTGACAGTCCTTCTAATATAATCCAAATAGCCTGATTAGTTGGTGTCTCTATAAGATGAGAGACATAGGTCCTTTGATTTTTTCAGTTGGGCCCAAACTGCAAAAACCAAAGTCCAGGATTTACTGGAAATTTTAGAGACCAGATTGTTTGAAACTTTGATTTTTTGAATGCCTGTCAAGAATGCCAAGAAGGCTCAAAATCCAAAATATCTGGTTGAAATAAGATTCCTTAAAATCATGACATAACATAGACCAAATTTGATCATTGTTACAAGGTGATTATTCAAATCTTTGAAAATAAGCACATATTTAAATAACCCATAATAGATGAACTTTAACACATTGCTTTAACAGAGCATCAGAGTTTAATTTTATGTCAAAGAGAAATTGAACTTCCTGTGAACTTTTGCTGTGAGGTTTCCTTCCTTTACCTTCTTTCATATTGGTGACCATGTTTCTGTGTTTCTGTGTGTAGCACATCTTTAAGCATCTTTTGCAGGGCAGGATGAGTGGCAACAAATTCTTTCAGTTTCTGTTTGCTATTAAAAGTCTTAATTTCACCTTCATTCACAAATGAGAGCTTTGCAGGATATAATATTCTGGGCTGGCAGGTTTTCTCTCTTAGTACCTGGGCTATGTCTCGCCATTCCCTTCTAGCTTGTAGGGTTTCTGATGAGAAGTCTGCTGTGAGTCTAATTGGAGATCCTCTGAGAGTAATCTGACGTTTCTCTCTTGCACCTTTTAGAATCTTTTCTTTATGTTTCACTGTGGTGAGTTTAATTACAACATGTCGTGGTGAGGATCTCTTTTGGTCATGTTTATTAGGGGTTCTATAAGCTTCCTGTACTAAGATGCCTCTGTCCTTCTCCAAACCTGGGAAATTTTCTGCTAGTATGTCACTGGAAATGCCTTCTAATCCTTTCTCCCTCTCCATGCCTTCAGGAACTCCTAGAACCCGAATGTTGGGTTTTTTAAGAGTATCCTGTAGATTCCCGACAATATTTTTTAGATTTCTAATTTCTTCTTCTTTTCTTTGGTTTGCCTGTTTCCTTTCCTGTTCTCTCTCTTCTAAGTCTGATATTCTCTCTTCTGCTTCGCCCATTCTGTTTTTAAGGCTCTCTAATGTGTTTGTCATTTGATCTATTGAATTCTTCATTTCATTATGATTTCTCGTCACTATCACCGTTTCTTGTTCCACTAGTTGTTTCATTTCATTTTGATTCCTCCTTAATATTTCATTTTCACGAGAGAGATTTTCTATCTTGTCCATTAAGGATTTCTGTAGGTCAAGAATTTGTTTTTGAGAGCTTCTTAATGTTCTTATCAATTTTTTGAGATCTGCTTCTTGCATTTCTTCTATCTCATCATCTTTATAATCTTGAATTGGGGTGTCTTTTTCATTTGGGGGCATCATAGTGTCTTCCTTGTTCTTGTTACCTCGGTTTTTGCGTTTGTTGTTTGGCATGTTGGAGATATTTGGTTTCTTCACTGTGGTGTTTTTTCTTGTTATACTATGGCTCTATATTAAGTGGACTGTCTGCTTTCGGTGGAGCCTTAGAGGCTTGAGATGAGTGTGGACTGAGAGCTCTGTTTGGTTCCTCAGGGTTGAGGGTGTGTCAAAGATGACACTCCCAGGTTAGGTGTGGTAAATCTCTTTCTTTCTTTCTTTTTTTGATTCAAAAGGGAAGTAATTCCGCACAGCTGAACATAATTGGAGGTAGTTAGCAGGCAAATGATATACCCACAGGAGCCAGAGATTGGAAGCTCTTTCCCATGGACCACACGGGGAATCTGTGCTGCCCTCAGTATGGGCTCCAATTTTCCTGCAGTCTCCCACTGGGTTGCCAAGTTAGATCCTAATCTCCTGTTATTTCACCCCTCCCCCCAGAGTCAGGTTTTTCTGCTAGGCTCAGGGCTGGTGCAGACCTGAGTTCGCCCTGCTTATGACGTATGTCCAAAATGGCGCCTGCTCTTTGTCTTGCTAGCCTTTAGGGGTGAGTGGAGGGAGAGAAACTCGTGTCCGTATCGGTCACTTTTTTTTTTCCTCTCTCTCTTCTAGCTAGCCTGGTGAACTTTTCCCCACGGAGTTTCAAGCCTCATTCCCTCTAGTCTCCTCTTTCCGCTTGCCCGCTGGTGTCTCGGGCTATTGAGGTTTGGCTCACCTCGCGTTCCAGTGCTGGTGCGTTGAGTCCGGCGCTGGTGTCCCAAACTTGGGCTCCCACACTCTCCAGGCAGGTCCACTAGTTCCAGAAGAGTTTCCTCTGCTGTTTCTTCTCCTCCTCTTCCTTGACCCTGCAGTATCTCCACTTTTATTAACATAACTCGACCCCCGGACTAATAGTGTGCTCCCTTCCTATTCCGCCATCTTGCCGCCGCCCCTATAATTGTATTTTTATTTGCTTTGTTATTATCATGGTTACTGGGGAACAATAAAAGGGCTCTGCAGCCAGCCTATCTTACTTTTATCCTGGCTGATCTTTTACCAGCATAATGTGTTGGACAAATTACATACTAAATCTGAGTTGTAATAGTTACTATTGACACTGTCATTCCTCCTGTATGTTGTCCTTTGCCCAAGCTCACACCATGTTTTGTGACCACATTATTATTATTTTTTGCCATGTAGCACATGACTCAAACATCTTATCCTTTGCCTGACCCAGATGCAGGTATCTCCGTGTTTCCACTGCTATTCTTTTTTTTTTAATTTTAATTTTTATTTTTGACAGGCAGAGTGGACAGTGAGAGAGAGACAGAGAGAAAGGTCTTCCTTTTGCCGTTGGTTCAACCTCCAATGGCTGCCGTGGTAGCGCGCTGCGGCCGGCGCACCGTGCTGTTCCGATGGCAGGTGCCAGGTTCTTATCCTGGTCTCCCATGGGCTGCAGAGCCCAAGCACTTGGGCCATCCTCCACTGCACTCCCTGGCCACAGCAGAGAGCTGGCCTGGAAGAGGGGCAACTGGGACAGGATCGGTGCCCTGACTGGGACTAGAACCCGGTGTGCCGGTGCCGCAAGGCGGTGGATTAGCCTGTTGAGCCACGGCGCCGGCTTTCCACTATTCTTATGCCTTTAATGTTGACTCTCATTACTCTCTTGCTACAACCAGGAATAGACCACCTCTTGTACAGTATTTATTTCCATCTACCAGCATTGATTGCCCAATACAGGCCATTACGGAGAATAAAAGAAATCAGGTGAATCAGTGAATGAGTGAATTATACATTTGCTTTAAACCACAAATAATGCAAATTTGGAAAGTGTTAGAGGCAAAATGTTTCTGAAACTACTTCTATGCCACATAAATTACCCTTTTCTGATGACTAATGTGGAAATTTACTGGATTTGCCATAGGTTTCAAAAAGAAGTTGCAATGGTCTGGGATTTGAATGCAAAGATTTGTGGCTTGTTTCTAACCTTCTTCCTATTGAGGCAGCAGAATCTGATAATTGTAAATTAAATTTTTTTGTGTGTTTTGGGGAAGGCAACTGATGTATTTAATAAGAGGTGGATTTTCCATGAAGCTAAAGATGTTTTGGAAGCTCCCTGTCAGAGTTCACATGGTGGCACATTGTGGATTTTTGTTTTTCAAATGGACATAACCACACTGATGTAGACCACAGTTCCTTTTCACATCAACATCCACATGTTGGATCTCTCCTGTGTCAGCTGGTGGTGGCAGCTACAGGAATTTTTGAAGCTTGTCCAAGAGAAAGTTAAATTGGGGCTATGCCACTTTAATAGCAATTTGAAAAGCCATTTTGGAATGTTCTGATAAAGTGAGAATTTCCAGACTTGTGATTTTGTGAGTATAAATTGGTACCTTATCTCACCATCTTTACAATTGTTTCCAAAAAAAACTGAGAGAAAAATCAGATAAATATCAACAGAACTTGAAACCAAACAAATTTGAGCACTGACGTCAACAGAAATTATTCTCATATAGAAAAGTAGGTTGTACAGACATTTCAGACATGCAAAAAGCCTTAACTTACAGAAAAGGAAGAGATAAGTTTCTAACAGAAGTATTAAATATATGTGATTTACAGTTAGTTACAAGAAAACATTAAATGTTCTCACATTTCTAATGTTCATACGGGAAAGTGCTTGATAGATATCTTCCCAAATTTGTAAAGAAATCTACAAAATATTACCTACTATTATTGACAAGTAACTGTGAAGTGAAAAGGAAATTTCTTCTTTCTTTCCTTCTTTCTTATTTATCTTCTTCCTTTTAAAAAAAATATTTATTTATTTTAAAGGCAGAGAGCCAGGACAATGCACAGAGAGAGATCTTCCATGAGCTGGTTCACATCCCAAACATCCATAACAGCCGGGCCTGGAACAGGCTGAAGCCAGGAGTCAGGAGCTCCATCCAGGTCTCCCATGTGGGTACAAGGGCCCAAGCACCTGGGAATCATCTTCTGATATTTTTCTAGGCATATTATCAGGGAGCTGGCTGGGAAGTGGATAGCTAGGACATGAACTAGCACCTAGATGGGCTGCTGGCATCACAGGTGGTGGCTTTACCTGCTACCCCACAGCACCAGTCCCCTTCCCTCCCTCTTTTTCTTTCTTCCTTTCTTTCTGGAACTTTCTTAAGCTATGAAAAACTAGCTAACTAGAATAGGTAACTGAAAAATGTAGGAGGTTTATGTTAGAAACATATCAGATGGTCGATTAAACAAATATTATGTACTTGTGGAATTTGTAATGTTTGTGGTATTTATCAGCTTTTTAACATTGATAGCTTATTTTTGTTTCCCTTTCTCAATAAATTAGACTTTTATTTGTATGTTGTGTTGTTGGTCATAATGTGGGACCCTCTCAGCTGTATAAGCCTCAGACCCCACAAATCCTGGCTCTACCCCATATATGATTATTTTATGTGTGTGATCTATTTCAGATTTCTGATGTCTGTACTTTCAGTGCATTGTCTAATATTCATGAACTTGAGAGACTTCACATCACTACAAGTCTCTGGTTAATTAATTGTTAATTTTCATTAAAGCCTGTGTGAAAAATCTTTCATCTCTTTTCTAAAGGAGATTTCCATTTTTATTCATGTTGACTAAACTTCCTTTAGAAGACAGCATTGATCAAGGAAAAAAGAAAAATTATAACGTGTGGAAATTGGGTTGGCATGTATTTAAAACAATGCATATATTATATGGTGCCGCGGACCGGCTCTCGCGGAGTCACAAGACCGAGGGAGAACGAGGGGACGAAGGCCAGGAGAGTCAGAAATCGGTGGGGAAATGACAGACAGACACACACGTTATGTGTATGTTACTGCTGCGATTTATTGTAGTAAGGCTTGGGTTTATATAGTAAAGGACAATGCTACAGGCAAATGTAAAACTTTTATCACAAAGGTTGACAAAATGAGTTAAAACAATGATGTCATATGAGTGGTTTTATGAGGAACATAGTGGGGACATTGTTTTTAGACAATTTACAAAGGATGAGAATTGACCTTTGGCTTAGTTTCGTTTACTGAGGATGAGAATTGACCTTTGGCTTAGTTTCGTTTACTGAGGATGAGAATTGACCTTTGGCTTAGTTTCGTTTTATGAACTGTTTAGGGGAATTACTACCCAAAGTTTTGCTTGCTTTTAGATACTTGGAGATAATCCCTGAGCAACCTTAACATTTTTCTGTTACTATAATGGGAACCTAATGATATGTTTTGACTTGCATTCCTAGTTCCCTCGTAAATAGCTTTAGTAAACAGAGGGGCAAATATTGTTTGAATTTTTCCACAATCTTATGGGAAACGTTAACTTCTTTTTTTTTTATTTTTTTGTTTTTAATAATTGTGAGAGCAAGCAGTAAAGTGTAAACACAGCTGGTAGATAATGCATAATGAGATCATCAACAGAGCATAGTGTCCTCAAAGTCAGCAAGGACAGTCTTCGGCTCCCATAATGTGAGTCGGGGGTCATTACAACCGCGGACTGTACAGGAATTGCCTGAGGCTCCACTCCAACAAAGCGCTCACCTCAAAACCCTGTAGCCTTAGACCCCCAACGCAGCAACATCTTGCCACGCGGGTATCATAGCTGTGGGTGTGGCAATATGGGACCTTGAATATTGACTCAACAGGGTGGCCAATAGCATTAGCAAAGAATTAGTGTCAGAACATACTATCACTCATCTTCTCTGCCTTCTCAACAGAAAGGAATCCTGGATTGAAAGGACCTAGAAGATTTCATTCAAAAGCAATTTTCATCAGCAAGGTCATTGTGAGGTTGAACACTAAGATTCCAGGTTCACTCACACGGGTGGTGCCTGGACTCTGGCCCTCACAGGTTGCTGGATGGAGGGTCTCAGTTTCTTGCTGGATGTTGGGTGGAGATCATACTCAGTTCCATGCAATTGTCTTCCCTTGGAATGAGAGAGCACCTAAGGTGGAAACAGCACTCTTTGGGTATCATAATCTTGGAAGTGACCTTCCAACACTTCCACAGTATTGTACTTATTAAGAGCAAATCTATAAATTCCTTACACACTCAAGGAGAGGGTATCGCTCTTGGCCATGAACACCTCCAGATAGGGTTCACTGAGGGCCATCTCAGAGGCTTTGTGCCACTTTCCCTTATAATGTATTCTGGGTAAGTCAACCATTGCAATAAAATGGAAATCATATTTCCTCTAGCTCCAAATAATTCAAGGTTGTCAGCTTTTACACAAATCCTGTGCTACCTAAGAGTCCTGTGCCATTCGTCCCCACTTGTCCCACCCTCATTACTTCTCTCTCACTTCACTCTCCTCAAAGTTTTATGCCTCAGGGACTTTGTTATTGCTTGGAAAATCCTTTCCTAAAGTTCCCTCCATGTCTTTATTCATATCCCCTCCATTATCTTGCACACTTCTCCTCTATAGCTCTCTGTGCTATATTTGCTTCCATGGCATTTAATAGGAGATAGATGACACCATAGGATATCCTATATGCTTTGCTTATTAATGACAATGTGACCTCCACAAAGGCAGGGATATTTGTCTGTCTCATTTGCTTTTTGTTCAGGGCCTGGCACAGGAGAAGTGCTCAATACATTTTTGTTCTTAAAATTTTTCATTACCAGGCATATTCCATCTTGGCTTCCTGTAGAGCTCTTGAATTTGGTTCAATTTGCTAACTATGTAGACCCATAAATTTTAGGCAGCTTTTATGCATGGTTGTTTTTCCCCCTCATCTTTGTAACCTTGTGAAGTCAGTTCTTTATTATTCTGTTTTTTCCTGGGGCATGTGAGGAAACTGAGGCTCAGATCGTTTAAGTGAATTTGGCATAATAGAGTGGCAGTAAAGTCAGCGGGGAAGCTGGAACACGGTTCAAACCATGTTCCTTTTTCTGTAAAACGTTCCTTCTTGCTGGAACAGCTTTTAGGAAGGATATATGAAGGAACTGGCATTGTGGCACAGCATTTAAGCCATGGTTCGCAATGCTGGCATCCCATATGAGCCCTGGTTTGATTCCCAGTTGCTCCATTTCCAATCTAATTCCCTAATAATGTGCCTGAGAAAGCAGTGGAAGATGATCCAAGTCCTTTGGCCCCTGCCACCTAAATTGGAGACTCAAATGGAGTTTCAGGCTCCTGGCTCTGGCCTGGATGAGCCCCAGTTCTTGTGGCCATTTGGAGAGTGAATCAGCAGATGGATGACATCTCTCATTCTCTCTCTGTATTCTGTCTTTTAAATAAATAAATAAATAAATAAATATTTTAAAAGGTCAGTGGATCAGCTGGCGCTGCGGCTAACTTGGCTAATCCTCCGCCTATGGCACCAGCACCCCGGGTTCTAGTCCCGGTCGGGGTGCCGGATTCTGTCCCTGTTGTTCCTCTTCCTGTCCAGCTCTATGCTGTGGCCCGGGAAGGCAGTGGAGGATGGCCAAGTGCTTGGGCCCTGCACCTGCATGGGAGACCAGGAGGAAGCACCTGGCTCCTGGCTTCAGATCGGCGCAGCACACTGGGTGCAGCACACTGGCCGTAGAGGCCATTTGAGGGGTGAACCAACGGAAAAGGAAGACCTTTCTCTCATTCTCTCTCTCTCTCTCTCTCTCTCTCTCTCTCTCTCTCTCTCAAACTCTGCCTGTCCAAATAAATAAATAATTAAAAATTTTAAAAAATTTTAAAAAAGGTCAGTGGATCAAGAAGATGGTAATGTTGTGACATACTCCTTCAATGAAGATTATAATAACCTCAGTTTAGCCCTCGATTCCTTACTTATAAAATGAGATTAAACATATCTACTTTGTGTGTTTATATGGGGTGGGTTTTTGATGCAGTGGTGAAGAAGTCATTTGGGATGCCCACATTCCATGCTGGATTGCCTTGTTTGAGTCCTGGCTCCTCCACTTCAAATCCAGCTTCCTGTTATTGTGCACTCTGTAGGCAGCAGCTGATGGCTCGTGTACATGGGTTCTTGCCACCTATATGACAGACGCATGTTGAGTGTCAGTCTCCTGGCTACTTCTTGGCCCTAACTTGTTGTAGGTATTTGAGACATGAATCAATGTTTGGGAGAACTATCAGTCTGTCTACCTCTGTTTCTCTGCCTTTCAAATAAAAATAAATTTATTTTGGGGTTGGCACTGTGGCTTAGTGGGTAAAGCTGACGCCTGAAGTGCTGACAACCCATATAGGCGCTGGTTTGAGTCCTGGCTGCTCCACTTCACATGCAACTTCCTGCAATTGTGCCTGGGAAAGCAGTGGTGGGTCCAAGTCCTTGGGCCCCTGCACCCATGTGGGAGACTCAGAAGAAGCTCCTGGCTCCTGGCTTATGATTGGCTCGGTTTTGGACATTGTGGCCATTTGGGGAGTAAGCCATTGGATGGAAGATCTCTGTTCCTCTGTCTCTCTGTCTCTCTCTGTAACTTTCAAATAAATAAATAAATAAATATATTTTTAAATGTGACTACATGAGAAAATAGTGTGGAAAAAGAATATTGTAAATTTTATTACTACATGATTATAAAATATTTCTGATCTGACTATTGGAAATACTGTGGTTTCACATGAAAAGCTGAACCTCAAATCATTCTAAACATTAAAGTGATTAAATGAATATATTTCAAATCCAGCTATGTAAAATACATAAGATTTGCAAAATACAGTTAATGACAAAATTATATAGAGCCTGTTATTAGTAAATAAATGAATATGTATTTATTTTTGTAACACTGTGCTAGTTGTTCTGTTGAGAAACAAAGAAATGTACATACAGAATTCTCCCTCTAAGAACACTAATAATCAACTATAAAAGAAGGTTCAAAATAATTTAAATAATAAAAAACATGAGAAATACAATTTTTTGTATTTTTTATTAATCCAGTCAGCATTTAGCATATGTCTGTTAAAGTGAATATAAATTTCTAAAATTGAGCTATTGAGGTGAACATTTAGCCCAATGGTTAAGACACCACTTAAGATGCCCAAGTTCCATGTTGGAGTACCTGCATTTGATTGCCAGCTCTGGTTCCTGACTGTGGATTCTTGCTAATGCAAACCCTGGAAGGAGTGTTAAAGGCTCAATTAATTTGTCTCCTGCCACCCATGTGTGAGACCTGAACTGACTTCCAGACTCCTGGAGTTAGCCCCAACCAAGCCACTGCCATTGATGGCATTTGGTCAGTGAATGAAAGATGACAGCTTTCTCTCTCTCTATCTATCTATCTCTCTCTCTGCCTAATAAATAAATAAAATTGGGTCATCAGCTCTTTTGTGTATACTTAGATTTATGAGTTTAGCACTACAGTTTTAGTTTAATTGTACAGCTGGGACCACAAAACTCAGGTATGCTACTACCAAGTAGCATCTTGATTTGGATTAAGATTTATTTGTTTATTTGAAAGGCAGAGCTACAGAGAGACAGAGGCAGAAAGAGAGAGAGAGAGAGAGAGAGAGAGAGAGAGAGAGAGAGAGGCGTTCCATCAGTCAGCCTACTCCCCAGATGGCTGCAACAGTGAGAACTGTGCTGATCTGAAGCCAGAAGCCAGGAGCTTCTTCTGGGTTTCCCACATGGGTGCAGGGGCCCAAGGATTTGGGCCATCTTCCGCTGCTTTCCATAGCAGAGTACTGGATCAGAAGTGGAGTAGCCGGGACTGGAAATGGCGCCCATATGGGATGCTGGCAATGCAGGCAGCAGCTTTACCTGCTATGCCACAGTGCTGGCCCCTGTCTCAATTCTATTAGTTTTTTTTCTCAATTCACTAATTTTTACACATAAATTAGTTGTGAGTTGTGAATAATTTAGGCAACATTTAAAGTTGTGTAAAATACTCCATCCCTAGAGCAAATGAAAAGTTGATGTGTCATTAGGATGCTGCTCTGAGCATCTATCTGCCTCTATATGCAGATAGATAGGGGACAAGCATATAGTATTTCAAAATAACTCATGTGTGTATACTGAATAGCATAAATTTTATTTTACCCTGCAACCATTTTCTCCCAGTCTATTAAAAAACAACAAACAGAAGACCGTTCTCTCCGTCTACACTACATGATATAAATACTTATGAATATAACAGAATCAATTCTAGGCTATATTTGGCTTATGAGATACAATTAATGCTCTCTAGATCTTTTATTTCTGCTTATGCAAAGAATAATCTCAATTAAATTACTCTGTGTGTTTATTAATATTTCTCAATGTGGAGGATGATCTTTCTCTGATGTAAAAAATTATCTATAAATCACTCAATAAACTGGAATTCTAAATGCTATGACATCACTATGGGAACAATCTTGATATTAGGGTAAACAAATGATGTCAGACTCTCTCTGCAGCTGCAAATGCCAGGGCTCTCTGTTCCTGAAGAAAGTGACATGGATTGTTCCAGAGAGTCACTCGCTTTGAATTGTGTCAGGGGAATCTTTTTAACGTGAATTGCTACCTGGGATTGAACCAAGCTGATCCTTTGGGACCAATAACGACCAAAGGGTGTCATTCTGATAAAATCCTCAGGTGGAAAATTCTTCCACTTGTCAAACAATAGAATTCGATCAATCTGCATCCAGTCTGGTGAAACATACTTTATAAATAGAGGACTAGAGTACTTTTGCCAAGAACAACCATATGAATCTAGCTGCATCTTATTGGAGAAAAAAACAGCAGCTAGAAGTCTATTTGAAAGGAGCATCAACTGAACAACAAGCCTAGGAAAATGACTCCTTCCATAAACAGCCCTTGTTTTTAGAATACAAGCCTATCAGACTTGTCGCATTGTGCTACATCCTACATTCTTTCCTCTCTGACTTATTTTTACTTTCTGTTTGCATTGGCTTGGTTTTATTTCTCCCGAACCCGTCTCTTGAGTCATCCTGATAGGGCTGCGAGAGTGAAAGTCCATTCTGCCCACGCTTCACAGGACTCAATGAGGAGAGTTGTCAAGAGTCACTTGACGTCAAGACCGACTTTTAAATTTGCCAGAAAGGCGTTCTTTGGGGGAGCAGTCAACACCATCACTTTCCCTCTTTAGAGAGCTGCTACTGGCTGTTGGAATTCAAAGCCCACAAATTGAATTTCCAAACTCAATTCAGGACATAGATTTTCTTCTCTCTCCTCTCCTCTCCTCTCCTCTCTAGATCTCTCTCTCTCACTCTCACTCTCTCTCTCTCTCCCAGGCCCATTCCTCATAAAATATATCTTTTAACAATCATTTGTTTATTTTTTTGCCCTAACATTGTATATTTACTTACTTGGTGTGTTTGGTTAAGTGTACCTCAGAGTTTTTAAGAGAATATTTCATTTGAAAGTGTTTTGTTCACATGTTTACACACTTTTAATTCAGAATGCATGGGATTCTCTAAATTTTCCTCTGGAATTTGTATAATCATCTAATAATACCTGTCCTGATTCCTATTTTCTGAAATAAAGTGACTGCTTACATACTTCCATTTTCCCTTTCTATGTAATAAGATACTCCACTCTTCCTTTTTTTCTTCATTTTTTTTTCAGTTTGTCATGGAGTATTTGTTTACCAAATGTTACTTTTCTTGGATCAGTTCTATTTTTGAGGAGTAAAAGCAAACAACTGCTTGAAGCTGTCAGACTTCCTTTTATTTATGCATGAATAACACAAATAACTTGAAAATGACCTAGCCTGTTTTTCTCAGATTTAGATAGAAAAACTGCTTCTGGGCAATGTTTATGCCAAACTGTTCATGCCAATTTTCCAATTTCAGTGCCAATGGTTTCTTACAGCCAAGTTGTAAACCTTTGGTAAACATGGCTTATAATGAAAAGTGAAACACAAGCCTGAACCTGGCCCCAGGGGGCTGGATGTAAATTTACTCTAAGAACAAAATTCTTGCAGGAACAGGAGGGGCAACAGGCTAGCTATCAAGTATCCCTTCTGTAATGCAGGGCTGTACAAAGGATGATAGTTGATTACTGAAATCCCATCAGATGCATTTAGCATTTTATGTATTTCCCTTGCCATTGCTGCTCAGTAGTGCCATACTCAATGTGAAGTGGCTGCCTGTTGTCACACAGTGGCTCTTCCAGAACTTATTCCCCAACTGGGGATGGGGAGGGAGCCTTGAAATTTTGAGGGTTTTTTTTTTTAGTTATTTTGAAGTTATTAAATTTTTGTGATGTGTTCATATGCACTGTTATAAGTACATAGGAGACCTACATATTCTTTTAAAAATCAATTTAGACATATCCAGCCACATCAATATTCTCTGTGTCCTGTGTCTTATTTGTAAAATCTAAAGGAGATCATATCTCTCTTGTATTACATAATATAATTCATTTCCTTGAAATAAAATTCAGTTTTCTCACTGTGTGCATCAAGAACCAGTAGATGCCATTGCCTCTGCCTAAATATTATCTCCTCCCTCTACTTCTCAGTCAAGCTATCAGACCCAAGAGATACCAACACTCTTTTTGTTCCTGCAATGTTTCAAGCTACTTCTCAACTCAGAACTTATACTGTTTCCCTCTGCTGGGAAAATCCTTTCTTATCTCATATGTGGCAGGCTCCTTCTCTCTGCTCATATCTCATTTCAGATTGTACTTGCTCCAAGAAACATCTCCCAAAGTACTCCATCATCAGTTGCTCCCCCCCTGGGCAAGAATAACCAAGCCAGATACATCACAATACCTGATTTCAAAGCATACTTCAAAGCTATAGTAATTAAAACAGCTTGGTACTGGCATAAAAACTGACACGTAAATCAATGGAACAGGATAGAAAGCCCAGAAATTAATTAATTAATCTATGGAGATATAGCCAACTGATTTTTGACAGAAGTGTCCAGAGCATACAATGGAATAAGGATAATCTTTTCAACAAATGATTCTGGCAAAACTGAAGGTATACATGTAGAAGAATTAAATTAGATCCATACCTCTTACTATACACAAAAATAAACTCAAGATGGATCAAAGACCTAAATATAAGACCTGAGACTGAAGTTGCTGGAAGAAAACACAGGCAAAACACTCTAAGACATTGGTGTGGGGAATGATTCTTAGATAAGATCCTTAGAACACAGGCAACAAAAGCAAAACTAAACAAATGGGCCGGCGCCGTGGCTCAACAGGCTAATCCTCTGCCTTGCGGCGCCGGCGCTCCGGGTTCTAGTCCCAGTCAGGGCACCGGATTCTGTCCCGGCTGCCCCAGGCCAGCTCTCTACTGTGGCCCGGGAGTGCAGTGGAGGATGGCCCAAGTACTTGGGCCCTGCACCCCATGGGAGACCAGGAGAAGCACCTGGCTCCTGCCTTCAGATCAGCATGGTGCGCCGGCCACAGAGCGCCAGCTGCTGTGGCCATTGGAGGGTGAACCAATGGCAAAGGAAGATCTTTCTCTCTGTCTCTCTCTCTCTCACTGTCCTGTCAAAAAAAAAAAAAAACTAAAAACTAAACAAATGACATATATACAACTCAGAAGCTTTTCACAGAAAAGGAAATTATTAGTAGAGTGAAGAAACATCCACTTGGAGCGCCTCACGCCCCACCTCCTTCTCCGGCCGAGAATCCCACAGACTCTTAGGCACACACAACGCCAGGGATTTTGAAATGGGCATTTACATAAAACTCCAGAACACATCTGTGGCATTGCTGGGTTATCTTTGAAGGCTATCTGGGAGGATATTTGTTCCAACATCTTCTCCTGAGCCTTGTTTACCCTTGCAAGTGAACCTAGAGTAAGTTCTGGTTTTTCATGCCGGGTCCTTCATATGAAATGTGTGTATTTGATCTGTAATGTATGCTATGCTGTAGAGCACTTGCTGTAGTCTGTTATATTTGAAATAAAATAACTATCAGGCAAAAAAAAGAGAAAGAAACATCCAGTAGAATGGGAAAAAATATTTACAAATCACCAATGTGAAGGATTAACATCTCCACTATATCAGCAACTTAAAAAAACTCAGCAACAACAAAAAACCTAGTCCAGTTGAGGAATGGGTAAAGGACTTCAACAGAAGCTCTCAAAAGAAGAAATACAAATGGCAACAAATATATGAAAAAATGTTCAAGATCAATAATCATCAAGGAAATGCAAATCAAAACCACAATGAGGTATCACCTCACCCCTGTCAGATTGCTAAAATTCAAAACACAGAGAGTAGCAAATGCTGGCCAGGATGAGGAGAATGAGGAACACTTAAACACTGTGGGTGGGAATGTAAATTAGTGCAGCCACTGTGGAAGAGCAGTGTGGAGATTTCTTAGAAAACTAGAAATACACTTGCCATGTGATCCAGCAATCCCACCACTAGGTCTATAGCCAAAAGTCTTGACTGCAATGTATCAAAGAGATACCTGTGCCACCATGTTTATAGCAGCACTGTTCACAATAGCTAAAATTTGGAACCAACCAAGCTGTCCATGATCAGGTGACTAGATAAAGAAAATATGTTATATTTTCACAAAGGAATATTATTCAGCTATGAAAAAGAAAGACAGTCTACCATTTGCAGCAAAACTGACACAGCTGTAGAACATCATGTTGAGTGAAGTAAGCCAGATCCAGAAAGTCAAATATCACATGTTCTTCCTTATATGTGCGAGTTAAAATTTAAAACCAAACAAAAAAGAGAGAAAAAGAAATATCTGGATATATTAGTATAGCTGCAAATATAGCTTTGTTAAACTTTATTTTAAACCTTTGTGAAACAAATGGTTAAGACTATTATACTACTATAGCTTTAATGATCTGTGACTATTTTAAAATTCACTGCTAATGGGTGAAATGGTATTTTTTCCATTCAATTATTGTTTATAGCTGTTTATATTCTCACTAAACTAGGGTCTTTTTGCTTATTCAGTGAAGTATTATACCTTCTTACTGTAAATTAATTTTAAACTATGTTATCTCAAAAACTAAAAAAAAAAAGAAAGAGGAAGGAAGGAGGGTGGGAGGGAGAAGGGGAGGGACAATTGTTAGGGTCTTAGAATTGTATCTACAAATCAAATGAGTCTGTTAAAAATTAACATTAAAAAAATAAAAACTTTAAAATGTTTAAAAAAGAATGAGATTAATTTTCAGTCTGCTGGTTCACTTCCTAAATGGTAAGGGGCTGCACCAGGCTGAATCTAGGAGCCTTACCTGGGTGGCAGGGACCCAGGTACTTGAGCCATCATCTGCTGCCTTGGAGGGTGCACATTAGCAGGAAGCTGGAATTGAAAGCGGAGCCAGTATTTGAACCTGGCTGTTGTGATACAGGATACAGGCATCCCAAGTGCTGCCTTCACTGCTGCTCTGAACGTTTGCTTCCCAATTAAATGTTGTGAAAGCAAACTCTCCCAAAACCTCCAAAAATATACAAAACACATCCGCTGTCCCCCAAACCTGTGTCCTTGTATCATCATCTGTCATACAGTTGTGGGGTTTTTCTTCACAATGAATCTACAATTACGCCCTTGCTTATTTATCTACTTATGTACTGAGTAGAATGTAAATGGAATTAGAGTTCAATTTTATAAGAGCCTGGATGTTTTCTACAGTGTCTTAGCTGTATTCTTAGCACCAGAGTACATAAATATACTCAAGATACTTGGTGAATAAAATGTGCTTATTAGACCCACATCACATATTTGTAGGCTAAAATTGCCAATGTTGAGGGCTAACAATGAACTCAAAACAGTCAATTCTATCAAAAAGACCTGCACAGCTGAATAATTTGTGCATGTTCACAGGGGACCAAGTCAGGCCATGACTATGAGGCACAGGGCCACAGAGACCAAAGCATGAACTCCTGGTGGGTATCTCGGCAGGTGCCGAGGGAGGAATGAATGTTGAGCAGTTGAGCAGGGTGCAAGAAGATGAGGAGACCCTCTGCCTTATGGTGCTGTTGGTGGCAAATGCTGCCATGCCTCTTGCACATATGGGACTCTCTGTTCTCAGGGAGAGTTCATGCTACCCTAGTGATTCTACTGAGCCCTGGAGATGGTATCCTATTACTTCCAGGTAGCATTATGCCAAGATGAGAACTAGCAGTTTTATTTTGCGTTAAGAAATGAAATAGTTTGGGCTGCTAGAAAAATCAGAGAAGTAATTTGCTTTGGGATACCTTAATTACCAGAAAGAAAACTTTAAAAAGTAGTTCTTATGATGTAGGATGAGATCCAGGACTTCTTGTATGGTTGATTTCCTTGGATACTCTCAAGAACATCAAAGCCAAAGTAAAAAGGCATCCAAATATCAAAAGAAAGAATGCTGGGGCCATTTGGGACAGCGGTTAATGCATCACATGTAATACACACATCTCTTCCCATACTGGAGTGCCTCAGCTTGAGTCAGGGCCCTGAAAAGGAGAGAGAGAATGACCTTGCATCTGTTAGTTCACCCTCTTGTTGTCTGCAATAGCTAGGGCTGGTCAGGCCAAAGCCAGAAGCATGGAACTCCATCTGGGTCTTCCACATGAGTGGCAGGGACACAACTTCTTGGATCATCATATACTTCCTTGCTAATGAGCACCATGGGAGGTTTCAGTGATGTCTGAAATAGGTGGGTCCCTGCCACCCACGTAGACTACCTAGATGGAGCTCTGGGGCCCTGACTTTGGTCTGGTCCAATGCTGGCTGTTGTGGGCATTTGAGAAATGAACTGGTAGATGGAAGATTTTCTCTCTCTCTCTCTCTCTCTCTCTCTCTCTCTCTCTCTCTCTCTGTCTCTCTTTCTCATTCTTTGCCTTTGAAATAAAAACAAATAAATCAATAAATATAAATTTTGAAAAAGAAATCACTTCAGTTATTGCTGTGGTGAATGATTGGCAATAGAGGTATTTATTATACTGAATTCAGGCATCTTATTCCGCATACCATCTGCCATAGGCTGAATGTTTGTGTCCTCCTGAAATGCATGTATTGATATTCTAACCCACAAGATAGAGATGGTAAGAGGTGGGTCCTTTGGGAGATTATTAGGTCATGAGGGTACAATTCTCTCAATTGGGATTAGTGTTTATAAAAGGCCCCAGAGAGATCCCTTGCCTCTTGTACTTTATGAAGTCACCAGAACAAGGTGATCTAATGAACCAAGAAGTAAGCCCTTATCATACCTCAAATCTACTGGTATAAGCATTTTGAATTTCCAGCTTCAGAACTGTGAAAAGTAAGAGTGCATTGTTTAAACCACTGTGTTTATTATCACAGCTCAAATGGAATGACACCTTCCCACCACCCTTGATATCACAGTACCATAGCTAGAATATGACTTACACAGGCTCACATATTAAGGCAGTCTAAATGAAGAAAAATATGATAGAGATAATCATTTTTATATAATGGTTGCGTATCAGTGTTGAACAAAACAGTCATAAAGACAGATACACTGCCTAATTATCATAGTTGAGTCTAGTTCCACTGTTTCTCGGCCTTTTAGCTAAGATCAAGTGGAGTCTAATTCCCCTGTAGGATAATTCAGTAGTCATGGGAGTAATTACTCACCTGCTGTTTGTCCTAGTTGCTGTGTGCCCATTTTTTCATCATGTCTACTTTGGAACATGCCTTTTCTTCCCTTTGCAGCTCATCACTGGGCCTGTCCCTGCTCATGAGCCACCTCCTCTGTGAATCTGAGCCTGCTTTGACCCAATATGCCACAGTGGGGTTGCTTCAAGAGGTACTTAGCATGTGAATTTTGGTCTTGTAATTTTGGGGAAAAGATCTTTGACTTTTATTTGGGATGCTGCATCTTTCCTATTACCCTTGACAGCCAGTTAGTAAATATCCTGAATGATTTGTGCCTTCCCAACAAATTTTCTTCTTATCATACTCACAGACATATATATATTTCTGTAATATATTATTTATTCTATATGTAATATATATTAACATATATATTATTATATTATATATATATGTAATTTTTTGGAATATGTAGTACAATTATTTGTTGAAGATTTCCTCTGTTCCCTGAATCCCGCATGCTACTTCATTTATTGCTGACTTGCATCCCATGCAGGGGCTCTGTTATTACCTGGTTTTATGTATGATGGGTCTCAGGTTTAGGGCACTAATAGTTATCTCTCGAATCATAGGACTGACAAAGTAGCAGAACTGTTGATTAAATGCTGCTCATTGCATTTCCCAAGAGTATTTCTGCTGCAGGGGAAGTAATGTAACAGGTGAGTCTGCAATTTCCAAAATTAGGTGACTCCACCATGCTCCATTCAGTTTTAGTTTCCGAGGTCAAACTCTCTGACTTTAGCAGCCTCATCTTCTTTTTTCCTATGGGTCATATTAACTCCTTCAGGGTGGAGCCTTCTGTAAGATCTGTAGGGAAGAGAGCTCCATGCCCATCTCTGTCTCTTTCCTGCATACCACGTTCTGGGTCCTGGGCACTATAATGTTGAGCTTGGCCCTCCCAGTCCCCCAGGTCTTTTCTGCACCTGCACCTGTGCACTTTATGGCAGTTAGACAGCTATTTGGGCAAATCCCACCCACAGCAACCTGAGCAATGAATGCTTTCAGCTCCATTCCAGGGCTATTGTTGGCCCCATCACCCTGAAAGTGTAGCCTTCTCCATCCCATACCTCCAAATATCTGCCATAAAGCCAGGTATGTAGCCTTCAGTAGATCTGTGTGGAAAAGATAGCTTAGTAATGTGTTTCCTCACCACACAAAAATTCCTTTCGGAATGTAGCTTTGCATTTTACCTTTTCACCCACACTATTCAGTTCTCATTTTTGCTGGAAGATACCATTTCCCGTGCAGCTGCCATTATTCTGGTAGGAGCTGGAGCCCAGCCCACACTCCACAGGAAGTGGGGTATCTTTGCAGTCAGAGTAGTATCCTGTGTTGTTAAACACAGGGCCCTACACTAAAAGCAAATACTGAATAACGGACCTACTGAGCCAGAACTTCCCTTCCTTGGCTGGCATTGCTGTTGAAGTCACCTTGACTGTCCTTGAGCCCAAGGGGTCCGGGCACAGAGGGAGCCAAGTCCCTTTTCATCACAGCTGGGTTTGTGTGTCCTTAATCCATGTTTTAGAGTTTGGGACCCATATATCTTTAGTGACAGATTCTGGGAGACACTTGACTGATAGCAATTGAGTGAAGAAGCAAAGAGATCTACAGCCCTGGCATGCTGGCCACCTAAACAGGAACAAGATCCCAGAAACCTAGAGCTGCCCTCTTTGCAGCAATAAAAGGGAGGTGGCTCTGGACTCCCTCATGGAGACCCAGTTTCCTCATTGCCGCAGAGAGAGTTGATCAGCAAGGCTTATGATAACATTGGCTGTTGGCTTCTAAGGAGTTAGGAAAGTGTGTCAACTGTAGCAACCATTTCCTGGGAACTCTTCCCCTGCTCAATTAGACAACACGTGTTCACAACCTTCACACAGCATTTGTCAAACTTTGCATGCTGGATCATCTCATGAAGTTGAATGTCTTTCATCATCACTGTTCACTAGCCATTCATTAAAAATGTGAAAACAGTTCCAGTTCTTAAATATGAAAGCTGTGAAAATATTGGAGAACACTCTTTCTTGCCATTTTGCTGATACAAAAACTTTTTGGTTGTGGCATGTGTGTGTGTATATATATACACACAATGAGATGTTATATCTATACATAAAATGGAACTTCATAAAATATATGAAGTGGAATATTATTTGGCCTAGAAAAGGGAGGGAGTCCTGCTATTCGTATCAACTTGGGTGGAACTGAAGGACATTATGCTAAGTGAAATAAGCCAGAAACAGAAAGACAAACCCTGTGTTATCTCACTCATATGTGGATTCTAAAACAATTTAATGCATACTTGAAAGTTCTTAAGAGAATAGATTTTAAGTATTCTCATCACACACACACACACACAGTGGTAACTATTCAAGGTGACGGATGTGTTGCTTAGCTTATTGTCATAATCATTTCACAATGTGTATTTCTCTTACAGTACCCTACTATATATATATTGTATACATACAATGCTTATTTGTCAATTGTACCTCAATAAACTTGAAACAAACAGAAATAATTTCTGGTAAGCCCGTGGAAGTACAAGGGAGTTAGGAGCTTTTGTCTGGATAGGACTCAGGGAAGGGCAGCCAAAAAGCATGACTAGTACTCTAGGAAGAGGATGCTGCTGTTCATTGTTTATCCAGGAGCGATTTATGTTTCTCCACTGTTTCTCACAGAATGATTCTGCTCTGTGGGTCTTAGGTGTTGAAATATTGGGGGAGCTGATGCATGCATTCAGGAACTGAAGACATAAAAGGGGAGCTGTTACTCTGGAGGCAGCAAACCAGAAGCTGCTTCACACGCCCTTTGCTAAGAGTTTTTGAGTTTGAAGTCTCTGAGACCTATTTAAAAGCAAGTTCCTGAGGAAAGAAGCTGGAAAGTTCTCTGGAAGCAGTAATGGGAGCTAATTTGTAATAGAACAAAATGTTACCATTCATCTGGGAAGATTTCATACATCAAATACAAGTTAAATAAGAAAGACAATTTGATTAACTGACCCTGATTTTTCTTTGAATATTGACTTTGACAAGGGAGTTCACAGCAATAAAGAGGCCCAACGCATACTTGAAAGCTTCAGATGCTAAAGATAGAACTAACAGTGCATTTACAAGGGTGCTGCATGTAATAATGAATGAATGAATGCTGACAAATTCTAAATGTGAAATAAAGAAAAAAAGACTATAAAAGAGGAAAATAATAAATTCAAGTCTCTGAAGCCCTACACTGTGTAACACATACTGCATTTGACACGTACACAGTTCGCTATCTTCTGCCCTTGATCCTTAGAGTGGCTGTTTTCTCCCTCTTGTGCTTCGCCTGAAGACCAGACAATCCCACAGCCCAGTGCTTTCCTCTAGCTTAGCACTTTGAACCACCCAACAACCTTTCTTTTGCAGACCAGAAATGCAGGCATGGCAGGAACTGTGCAGGATTCAAGACTTAAACAGAACCAGTGCATTTTGCAAATGCACCAACATGCTATCCATGCTTTCAATAAAAACTGAGGGTCTACTAAGTGCCTCAGAGTGTCTCAAGATGCTGGGGATATGGAGGAGTCTGAGGGGAACCACATGCACGTTTCCTGTTGTACAGTTGATAATCCTGGAAAACAATATGGGGAAGAACAAATGGGAAAATAATAAAAAAGACAAGGCAGAAACAGTGATGAAAAGTAAACTGTAGTGCAGGACAGTGAGATGTTGGTGACTCAGAGCCAGGCACAGTTTTAGAGATTAAAGACATGTGTGAAGCTTACTGTATGATTTTAGAGTTGATAAGATTACTAAAAGATTAAGTAGTGAGACTAAGAGAAAAGCAGAAGGATTGAAGGCACTAAATTATCAACTAGCCTATTAAATCAGAATTGAAAGAAGACAGTTGGGAAGAAATCAAGACATGGAGATGACAAGAAGGTGGAAGGATGGACATGGGTCGAATTCCAGGGAGACAGAACTCTATGGATAGCATTGAAATCTAAAGAAAGAAGTGTTTACTGTCAAGTGATTTAGTGTGACCACTGAGGCTGAGTGTGAGACCAGAGAAGAAAAAGACAATCTAGGCTGCTCTTTCTGTAGATGTCACACCCAAGAAGGGGACAAGGCAGCTAAGGAGTGCCCCCAAGTAACATAAAATCAGAAAGAGATAAATGTGTTTCAAGAGAGAGAACGTTAAGCCAACTGAGTTTAATTCTGAGAAGCCAAGTGAGTTCAACATTGAGAATGGTTCCCAGTAGACAAGGTGTTTCTGGTCTTGGGCTGGAAGGAGCAATTTCCATGAGTGGATGGAGACAGTGTGTGTATTGATGAAGAATGTGAGGTGAGCAGCTGGAGAAAACAAATACAGATGATTTCTGGAAAAAGTGCCTGTGGAAAGGATAGCAGAGATGTGGGACTGAGAAAATGGTGCATGTGGAGAAAGGGAGAGATCCCCTGCTCTGTTTCATTGATAGGTGGTACTGAATCATGTTTCTGTTGATGTCGTGATGATGCAGAAGATGGGGAGAGAGAAACGTATCATGTGGAAAGGGGAGAAATATTTTCAGCAGAATTCTTGAGAAGGAGAGGAGGGCTGGATGGATTCAGAGTACATTTGGGAGATGATATTTGATAAAGCCTCGCTTTTTCACTCACGGGAATGAAAGTGGTCCCACAGTACTGCAGTGAAGCAATGGGCTGGTAAATTTAATTCTGGGCAAACTAGGATGTCCCTGAACTTATATTTCTATTTTTCAATGAAGTTGAAGGAATGTTTGTTGACTAAGCATGTACATATGTTCAGGGAGAAGCCCATGGAAATACTTGCAGAGGAAAAGAGAATATATGAAATTGTAGACAGTGATGAATGAAAAATTGTGGGTAATGTTGTGTTCTCACCTGAGATTTGTGGCCATAAATTCACAGTGAGGCCGGTCATCAGAGTTGCTTGGTTCCTTGGAGCTAATTCCTCTGCTGAGTGGCTGGTGTGGAGAATGAGAAATGAGATTTGTCAGGTGAATTCAGCAAAACAGAGATGGAGAAGTCAATATGTATAATGTACAAGCTAGGATGAAGTTTTGCTTTGAGTAGCAAGGACCAGAAGTAGAAGAGCTTGAATAAGATTGGAGGCTGCATTGCTGTTGTGTTTTTTTTTTTTCACATAAAAAGCAGGAAGGAAGTATGTCACCAAGACCTAGTAAGGAAGCTCAGTTCTATGAAGCCCTGAGATACCCAGACTCTGCCATTTCTAGGGTCTAACATAGTCCAAAGAGGCAACTTGAAGAGTCATCACATTCATGTTCCAAGCCAGCAGCGTAAGAGGAGATACAGAATAAAGCGGAAATGACCACATCTTTTAAAGAACGCTCCTGGAAACTGCTACATGGTGCTTGCTTTCATATTTTGTTGCCATATACAGAATCCATTCTGAGCAATCACGTGTCAAGATAAAATCCAAGGATTCTAGTTCTATGAAGCTTAAGAGAAAGGACATAAGGAGACACCCATCCACCTCTGTAAGAAGAAGACTTTAGGTGGCCAATGTTCAAAGCTGATGGACAGGACCTCTGTGAGTTCAGAGATTAGCTAGTTCTGGTATGCAAGATTCCAGGCAGGGGGCCAGTGCTGTGGCGCAGCGGGTTAACACCCTGGCCTGAAGCGTGAGCAACCCATATGGGCACTGGTTCAAGACCCGGCTGCTCCACTTCCAATCCAGCTCTCTTCTATGGCCTGGGAAATCAGTAGAAGGTGGCCCAATTCCTTGGACCCCTGCACCTGTATTGGAGACCCAGAAGAATCTCCTGGCTCCTGGCTTCAGATCAGCACAACTCCAGCTATTGCAGCCATCTGGGGAGTGAACCATCGGATGGGAGACCTCTCTATTTCTCTCTCTCTCTCTGCCTCTCCTCTCTCTGTGTAACTCTGACTTTCAAATAAATAAATAAATCTTTAAAAAAAGATAAAAAAATTTCCAAGCAGAACAGAATGCAATGGACAAGGTTGGATCCCATGAAGTTGATAATCTGATTGGAGCATTTTAAACAGAGAAAAGAAGTCATTATAGGTCAGGAGACCCATGCACCTTGACAGGACTTGCTGTGAGGCCAGAAAAGAGCAAGTACTGAAAGAATCTTTTCTCAGAATTGCTCCTGGATATTAGAGTTAAAGGAATTGTGGATTCATCTCCATTGACATCTAGCCAGATATTCAAAAAAACCTTTAACCATGCATTCAGTAATTTACTCAGCGGTGAGTTACTGAGTGCAACACACTCTGTTGAGCTCTAGAAATCATTTAACGTGAGAGTCTTCACCTGTCCTTGTTCAGAGATAGCACCAGACAGATGGATTCAGCCTTGTTCTGTTGCAGCAGTCAAAGCTGTTGTTTACAGTGGTTGCCATAACAATTGGCTTTAAAATGAAACATTCAGTCAATTCCTCCAGCCATCCATAGGAAACATCCTACATAAATGTGTCTATCACTTTTATTAACTGATCAAGTCACTCCAATGTCCTTGTGCCTTGCTGGCACAGTGTTGACTGGTGGTGGTTGTGTGGATCTAACTCCGAGTCACAGGGTGGAACAGATGGATATGTGGTTTTCATCTGACAATTGATTTGTAGGGTGTTTGACTCAGTGCAGAGCTTTTAAGCTGGTGCATAATTTAGGTTATAGTTTCTGAACAGCTCTCAACTGGAAAAGGGTTTCTCGTCACTGAACAGATGTTGGCGACCATGTGCTTCTTTGATTAGCATCACACTTCAGGGAAACTTTTGGAAAGGTTTCTTCTGTATTTATTTATGAGATTTATACTAAGCTTCTACAACCATTGTAGTTCATATCTCTGGGGAGGAAAAGGCATTTCAACAAAACAAGTCGCTAAAGAATGGAAATGCAGCCAATTAAAATCAGGTTGCTTGATTTCCACTGTGGCTGCAAACCAATTTGACCAGATTTTTGTTTTGTTCTGTTTGAGTTAGTTCTACTTCAGGAACACTGATTTTAGCATCTTGAGGGTTGTTTGAAAAGGCATGTCATATTGTTAAGTTAATTTAGGGGTTACCAAGAGTTTTAATGTAGAAGTGAGAAGAAAATAGATTAAAATATCATGACTTATATTTTGATTGCATAGAATAGAATAAAATAGAGAACAGGACTTGCAGTAATGGTTGGCAGTCAATCTTATTTTATGCAATGATGTGAAGAGTCAATGTTCTAAGCAGCTGGGGACCAGGGTGTTGCCGGAGGGAGTAGTTATATATCCTATATCATTCTTTTGTTTCCTTTTTTTGCAGGGAAGAGATTGTCCTTTTTTCCCTATCTTCTTTATTTTTTGATTTTTACTTTCATTCTTGTTTATCCTCTCTCTTCTTCATGCCTCCCCCTCTCACCTTCCTGTCTTCTTCCCCCTTCCTTCTTCCATTCCTTCTTCCTTTTCTCCCTCCATGATGATGAGTCACTGACAAACTGAACCTCTGATTCTAGATATACATAGAATAGTAATTTCATCACATTTTTATCTCACAATCCTAAAGAAGTTGTGTAATCTTTTGGAAGAGAGAAAATACAATATCACATAAACTTCTTTCATTTGACTATGAAGAATAAATTCCAAACCTCAAAGCTTCTGATTTCTTGGTTTTGGGTTCTACCACCTTGATGAAACACTCACTCCTGACCCACTTTTTAAAAAAAAATCCTTTCATCACTATATCCCTTCTCCAGAGAGTAAAATAAAATTTTATTTTCATACTTCTAAAAATAGCTGATGGAATAAAATGTATTGATCTGCAAAATAAACTGGATTAGGAATTGAACTTGAGGGACTAAAATAGTAGTACAATCAGTTAAGCTGTTGCCTGTAACACCAAAATCTTATATAAGCATCAGTTTGCCTCCTGGCTGCTCTGCTTCTAAAACAACTTCCTGCTAATATGCCTGGAGAGACAGCGGATGACCCCAAAACCTGGATCCTTGCCACCACATGGGATATCTAGCCTCAGCCTGGCCCAACCCTGGTTTTTGGAGCCATTAAACCATTTGAGGAGTGAACCAGAGGATGAAGATATTTCTCTCTCCCTCTCCCTCTCTCTCTCTCTCTCTCTCTCTGTGTGTGTGTGTGTGTGTGTCTCCTTCTCTTTCTGTAACATTGCCTTCCAAATAAGTAAATAAATAAATCTTAAAAAATGAAATGAATTTGCAATTCAAGGAAAAGGCTCTTTATCAAAACACCCACCAAATAAATACTAAAACAGCTATATGTTTGAGAGAGAATAGAAAGAAATGAGAGCCAAAGCATGCAAAGTTCTTGTCCTCATGGAGCTTGTAGTCTGGAAAGGAAGAAGACCAGATAATTGTAAGTATAAATGTTCTGGTGCTGGTTGTTGGTGGGAAAGGTTGTGTATATGTGGAGGCATGGAGTATGCAGGAAACCTCTGTATATTTTCTTCAATTTTGCTGTGAACATGAACTGCTTTGAAAAACAAAATCCAAACAATATCACAGAAAACTGTAAACATATAATTAAAAAAAAGCTAACAGGGAGAGGGACTTAGTGTCACAGGAGGATGATTTGTGGTGACTTATTTTTAATCTGTGGAAGCTAAGATCTAAACAGTGTTTGCCTTTGATGAGGCAAATGGCTTAACTTCTAGACAGAGGCCAACGGTAGGAGAGAGTAGGGTTTGGCACATATGGAGGTGACCATGAGTCCTTGAGTGGGTGTGGCTGGGCTTCAGAAATAGGGAAAGTCCTGGAGATGGTGAGGCTGGACAGGAGGTGGGGCTGGATTGTGTGATAACAGCCGTAGATTATTTAAACTTTTTAAGCAGGTATGAGAACATTGACTTCTTTTAAATAGTTTCTTGCACAGTGTTTTATTGACTGAGGTAGAACTTTCAGTGAAATGCACAGGTCAGTAAGTTTTGACCTATTCAATCTGTGCAACTTTGGCATTAAATTGAGAATAGTCTTCCCACCCCTTTGTATTTAGCTGATCCCTGACACTGCTCTGCTGTGTTAACTGATGATCTGACTTTTCCCACCATAGACAGACTTTATCTGGAGAACACACCATGGAGGTTGGCAGCACCATGATGACTCTCAAGACAAGTGTGCCATGCAAAAGAACCACACACAGCCTTGTGGATAGTGCAGCCATCATTCTGAAGCACAAGTTTTCCTTCTGAAAGGGTTGTTTTGGCTTCCCAATGGAATTCAGTGTGAAGAGAAGCCAGACACTTAGGCCGTGAGCTAGAGGAATGATCTTCCTTTTTGTGAGGGAGGAATTGACTCAGAAAGAGCGTGTATGCCCATTAAGAGCAAACTCCCCACAGCCTGGGACCCTGAGTGTGAATCCTTGCCCTGTCCCTTACCAGTTCTGTGATCTGGAGGGAGTTATGTAAACCCTCTGTGCCTTAACTTTTGCAACAAGAAAACGGGGATGCCCTTAATGTCACCCCCTCTGGCTGTTTTGCTGTGAAAGATGAATTGGTTGATTGATAGATGTGTTTTGGACAGTGACACGTAACAAGTAGTCTCCAAACATTACCTTTCACTATTTTTTTAAAAGATTTATTTATTTATTTGAGAGGCAGAGTTACACAGAGACAGAGACACATACAGAGAGGTCTTCCATCCACTGGTTTACTCCCTAAATGGCCACTAGAGCCGCAGCTCAGCCAATCCAAAGCCAGGAGCCAGGAGCCTTTTCCCAAGTCTCCCGCATGAGTGCAGGAGCCCAAGCACATGAGCCATCTTATACTGCTTTCCCAGGTCATTAGCAGGGAACTGGATCAGAAGTGGAGCAGCCGTATGAGATCCCAGCACTGCAGACAGAGACTTCACCCACTACATCACAGTGCAGGCTCCACTACCTCTCATTATTACAAGAAAGATTGACCAATGATTTTTTCACTATCACCTGTTTACTAAACACACACACACACACAGTAAAACAATTCAAAACTCCCATAAAATATGAATATAATTCAGGAAAGATACAGAGAGGGGAAACTCGCCATAAACATTTAATGAACTTACCATTTTAATAAGGAAAACACATTTAAAATTGATCCTCAGTGCTGAAAGGCACTTTAGCAGTTAAGGGAGACTCCACAAACTCAGCCTGTGTTTGGAATCATTGGAAAACAACTTGGTTTATCATGGTTTCTTCATGGAGTGGTGGTTACTTTTGTAATTGCTGTTGCTGCTGCTGGGGTATAAAATTAAACACCTTTTTGCAGGATAACCTTCCATTTGCTTTCTCTCTCAGGCAATATGGGGCTGATTTTTGAAAGCTCAGACACACAAAATGTCATCTGTTTTTAATGCTTTAGGAATAGATCTTCAGAAAAAAAAATGAACCAAACACAGAATTTAAAAAAAACTTTTTTGAGCATTGTAAGCTAACTCTACACATGAGAACTCTGTCAGGCTGGTGGGATTTCTTTCTGATGAGATGACTGGTTTCTATTTTCAGATTCCCCTTTTTCCTGTATCCATTTGTACTTCTTGAAAAAGGAAAGAGGGTCAGCTGCCTGCCAGGACACCACACTCTGGTTTTAACAGAGAAATCCAAAATCAGACCAGACCAGGGAGAAAATGTTTCTTTTATTCCTTCAGCAGTGCGGTGTGTGAAGTCTCCCACCTCACATTGGATTTTTGGGGAACCAGTGCTCAAGCTGTGGCAGTACTGAGCCTCCAGTGGTACTGACTGGTGGGTGAGATCTCATAGGCTGTGTGTGTTATCAGAACTCACCCTCCAGTAGGGTCCTGTATGAGGTTTTCTTCCCTTGCTTTTGAACTCTCGAGGGAAGCTTCCCAGGAAGCTGTAGCAAATCCCTGGGGAGTGGGCCTGGGACAAGATCAAGAACTCTAGGTACCAAGAAAAGATCAGTGAAGCAGACAAGACAAGGTAAAAGGTTTATGCTACTCTTTTCACTGATTTTTGAAAACAACTTCGTGTGGTTATATTTTGAGAAGATAGGAACAGCATGAAGAGTGAAAACTTTTAACAGTACAAGCAAAGAAATTGCAGCTGTGCTATGAAATCGAGACACTGGGCTGCCCGCTGTCTGACTGCACCTGCAACCCTGGTGGGCTTTGTAGAGGAGGTGAATGGTGCTGTTTATTAGAAAGCATTTAGCAAAGCATGAATGCAGGAGAGTCTAGAACATGTGCAACGAGTCCTTCAGCGCAGGGTCTGGTGGCATCTTCCTGGCTAGGCAGTGTCCACAGTCCAGGCAAGGGCCTCCTGACCCCTTCTTATCACCCCCACATCTGCTCAGCACTTGCTGCCTTTCCTGCGACAGCACCGCAGACCCGCAGAGATCCGAACTTCTTAAGGGCTCCATTCTTTTCTCTTTGCAGCTTTCTTTTCTCTCTCCCCTGGATCTCCTCTCATTCCCCATGGATGTCTCTACCAACTGGGACCCCGTTGTCTGGCCCCGTTTTTGAGATGTGGACTGGTGTGGATTATGACGGGGAAAGACAATATGTATCAGGCAACGTGGATGATCTTAAGATATCCCTTTTAGTAATTTCTTTTTTTTTTTTTTTGGCTGAAAGTAAAGTTCCTTCTCTTTATCAGTCTTTAGTTTTATTACAAATGCCCTAATCTCAGAAATCAATCCTTTAAAAATGGACTTAGGTGTGTGCCATCCCTCCATAAGGTAGCAAGAAGAACTCTACTCTGCCACACACACACACACACACACACAGTTGTTCACAAACATCTAGCTTTAAATTGACCCAACTGCAATGTTTAATTTAGCCTGTGGAATATTATCTTAACCTCTTATCGTTTGAATCTTTGAATTCATTTCAGAACTATCAGCATTTCAGTTACCATACTACACACTCATGATACTAATGTTGACTGTCTTGCCATAGGTAACATATCGATAAAAACACAGGCAGGCACACAGGGCTTGTAATGAAATATCATACATGCTAATGAAGATATTTATAAAGAAATGCAGCCACAAAGTATGACTTAAATATCTCCTGTTTTTCACATAAGAGGAGTTTGAGGCACAATTTTTCTATTATTAAATTAAGCTGACAATATCAGGTGAGTAGTAGATTTGTGCCTCCCTAAGTATCTTGTTTTCTTAAATGGGATATTTTTGTTGTTGTTGTTTGTTTGTTTGTTTGTTTTTGTTTTTTTGACAGGAAGAGTTAGACAGTGAGAGAGAGAGACAGAGACAGAGAGAAAGGTCTTCCTTTTTCATTGGTTCACCCCCCAAGTGGCCGCTATGGCCAGCACGTTGCGCTGATCCAAAGCCAGGAGCCAGGTGATTCCTTTTGGTCTTTCATGCAGGTGCAGAGCCCAAGGACCTGGGCCATCCTCCACTGCCTTCCCGGGCCACAGCAGAGAGCAGGACTGGAAGAGGAGCAACCAGGACAGAACTGGCACCGTGACTGAGACTAGAACCCAGGGTACTGGCGCCACAGGCGAGGATTAGCCTAGTGAGCCATGGCACCAGCCTAAATGGGATATTCTTAACTTTTAGAGTGGTTTGAATCATGGCTCAATCATCTACAGTGCTCACACACACAATCAGGATATTCTGTGCCTCAGTTTAACTATCTTGCAAAACTTGGGTCATAACATGGAGAGGTATTGTGAGCAGTGAGTTAAGCCACTGCTTGGGTTCAAATGTGGCTGATCCAAATAACACATCTTTGAGTCAGCAGATGGATGGCCCAAACACGTTGGTTTCTGCCAACCACGTGGAATATCTGAATGGAGTTTTTGACTCCTGCCTTCAGCCTGGCCAAGCTCTGGATGCTGTGGGTATTTGGTGTGTGAACAGATGATCTTTCTCTACCTTTTCCTGTGTGTCACTTTCTGTTAAATAAACAAATAAATCTTTAAGAAAAGACAACTCACAGTTTGTTATAAGAGTTGAATTAGTTTAATAAAGAAAAACTGCTTGGATTCTTGCCTGGGTCCCTAGCACAGTGTTTGTAAACTTTAATTCAATGACTTTTGTTGTGGAGGTTGTTCTTACTATCATTGTTGATGTTAATGAGTTACCCTATCATTGTTCTTTGTAGTGGAGAAAATATTTGATGGGCAGGTGTTTGGCCTACAGGTTAGGGCATTGTATCCCACATCTGAGTGCCTGGGTTTGATTACTGGCTCTAGTTCCTCACTCTGGCTTCATGCTAATGCAGACCCTTGGATGTAGCAGTACAAATAATTGTGCCCCTGCCATCCACATGGAAAACTGGGATTCAGTTCCCAACTCCTGGCTTTGTTCTCTACCAAGTGCCAGATGTTGTAGGCATTTAGGGGAGTGAATCAGTACATAGGAGATCTCTCTCTCTCCCTCTCTGCCCTTCAAACAAAAGTTACAGGAAAAAAAACTTGCAAATAATAACCACACTTGAATCAAGTTGTACATACATGAAATGCTGAGGCTAACTTGCATGAATTGATTTTGTGTTATTCACATGGCACAGTTAGAAAAATCCACAGGTTTGACTCCCTACTGACAACATCACGAGGGCCAAATTAGATCCATTGGCAACAATAAAAATTTTGCTCAGAAGAGTTTGAGAACCATCCTTGTATAAGATTCTAAAAAATATTTACCCAGAGAAGCTGACTTTTGGTAATAAAAAGCCAAACTCCTTAGAAAGCAAATGTAACTCATGCAAATAATATCACAACTGGATCTGAATGTTGATCTTGGAATCCACATTGATAATTCCAGACTCAATTCCAGTTAATTCTAATTGACTGAATCACTGATTTTATTATTGTAGCATTCTATCTTGCTATAAGCTGTAAAGAACAGGTATCATATAATTGATATGTATTCAATAAATACACATAGTATGCCTATTCTCTCTTTAAAGATTAAGCATTGAATGATTATCTGTATCAGGGTTCTGTATCAGTGCTTCATGATTTAAATAGTAACTACGTTTCCTCTATTTTGTTTAAAGTTCTCAATTCTATGATTTTCATTGGGGAACTATTAGGAGACAATGTAATAAATGGGAGGATTATTATGCACGAATGATAAACTGGAAAACATGGCCATAGAAAAGAATTGAGGAAAAGGAAAATGCGCAAACCTCAGAGTGAATCATTGTTTCATTAAAAAAAAAATTTCTGATTATCTACTGTCATGCAATTGAACACCCCAAAAGGTAGTCACTATGCTCCTAAGTCTGTATATATGAAATGCTTAAATAAAATAATAAAACACATGAAGGCAGAATATTAAAAAGATTTTAAAAAACTAAATTCACATTTGTGAGTATATTGTTCTTGAATCTGCAGTTGGAGCAAGGCTCAGAGTGGAAGACTCCCCTCTTCCATGTGGTATAAAATGGGATGGTGGTGTGGGGCTGGAGAGTCCACTTCCAAGATGGCACACTCACATGACAGACAGGTGCAGCTGGCTGCTGCCTGGGAACCCAGGAAGCATGGAACAGAGGCTGAAGCCTCAGTTATTCATATTGTGTTCTTTAGAAGCTACTCTGGCTTTTTCCCAGTGTCACAAACAAGCTTCTCAGAGAGGAAATGAAAACTACTAATTTCTCAAGAAACTGGACCAGAAACTGAAACATGATCACTTCCGCCATATTCTATGGGTCCCATCATCCTAGGACCCCTCACCAAGGAGAGAGGGCCTAGACTTCACCTCTTAGTAAAGGCACTATTTGGGATTACTTAAATCTCTAGTTTCCCATCTAGTCATAATTTTTTGAGAAGCTAAATTTTATTATTACAAATATTATCACAGGTAAAACAAACCATTTTGGTACGTGGCAAACATACATCTTCTGCATTCCTCTACACACAAAATATGCGGCTCCAAGAATTTCATTCTCCCACCACATCTGACTGAGTCTTGAGGTTCAGAATTTATTTCAAAACTCATGTTCTTACATGGATGAAGCTCCTCAAATACAGTTTTTTAAATTCAGTTCCGAGTTATAGCTCCTCTTGATCGGAAGACTTATGAACCCAAAACACAACTCATCTGCCCCAACGTAGTTGACAATTATAGGAGAGGCAAAGGGTGTCTTCTACAGAACCTCCTGTTCAGAGGAAAAGGTACGCAGTCACTGTTCTATAATGGTGCTGAAATGCATTTAGACTCTGCCTTTTCCCTGATGAGGATTAGCTTATAGTCCCAGGGTGTGTTTTTCCACCACTCATGATTCTAATTTTTGGGCTTTTAGAGTCACTCCTCTGGATCATCATTTTTTTTAAACTGCATTTGCAACCTTGTGACCTCCTCAGCCTGTTTCTGTCCACAAAATGGTGAGGATCAAAAGGCCTCATATATTAAAATTATGTGTGTCCCATTTTAGTCTAAAGTAGGGGTGCTTCCACTAGTAAAAATATTTTTAGTAACATAATGGGATCTCTACAAATTTTATTTCAATTTACACCATTAGACAAAGGTCAAATGACAAATATCTCTGCAATGAGCTCTTCTCTTCCCTGAGTAAGACCTGTAGATCTGACATGCTTAAGATTCTTTTTTTAAGATTTATGTATTTTATTTATTTGAAAGAGTGACACAGAGAGAGAAGAGGCAGAAAGACAGAGAGAGAGAGGTCTTCCAACCACTGGTTCACTCCCCAAATGACTGCAACGGCCAGAGCTGAGCTGATCCAAAGCCAGGAGCTTCTTCTGGGTCTCCCATGCTGGTGCAGGGGCCCAAGGACTTGGGCCATCTTCTACTACTTTCCCAGGCCATAGCAGAGAGCTGGATCAGAAGTGGAGCAGCCAGGACTTGAACCAGTGCCCATATGGGATGCTGGCACTGCAGGCTGGGGCTTTAACCCACTGTGCCAGAGTGCTGGCCCCTCTCACTTTCTTGAAGTTGCCACAGAGAGCTGCCCCAAGGTCTCAGACGATCACTAACACTATCCTGGAGGATCTTCATATTTTTGTGTTGCTCATACTGAGGCTTTTTAGGAGTCTACTAAATCTCTTCTCAAAACCCTTGTAGCTCTACCTAACACTATCCAAAAGCTAATGTCCCATACTGTAGCCATTTATTATGGCAGCACCCTGCCTCCAGATGCAAGATTCTGTTCTACTTATTCACAACTGCATAACAAATCACCTCACAACTTAATTGTTTAAGGCAAGAATAGTAATTTATTTTGCTTGGGAACTCTGCAGTCTGAGCGAGGCCTCATCAGCTCTACAGAGTACCAGCTGTGTGAACTGTGAGACTCTCTCCTAAGATGGCACGCCAAGATGGCCAGTGGGTTCAGAGTGGTTGTTGGCTGTGAACTCCACTGTAGCTGGGGGCTGAGGGTTTTGATTTATTTCTTATTGGGTTTCTGAGTTACTTGGACTTTCCAAAGAAAGAAGGAATAAATGATGATAATTCTCAGCATCTGAACCCAAAGCTGGGCAGCATCCCAGCCATCATATTCTATCATTCAGGTAGTCTCAGATCTTATGTTCAAGGATATGGGACACAAACCCTAATTCTTGAAAGGAGATGTGTTAAGAAATTTGAGAACTATGTTATAAAACCAACATAATTTTAAAACATTAAAAAAAAAACAACTTAAAAGCCACATTCAACAATATGGCTGAGAACAGGGAAATTTCTAAACACTCAATAAAAATCACTTTCAGTTATATTATTCCTTTCATAGGAAACAGTATACATCAACAATTAGACAGTTAAGTCAACTAAACCGTATATTAACACCCTGTTCTATAGCAATGGACTACTTTATAGACACAGAAGCTTAAAAGCTTTCACCCAAGTTAGGGAACAGCTCCACAAACTTGTTTTCTCAAGTTTAATACACAAACAGAGTAGATTCTACATAATTTTTGCTATGGCTTGACTGTGGTTTGTGTGTGTCCCTCCACACACTTGTGTTGAAATTTAATCATTGATGTGAAGTATTAACAGGAGGGAAATTTTGACAGTGATAATATGCTAAGACTATAAGGTGGGTTCCCCAGGATTGAGTGCTAGTAAGTACACTTATAAGAGACTGTACCAAAGAGACATAGGTACACAACTGCACTTCTGTCACTGGCTCTGTAATATCTGATGTCACTTTGGCATTTAGCAGCAAGAACAACATTACTATCTGTGGTCCCTCAACCTTGCATCTCTACGACTATGAGTCACAATGAACCTCCTTCAAGATGACTTAGTCAGTCTGTGGCATTATTTTATTAACAACAGAAAAG
Organism: Lepus europaeus; assembly: GCF_033115175.1. Taxonomy (NCBI): domain Eukaryota; kingdom Metazoa; phylum Chordata; class Mammalia; order Lagomorpha; family Leporidae; genus Lepus; species Lepus europaeus. The sequence continues at coordinate 79,577,181 of NC_084840.1, read as the reverse complement.
ACAGATTAAAGCATAGACACCTTGAACATGACTTAGCCACATTATTCCAACAGCTTTGTGTTCCATGACTTAACCCATTCAGCTTAACTTGCAACATTTTCAACTACTAATTTATAAAGATAAATAATTTATAAATAACTAGCTTTTAATTATATACCCTCAAAGTAAATGTATCCTTCAGTTTGAAACATCCAAGGAAATGGCTTTTAGGAGGACCTGACAGAAGGAGATTACATTTAGTTTTAATTTACATTTAATTTGTTATTGCCTTTGAAACCATTTATTCTCAAGCAATGCCCTTTTTCTCTACAGTCTTTATTCCTTTAATGTACGGCTCCATAAAGACACCAGTGGAATTCTTCACCTTTCTATTGGGGGTCTTTAAGTAATTTCAGGAGCATGTTTTATTTCTGATTTTATGAATCCATAAATGAAGACAAAGATGCCTTAGCCCGTTGCTCAGGGACACAGGGAATTAGCAGCAGCCCCGTGTGAGAGTGGGAAAGCCCTCTCCCTTCTCTTCCAACTGCCGAGCTGAGCCTCTTGGTTCCACTTTGCTTGCTGAAAGCAATAGTTATAGCTACCTGAGTTGGTACAGACTGAATAATCACCCCATAATAGGGGAAATGTATTTTCTCAGGGATCTAGTCTCAGATTTTTCTCCAAGTGAAGGGTAATCCGACAATTAACATTGCTTTCCTCACTTTCACTGTCCAGTCTGAGGCATTTTCATCTTACCCTAGAAATTATTAGTGGATTTATAGCAAAAGTTTAACGATTTCCTATTTATGAAGTATACTCTATAGTATTACTCAGCCTTGGAAAAGCAGTAAAAATTTTATATTGATATTTATGCTCTGAAAGTATTTTTGTAATCACAAGATATCTAGTTTTCTATGATAAAATTTAATTAAACCAATGCAATTCTATGAATATATTATACACATTTGATAAAAATATACTTCTCCCTCACTGTAGAACTGTATCCCAGAGTTGGATAATATTTGGAGAATATTTTGTGTCTCTGTGATTTCTGTAAATAATTTAAAGAGTAAATGAACAATGGGGCCAGCATTGTGGTGTAACAGGTTAAGTCTCCACCTGAGATGACCGCATCCCAAATGGGCAACAGTTTAAGATCCAGCTGCTCCATTTCTGATCCAGCTCCCTGCTAATGGCCTAGAAAAAAAAGCAGCAGAAGATGGTCCAAGTGTTTGGGTGCCTATCACCCACGTGGGAGAAGCCTGGCTCCTGGCTTTCTCCTGGACCAGCCCTGGCCATTGTGGCCATCTGGGGGAGTGAAACAGAATGGAAGATTTCTCTTTTTCTCTGTCTTTTCCTCTCTCTCTTTCTCTGTAACTCCAACTTTAAAATAAATAAAAAATTAAAAAATAGTCACATACTACACAAAAGTAATTGCTGCAAAATTAAACAATATATATTAAATCTGCAGGAAAACAAAATGTTGGTTTTTAAGAGGCTAGTGATTCAATGGAATTTCAGTTGCTTGTGGAACTTACTGCAGCCCACACTCCTTTTCAAGATACTTAATCCCAAAACAGCAAGAACAGTTGTAATTGGTCTTAACTTAGAGAGTCCACAGGTGGGTATATTTGTGTCCCCTAGGGACTAACATTCATCTGGCTTTTGGGGCCTTGTCCTAAGGGAAGAAAAACATCCTTGCTTAATCCATATAACAAGCCTACAAAGTGGGAAACTGTGATGATTGGCAGTGCTTCATGCATGAGGAAGCTGAGACTAGACACAGTATTAAGCCTGAGAATGAAGTACAGTTTCATTCAGCTGATGTCCCACCATGTTCTTTCTTTCTTTATTTATTTATTTTGACAGGCAGAGTTAGGCAGTGAGAGAGAGAGACAGAGATAACCTTTTCCATTGGTTCACCCCGAAATGGCAGCTGCGGCCAAGCACTTGGGCCATCCTCCACTGCCTTCCCGGGCCACAGCAGAGAGCTGGACTGGAAGAGGAGCAACCGGGACAGAATCGGGTGCCCCAATCTGGACTAGAACCTGGGGTGCTGGCGCTGCAAGCAGAGGATTAGCCAAGTGAGCCGCGGCGCCAGCCAGAGCCCATGTTCTTAACCACTCTGTGGCCCACACAGTTTTATCTTCATGTGTGCAAATATGACTTGTTTCTTAAAATTTGACAGATAGACAGAAAGAGATCCTATCTGCTGGTTCACTTGTGAAATGCTTTGCAAAGGCCTGAGCTAGACCCAGGAGTTGGGACCTCAATCCAGGCCTCCCAGAAAGCAAAGGTCCCTAGGGTCAGCTCTGTCTCATGTGAATGAAGACAGGCAGTCAAGTTAGCTAGGGAATTTCTGGTGAAGTCTTTGTGTTCCCACCACCTGGTGGGTGGTAGGGATGGAACCTCCTGAGCCATCACCTGTTGTCTGTTGGAGATGGCATTAGCAGGAAGCTGGAAGCAAGAGCCCAGGGCAAGGAATTGAACCCACACATTCTGATATGGGATGCAGGGGTCTTAACGGCTAGGCCAAATGCCTGGCCCCATGGATCTTTCTCAGGAGAGAAGGTCATGGTTACTGACATTCTGCAGTGGTGAACAGCGGTTGCTGGCATGTTCAAAAGAAGACGGTTTATCATGAAACAGTGAAACTTCTGGCCCTCTTTAGATGTCAGCTACTATTCAGCATTCCTTGGTCTACATTTCAGGAGCTGAATGAAAGTCCCCAGTAGAAACAAAATAATCAATCATCCTGAAAGATGTTGTCTTCTTTTTAATTTCATGTTATAAGCAAATAAGAGAGTCAAAAACTTCTGTACCCACAAACTCAACACAAGTGTACAAGAATGCTTATTAAGCACATGTTACTTACCTGTAAGCTGCATCTCTCTGCATTGCACAAAATGTAAATATACAAGAAGTCTTAGAAATTCTCTAGCTCATTCCCTGACTTTGAAATCTGGAAGGCAGAGATCAACAGCAAACTGACCACCTGTCATGTAGCCCCTTCGTTGATGGCCTCTGGCCGCAATGTCCTTTTGTCTGATTAAACATCCTCTCACTGGGAAGTTTTCTGGTCAAGGAATGCATTCTGTTTCATTTCGTGAAAATCTGACATCTTACATCTGCTGCATCGTGAGTGTTTAGCCAAAAGTGAGCTTTGCTTTCTGGGATGGGTTCTGCCCCACGGGAGTGAAGCAAGGCAGTCAAGTGTGAATGATCAGCTGTGCCCTCTGAGCACCTGCTGGGTGAATTTTCGGGAATAGGCTGGCAGCAGCACAGTGGGGAACGAGTGAGGGACTCTTTCAACACTTCCCGCTGTGTGTGTGTGTGTGTGTGTGTGGTGTAGCCCAGTCGTAATACCCACAGGGTACACTTCTCCAAGTCTACCTAAGGCTTTCCCCTCCCCCCTCCCAAAAGCAAGGACCCATACATTTAAAAATTATTTTTATTTTTATCTCACATCTCCCCCCTTCCTGCTAGAGTATTGTGCTCATTGGTATGGCAATTTACTTAAGAGCTAAAAATGTCATCTGAATGATGAAAAAACTAAGTATTTCTTCTGCTCTCCTTTGGTTTTATCAACAGTCATCCAAGGCTTTTATTGAAATTCTTGTCAACTGGGGCAGGCATGCAGCCTAATGGTTAAGACACCTGTTTCCGCTATTGGAGTTCCTGTGTCCCCTGAGCAGTGGGTTTAATTGCTGCCTGCCATGCCTATATCCTATATGAGCGCTGGTTTGAGTCCTGGGTGCTCTGCTTCCAATCTAGCTTCCTGCAAATGTGTCTGAGAAGGCAGCAGAGGCCGGCGCCACGGCTCAATAGGCTAATCCTTCACCTGAGGCACCGGCACCCCAGGTTCTAGTCCCAGTCAGGGCACCGGATTCTGTCCTGATTGCTCCTCTTCAAGTACAGCTCTCTGCTGTGGCCCGAGACTGCAGTGGAGGATGGCCCAAGTGCTTGGGCTCTGCACCTGCATGGGAAACCAGGAGGAAGCACCTGGCTCCTGGCTTTGGATCGATGCAGCGTGCCATTTGGGAGGTGAACCAACGGAAGGAAGACCTTTCTCTCTGTCTCTGTCTAACTCTGCCTGTCAAAAAAAAAAAGAGAGAGATCTTGCAAAAGTTCTCAGTGTTACTTGGATACTAATGAAAGGGCTGCGTAGTTTTGCTATGTGGCAGGAGTTAAGAGCCTAATGGACTTGTACTGCCTGCCCACAAGGGCGCAGCTCCAGCCCTGGGGCCTGGCCCTTGCCCATGCCCTTTCTGCTGTCCCTTCAGAGAGATGGCCCTGGAGCTTTGCACACACACAGAATAGGGCAGCAGTGACAGGCTCGGCCTTTGTGACAGACAGGGCCTCGCTAGAGTTGGTCCCGAGACGCCTGCTCATGGCCTCTGCTTTGAGTGTCACCAGACGACTTGCAGGCTTTTTAAAACAGAGACAATGCCAGCTTTTAGTTTTCATTTCAAAACAACTGAATTGCTGAATGGCCGTGAGGCTGAGTCCACGCTAGGTGAACTGTTCTTGTCAGTGCTTTCAGGAGAAGTTTGTTACGGCAGCGGCGATGTGGCAATGCCATCCCCGGCGTCTGCGTCTCACCCTGTTTCACAGCCCCGAGCTTCAAGGGATGAGCCCAGAGCCTGACCTGGTGGCGCTGTGTCCCCGGAGTGCGAGCTGTGTGCAAGGTGCCACTGCGTATTCTGCCCTGACATCTGCTGCGCTAACACCCCTGTCCCACCCTCCAGGAGGTAGAAACAGGCGGCCGTTTTCGAGAGTGCACCTGCTGTTGCCCCATTGCATCATGGTTCTTTCTTTAACTGTGCCTCCCAAGGGCAGCCCAAGAAGTTCTCTGGCTTTCTTTAAAAATACGGATTCTTCCTCAGAGTCTGAGCTTGGAGCGTTTTTTATTCCAACTTTTGTCTTCGACACAGAAGTCAGATGAGGGAAGCGAGCTCCCGGCTTCAGGTGAAGGGAAGTGGCCGTTTGCACACACAGAGCAGTCGCGTGCTGAGGCGGACCGGCAGGGAACAGCAGCCAAGGCAAGGCTCTGAGAAAGGCGCAGGTGCACATTAAAGGAGCTTGGTTAGGGAGTGGGTTTGCACCTGGGCCCTGAAGGGATGGCGGGTATTCCGGACAGGGGGTGCAGGGCAGGCGTGCTGCTCCGAGGAGCTGGAACTGGGGCGATCCAGGGAGGAAATGAGGTCGTTTTATTTGGAAAGGAGAAGGAGTGGATGTGACGTGGCCTGCCCTAGAATAGGCTATGTTCTTTCAGAGGAAGGGGCCGGAAGTAACACACGTCTCCTCCCTGAACCTGTCCACTCTCTGCCCAGAGCTCGGAAGTCCCGGGGTTGCGTGGCCACGGCGTCGTGGCCAGACTCTCCCTACGGAATCTGCTGTCTCTGCAGGTTTCCCGGAGCCTAGCGTTGCTTCCACAGTTCTAGCGCCAAGGGTGGGAAAGTCACCCCCGCCCCCCCCCCCTCACTTCCTGCCCTGGTTTAAGAGCAAGGAGGACTGCACGGGAGCTTTTCTCCGGCAGAGACCCGAGGCCCGCTGGTCAGCGTTGCATCAAGCCTTGTTCCTCAGCCAGCCGCTGGCGGGGACCGTGGACTCCAAACACTGACCTGCTCCAGAAGATTCCATCCCCGGGGCTGGGAAGGCTCCGGGCTTTGTGGAAACATACGGCCACCGAGGTCGAGTCCAACTGGGGTTCTGGGAGAGTGGTGTGGGCAGCTGTCAGTGTCTGCCCCGAGCATGCGGAATTCTGGAAGTTAGGAAGTTAGAGATGCACACAAACGCTTCCTCTCGCTCGTCCTGAAACCGAGCGTTTGCCACCAAAATAGCAGAGCCTGACAGCCGCCTGCGGGGCCTCCCGGCAGACGCAGCCCGCCACCTGTCGCTGTCGTGCAAGCAGCGAGTGGGAAGTTTTGTGTGGACGCTGTGCCTCCCATGCACGGAGACCACGGCTGTCACTGCACTGTCGTCTGTCTCTAATCCTCAAGGCTTCAGACGCTGGGCTGTTGGATACAGAAGTGAGTGCTCCCGCATCCTGGGCTCCCACGGGCTCACCTGTCCTGTAAGTCATGTGATGTGGGAGGAGCCAGGAAGGGCACCTGGGCTGGCCTTCTCACGTGTGTGGGGGCAGCGGCCACGGCTTAGCTGCTGGGAGCCTCCTTGCTGCTCAGCCACATCCCACCCTTCTGATGTCCGTCCAGCGTGCAGTTTGCTGCATTCCCAAAAGCCCAATTTACTAAACAGTTGGCCTGGGACACCAGCACGGCTTTTGTAGGCTTTCCCACAACGAATGGAGCGGTGTTGGTGCCCGAGGCGAGCGGAGCAGTGGCCCTGGGCATCGGGACGCCAGGCTGGCCAGGCTGGCCATGGATCCCAGGGTTTCCAGACACCAGATGCACTTCCTGTCTTCTAACACAGAGCAGGTCTGAACTCCCTGAGCGAGGTGTGTTTTCACTTTTGTGGGTGGCTTCCCCATGCACATTCATTTTCCCATCAGTGCCGTTCCTCTTTGTCCATTTACACATTTCAGTGTGTTTCAGAACACACGGCACCTTGCTCAGGGCACTGTTTGCCAGGGATGGCTGTGTGGTGGGCAGCTCCTCCCCGGAGCCATCTCACACTCACTAACCCACAGGGGAGGAATGCGGATGACCGAAAGGAGAAAATGAACTCTGTGCTTTGTGATGTCGACTGCGCTGGCTGAAATAAAATAAGCCTGTTACTCTCTAGCCACTCTTAGAAGGCAGGCTTTCTTTTCTTTTATTAAAAAGTATTTTGAAAAACAACCCAGGATGAGCCAGCATGGGTTCTTTGGACTGCACGCGTGCGCACACACACACGCGTGCACACACACATGCACACACACACGGGTGTGTCTACACCTCTTTCATCCTCTGTCCTTTTCTAAACTCAGGCCTATGCCTTTGCTGCTGGTAACAGTGTGAGATGTGGGGCTGCAGTCAGAGGTGAAGCTTTGCTCCACACCCAGGACAGGAATTCCTTTGGTTGCTTTGTGGAAAAAAACAACAGAATCCTGAATAATCCTGAATCAACAAGATTTTCCCTGAGGCTGGTGCTGTGGCATAGCAGGTAAAGCCTGCAGTGCTGGCATCCCATATGGGCATGGGTTCGAGTCCCGGCTGCTCCACTTCTGATCCAGCTCTCTGCTGTGGCCTGGGAAAGCAATAGAAGATGGCCCAAGTGCTTGACCCCTGCACCCATGTGGGAGACCTGGAATAAGCTCCTGGCTCCTGGTTTCAGATGGGCGCAGCTCCAGCTGTTGAGGCCATCTGGGGAGTGAACCAACGGATGGAAGACCTCTCTCTTTCGTTTTCTCTCTCTGTCTCTCCGTAACTCTGACTTTCAAATAAATAAATAAATCTTTAAAAATATTGGATTTTCCCTCTGATCCTGCCTGTCTTGAGGAAGGCATAACCATTATTTTTTTAAAAAAGATTTTAATGTATTTACTTGAAAGGCAGAGAGAGGGAGAGATTTTCCATATTCTGGTTCATCGCCCTAATGGCCACAACAGCCAGGCTTGGGCCAAACTGAAGCCAGGAGCCTGGAGCTCCATCCAGGTCTCCCACGTGGGTGCAGGGGCCCAAGCACTTGGACCATCCTCTGCTACTCTCCCAGATGCATCCGAAGGGAGCTGGATCGGAGGTGGAGCAGCCAGGACTCAAACTGGGATCACGGGTGTGGCTTTACTGGCGACACCATGATGCTGGCCCCAAAAGGCCTAACCTCTTTCAATGCCAGTGGTGTCTTCACTTTCCAAAAATAGATTTGTTAAACGTGCCTGATTTTTCACTGTAGTGAGACTTGCCTGAGGTTCAGATATGACAGGTGCATGTGAGTCGAGTGACAAGCGACCCTCCCTGTGGCAGCCTCTGAGTCCCCCCCCCCCTGCTGTTTCCTGCCCCGCCACATCGCCACATCAGCAGCGCAGGGTGAGGAGGATGTGAGAGGCCCCACGTGCCCTCCTCCCCCATCTCAGCTCCTGTGCTGGAGGCCTGGAGAGCCAGCTGTTTGCTGGGATTGCTCAGCTCTGGACAGGATGCTGATGCACAAGCACGCAGCCTCAGACATCACAAAGAACAGGTGCCCCCTGCCGAGTGCTTACCTGTGGCGGGCACCACACTGGATTCCCATGCCCAGCCTGGGGGCAGGCTGGGGAAGGCTGAGCGACTTGCCCCAAGCCCCACGGCTGTCAGCTGCCAGGGCTCAGGACCCACACAGAAGCAGGCCTGGGGCCCGAGTCCTGCTGCTCTCGGCCAGCCTGGGCCCCCCGCCCGGGAAGGGGTTGCTGTGGAGAGAGTTCTGTGGTCTCAAGCTTTAGCAACATCCACAGCTGTCCTGTCCAAACATACAAACACGATGCTGATGGGAGAAAACTGATTCAGTCCAAGGAGAGACCGCTGGAGGATCAGCCCAGTGAGGGGGAGGCTGGAAGAGGTCCCCGGCGTGGCTCACTCCATTCTCTAAATGAGGAACCACGCTGCAGGGGAACTGAAAGTCGATAGGTAGTGACAACAGAGACACCGGAAATACAGCGCTCAGATCTCTTTTTTAAAGATTTATTTATTTATTTGAGAGGCAAAGATAGGGAGGGAGGAGGGGGAGGGAGGGAGGGAGGGAAAGAGAGAGAGAGTACACTTCCATCTTCTGGTTCACTTCCTAAATGCCTGCAATGGCTGTGGCTGGGCTGATCTGAAGCCAGGAGCCAGGAGCTCCATCCAGGTTGCCTATGTGGGTGAGAGTTACTGAGGGAGGGAGAGAGATCTTCCACATGCTCATTCACTCCCCAAATGGCCAATGGGATGCCAGGAGCCAGGAGCTCCATCCAGGTCTCCTATGTGGGTGCAGGGGCCTGAGCACTTGGGCCATCTTCTACTACTTTCCCAGGCCATTCACAGGGAGCTGGATCGGAAGTGGAGCAGCCAGGATTTGAACCAGAGCCCATGTGGGATGCCAGCATCGTAGGCGGTGGGTTTTTCTGCTATGCCACAAAGCCAGCCCACGACTGATTTTAAAGTGAGTCAGGGCTGTGGAAATCCACTGTGGATTTAAAAAAGACAACACTAAGAAGACAACGCCACAGAAGGAGACAATGCCACACAATGCCACGCCTCCACATGGGCGCCTGTTTCCTGGGCACCTGTGGCCGAAACTCCGGCCCTCTGTTAGGCCTACCTGTGCTCACTCTGGCTGGGTCATTGGGCCAGTCGGAGCCTGGCTCTCCCACTGTGACCTGAAGTTTTGGTGGTAACTGGGAAGAAACAGCAGACCCTCAGGTTTTGGAGAAGAGCGAATTTACATAGCATCTCCGCAGCCCTTCTCTCTCTTACCTGTGAGCAGAGTTTGTGGGTTCTCGGGACTTGGGCATCAGTCCCAGAAACTTTCTGGGATGCCTTCAGCATCAGTAGCCGAGGGCTGCCTCTCTGCTTAGCCAGAATTCAAGAGAAAAGGGCTGAGACAAAGGTGGCCGTGACCGTGGTGACCGCGTGAAGACTTGGCTTGGCCACAGCTGTGGATAAATGTGCAGATTCTCCAGCACACGTCTGCTGTGCCCTCTGAGCCCAAGCAGGTGCACGGAGCCACAGGTGGTGTCGCTGGCCAGAACAGCTGTGGTTTCCCACATGTCTGGGCATTTCTGGGAGTGTTACCCCCACCACCTGACTTACTATTTTTAATGTTCTTGAAAGAACTAAGGTGAGGGGAGAGATTCTACTCTTTGTAGGGGCTGCTCCATGTTAACAAGTACTTGCAGTTTTCTGGATTCTTTTTACCAACAGAAAGGGAAACAGATAGAAAAGATGTTAAGTTGTACTGTAAAATATACATTTAAATATTTTTTTAAAAATTTTTTTTAACTTTTATTTAATGAATATAAATTTCCAGTGTACAGCTTATGGATTACAATGGCTTCCCCCCCCCCCCAATAACTTCCCTCCCACCCGCAACCCTCCCCCCTCCCGCTCCCTCTCCCCTTCCATTTGCATCAAGATTCATTTTCAATTCTCTTTATATACAGAAGATCAATTTAGTATAAAGATTTCAACAGTTTGCACCCACATAGAAACACAAAGTGAAACATACTGTTTGAGTACTAGTTATAGCATTCAATCACAATGTACAGCACATTAAGGACAGAGATCCCACATGAGGAGCAAGTGCACAGTGGCTCCTGTTGTTGACCCAACAAATTGACACTCTAGTTTATGGCGCCAGTAACCATCCTAGGCTGTCGTCATGAGTTGCCAAGGCTATGGAAGCCTTCCAAGTTCATCGACTCTGATCATATTTAGACAAGGTCATAAAAGACAAGGTGAGGATAGTAACCAATGATCCTAAGAGTGGCATTTACCAGGTTTGAACAATTATACAGCATTAAGTGGGGAAGAGGACCATCAGTACACACATGTTGGGAGTAGAGCCATTGGTGGTAGAGTAGAGGTTATGATTACAAAGGAATGAGGCCCAAGTGCACTAGACAGGGCCTAGAACAAAGGACAGAGTCATTATTAGAGGAGCTAAGAAAGGTGCTGTCTAAGCTACAATTAAGTTTTCTGATTGAGAGGCAAATAGAACCTGATAGAAGGGGCTTGATAATAATCTGGTGGGCTTTAGGCCTTGTAAATTCAGAGGGCCAGACCTATCTATCTCTTCACATGGGGTATATCCTAAGGGAGGTGTGAACCTCCTAGGGGAAGGCACTCTGTTGACTTTCATTACTTGGCTGGCCTGGGAGGAGAGCTGGCCAGGTAAAGGCAGGTGGCATCTCTAACAAGAAATTTACAGTTCTGCCTGCAATGTTGCTGACCCTACTTGACCATCCCCTCAGCTGCAGTGGTCACTTTGGAAGTTGGGCTGAGTGAAGGGCTTTTCAGCTTAGAGCCAATAAGATCTGTGGCTCTGACCTGGGCATCCTTCGACTCCAGGGCAGGTCCATTTCCAGTGATCCAACTCTTGGCAGAGCTGCCAGGGCTCTTCACAAGCTGACTTCTGCTGAAGCCCAGGCTTACCACATTGAAAGCCACTGCAGTGGACTGGCCTGTTGGGTCTCCTTGAGGGCAGATCACTGTACAGATCAGCCATTAATAGGCCTGCCACCCATTGCTTCTGATGCCGAGCTTTCTTTTCCTCCTGGTTTGTGTTAAAGCAGACCAGAGGATGCAAGTCAAGGGAGTGCCCGTTTCCCATCTCTAATCTTCGGTGGCCTGAACTACAAGTCTATAGTCACAGGCATGTTCTGTAGAAGTTTTTCTAAGGTAGACAATGCCCATGAGGAAAATTATATTCTCACTTTAAAACTTTCTTTCCCTTTGGTCTGAAAGGGAGGTTTTTTCTACTTACTGTATACTTCGCTGATGGCGAAGTGAATCAAGCTAGGAGATTATTATTTGAGTTCTTATTTTGGCTATGCTATTGCAGAAAAATGTTAGCCATCTCTTTTATAAGGTCTAGAGATTAAATTGTGCATCCTACAGATTCCTTCATAATAGAATTAGTTTCCTACCTTGAAGAGAATAGAGAAATGAAAGAACAAGTTGGGCTTAGAATAGAGAAATGAGGGAGCAAGTCCTAGATCGCTTGCTGACAATAGCAATATCACATGAATACTTAGCAAACCGTTTCAACCATTAGATAACAACTTAAGAAAACATTTACCAGAAGGTCCAATGGTATGTCCACATGGGGAAATTTTATTAAGAGTTTTATTTTAAATGGCTTATAGATAAGATTGTCCATAAATTTAAGCTGCTAAAATCAATCAAAGATACATTTTAATTTGTGGGACCTGAATCTGTGTATCATATGTTTTAGACTTGTTGGTAGAAAGAAACTAAAAACATTTTAGATGGTTGTGCTTAAGTTTACTGGCTAAACAAACTACACCATGTTAGATATTTAAGAGGTGTTTTCAAATACATGATTCTTAAAATTTATAGAAGGCATTGGACCTTCTGGTAAACATTTAAATATTTTAAAATCATCCCATAATGCAGCTGGGAAGGGATACAAGACAAAACATACATTGTTTTAGATACAAATTATGCCCTTAAAGTTTTTTTTGCTAAGTCTGCCAACTCCATATACAAACCTTAGTGTTTTAAAACATACTAAATATAATGTTTGCTTTAAAATTTTATGTCCTGTTAATTAGTTTCAATCATTTCCGCCTACACCTTGCCATGAAACTGTTCAAAGCCACTGACATTTACAAGGTGACCTCTAGAGGGAGCCAAACTGCCTGGCTCACAAGCTTTGATAGTGGATTCAGTGTGAGCCCCCTGAGAATTAAATACATCTCCTGAACACATATTCTTCATTTCCCAGCACGTTCAGTGCCTAACAAGGACAACAGATGAAACTTGCTTTCTACAGGAGACTCCTTTGTCCTAAGGCTTTTCCATTTTCCCTGGATGGAGGTGGGCATGGGGGCTGGGAGTAGGGTGCAGACTCAGCAAAGATACCTGCACAACAAATTCTAAGAGTGATTATAGGCGCTGGTTCCTGTCCCAGCTGCTCCTCCTCTGATCCAGCTCTCTGCTGTGGCCTGGGAAAGCAGTGGAAGATGGCCCAAGTACTAGGGTCCCTGCACCCCCGTGGGACATCTGGAGGAAGCTCCTGGCTCGCGGCTTCTGCCTGGCTGTTGTGGACATTTGATTAGGGGGCCAATGAATGGGAAATCTCTCTATGTCTTCCAAATAAATAAAATTTAAAAAGTTTTTTTTTAAAGTTTTAACTAATATTCATTATGATTTTTGAACATCATTATCTGCCCAGCTTTATCAAGTACTTTCTTATGCCTGATGATTAGATAGTAGCCACTTGGATCCAAGCAAACAGAAATAGTCCCTAAACTCTCAGTACCAATGTCCATGAGCAGAGAGTAGCATACACAATACACATGTTCTTGATGCCATCAGCCATGAGGCTATCCCCGGAGCCGAGCAAATGCCGGGGCCACGCTCTGTGAGCTACGGGACCCTCTTCTGTGTATAAATCACTGTGCCTCCCGTGATCTTACAGCAATGCAAAACAACTAACACAGCAGGGTTGCAGATACCCTGGGTAAGACACTTACCTTCTGAAAAGCAGTGTCCTACAATGACACACTTTATTAGGTGGATTGCAAAGGCATGCAGGCTACTTATATACTACACAGCAGCATGGAGGGGCTCCAGGAAGTCTGTGAGATATGGACCCACATTTCCCATGACCGTTTTGTTTATGAAGGCCAGAACTTTACTGGTTGGCCAGCATCTTCTCCCTGACACCAGACAGGTTCTGAGAATAATAAGCACAAAAACAGCTTTTGAAAGAATCAATGCAAGCTTCTCTTTTCAAAATAGGTTTTTTTAAAAAAAGTATTTATGTATTTGAAAGACAGAATTACAGTGAGGGAGAGACAGAGAGAGAGAAGGACCTTCCATCCACGGTTTCACTCCCTAGACAACTATGGCAGGGCTAGGCCACGCCAAAGCCACGAGCCTGGAATTCTGTCCAGGCCTCCCATGTGGGTGCAGGGGCCCAAGCACTCGGGCCACCTGGTGCTGCTTTCCCGAGTGCATTAACACAGGGAACTGGATCAGAGGTGGAGCAGCCAGGACTCCAACTGGCACTCAGATGGGATGCCGTGTTGCAGGCTGCTCACCTGCTGTGCCACGGCTCTGGCCCACTTTAACTCTCTGAGGAGCCACCATAGTGGTTTCCATCGTGGCTGCAGCATTTTACACTCCCATTAACAATGCATGTTTCTAAGTTGAGTTTTCTGGTCTCATGGCCTTGTTTGGATTGGAAGTGGTCAGTAGGTAAAATAATAGCACAAAGTGTCATCTGGCAACCTAACCCTGGGGACGAGAACTCTGAGAGCGAAAAGTCCATCCTGGGTCATCGCAACATCCAACAATGCGTGATGCTGTGGAGACGGCGTGAAGAACGCGGAATCACTTTGGTTTCTCTCTGTGTAGAGAAACCGGCGTCCATGCACGTTCCAGGAGGCTGGCCATCCATTCTCAGTTACATCAGCGTGGCCATGTTGAGCTCTATTGTCTCAAAAACTTAAGGAGTTCCATCAGACATGGTGAGATTTTTCTCAGGACCGGTCTTTCAGTAGGTTATTTTTGTTACCCAGAAGTCTGTGGGGGGGCTCCCTTCCCCATCAATGCCACCTTAGGATATTAGTTTCCAGATATCATAAAGAACATGAATGCCGGCTGGCGCCACAACTCAATAGGCTAATCCTCCGCCTGCGGCACTGACACCCCTGGTTCTAGTCCTGGTCAGGGCACTGGATTCTGTCCTGGTTGCTCCTCTTCCAGTTCAGCTCTCTGCTGTGGCCCAGGAAGGCAGTGGAGGATGGCCCAAGTGCTTGGGCCCTGAACCCGCATGGAGGACCAGGAGGAAGCACCTGGCTCCTGGCTTCAGATCGGTGCAGCGCCAGCCGTAGGGGCCATTTGTGGGGTGAACCAATGGAAGGAAGACCTTCCTCTCTGTCTCTCTCTCTCTCACTGTCTGTAACTCTACCTGTCCCCCCCCCCCAAAAAAAAAAAAGAGAACATGAATGCCTTCCCAGGGAGTGATGTTGCAAGGACAGACACTGAACTGAAAACTGTATGTATACAAAATGGTGTTTATCAAGAAAGAGGGGTGGGTGTCTGGCCTTGTGGTTCAGCCCCGGTTAGGATGCCCATGTCCAAGAACCTGGGTCTGACGCTGGCTCTGGCTCCTGACCCCGGCTTCCCGCTGATGCAGAGACCCCGGGGGCAGCAGTGGGAGCTCAAGCAGTTGGGTTCCTGCCATTCACGTGGGAGACCTGGAGGGTGCTCCCTGCTCCCGACTTGCACCCCAGTCCAGCCCAGACATCGTGGGCATAAGGCAGTGGAGCAGTGAATGGGTGATATTTGTCTTTCTCACTTTTTTTCTTAAGTCCGCAAATTCATAGGAAAAAAAATGGTTTTAAAAAGAAAGTAGGGGGTCTGCATTGTGGCCTAAGCCTCCACCTGGGCACCAAACGGTCGGTGTCCAGGCTGCTCTACTTCTGACACAGCTCCCTGCTCATGGCCTGAGAAAGCAGCGGAAGATGGCCCGAGTGCTTGGGCCCCTGCTGCCCACGTGGGAGACCTGGACGAAGACCACGGCTCCTGCCTGGCCCAGCCGTGGCTGTTGCAGCTATTTGGGAGTGAACCAGCAGATAGAAGATCTTCCTGTAGCTCTGTCTCTCCCTCTCTCTGTGCCTTTGCCTTTGAAATAAAATAAGTCTTTTTTTTTTTTGACAGGCAGAGTGGATAGTGTGAGAGAGAGACAGAGAAAAAGGTCTTCCTTTTCCATTGGTTCACCCCCCAATGGCCGCTGCGGCCAGGGGGCTGTGGCAGATGTGCACTGATCTGAAGCCAGGAGTCAGGTGCTTCTCCTGGTCTCCCATGTGGGTGCAGGGCCCAAGCACTTGGGCCATCCTCCACTGCCTTCCCGGGCCACAGCAGAGAGCTGGCCTGGAAGAGGAGCAAATGGGACAGAATCCGACGCCCGGACCGGGACTAGAACCCGGGGTGCCAGTGCCACAGGTGGAGGATTAGCCTATTGAGCTGTGGCACTGGCCAAAATAAGTCTTTTTTTAAAAAGAAAAGAAAATAGGGAAATGAATTACCTAGGAAGAGCCCTGTGGAGTTGGTAGTTAGGCACCTGCGAAGTAGGACATTTTGGGGAGAGGCTAGGACGCAGGATTTGGGGGTGCTGGACTGTCCCTGTGGTCTATGGAAGTGACAAGTCTGACGACTGGCTACCTTTTGGGGCCACTGCATTATGTACAGAGTCCTGGGAATCTGAGAGCCATTAAGAGGTGACACAGGCCTGAGGAGGGTCATGACAGGGCGATGACACACAAGGGGCATTGTGACAGTGCCAGGGGGCTCTGGCTGGGAGGGATGGGAGGCAGGGAGAGATGTGTGCCCTGTCCTGGGCCAGAGCCCCAGTGAACACCACACTGGTCCCCAGGATGGCTGGCAGACTTGTTCAGGGAGAGCATGGGCAGAGACATGGAGGTGAGCTCTGGCAGGGAGGAGCCAAGGGCGCTGCAGGAAGGTAGGAGTTGTGTTTGTGAAAGAGCTTGCCTGGGGGTTCAGCAGCAGAGACTGGAGCCGAGGGGGCATGGGAGGCACTGGTATTGGACTTGAGAGTAAGCCAGGGATAAATTGAAAATGGCAGAGCCACTGGTGAGGGTGGGGACATCAGCAGAGGAGAGATATTGCTTCATGTCCAGTGCTGCCACACCCACCCTGCCTTTGTAAGTCAGGTGTCTCCTGTGTCAGTGAGCCCCAGTCTCATCTGGTCATAGCGACATCAGGACCACACTTGGCACCAGGCCCCACTGCTGCCAGGGGAACCTCGATCCTGCAGTTTCACAAAGCTACAGCTCATTTTTCTTCCAAGGAAAAGATTTTTCTTTCTCTCTCTCTCTCTCTCTCTCTCTCTCTCTCTCTCTTTCTTTCTTTCTTTTTCTTTTTTTTTTTTTTTTGACAGACAGAGTTAGACAGTGAGAGAGAGAGACAGAGAGAAAGGTCTTCCTTCCATTGGTTCACCCCACAAATGGCTGCTACACCCGGCGCGCTGTGCTGCTCTGAAGCCAGGAGCCAGGTGCTTCCTCCTGGTCTCCCATGCGGGTGCAGGGCCCAAGGACCTGGGCCATCCTCCACTGCCCTCCTGGGCCACAGCAGAGAGCTGGCCTGGAAGAGGAGTGACCGGGACAGAATCCGGCGCCCCAACCTGGACTAGAACCCGGGGTACTGGCACCGTAGGTGGAGGATTAGGCTATTGAGCTGCAGTGCCGACCAAAAAAGCCACTTCTAGTTACTTACAAACAAAACAGTTCAGTGCACTTCTGTATTCGGAAATGCTCTGCACGTGTTGTTTAGGATGTTTAACAAGAATTAGGAGGGTATCCAAGTGGGAGGGGCTGGCTCCCGCCTGCCATTCACCTCCAGCACTAGGGAGCCCTGCAGGAAAGGTGACCTTGGAGCTCTGAGAAAGTCCCACTGTGTTCTGAAGCAAAGGATGGAGACGGCATCTGCATCTCCTACGATACACAGGTGCACGTGTGCCAGAAGGGACTGTTCCTGGGCCTCGCCTAGAACCGCCAGGGACAGGCTTGGGGAAGGAAGTTTGGGGACCTCAGCTAAACATGTCTCCAGGCCACTCTGTCCCTCAGCCAGAGAGCTGATGTGTCCGTCACCCCCAGCCCCCAGTCTGCTGGGCAGAGCCTCTTCCAGTCCCTCCATCATGTCCATGGCCACTGGATGAGAAGGGTTTCAAAGAACTGCTTTTTAAAAATGACTTATTTATTTGAAAGAAAGAGAGAAAGATGGAGAGAGCTTTTCCATCCACTGGTTCACCCTGTGAAATGCCTTCAACAGCCAGGGTTGTGCCAGGAGACCAGAACTCAATCCAAGTTTCCCACGTGGGTGCAGGAACCCAAGGACTTATGCCGCCACCCAGTGCCTGCAGGGTGCTCATTGCAGGGAGATGGATTGGAAGCAGAACTGGGACTCAAGCCCAGGCACCAAGTGTGCAGCCAAGGCCAACTTCCAGAGCCATCCAGCGTTCAGTAACAGCTGTAGACGAAAGTCTTTATTTAGAAAAAGTTTAACCCTGAGATGAAAAAAAAAATACTCAGTAAAATTTCACCACTGCAAACCACTGATCTGCTGTGTTAGGGTGAATGAGGACATTTTCTCCTATTTGTAACAGAAATGCACGGGTTAGGTCCGTGAGAACAAACGAAGCTGTTCTGCTAAACGCTCGGCATCACTTGTGACATATCTTAGCAGATTCTACTGGACGCTGTCCTGAATTCGAGTTTTCTTAATTTCCCCGCAAGTACTCACAACCTCTTGTGGCACAGCTTCAGACCCAGCGTTGGCCCCTTAATATGCCACTCTCAACAGTGTTGGAACTTCCTGCCGACTCACCAAGCGCCAAGGGAAATCACTTGAAATCATTTGCCTCATTCTCATTTTATTTTTAATTGGAAGGCAATGAGAAAAGAGGAATGGAGATGCAGAAAGAGAGAGAGGGGAGAGAGAGAGAGAGCGAGAGAGTGAGAGAGCGAGTTCTTCCATACAATCATTCGCCCCTCAGAAGCCCACAACAGGCAGGGCTGGGTCAAAACCAGGAGCCAGGAACTCCATCCGGGTCCCCCACATGGGTGGAAGGGCCAGAGTATGTGAACCATTACCTGCTGCCTTCCAGAATGGGCATTGGCGGGAAACTGGATGAGAAGTAGAATAGCTGGGACTTGAACCAGGCACTGTGATGTGGGATGCACCCATTCCTGCTTTGTTTTTACACTGACTACTGATGTTGTTCCTATTATGGTCGACTCTCAAGTAACTGTCGGTCCCCAAAAACTATGAGAGGTTGAGCACCCCTAATCCAAAGTCAGAAACCTGAAATGCCTAAAATCTGAAACTTTTTGAGTGCTGACATGACACCACAAGAAGAAAATTCCACACTCTTAAGCTTGGTTTCATGTACTGGGAAAAACAGCAGAAGTACTCAGGCCCCTGGGTCCATGTAGGGGACCAGGAAGACTCTCCTGTCTCCTGGCTTTGGCTTGCCCAGCCCTGGCTGTTGTGAACCAACAGATAGAAGGGTTCTCTCTCTCTCTCTCTCTCTCTCTCTCTCTCTCTCTCTATATATATATATATATATATATATATATATATATATATGTGTGTGTGTGTGTGTGTGTGTGTGTGTGTGTGTGTGTCTTTCCTTCTCTTTGTATCTCTGCTTTTCAAATAAATAAATATATCTTTAAAAGTTATTTGAAATACTATAAAGGGGAGGGGCTGGCCTTGTGGCACAGCAGGCTAAGTCACCACCTACAACTCCAGCATCGCTTATCAGAGCTCCAGTTCGAGCTTTCTGCTAATGTGCCCAGGAAGGCTGCAGAGGATGGCACAAGGACTTGGGTCCCTTCCACCCATGTGGGAGACTCAGATGGTGTTTCTGCTCCTATGCAGCCTGGTCCAGCCCCAACTCTTGGTGCAGCCATCTGTGGAGTGACAAACAGATGGAAGATCTGTGTCTTTCCCTCTCTCCTTGCCTTTCAAAGAAATAAGTAAATAAATCTTTAAAAAGTATATAAGGTGGTGCCATGGCTTACTTGGTTAATCCTCCACCTGTGGCACCAGTATCCCATATGGGCACCAGGTTCTAGTCTCGGTTGCTCCTCTTCCAGTCCATCTCTCTGCTGTGGTCCGGGAGGGCAGTGGAGGATGGCCCAGGTCCTTGGGCCCTGCACCCACATGGGAGACCAGGAGGAAGCACCTGGCTCCTGGCTTCGGATCAGTGCAGCACCAGCCGTGGCAGTCATTGGGGGAGTGAACCAACAGAAGGAAGATCTTTGTCTCTCTCTCTCACTGTCTAACTCTACCTGTCAAAAAAAAAAAAGAAGTATATAAGGGAGCCGGGACATTTAATCTTTTATCAGATGTATAATTTGCAAGTATTTTCTCCCATCTGTCTGTTGCCTCTTTGTTGAATGATTCCTTTGCTGTGAAGGAGCTTCTTAGCTCGATGTAATCTCATTTGTTTATTTTTGCCTTTATTGCCTGTACTTCTGGGGTCTTACCCATAAAGCCTTTGCCCGTGTCAATGTCTTGCAGTGTTTCCCTTATGTTTTCCCCTAGCAATGAGATGGTTTCAGGTCTCAGATTTACATCCCTGATCCACTGTGTGTTGCTTTTAGTACAGGGTCTAAGGTAGCGGTCTTGTCTCCCACTTCTGCACAAACAGATCCAAGTTTTCCAGCACCATCTGTTGAAGAGACTCCTTTCTCCAGGGAGTGATTCTAGGTCATTTGTCAAACACTGGTTGGCTGTAGATGCATGGATTGATTTCTGAGGTTTCTAGTCTGTTCCAATGGACAGAGTGTCTATTTTTGGGCCAGGACCAAGCTGTTCTAAGTGCCCTGTGATATTTCTTGAAATGTGGTGTTGGGATGCCCCCAGCTTTACTTTTATTGCTTAGGATTGCTTTATCTATTTGGGGTCTCTGGTTGTGTGGAGTTGAGATACAAATCTAAAGAAACCATTCATGAAGCCATTGCATTTGTCTCTTCTGGAAAAGCCAGAAATGGGACAATGCTTGCTGGGGATGGCAGCCTGAGCAGTCAGTTCTTCCATGGCCTGTCTTTGTGCAACTGGGCGGAACAGAAGTACAAGTGCACCTGTTAGTGGAAGCCGCCATTCTATTTACATTGCTTTTGGCTCACTGTGCAAGAATTTTCTGACAGATAACGCTGTCCTCCCCGTGCTAAGTCACGTATTATTGAACTCCACTCTGTTACCTTTGAAATGTGAAGCAATGTCTAGAGGTCACAGCCACTCAATTTTAGGGCAGGTTTGGGGAACAGGGACATGAAATGTATGTTAGATGCCAACAATCTGGTTTTGAAAAAAATCTGCACATTTGTTGTTTATTCCAAGGAACCCACCAGGTGTGAGTTGGGTCCCTCTCACCAGTAACATGGCAGCCACATCTGGCGGCACATGAAAGGGTCAGAGCTGCTGCTGACCCAGTTAGATGAGGCGAGGTTGGGTCAGGTGGGGCCCACCCATGGTCTGTTGCCCTGGCGTGCTTTAAGATTTCATTATTTATTTGAAAGTCAGAGTTACAGAAAAAGAGACAAGAGACAGAGAGATATTCCATCTGCTGATTCACTCCCCAAATGGTCATAACGGCCAGGCCTGGGCCAAGTCTAAGCCAGGGGCCAGGAGCCAGGAGCCAGGAGCCAGGGGCCAGGGGCCAGGAGCCAGGGGCCAGGAGCTTCTTCCTGTGGGTGCAGGGGTCCAAGCACTAGAGCCATCTTCCACTGCTTTCCCAGGCACGTTAGCAAGGAGCTGGATTGGAAGTGGAGCAGCCAGGACTGGAACCAGTGCCCATATGGGAGGGTGGCACTGCAGATGGTGGCTTTACCCGCTGTGCCACAGCGCCAGCCCCACTTCATTTCTTCTTACTCCTCTGAGGCCCTGCCCCAGCCAGAGTATCAGAGTAGGCCTCACACCCGCCTGAGGACACTGAGGGTGGACGTGGATGGAGACGTCTGGGTAGACATCCACTGGCAGATGTTTGCTCGGGGCCCTTTATGCTGATGACGGTGAGATGAATTCTCTGACTGGGACCTGGCTCCGGACACATGGGACCTCGAGGCCCGCTGGGGACCTTCCGACCTCTTAGACACCCTGAGGCCAGTTATTTACTTTGTTATTTAAAAACTTATTTGAAATGTGGTTACATAGATGGAGGGAGAGAGAGTGAGCCATCTTGAATTGGCTGGTTCCATCTCCAAGTGGCTGCGCTGGCAGGGGCTGGGCCAGGCTGAGCCAGGAGCTTCATCGGGTCTCCCATGGCTGGAGGGGTCCAAGCACATGGTCCATCTTCCTCTGCTTTCCCAGGCCCATCAGCAGGGAGCTGGATAAGAAGTGGAGCAGCCGGGACTCCAACTGGCGCCCATTTGGGATGCCTGGGTGGCAGCGCTGGCTTAACCCACTGTGCCACAGCCATCTCCGGAGCTGGATCTTAGGGGGTCTTGAGTTTCTATCAGAAAAGTGGTTTACAAAAGGCCCAGGACACCCCCTCTTCCTTTTCAGTCTCTAGCGCAGGGTGCTCTGTGCGTGCGTGGCTGTGGCACCAGGCACGAGTGGAGGGGTCCCCACGCTCCTGGCTTCCTGAGGTGCTGCGGGGGTCTGGTTGAGGGTGGAGTCCCGGGTGCCCCCAGCAACCCTCGGCCATCCTCGCTCCTCAGGGCGCACGCTGCTGTCTGGGGCTCTGGGCGCTCCCCACTTCCCGTGGACCCCGTCTCCGAGCCGTGCCCTCCCCCCTCCCGTCTTCCTTCATTTGCTCAGTGCACAACACAGACTTCTGTGGCTCTGGTTCCTTCTAGGGCGCTCTGTCGGGGGGGGACCAGGCGTGTGGCACTGGTGCCCCCCAGATCGCCTTGAAGAGGTGCGAGCAGGAGGCCAGCCGGGCTCCACGGGCAGCCCAGCACCCGAAAGGAGCCCCGGCCGGCCAAGGCGAGCCACTCGCTGGCCCGGTGTCGCCGCAGGTTGGGGAGCACAGGGCCGCCACGCTGGGGAGATGCGGGAGAGCACACGCGCAAGGCCGAGCATCAGCGCGGCGGCTGAGGGAACAGGGCCGGGTGCTGAGAGCCGAGGGAGAGCCTGTTGGTGCTCCGAGGCAGCTGCGCCGGCGCCCACTGTGCATGCGTCAGGCCTCTGGCTCACTACCCAGCATGCTCTGCGCATAGGTAAGGCTGCTGGATCCCTAACAAGCATGCTCTGCACATACCCCACACCTCTGACTCCCTAACCAGCATGCTCTGCGCACACCCCACACCTCTTACTCATCATCTCCCCTGGGATTTTTTTTTTAACAGGTAGAGTTAGACAGAGAGAAAGGTCTTCCTTCCGTTGGTTCACCCCCTAAATGGCCGCCATGGCTGGCGCACCACGCTGATCCGAAGCCAGGAGCCAGGTGCTTTTCCTGGTCTCCCATGCAGGTGCAGGGCCCAAGGACTTGTGCCATCCTCCACTGCCTTCCCGAGCCACAGCAGAGAGCTGGACTGGAAGAGGGGCAATCGGGACAGAATCCGGCTCCCCGACCGGGACTAGAACCTGGTGTGCCGGCGCTTGCAGGTGGAGGATTAGCCTGGTGAGCCATGGCGCCGGCTCCACTGGGATTTTGCCCCGTCATCCCTTCGGGGGCAGGCTCAGATCTTCGCGCCAGGTGCTGTGATATTGGAATAACCCTTCCCTGCGAGGCCAGCCTCCCCGCTGCAGGCTCTGTGTCTGCAGGTCCATGGCAATCGACAGACCATGTGTTGGGCCTGTGGTTGTGGCACAGTGGGTTAAGCTGCTGCCTGCAGCCCCGCACCCCGTATGAGCCACTGCTGGAGCCACTGCTGGAGTCCCTGCTGCTCCACTCCCCATCCAGCTCCCTGCTTAGGTGCCTGGGGAGGCCATGGAGGGTGGCCAGGGACTTGGGCCCCTGCACCCACGTGGGAGACCAGATGGAGTTCCCAGCTCCTGGCTCCTGCTGGCCCAGCCCCAGCTGTTGTGGCCATCTGGGAAGTGAACCAGCAGATGGAAGATCCCTCTCTCTCTCTCTCTGCAATGCTGCCTTTCAAATAATAATCTTTAAAAAGAAATCATGGCTGTGGGTCGTTTTTCTTTTCACTCTTCCCTAAACAATACGGTGTAATGACAATTTACATAGCATCTACATTGTGTTAGGAATTCTAAGTAATACAGAGAAGGTTTAATGTACAGGAAGATGTGGGTAGATTGCACACAATGACTGTGCTTTTTTTTTAAAAGATTTTATTTGAAAAGCAGAGCAACAGAGAGAAAGACAGGGAGAGACAAAGACCTTCCATCTGCGGGTTCACTTCCCCAATAGTTGCAACAGCCAAGTCTGGGCCAGGCCAAGGTGCCTGATACAGTTAAAACTATGAAATACTGCTGGGCAAAATCAAAGACCTAAATAACTGGAGAGATAAACCATGTCTGTGAATCACAAAACTAAATATTGCTAGGATGACAGTTTCTCCCAAACTGCTCCACAGATTCAATGCAATATTAAAGTCCTAGCAGGCAGTCCTATAGCCTATTCTAAAATTTATATAAAAACACAAAGGACTGGCTGGTGCCATGGCTCACTAGGCTAACCCTCCACCTGCGGCACAGGCACCCCAGGTTCTAGTCCTGGTCGGGGCGCTGGATTCTGTCCCAGTTGCTCCTCTTCCAGTCCAGCTCTCTGCTGTGGCCTGGGAGTGCAGTGGAGGATGGCCCAAGTGCTTGGAGAGACCAGGAGGAAGCACCTGGCTCCTGGCTACGGATCAGCACGGTGCGCCAGCCATAGCGGCCATTGGGGGGTGAACCAACGGAAAAGGAATACCTTTCTCTCTGTCTCTCTCTCTCTCTCACTGTCTAACTCTGCCTGTCAAAACAAACAAACAAAAAAATTAAAAAAAAAACCACAAAGGACTTAGAATGCCATCATTTTTTTGGCATTTTAAGCTCTCAGATTTCAAGAGCATCTACAAAGATACGTTAGCATAGGACAGAAAAATGGATCAAGGAAACAAAATGGAGACCACGGCAGGCCCACACAGAACCAAGTCACTGTTAGCAAAGTGGTCAGAGTCACTCAATGTGGGCAAGGCCATCTTTTTCAGCAAATGGTGCCAGAACGACTGGAGATCCCCACTGGGAAAAATGAACCTTGACTCTTAGCTTACCCCATACACAAAACTGACCTTGAATTGGAGAGTAAACCCAAGATAAAAAGGTGAGACCTGGGACAGGCACTTGGCAGAGCACTTAGGATGTCGCTGGGGATATCTGCACCCAGGCTGTAGTGCCTGGCTTGAGTCTGGACTCCCTCACCCCAAATTCAGCTTCTGGTGGCTGAGGTACTGGGGTTCCTGCCACCCACGTGGGAGACTTGGGTTGAGTTTCATGCCCCTGAGTACAGCCTGGCCCACTCCTTGCTGTTACAGGCGTCTGGGAGAGTGAGCCAGTGGATGGAAGGTCTCTCTCTGTTTGCCTAACTCTGTCTCTTTGCCTTTCAAGTAAAATGAAAATAATAATAAAGAATTCTAAGAAAAGGTAAAATTTAAAGTTCTAGGAGAAAATCTGCATGACCTGGGGGATCTCTTAGGACACAAAACTGATAATTCACACTTTCATAAAGATAATAATTTATTTTCAGAAGACAATGCTAAAAGAATAAAGAAAAGTCATACACTGGGAGAAATATTTACAAAATACACATCTGCTGAAACAGTTGTATACAAAGAACTATTACCAATGAATAAGACAGTGGGGCCGGTGCTGTGGTGTAGCAGGTAAAGCCACCACCTGCAGTGCCGGCATCCCATATGGGTGCTGGTTCAAGTCCTGGCTACTCCACTTCTGATACAGCTCTCTGTTATGGCCTGGGGAAAGCAGAAGAAGGTGGACAGAGTCTTGGGCTCCTGCACCCACGTGGGAGACCTGGAGGAGGCTCTTGGCTCCTGGCTTCAGACTGGCCTAGCTCTGGCCGCTGAGGCCATCTAGGGAGTGAACCAGCAGATGGAAGATCTCTCTCTGCCTCTCTGTAAACCTGCCTTTCAAATAAATAAATAAATAAATAAATCTTTAAAAATAAGCAGAAGACAAACAACTCAAATTGGGTGAAGAGCTTAAACAGACACTTTGCAAGGTAAGACATATTAACGTCCAAAAAGCATACAGAAATGTACCCACATGATAGTCGTCAGGGATGTGCAGAGTAAGACCACCATGAGATGCCACCAACTCCCCAGAGGGATGGGGACAGTCAGAGAACTGATGGCACCACGTGCAGTGAGAACACAGGGCAGCTGCAGCTGTCACACAGTGCTGGCTGGAATGTGAGATGGCACCACTCTGAAAACCCATTTGGCCATTTCTCATAAAACTAAAAATACACTTACCATATAACCCAGTCTTACTCCCAGAAGTCTACCTAAGAGAAACCATATGTTGACACAATAATCTTGTGCCTGAGTGTTCATGATGGCTTTATAATAAACAAAAAGCTAGAAACCACACATTGTCCACTCACAATCGTGGATTACAAACAGAGCGCAGAATATACGAGCATTAGAAAACCCAAACCGTGATGAACGCTGACGAGGCACGGGTGTAGGCAACAGCGCATCTCAGAGCACAAGGAACCCCAACCAAACAGCATGCACAGACCCTAGGGGCCCCCTGGAAAGACAGCTGCCCCCTGGTGTCAGCAACCCAATCAGCCAGGGAGCCCCTGGCCGGGCGAAGGGGTCTGGGGAGAGGATGCGCCACATCCAAATTGTGCTGAGGGCGGCCATACAGGCACATGCGTTTCTCAAAGCTCACCAAAATGCAAAAACAAACTGAGTGCCTTTTGTTTTGTTAGCTGTACCTCACTAAAGTTGATTTCTTTAAAATTGGAAGGGAATGGAGAGGCAATGCCAATATAATCAGGTTTAGACATTTTGTCCAAGTTTTGATCCTATTTCTCTGAGGTTATTCTTGTCATTTGTTTAGATAGATCTAGACTTGCCAAAAATGTGCTTTGCAGATAATTTACATAGCTAACTAATTTGTTACATTTTAGAGGATATTGATTCTTTTCTTTTTAAGATTTATTATTTATTTGAAAGGTAGAGTTACAGAAACAGGGAGAGAAGGGGAGAGACCCAGAGAGAGAGAAAGGGAGAGAGAGATCTTCCATCTTCTGGTTCATTCCCCCTAAATGGCTGTGATGGCCTGGGCTGGGCCAAGTAGAAGCCAGGATCCAGGATTCCATCTGGGTATCCCACATGGGTGCACAGGCACAAGGCCTTTGGTCATCTTTCACTGCTTTCCCAGGAGGATTAGCAGGGAGCTGGGTTGAAAGTGGAGCAGCTGGGGCTCAAGCTGGCACCAACATGGGATGCTGGATCACAGGTGGTGGCTTAACTTGCTGCACCAAAATGTTGGCCCCAGACTATGCTGAGTCTCTACACATCAGTTGGTTTCAGTGGTTGCACCAGTCAGCTGATGGAGGATGGTCTCAGTGTAGTGGTTGTGCCAGTGAGCTGATGGTGGATGGTCTCAGTGTAGTGGTTGTACCAGTGGGCTGACGGTGGGTGTTCTCAGTGTAGTGGTTGTACCAGTGTGCTGATGGTGGGTGTTCGCAGTGTAGTGGTTGTACCAGTGGGCTGATGGTGGGTGTTCTCAGTGTAGTGGTTGTACCAGTGGGCTGATGGTGGGTGTTCTCAGTGTAGTGGTTGTAGCAGTGGCCTGTTGCTGGATGGTCTCAGTGTAGCCATTGCAGAATGCTGACTACAGCACACCCAAGTAATTCAGAGAAGTAGAATGGTAAGAAAATATTCTTTATGAAGACCACCCTTAAATACAACCTGGAGTTTCTTTTGATTCAAACACAACTCACAAACTTGCAGGAAAAAGCTGGGGCATAAAAATAGCACTGTGTCAATAAAACTTGGTTTACTGCTCTTTGGATGTTTGCTTCTGAAGCAGTAGGAGGCTTCCAGGAAAGCCTCTTTAGACCACTGAGATGTAACGCAAGGCTTCCTCCCGGATCTCAGAGCAGGTCCTGTGTGTGTGGCTTGACTGGCAGGCTAACTCTTCCATGGTCTCTGCCTCCCTTGGCAATGACACCTGCTGATCCTCACGCTACAAGAGGTAACTCAGCCTTTGCTGGTCTAATTCTTTGCTGAATCCAGGAGATTTATTCTGATATGAGGGTATTTAAAAAGATTCACAGAAAATGAGTATTATGAAAGAAACTATGCATGGATTTCAGTTATTTTTGCACCAAAATAAATTCATCCTTTTAATTCCATTTTCCCATGAGCCCTTGAATGCGGCCTCACCCTTTGCTTGTGTTGCTCTCACTACAGATCAAAATAAGCGTGTGTGCCTCGTAATTCCACAGAACAGCTGCAGGCATGCCGACTGACGCTCCATCATACCATTTCATTCACAGAGCCAAGCTGCACGTAGCATCCTCCTGAGCAGACGATGTAGAGGAGACGGTGTTGATGGAGGAGCAGGTGAGCGGTGTTCCGCAGCGGGCAGTGGTGGGGTGAATTGGGCTTCACTTCCACACGCCTCTAGCCACCCTGTTTGCACCAGGCTCAGAGCTGCCCAAGCCGACGTCTCTTTGTAAGTGGAGGTTTCTTAAAGGAGCGGACCTTCATTTGCTAGGCTTGAAGTTGCTTCCTTGCCGCTCTCTTGTACACCAAATTTATTTGGTTCTCTTCTATTTATTTTGTTGTCTTCTAAGTTGGGACCTTTGGAAAACATGTTTTAAGAACATTGTCTGCACCTGCAGGCCTTAGCTTCAAAAGGCACAAGGACACTGTGCGTACAGAGCAGGGCCCCGGGGGAGAAGGGAGGCTGGCGTCTTAGCATCGCCGATATTGAGATTCACAGGAGGTCAGGAGGTGGAGGACACACTCGGGGAGCAACAACAAGAATGGTACTGGGGTTCCCCAGGTTTCTGGGCAGCCCTTTCCCTGCCTGGCATGTGGCTCCACCTGACCCTGGTCACACAGCCACAAGGGACAGCTCTTCGGTCTGGATTTGGTTCCATCATGGGCATGGATTCTGCTCTACAGGCCTTGCTGTTTTAGCAAATCACAGTGGTTGAGACGGAGATGAGGAGGAGGAGGAGGAGGGAGCACCTGAAGCTCTGGGATGTAGCAGGCTCTTCTTTTTCCCCCGAGGGAGGGAATGCATTGTTGCATCATTGTTTTTGGAAAAGACAGGAATTTGAAGCAGCAAAGGAAAAAGACAACTGGGCAGAGGAAATAAATGCATCTCAGTGACCAGCAGTGAGAACCCTCTACCCAGGCAGGCACTCACCTGCCTGCTTACACACCGGAGCTGTGGCCATCAGCAGGACCAAACAAGGCTTTCTGTCTTGCACTGCTTTTGCCCTCAACAAGACTTCATGCTCTTTTTGGGTCACAGCAAATACACATGCATGGATGTCCTTATGAGAACTCCATCCTGTGAGGCAGATGCTCCTTACCTGGCCATGGGCAGCCAGGCTGCCTTCAGGTTAGGTGGTACTGGTTAGCATATTTTGCTCAATTAACAATACAGGCAGAGACAGCTGACTTTCTGTACCTGTGGGTTCTGCATCTGAGGACTCAGCCCACTGTGTATTGAAAATATATGGGAGCCATTGCTGTGGTTAATGGCCTGGCCTGAAGTGCTGGCATCCCGTATGGGTGCTGGTTCTAGTCCCGGCTGCTCCTCTTCCAGTCCAGCTCTCTGCTATGGCCTGGGATAGTAGTAGAAGATGGCCCAAGCACTTGGGCCCCTACAACTGTGTGGGAGACCTGGAGGAAGCTCCTGTCTCCTGGCTTCAGATCGGCACAGCTCTGGCCATTGTGGCCATTTGGGGAGTGAATTAGCAGATGGAAGACCTGTCTCTCTGTCTCTACCTCTCTCTGTAACTCCGTCTTTCAAATAAATAAAAATAAATATTTTTTTAAAAAAGAAAATATTTAGAGGGGCTGGCGCTGTGGTGTAGTGGGTAAAGCCGCTGCCTGAAGCACCAGCATCCCATATGGGCACCGGTTTGAGTCCCAGCTGCTCCACTTCTGATCCACTCTCTGCTATAGCCTGGGAAAGCAGTAGAGGATGGCCCAAGGCCTTGGGCCCCTGCACCCATGTGGGAGACCCTGAAGAAGCTCCAGGCTCCTGGCTTCAGATCGGCACAGCTCTGGCTGTTGGAGCCATTTGGGGAGTGAACCAACGGATGGAAGACCTCCCCGCCCCCTCCCTGCCTTTCCTCTCTGTAACTCTACCTTTCAAATAAATAAATAAATAAATAAATAAATAAATATTTTAAAGAGAGAAAAGATATGGAAAAGCAGCTATCCATATTCGACATGTACCAGCATTTTCTTCCTTAAACAATAGCAAGTGGCAGCTACTTCCTGGGCACTTACACTGCATTGGTGTTATCACCAATGGAGGGATGATTTACAGTGTACAGGCATGGACATTCGGCTTGCAGTTGTGATGCCGCTCAGGACACCTGCACCCCGTATCCGAGCACCTGGTTCTGGTCTTGGTTCCAGTTTAGTCCTGGTGCTCACCTGTGAGGCAGCAGTGAGGGCCCAAGCACCCAGGTTCCCACCACCCACATGGAGACCCAGACCTCTGACTCCTGGCTTTGGCCTGGCCCTGCAGCAGGGGAGTGAACCAGCACATGGAAACCTCTATTTCTCTGTTGTCTCTCTGTCTGCCTTTCAAATACATAAAATTTATAAAGTTAAAAATAAAGTATACAGCAGGATGTGTGGAGGTTATACTCCAGTAGCACACTTTATGAGGAACTTGCTCATCCATGGATTTTTTATCCCTTGGGGGGCCCAGACCCAACCTCTTGAGCGGGGTGAAGGACAGCTGTGTTGTTAACATTCTTTTCGATATCTTTTAAGCAGTCAGGCAGACTTGGGGGGTCGGTCATGCTTAAGAGCGGAAGTATTCCCACACCCCAGAGGTCCGGTCCCTTTTCCCCCTCTGTCCCCACACACGGTGCTCTCTTTTAGGGGATGGGAGACACTGGGGGACACACGAAGTCTTGCTCCCTCACAGAAGTTCCCCAGACAAGTTCCCCAGACAAGCACATCCTCCCTGTGCTGCGGGAGGGCCCGAGTGTGCGTATTCCCCACGGGGATGCCTGTGGGCTTCTGGAGTGGCTGCAGGCTGGGCCTCCTCCCAGACTGGTCTCTGGATGTCAGATGAAGGGGCCAGGGTCACGTGAGCAGCTTTCAGGAAGTTCATGAAAGGGCCAGGGTTGTGGGGCAGTAGGCTGAGCTGCCCCTTGCAACCAGCACCCACATCTCAGTGCCGGCTGCTCTGCTCCCAATGGCGCTCCCTGCTGATGCACCTGGAAAAGCAGCAGAACGTGGCCCAAGTGTTCAGGTCCCTGCACCCACGTGGGAGACCCAGATGAAGTTCCTGCCTCTGGTATCGCCCAGCCCTGCCAGGTTTGTTTATTTATTTATTTGAAAGGCAGAGTTACAGAGAGGCAGAGGCAGGGAGAGAGAGGTCTTCCATCTGCTGGCTCTCTCCCCAGATGGCTGCAATGGCCGGAGATGGGCTGATGCAAAGCCAAAAGCCAGGAGTTGAACCAGCACCCATATGGGATGCTGGTACTGTAGGTGGTGACTTTACCTGCTATGCCATGGCACAAGCCCAAATAATCTTTTTTTTTAATAAGTTTATTTGGAGGCCAGCAAATTTGAAATCCATGCATGTTTTTTTCATAATATGCATTTTCCATGAACTTTTTGGAGACCTTCAATGCATGAATTTCAGCTTTTAAAAAATGTTAATTTATTTAAAAATTTTATTTGAGGGGCCAGTGCTGTGGCATAGTAGGCAAAGCTTCTGCCTGCAGCACCAACATCCCAAATGGGTGCTCGTTTGTGTCCTGGCTGCTCCTCTTCCAATCCAGCTCTCTGCTGTGGTCTGGGATAGCAGTGGAATGTGGCCCAAGTGCTTGGGCCCTGCACCCATGTTGGAGACCTGGAAGAAGCTTCTGTCTCCCTGGCTTCAGTTCAGCCCAGCTCTAGGTATTGTGGCCACTTGGGGAGTGAACCAGTGGAAGGAAGACCTTTATCTCTGTCTCTGTAACTCTGTCTCCCAAGTAAATAAGTAAAATCTTAAAAAAATTATTTGTAAGGCAGAATGAGAATGTTGCTTTATTCAGTTTGCTCCAAGGGCAAAATCAATAGTAATGGGGATCACGAACACTATTTTGATTGGCTCAGAAGCCTGATCAGTAAAACCTGAACCATGGGACACACAAGCTGCAGAGAAAGTGCTCCTGGAGTTCAGTGGCATGACAGCCAAGTGGAAGGAACAGCAGTGCAACAGGTGTTAACCTTTGGCTTGTAGATATGCTCATCCCAGAACTATGGTTGTTCTATGGAAAAAAGAAGCCAAAACCCGGTAACCTTGGAAAAGTCTGAATAGAAATGGTATACAAACCCTTGATATCTTTGCAGTCATTGTAGTTTTTACAGAAGTACTAACTATGGGGCTGGTGCTGTGGCACAGCGGGTTAACACCCTGGCCTGCAGTGCCTGCATCCCATATGGGTGCCAGTTCGAGACCTGGATGCTCCACTTCCCATTCAGCTCTCTGCCGTGGCCTGGGGAAGCAGTAGAAGATGGCCCAAGTCCGTGGGCCCCTGCACCCTCGTGGGAGACCCAGAAGAAGCTCCTGGCTCCTGGCTTTGGATCGGCACAGCTCCGGCCATTGCAGTCAACTGGGGAGTGATCCAGTGGATGGAAGACCTCTCTCTCTCTCTCTCTCTCTCTCTCTCTCTCTCTCTCTCCCTCTCTTCCCTCTATGTAACTCTGACTTTCAAATAAATAAATAAATAAATCTTTAAACAAAACAAAACAAAAAACCCCAAAAGTACTAACTAGCATGGGAGAACACACTCATGACACCGTAGAACAAACAAGGAGACCACTGAGCTTCATTCAGCTGACAGGCAGAGACGGAGATGGATGGACAGGTAGTTAGAGGGCACCCATCTGCTGGTGAGTCATCCCCCAAAAACCACACTGCTGGGGCTGGGCCAGGGCTGAGGCCGTGAGCCTGGAAGTCAGTCCAAGTCTCCCATGTGGGTGGCAGGGACCTGAGTACTTGGACCATCACTGCTGCCTCCCAGGGTGTGCATGGGCAGGGAGCTGTGATCAGGAGTCAGGGTCAGGAACCGAACCCGGTGCCCTGATGCAGGCTGTGGGCATCTCAACCACTGGGCTACAAACCAGCTCCGGTGCTGCCAGACATTTTGCAGACCACAGTCCCATTATTGTAGAAGAAACATCGTCACTTGATCAAAGGCACTCCCCCATTACGGAGGGGAAAGCTTAACAAAATGCTAAGCAAGCGTGGATGGGAGGGACCCGTCACTGCTCTGAGTTGAACCCAGGCTCCCAACGCATTTATCCTCATTCAGTTTAGGAAAAACAAAACTGCTCTCACAGGGCTGCATCTGCAAAGGTGGAGATTTCTGGGCTCACATTTGTATTTCTAAGGGGATTTGGAAAAACTGGAGCTAGAAGGGATGGTTTCAAAGCCCTAGAGCACCAAGATCATTTTAAGAAGTGTATTGCAATTAACAATCTTCTTCCTCCACTTTGGAAAGCCATTGCTACCTTTCTCTTTTAAACAGGTTTCAGAAAGGAGCTGAAGTAGAGAAGAAATTCTTTTTTTTTTTTTTTTTTTGGACTGGCAGAGTTAGACAGTGAGAGAGAGAGAGAGAGAGAGAGAGACAGAGAGAAAGGTCTTCCTTTTTCCATTGGTTCACCCACCCCATTTGGCCACTATAGCTTGTGTGCTGTGCGAATCCAAAGCCAGGAGCCAGGTGCTTCCTCCTGGTCTCCCATGGGGGTGCAGGGCCCAAGCACTTGGGCCATCCTCCACTGCCTTCCCGGGCCACAGCAGAGAGCTAGACTGGAAGAGGAGCAACCGGGACAGAATCCGGCACCCCAATCGGGACTAGAACCTGGTGTGCCAGCACTGCAGGTAGAGGATTAGCCTAGTGAGCCGTGGCGCTGACCGAGAAGAAATTTTTTGACAGATGCAGTTTGTTATTTTCTCTCTGATGCTGTGAGAACTGTGGGAATAGGCACGTCCTCACAGGAGGAAGGAAAGGTGTGTTCGGAGTGAACACCTGGCGTGCTGACACCAGCGCTGTCTTACTGTGGCACCACTGTCCCTCAGGGCTGTCCTGGCCGCATGGAGGGGTGGCCCACACATGCCAGTGGTGACAAGTCACCCTGTGGTCGAGAACCACTGATTTAGATAATCTGAAATTTGACAACTGGATGCATATGGCTTATTAATATACATGCTTTGTGTGTGTGCACAGAAGACACACATGCACACACATGCTTACACTCCTGCAGGTACATCATACATCCACACGCACATGCATGCTCACACTCCTACGTGTACATACACCCACATGAACACTCCTGCATGTACATACACCCATACACCCACACACACACTCCTGCATGTACATACATCCATACACCCATGCGCACATGCGCACTCACACTCCTACATGTACATACATCCACATGAACACACACGCACACACTCCTACATGTACACAATCCACATGCACATGCATGCTCACTCTTACATGTACACACATCCACATGCACACTCCTATGTATACATACATCCACACACACGTGTGCTCATACTCCTACATGTACACACACCCACACACACACTCTACATGTACATACTCCCACACACACACACATGCTCACACTCCTACGTGTACATACACCCACATGCACACTCCTGCATGTACATACATCCATACACCCATGCGCACACGCACACTCACACTCCTACATGTACATACACCCACGCACACACTCGTGCTCACACTCTTACACCAGCATGTGCATTTTTCTTCTGGAGGATTGGTGCTGTCAGGTCGACAGGAATGGCCTGAGCTACCTGAGCTATGGAATTCTGATTTCTCTCTTTGCGGTGGACAAATTAATGGATTAGGATTTTACTTGAGTGTTCTTCTCCCCAATAGAGGTGGGGACCAGGCTCAGAGCAGGACAAGCCCGCTTCACCAGAGCGGTTTGCACGGCTGACTGAATTACAGAGAAAGCGTGAACAGTAGTACACACTGTACATCACCAGCAGGTCTCTGTGGCTCTGCCGCACGGTACACATAAGGGGAGACGTTTTCTCAGCAATCATAGCCTACAGGAAAAAGGAATCACTGGCGAAAGCTCCGGCTCACAGCCAGCACCAGCAGCCTCTTCCTGCCCCCAATTCATTCCTCACTGTCCCCCTGCACAGAAACAAAATGCTGAGAAAAACACCAGACGACACAGGGGCCTGAGAGGTTAAGCAGTGAGTGTGGGTGGGTGTTGGACCTTGCATTAGGTCACAGCCATGTCAGAAAGCCTGGTTCCAGCCCCGCATCCAGTTCCCTGCTGATGCACATCCCAGGAGGCAGCAGGTGATGACCCCCGTGCGTGGGTCCCTGCCACCTGCGTGGGAAATCTGGAAGCAGTGCCTGGCTCCTGGCCTTCAGGGGCATAGCCCTGCCATTTGGGAGGTGAACCGGCAGATTGCAGATGTGTGATTCAATTAAATACACAGCTTAAAAGGTAAAAGGAGGATGTCCAGGTCCTTCTCTGTCCTCCTACTCAGGCAGCAGCCCGAGGTGCCCCCTGGATGCCGGTGCATAGAGGAACAAGGGAAGAGATGCTCCATGTGGAACCAAGGAGTGCACGCTCACGTGGGGAGGGAGAGCACATCCACATGGGGACAGGGAGAAGTCAAGTGGTGGCAGGGAGAGCGCAGCCACGTGGAAGCCCTCAGACCAGACACTTTCATAGTTAAAGATCAAGCACACTGCTGCCTAGACTCAGCTGATGCAGGCAGAGAAGTGGCTGGTGAGCTTCAGACGGGACCCATGGGATTCCTGTGTCCACACAGGGGATGGAACCGGCGTGGCAGGGGCACAGAACTCACACCGCACGGAGCTGGCACGGGGCTTGTGTGAACAAAGTGAGAGCACAGTGTGAGCCATTCTGACTGGCTAGAGGGGGGCCAGCGTGGCTGCCAGGCAGGCTGGAGTTTTAACTCTAAACCAGTGGAAGCAGGGGTAGATTCCTGCAGTTTCAGGATGCCCGTCTTGCTGGATCCAAGATGGCTGCACAGGGAAAAGACCTGCTGATTCTGACCACAGGAAGGTCACAGAAGAAAAGGGGTGGAACTGCATTCCCAGGCTGCAGTGGGAAAGACGTTTGCATTGGAAATTCTACAAATGGAAGAGATGCTGTGGAGTAACAGGCACAGTACAGTCACACAACAGGAGCAGGAGGCTACCAGAGGCTCTGTAGCTGGCAGTTAGAGGCGACGCCATCTTCATAAAGCTGGAGTAGGGGCCGAGGTGTGACTGGCGGGTTTTATTGAAGGGGTAAATCTGTGTTCCCCACTGACTTTGAGTCTGGCCTGGAGGACTGGCAAGGCCCAGGCACCCAAGTAGGCGTGTGAAGTGCTCCCCTCCCCAACTCTACCACTACGCCTGGACTCGACTTGCCTAGCTGGAGCACTGACCAACCTCTGCTAGTTAGGCAGCCAGTTCTGGGGACGCTCACAGTGCATTTTCTTTTTAAAGATTTATTTTTTATTCATTTGAAAGCCAGAGATACAGAGAGAGACAAAGAGAGAAATCTTCTATCTTCAGGTTAATTCCCCAAATGGCTATAAAGGCTGGGGCTGTGCCAGGCTGAACCCAGGAGCCAGGAGCTTCTCCCACATGGGTGCAGGGCCCAAGCCCCTGGGCCATCTCTCACTGATTTCCAAGGCGCTAATATTAGCAGGGAGCTAGGTTGGAAGTGGAACACCTGTGTCTTGAACTGACACCAGTGTGGGATGCTGGAGTCGCAGGTGGTGACTTAACTCATGATGCTGTAATGCCAGTCCCTTATGGCTCTGTCTATGGACTGGGGAAGCTTGTGGGGCTGCATGGATGCCCTGCGCCCTGTGACTTTGAGATTCTGTGACTGTGCTGGAGATCTCTGGGCCATCACCGCCTGGCTTCAGAGGCTTGGGGTTACATGTGCACACTGAGGACTGTGCAGCTCCTTCCATGGTGCACATGCCTGTGTGGGTGAGGTTCCTAGGCACCGTGGGCTCACCCTGGGCAGCTGGTTCTCTTGTGATCACACCTCCCCCTGCTGATCATAAAGATGGACCACAGTATGGTGGGTGTCACTCAGGACCCTGGCACCACCCTGCAGCACTGCTCTGAGCACCCTGGCCCCACCCAGCACACATCTCTGGATATCCACTGAAGGTGCAGACTCTCCACTAGGGCACAAAGGCATGGTTCAAATGTAAAAGCTGTCCAAGGGGGAAGACCAACAAGTGTCTCCAGTCCCTGATAAATGTAGAAACACAAGAGACGTGAACAAGGGAGACACTAGGACACCCCAAAAGGAGCACTTCAACATTACTACTTCAGTATTACAAGGGGAAGATGAAGAGATTGATGAATGCCTGGAAAGAAATTCAAAAGGATAAGATTACTCAAAACCATAGAGAAGCAAATAAATATATGAGTTAAATCCATACATGACATGGATGAAAAGTTCTGCTGGGGGAAAGAGATAGTGAAATCCAATTGAAATATTAGAAATGAATTCAACATGTCAAATAAAAATACATTGGAAAGCCTGCAGAGACTTGGTGAGGCAGGAGAAGAGAATTCCTGAGATAGAAGACAAATCTTTAGAAATAGACAAAAAAAGAAGAAAATTTAAAAAAAAAATCTGAAAACTGTAGAGTCTGAGTTATATGAGACACTATCAAATAACCAAAGATATGTGTCTTTGGAATTCCTGAAGGTGTGGAAAGAGATAATGGATTAGAAGTTCTATTTAATGAAACAGTAGCAGAAAACTCCCCCAATTTAGAGAAAGACAGTGACATCCAAATACAGGAAGCACAGAGAGCCCCTAATAGACAAGACCAGAAAAGATCTTCACCACAACACACTGCAGTCAAACTTTCCAAGGTAAAACAAAAATATCCTAAAATGTGCATGAGAGGGCCAGCTCTGGGGCTCACTAGTCTAATCCTCCGCCTGTGGCACCGGCACCCTAGGTTCTAATCCCAGTCGGGGCATCGGATTCTGTCCTGGTTGCCCCTTTTCCAGTCCAGCTCTCTGCTGTGGCCCAGGAGTGCAGTGGAGGATGGCCCAGGTCCTTGGGCCCTGTACCCGCATGGGAGACCAGGAGAAGCACCTGGCTCCTGGCTTCAGATCAGCACGGTGCGCCGGCTGCAGTGGCCATTGGAGGGTGAACCAATGGTAAAGGAAGACCTTTCTCTGTCTCTCTCTCTCACTGTCCACTCTGCCTGTCAAAAAAATGTGCATGAGAGAGAGCCAGATTACCTTCAAAGGATCTCCAATTAGATTGACAGTTGATTTTTCATCAGAAGCCCTACAGGATAGGAGAGATTCAGAGACACAGTCCAAGTCCTCTATATATATATACAAATATATGAACCCAGAATATCATAGCCAGCAAAACTCTCATTTGTAAATGAAGGTAAAGACCTTCCAAAACAAACAGAAACTGAAAGAATTTTCACCACTCATCCAGCCTTACAAAAGATGATTATGGATGTGCCACACACAGAAACCAAGAGAGCATCATGAAAGGATGTGCCGGCAGACAATCTCCTAGGAAAAGCACAAACGAAATCTAAAACAACAGGAATATTTATGGAAAAATGGCAGGACCAAGTCCTTACTTATCAATAATAACCTTGAATGTAAGGGACCTAAATTCTCCAATTAAAAGACAATGACTGGCTCAACAGATTAAAAAACAAGACCCATCTATTTGCTGCCTACAAGAAGCACACGTCAATAACAAAGACACAGATTGGAAAGTGAAAAGATGGAAAAAGATATTCCATGCTAATGGAAAGCAAAAACGAGCAGGAGTAGCCATCCTAATAGCACACAAAATAGACTTTAACACAAAAAACTGTTAAGGGAGACAAAGACAAGGAAGGGCACTATGTAATGATTAAGGGATAAATCAGCAGGATGATGTGACTATAGTAAATGTATATTCAGCCTGGCTGAAACAAATGCTAATGGATCTAAAGGGAGACATAGGCTCCAACACAGTACTGACGGGGGACTTCAACACCCACTTTCATCAATGGGCAGATCGGTCCTCACAGCTGGGTGTGTTCTAAGTTGATTCTCGTGACTGTTGACCTCTCTGGACTCTACACTTCTCAAGGGCAGGTTCTGTACCTTATCCTGTTCTGTGTCCCCAAGGTGCCTGGCTCAGTACATGCTCAGAAAGAGTGTTATCAAGAAGTGAGTCACCTGCCCTGGCCAAGGGCAACTAGCTGTCACAGTAAATGCTTCCTGTGTAGCTGGCGACACTGTGAGTGCTCCCGGTCACGTTCTGGAGGGAGGCCTCCAGGGAGAGGGGGTCACCGGAAAACAGGAGGGTGACAGGAAAAGCATCAGGGGTACGGTCAAGCAAAGTCTAAGTTGTCGCACAGCTGTCTGAGAAACACTGGACAACTGGCCCGGACGCTGGCTACCAGGTGTGCGTAAGGGCAGCTGTACAGGGAGGGCATTTTTATCTGGGGACTCCACACACTTTCCTTCTGACCAAGGTTTCAAATTTGGGGGCTAAGCTGGCTCCTCAGAGATCACTGTGCTTCTGGAGGTCATCCGGGTAACGTGTGATGGATTTGACTCGTATCTCACGGACGCGCACGTGGATGATAGAGACCAGTTATGTTCTACCTGGGTCTTGCTGATTTGCTTTCTTAAGTGTATTTTATAATTTATATAACAGTAATATGATGGTGCTGGAAGATACATCTTAGTAAAAACAAAGCATGGACTTAACAATTTCTGGCCCCAAATGAAGTCATCTTTGATTTCAGTTTTCCCACGAACCCCTGAAAGTCACCCTCTCATGCTGCTCAGGGTTCAAATACTGTGGTTCCCCAGAACATTCTGTGAATACCAGAGCCTCCACTGCTATAAACACGTGGAGAGCGCTGGCGTGGTGCGTGCCCGCATTCCTCAGGGCGACCATGTTCTCCAGTTAGGGACTGTGAGATAAGCAGGAAGATCACCAAGCGTTCTTTTTGTTCAGAGAGCAGGGTCCACCTGCGTAGTTCCGGGCTGCATTGTTCTGCAACGGCTGATGGTGTTGAGGGCAGGGCCTTGGGGAAGCGGCCCAATCGCCCCTCCTCTCACCCACTCTGTCCCCAGTGCGGCTAAGGGGAAACCCACTGAGGAGCGTTCTCTGTGCTGATTCCCACGATGCAGTGCTCCAGCTGCTGTGGGAGAGGCCCAGTGACTTCCTCAACACCTCCCCTCCAGCTCATCTGTCCCCCGCGCTGGCCAGGGCGGCTGAGCCCCACAGGACCACCATGCCGTCCTGCATCCCTGTCTCTCTCCTCTTCAAGTCCAGACCTCAGCAGTCAGAATGAGAGCAGAAAAGGGAAAACGAAGGGGAGAGGCCACCCTAGTCTTCTCCACAGGCGAATGTTGCAGGTTTTAAATCTGCTTACGGTTCCCCTCCCATTCAGTGAGTGACACAGGCTAGGGCAGCAGGTCCGAGTGGACACAGCTGAGAGACGATCTCTGGGGCTTGGGACTCAGAACCTCAGGGCATTTCTCAGCATTCGGGACTTGGGCGAATTGACTTACTGGAATGAAGGCTTCTTAATTTATAAAATGGAGCATGACAGCATACGCCTAGATGAAAAAAAAATGCTTAGCACAGTACAAGCCATCCAGCAGATGCTCAGAAGGATTTCGCTGCTGTCATTTTGGCCTCACCTTGCCTCCACCTGGGGTGGGTTATTGTGTGTCCCCCAGGACGTCGCCATAGGCCAGGCTAGGAGCATCTTTGCCTGCACAAGACTGAAGTGTGTGGGGGGGGTGGTTGGGAGGCAGGGTGGCACTGGTAAACCACCAGTAAGGCCTCGGCCTGGGTTCTCTTTCCAGGCCAAGTCCACACAGGTACATCCCTAAGGGGGGCGGGGACAGAGAAAACCATGTGACTCCCAGATGCTCTTGTAGGTTGACACTGTCCGTGTTGGGCCTGGACAGGAAGTATGCAGCCATGTTCTCTCCTTTTTTTTTAAAGATTTTTTATTTATTTATTTGAAAGATACAGTTACAGACAGTGAGAGGGAGAGACAGAGAGAAAGGTCTTCTTTCGTTGGTTCACTCCCCAAATGGCTGCTACGGTCGGCACTGTGCTGATTCGAAGCCAGGAGCCAGGTGCTTCCTGCTGTTCTCCCATGCGGGTGCAGGGCCCAAGCACTTGGGCCATCCTCTACTGCCCTCCCGGGCCACAGCAGAGAGCTGGACTGGAAGAAGGGCAACTGGGACAGAATCCTGAGCCCCAACTGGGTCTAGAACCTGGGGTGCCGGCGCGGCAGGCGGAGGATTAGTCAAGAGAACCACGGCGCTGGCCCCATGCTCTCCCCTCTTAAGCGCTTCAAATCACAACAATATAAATGGTATAAATCTTATAAGTAGATAATTTACTTAACGTGCCCAGGTGGTTTTGTGATCGGATGCCCACTTCCAGACGGTGGCTCCCGATACAGCGGGCTCAGTTTCAGCCACCCTGCCCTGACACGCAGCCAAGCCTGGAGCACCCACATTCAGTGCCTTGCAGGCAGGTGCCAGCCAGCCTAGCCTGGGTGCATGGCTAACACAGCACCATTTTGCCTCAGTGTCCTCCAAGGGCTGCAGTTTCTTCACCAGCTCAGCATCATCACCTGGCAGCCATTTATTTTCCAAGGACAACTTCTTCCATGTATCCCGACTGGGTACACCAACCCAGTTCAGATCACGGAGCTTTTTATAAAGTACCAACCCTGGCCGGCGCCGCGGCTCACTAGGGTAATCTTCCGTCTGCGGCGCCGGCACTCCGGGTTCTAGTCCCGGTTGGGGCGCCAGATTTTGTCCTGGTTGCTCTTCTTCCAGTTCAGCTCTCTGCTGTGGCCCGGAAATGCAGTGGAGGATGACCCAAGTGCTTGGGCCCTGCACCCACATGGGAGACCAGGAGGAAGCACCTGGCTCCTGGCTTCGGATCGGTGCAGCGCCGGCCATAGCGGCCACTTGGGGGGTGAACCAATGGAAGGAAGACCTTTCTCTCTGTCTCTCTCACTGTCTATAACTCTGCCTGCCAAAAAATAAAAATAAAAAAAATAAATAAAAAGTACCAACCCTAACTATATAACCATTAGTGTAGATAGACGCATGACACAGCCTGAGGCAAGCACGGGAGAGGGCATTTGGCGCACTGGTAAGCCGTTGCTTGCAGTGACCACATCCTGTACCAAGTGCCCGGCTTGAGTCCCAGCTCCTCTGCCTTCCACTCTGCTTCCCAGGAATGTGTACCCCGGGGGAGCCAGCCGGTGATGGTGGCTCAATACTGGGGTCCACGCCACCCACGTAGAGACTCGGGTGGAGTTCCTGGCTCTCGTCTTAGGCCTGGTCTTGCCCCAGCTGTTGAGGGCATCTGAGGAGTGACCTAGAGGACTGAAGCTCTCTCTTTGCCTTACAAATGCAATACAGACGTTGCACCCACCCCCACCCCCGACTAGACGGAGAGGAGAGAATTACACGTTTTCAAAGCCTCTGGCACAATGTCCACACAGGACTGATGCTGGGTCGGCGTTACTGCCTGGATCTATCATTAAGGAGAGTTTGGGCATTGTTGTCACCCTGGGCCTCGGACATAAAATTACGAGGATTGTGCAAGTTTTCTCGTCTTCAAAATCCCCTTCCCAGAGGACCCTGTATCCAGAGGGCCTG
Source organism: Lepus europaeus (assembly GCF_033115175.1). Classification (NCBI taxonomy): domain Eukaryota; kingdom Metazoa; phylum Chordata; class Mammalia; order Lagomorpha; family Leporidae; genus Lepus; species Lepus europaeus. Next base: position 79,535,184 of record NC_084840.1, on the reverse strand, counting down.
CGGCTCCCAGGCCCCTAACGCTGCAGGGCAAAGCCAAGGGCAGTGTGCTAGTCGTGGTCACCTGGGTCCCCAGTGGCTGCCGTCCCCACCTCCCGGTTACTCCCCCCCCCCACCCCAACGCAAAACCGGTACTTCCTGGTGAACACAGGTCCCCCAGGTTCATTTCAGAGCCTAGAAGCCGGCGGCCAGGGACCATCCTGGGCGCCCACGTGGCCATCGCCGGCTGCCTCCCAGGGTGGGCGCTGGCAGGGTGCCGGCCCCCGGCGAGCACCGCCGCTGCGCTGCGCTGCGCCCCGCGCCCACGCCGCCCGGGTCCCCCGCGTGAACCGGAACCGCTTGCCGAGGCCGCTGCGGGGCGCCGGGCGCGGGGCGCCGGTCGGGGAGCGCGGGGGACGCGGCCTGCGCGGCGCCGCCCGCCATGGCCGCGGCGGGCTAAGCAGGGCGCGGCGGCCGCAGTCGCGCGGACCCGGGCCGGGCCGGGCGCGCGCGGGGGCCGAGGGGAGCCGGGGCGCCCGCCCATGGCGAGGCCGCGCCGCCGCCGCCGCCGCCGCTGCTGCTCACCGGGCGGCCGCGCCCCGCGCCCCTCCGCGTCCCCGCGAGGAAGCGAGAAGCGCGCCGGCGGGGGCCGCGGAAGATGGGGAACCCGACCTCCTGCTGCGTGTCGTCCAGCCCCAAGCTCCGCCGGAACGCGAACTCGCGGCTGGAGCCCTACCGGCCCGACGCCGACCTGAGCCGCGAGGACACGGGCTGCAACCTGCAGCACATCAGCGACCGCGAGAACGTGGACGGTGAGCGCCCCGGGGGCTTCGGCGCGCGTGGGGGCGCGTGGGGCGCCCCCTAAACTTGCGGAGGGGACCTCGCTCCCCTCCCCCGGTTCCGGGTCGAGGTAGAGAAAAGCCTGTGAAATTAAAAATAAATAAATGAACCCATAAGAAGGAAGGGAAGGGCCGCGGGACGCTGCCCGTGGGTGGGTGGGTGGGCGCTGGTGGCCCCTGCCGGGCCGCCTCTGAGAGACGCGGGATAGGAAGTGCGGGCTGCTGCAGGCTGCTGCTGGCTCCCCGCAGCTGGGGGAGTTCGTGACAAGACCTTTGGGGGTCTTGGCCTGCGTGGGGCGGCAGGCTAACTCGATGAGGTCCACGCAGGAGCCGGTCCGCAGTGGGCGCTTGGTGGATGGCGGCCCCAGTGCTGCGATCTTAGACGGTGCTCCTGGGATACTAACCCACCCCCTGCATGTCCGTGAGCTGCAGCCATGCTTCGACACCTGGAAGGGTATTGCGGCCAGATCTGTTTTGGTCAGTGCTATAGCCCAAGCCCCTGAAAGAAATACTTAGAATAAAGATGCAGTATTTTGTCTGAGAGGAACAAATGAATGAGTGCAGAAGGCCCTTGCCCAGCCGTGAAATGTGGACGGGCAGTAGTGTTTGGGAATAGGTGGACACTTTGTTGTAAATCATGGATCATCAACAGCAAAGAGTTCACAACAGCCAGCCCTGGGCCAGGCCGGAGCCAGGAGCTACTTCCGGGTCTCCCACACGGGTGCAGGGGCCCAAGCACTTAGGCCATCTTCCACTGCTTTCCCAGGTGCATTAGCAGGGAGCCGGATCAGAAGTGGAGCAGCTGGGACTCGAACTGGTGCCCATATGGGATGCCGGCACTGCAGACGGTAGCTTAGCCCACTATACCACAGCACTGGCCCCCATCAAACACCTCTCTAAAGTGTTTCTTTGAAAGGCGGAGCAACAGAGAGTGAGCGAGCCAGCGAGAGCAAGAGAGAGAGATATTCTATCTGCTGGTTCCCTGCCCAGGTGCGGCCGACAGCCAGGGCTGGGTCCGGCTGAAGCCAGCAGCCAGGAACTGCAGGTCTCCTGCGTGGGTGGCAGTGACCCAGGTACTGAAGACTTCAGGTGCTGCCTTCCATGCAGGAGCAGGGAGCTGGGTGGGAAGTGGAGGTGGAACCACACACTTTGATCTGGGCTGCCGGGTCCCGAGCCACAGTTAACTTGCCACGCCTCAGTGCCTGCCCTTGGTCAAGCATTTTTGAGAGAAAGTTGGGAAGACTACTAGCTTCAGTTCTGCAGGTACGAGATAGAAGGTAGCGCAGGTTCTAATCTGGGCTTGGGGTCCTTTCACTCCACATCCTGGCTCATACAATGAGGCGTCTAAACAGTGTTCTCTTCTGTCTCCCAAGCTCGGTAAATAATGGTTCTGGGACTTACCTAACCAGCGCTTCTCGGTGTTGCTTTTGGTTGGACCAGAAGTCTAGGGCTGGATGTTGGCATTAATAGTTTATTTAGAACTCCCCAGGGAATAATAAGATGTAGCTCCGCTTGGTAATTGCTGACTGTGTGGATCTTGGAAGCGTTACCACCTGCTGCTCAGAGACAGTTTTGGTAAAAATTAGTGTTGGAGGCTGGGAGAAGGAAACAGATTTCTTTAAATGGCATACATACCCATATATATATATATATATATATATATATATGTATCTATGTATAACTATCTGTATTTATATGTATCTGGACTCCTGAGTTAGATTATTAGATTCTTAAAACATCTGGACAATTCTTTTTATTTTTTTGAAGATTTATTTATTAATTTGAAAGGCGGAGTTACAGAGAGGCAGAGGCAGAGACAAAGGTCTTCCATCCACTCATTCACTCCCCAAATGGCTGCAAAGCCCGATCCAAAGCCAGGAGCCAGGAGCTTCCTCCAGGTCTCCCATGCTGGTGCAGGGGCCCAAGCACCTGGGCCATCTTCTACTGCTTTCCCGGGCCACAGCAGAGAGCCAGATGGGAAATGGAGCTGCCGGGCCTCAAGCCAGTGCCCATGTGAGATGCTGGCCCTGCAGGTGGCGGCTTTACCTGCTGCGCCATAGTGCCAGCCCCTGGAGAATTCTTGATCTAAGTGTAGTGTAAAAGCTGAAGTGCTCAATTCTGTCTTATTTAAGTCCTGAAAAACTTCCTAGGCAACTGACCTTGAAAGAGACAGAGACGTTCATGTATTTCTGAGGTTCCTTTGACTCATGGGGGTGAGAGCAGGTCTCCGTGTTTTTCCTGTGCTGCTCCCAAGTGTGTAACGAGGGCATTGATTGGGGTATTCCTGCTTCCCTGATGGCTGCTGCTGACTGGCTGTTTCCTCCCGTTGGTGAGATCAGTGTGTTTTTGAACTTTGTCTCACTCCCCAGGGATTTCATCTCATCCATGTCTAAGTGACTGAGAAGCAGCCAAAGACCCAACAGTGAGGGTGTTGCAGTGGCCAGTGGCGTAGGTGGGTTGGTCTGTTGACAGTAACCGTGGGCAGCAGTGTCCTTCCCTAACACAGAGAGATGTGGCAGGACAGAGGTGACTTGTGCAGTCACACAGCCAGGGAGTGGCCAGTCTGGGGTTGCCTCTGGACGGGGCGTGTGTCAGCCCTGCAGCCTTACCTGTCATTTCTTATGTTCAGTCTAGACTCCCATGATTCAATTATCTGTACAGGAGGGGAGGGGAGGGCACTGAAGGGAACTTGAAAAATGATGAGACCAAATGAACCAGGGTACCTGTAACATCTGAGCCGAGTGTCGCTGTGGGGTGGGGTTTTGCCTCAATATGATTGAACTTCGTCCTTTTTCTTTTTTAAAAATTTATTTGAGAAGTAGAATTACAAACAGAGGGAGAGACAAAGAGGAAAGGTCTTCTATCTTCTGGTTCACTCCCCAGATGGCCGCAATAGCTGGAATTGGGCCTATCTGGAGCCAGGAGCCAGGAGCTTCTTCTGGGTCTCCTATGTGAGCGCAGGGACCCAAGCACTTGAACCATCTTCCACTGCTTTCCCAGGCCATAGCAGAGAGCTGGATCGGAAGAGGAGCAGCTGGGACTCAAACCGGCGCCCATATGGGATGCATCCTGGCTCCTGGCTTTGGCCTGGTCTGGTGGACATTTTGGGGAGTGAACAAGCAGATGGAAGTTTCTCTGCCTCTCCAGTATATAAAAGAATAAAATAAAATAAAAGTTAAGATCATTTTGCTAAAAAAGGGAATTTCTGTCAAAATCTCAATAGGATTTTATGGTATTTCTTAGTAAGCTGCAACATGACCTACAACAACAGCTTACAATGTATGGAACCCAAATGAATAATGTTTCCTTGTCCTCTGAGAGGGACTTTTGTCAGGAAAGCACAGGTCAGTCAGTGACTTAGTAACTTGGCCTTAAAAAGAAAAAAAGATTTATTCATTCATTTATTTGAAAGAGTGACAGAGATAGAGAGAGGGGCAGAGGCAGAAAGAGAGAGATCTTCCATCCTCTGGTTCCCTGCTCAGATGGCTGCAATGGTTAGGTCTGGGCCAGGCTCAAGGCAGGAGCCAGAAGCTTCATCTGGGTTTCTCACATGGGTGACAGGAACCTGAGCCATGGGGCCATCTTCTGCTGCTTTTCCCAGGCCATTAGCAGGGAGCTGGATCAGAGGTGCCAGGACACAGACTGGCTCCCTTATGGGATGCCACTGTCACAGGCAGTAACCTAACCCACCACGCCACAACGCCAGCCCCAGTAACTCAGCCTTTAATTCAAACATTTTTCCAGTGTGCCTTCTGCACCTTGTTGGGATAGGATGGACAGAAGAGTACATTGCTATTATTTTAAACTGTAGCTTTACTCAAAGAAAATAAAGTATTAATTGTATGTTTCCAGATTTAAATTCTGGGGAATCCAGTTTTAAATTCCCATAGCTAGATTTTATTTTTGGCCCAAATAGTCATTGGGATAAAGGAGTTTAATATATCTGCATTCTACTAAAAAATGATTACACCCAATCAAAAAGCACAAACAGCTGTTGCAAATAATATTCTCTGAAAATTATTATTATGTATAAGCAATAGGAAATATACAAAGAAACTTCTAAACCAGGAAACACACACACAAAAGTGGTGCTTTCCCTGGGCAGCTAGTGATCCAAATAAAATGCATGAGAACTCTAAGTGAGGCCAAGTCAGTGTTATTGGAGAACAGACCAATTTCTTTGACCTTTTTCTTGATAACACTTTAATTCTGACATGTGATCTGGCCCCTTGCAAATTCTTGTCTCAATGTGCTAAGGTAGTTTTGCATTAAAATCTCTGAAAATATATGTTCCACCCTCTAAACGGATATCACAGGACAAACAATATTCCATTCAGACTCTAACACTTATTTGGGGCCAGTGTTGAAAAGTCAATTCTGTACTTAATACATCTTGAGAAAGACCTGCCCCTGAACTAAGCATAAGTGTAAAGTATACAGTTCCATAGAGAAGTGAATGCATCCCATGGGATGGAAACCAAAGAACAAAACTTCATCCTGGTCACCCTAGGAGCAGTCATAGCTTCGCTGGTAGAAACACATGCTCATCATTCTAAAGAATAAAGGCACCGCTCTATTAACATGGGACTATTCTGTTCAAATTCAAGGGAAACACCATTCTATTATAGATTATATTTCCCAGGGAGATTGAGAAAACAAATGAGGAATAACCCAAAAATTTATGGAGGGGCTGGCGCTGTGGTGTAGTGTGCAAAGCTGCTGTTTGCGGTGCCAGAATCCCATATGGACACTGGTTTGAGTCTCAGCTGTTTCTCTTCTGATCCAGCTCTCTGCTATGGCCTGGGAAAGCAGTGGAAGATGACCCAAGTGCTTGTGGGAGACCTGGAAGAAACTCCTGGATCCTGGCTTTGGATTGGCATAGCTCTGGCCACTGGGGCCATTTGGGGAGTGCACCAGTGGATGGAAGATCTCTCTCATTCTCTCTCTGTCTCTCCCTCTCCCTCTACCTCTGCCTCTCAAATAAATAAAAAAAATGAAAATAAAACTTAAAAGAAATTTATGGAAAATGCTTATTATGAAAAAACAATGTGTGGATTAGAAAATTTTCACCAAAATAAAATTATCCTTTAATTTCTTTTTTTTTAAGAACACTGTGAAATACCCCAGTATACTGAGGCATATTTTTGTACAAGGTTGATCTCTATGTATGTAGTTAATAAACTACTTATGCAAAAGTTTTTAGGATATAATTAAGCAACAGGGAGCAATTCAAAATAGCAAGATGATATTTGTATTTCTTAAATATAGTCTAATTTTTTGTGAAATCAGATTCCTTTTCAATTCCTTGGACTGCAGGAGTTACTGATATTTTACTCATAACAAAAATATACAAAAATGGAAAATGAAGCATAAATAAGTTAAAAACAGGGAATTTATCCATGTTAGTTTTTTCCTAATCCAGGATGGCAGAGCTGGAATCTTGTGGCCATCCAAATCTGATCAGGAATGCTGGTGATTTTTGTCTTATTTTAAGTGCAGAACAAAACAATTGCAGGTCAAGTAGATAAACTAAAACAAACAAAGCAAAATAGATTCTTTCAATGGGAATTGCACCCATTCTACTTTTAGAAAAAGAGGAATTTCTTTTTCATAAATATGCTACTAGATACCTTGTGTCATTTGAAAGGAACTTCTTAGGAATTTTATTGTTTCAATTGCTGCACTAGATGTTAAGTGCATGGTTTGAATGTGTACCCCTCAAAAAATAGGTTGAAAACTTAATTTCTGGGCTAGAGTTGTGTTTCAGCAGGTTAAGCTGCTGCTTGGGACACTGGCATCCCATATCAGAGGGCCAGTTTGAGTCCTGGCTTCTCTGCTTCCAATCCAGTTTCCTGTTAATATCCCTGGGAAGGCAGCAGAACATGGCCCAAATACTTGTGCCCCTGCCACCCATGTGGAATATTCAAATGGAATTCCTGGTTCCTGGTTTCATCCTGGGCCAGCCCTGGCTGGTGTGGTCACTTGTGAAGCGAACCTGTAGATAGATCTCTCTCTCTCTCTCTCTTACTCTCACTTTCTCTCCCTCTCTCAGTTGCTCTGCTTTTCAAATAAAATGAATAAGTGAAGATTAAAAAAGAAAAGAAAATGAATTCCCAATGTAACAGTTTTGAGAGATGGGGCCTAATGAGAGGTAATGAGGCCATGAGGGTAGCTTTCTCATGAATGCGGTAATGCCTGTAATAAAAGAACTCAGGGCTCTGAGTTTAAGCTCTGCCTCTCAATGTGTCATCTTTCCTTTCTGTTTTCCACCATGGGATGAGGCAGCAAGAAGGTCCTATCCAGTGTGGGCCCCTTGGTCTTGAATTTCCCAGGCTCCAGACTGTAAAAAAAAAAAAAAAAAAAAAAAAAAATCTTTTCTTTATAAACTACTAGATGGTATTTTTACAGCAAAACAAAATGCACTAATACACTAAGGATCTATCTGTAGTGGGAAGAAAAGGGAAAAAAGGCTGCATTTGATATTAATACATATTATTCTTGGGTCTAGTTTATTTAACAAAGGATACTGCAAAAGCAGTCACATCTTTTTGCTTCTCGTGATGCTTTTTGGAGAGCAATTTTTGTGGCAACCAAAAACCAAAGAAAAATATTTGTAAACCATTTGTCTTTCCTTGCCCTCACTGTTCCCCACTCCAGTGCTACACAGCTGACCGTGGAAGTCAGATGGAATGATGCGCTCAGAAAAGGAAAAAGAAAGAGAGATGGAAGGGAAAACAATACCTTCCTAGGGGATTTCATTATGTGTTGATTCGATTTCTGTGTAAACGGGAATTGCAAAGTTGCCACCACGTTGTTGCCGACTGCAGAGAGTCCAGCTCCTGTCCTTGGGTGTGCAAGCACATGTGAAGCTGGGAGGACCATGGAAGGAATGCTCATCACTACTTCTCTTCTCCCGAGAGGTAGCTTCATTCGGTGAGTGCAGAGCAGAGCTGCTGCAGAAGTCTCTGGTATTCAGTCTGTCCCCAGGGCACGCAGGCTCCTGTGTTGACCTGCTCCATTGTCAGAAACCTGTGTGGGAATCATCTCCTTCCAGACTCAGCCCATAGGAACCTAAGGCCATCTGGAATTCTGCAGAATGTTTGCATGATAATGGTTGAAACATTTAGTGCAGCCTTTTATGCCCCAAAGATTTTACAGATGGCACTTGGCTAGGTTGCATCTGGCTTCCATTTCTTAAACGTTAACTTCAATTTTATCATAGTGGGTTTTATTTCCATGTGACACTGGGTTTACACTTACTTAATACGGGTCTATTGTGGCTGTAAACTCCTCTTAAGAGAACATCTTTGGAATCTGTGCTATGACTAAGCAAATCTTGCCTCTGGAGAGAGAATTCAATACAATGAAAACACACAATGGACATTTCTGTTTTTACTTGGGTTTTCATTTCTTTTTGGTCATTATATTAACATTACCTCCTGAATTTCAGATAAAAATAGTTGTGGTTGCCTAAAATTATTTCTAGAAAGAGAGTTGATGAGTTTTCTCCCCCCTCTACTTTAAGAAAGGGCTCTAACAATACCTCCTGCTCCATTACAAGAATCACAAAAGAGAAATGTCCAACAAATACACAGCCTGATTCTATTTATTTATTTCAAAGGCAGACATGCACACACACACACACACACTGAGACAGAGACAGAGACAGATGTTTCATCCACTGGATCACTCCCCAGATGCTCACAGTCACCAGGTCCAAGCTGGGCAAAGCCAGGAAGCCAGAACACCATCCTGGTCTCCCATGTGGACAGTTGAGATGCATTTACAAGCCATTACTTACCGTCTCCCATGGTGCGCATTACCAAGAAGCTGGAACCAGAAGCAGAGCTGAGACTTGAACTGAGGCATTTTGATTTGAGATACAGGTGTTCCAAACAGTGTCTTAACCTCTGTGCTCAAACACCTACCTCCACAACCTGTCTTACTCACTCAATCTTCTCTCTATCCTCTATCTCCAGCTGGTGAGTTTTTACTGCTCCCTTACCTGTAAATACCTGTGCTATTATTGAGAATTCTTCAGAACAAAGTACTATTTACATTTCCAGGGTTATCGAGCAAGAACTACTAATCTGCTTCAGTTCAAACAGACATTGTTTGCTACTCTGTACAAATCCAGACTTTGTTCTTATTCTTCAAATGTATGTTCTTGCTTGTGAGGAAAGTATTCTAATTTAAGCTCCATTTGTGTACTCGTCCTACCGTTTCTGATTTAGACTTCTGAGGACAGACCACTCTTCCACAGGAACACAGACAAGGGCTATAAATAATAATGAAACCATAGGATGCTAATTTCACTGTTAGACATTCAGCTTTTTTAAAATATGTGTGATACAATAGCTATCATAAATCAGAGAAATCGTGATATTTGTCCTTTTGGGCCTGGTTTATTTCAATAAGCATATTAAAAGACTGATCACAGCACACATCAACATTTTAATTTCTATTTATTGTAGAAATTGTTGTAGGTGGCCAAGATCTTATTTTTATAAGAACTTGAATCATTAGTTAAACATAGCAGGTAATGAACCTCTTTAGTGAAAGATTAATACATTTGTCACCTAATCCCTACTACAGCACAAAGGAGTAGATCACAAAGACAGGTCCCAAAGCTGAGACTTAGTAATTTAAGGGTTTTGCTAAGGAGGCCACATTTTTGAGCAGGAGCCCATTCAGACTGACCTGAGACCCAGTCTCTTTCCCCGACATTGTTCTGACTCTTGAGCAATGGTGCTGATGTGGAAAACTCACATTCCAGAGCTTCCAAACCTGATCTTTGGGGATGATGCCAGAGCCTCCGAGAACTCTGCTCACTTGGGGGTGTGATGTACAGGGGATCAATGAACCCAGGGAGGGAAAGTTAGAGATAATCTTTCACCAGGATCTGCCATTCCACCTGTGGATGCTTCCCTTTATTTAAGAGGGCAATGATATTTTTTAAAAAAATATAAGAATTCTGTAGGATTTGGAACTGATTTTTTTTTGTGTTTGCCAAACTTCAAAAAGACTCTGAAAGAAATCTTGGAGACTGAGAGGGCAGCTGCTGTGACATGGGACAAACTGTGGGTGGGCACAATTCTGAATCTTCACCCTGATGTTTGTTTATTATGATATTTGAGTCTCATTCTGCTCCTCATCTCTCAAATGGATATAGCAATATTTGTGTTGAGACAATGACACACAGCCATGCAACCTGTTTACACAGAGAAGACAACATCTGCATGTGAAGGGATCAGCACGTTCTTGGCATACAGCAAGTGTCATACGCGAGGCTCTTGATAGGAAATGCTGAGATGCAGATGTTCTGGGGTTGTTTTCAAGGAAAAATATAGGGAAAGGAGTGAGGGAGAGACTTGGGCAGAGGGAGAAGCTGAGCTAGATGCTGCTGCATGTGGAGCTGTGCATGGACCTTCTGTGGACTCATGAGTTGAGGTAAGGTTCCTGGACCTTTGCTGCCTCTCCCGGAGATAAGATTCAGTGATCCTCAGGGAGAGGGCATACATCTTGGGTGAGGCAAATCCTTAGGGTGAGAGCGCTTCCTAGGCAAGGATCCAGGTACAAAGGGCATTTCTGGGAGCTGGAAGTGAGCAGAGAGCACAGGACATCATCCCTTCCTGTAAGTGTTCCAGATAGGCTAAGTGGTATCACTGGTACTGGTCATCACCCACTGATGATTTGTCCTATCAGAAACAACAGCCAACAGGCATTCTTATAGCCAAAGTCATCCTTGCCTCCCTGTAGCACAGGAAGCCAAATCATCTAAGTGTGGAATAAGAAATGACTTAACCCAGCACTCTCACTTTGAAATTTAAGACAAATTTAAAAGACATTAAAATTCAGCGATAACCTAGAACAGTGTCTTCAGCTCCACATTTGATACTGTAATAGGTTGCCATAGGTAAGTCTTTTTGCTTAAATGGACATATATTACCTGAACAATACAACCTGGACATTGAATTTATAAATAATTTTGGTAATATTTGACTTCTCAAATTTGAAGCAGTGTAGTCTGTGTAAAAATTGTCATAAATTGTTTTTATCAAAATATTTTGAAAAACAGCAATAGTTCAGACATAATTTAAAAGTTTGTTTTGAGGTAAAATCTGGTGAATTTTGGGAAGATTTTAAAAAATGAGTAAGATAATTGTATAAATAATAATAATAATAAAGGGATTTGAAGAGCATTAAATCCTACAAAACATCTATTGTTGATATCATTTTATGTGCTTGTATGTGTTGTAGTTCATAATCATAATCATAACCATTCACTGGTGAAAGGACATCAAATAAAATATATTGTCTCAATAATTTCAGGACTTATAAAAGACATATAGGGGAGCGGCAAGATGGCGGAATAGGAAGGGAGCACATTGATAGTTCAGCAAGACACACGTTAATATAAGTGGAGATACTGCAGGGTCAAGGAAGAGTAGGGGAAGAAACAGCAGAGGAAACTCTTCCGGAACTAGTGATTCACAGTGGACCTGCGTGGAGAGCGTGGGAGTCCAAGTTCGGGACACCAGCGGCAGACTCAACGCACCAGCGCTGGAACACGAGGTGAGCCGAACCTCCATAGCCCGAGACACCAGCGGGCAAGCGGAAAGAGGAGACTAGAGGGAACGAGGCTTGAAACTCCGTGGGGAAAAGTTCACCAGGCTAACTAGAAGAGAGAGAGGAAAAAAAAAAAAGTGACTCATACGGACACGAGTTTCTCTCTCTCCGCTCACCTCTCAAAGGCTAGCAAGACAAAGAGCAGGCGCCATTTTGGAGATACGTCATAAGCAGGGCGAACTCAGGTCTGCACCGGCCCTGAGCCTAGCAGAAAAACCTGACTCTGGGGGGAGGGGTGAAATAACAGGAGATTAGGATCTAACTTGGCAACCCAGTGGGAGACTGCAGGAAAATTGGAGCCGACACTGAGGGCAGCACAGATTCCCTGTGTGGTCCTTGGGAAAGAGCTTCCAATCTCTGGCTCCTGTGGGTATATCATTTGCCTGCTAACTACCTCCAAGTACGTTCAGCTGTGTGGAATTACTTCCCTTTTGAATCAAAAAAAAAAAAAGAGAGATTTACCACACCTAACCTGGGAGTGTCATCTTTGACACACCCTCAACCCTGAGGAACCAAACACAGCTCTCAGTCCACACTCATCTCAAGCCTCTAAGGCTCCACCGAAAGCAGACAGTCCACTTAATATAGAGCCATAGTGTAACAAGAAAAAACACCACAGTGAAGAAACCAAATATCTCCAACATGCCAAACAACAAATGCAAAAATCGAGGTAACAAGAATAAGGAAGACACTATGACGCCCCCAAATGAAAAAGACACCCAAATTCAAGATTATGAAGATGATGAGATCGAAGAAATGCAAGAAGCGGATCTCAAAAAATTGATAAGAACAGTAAGAAGTTCTCAAAAACAAATTCTTGACCTACAGAAATCCTTAATGGACAAGATAGAAAATCTCTCTCGTGAAAATGAAATATTAAGGAGGAATCAAAATGAAATGAAACAACTAGTGGAACAAGAAACTGAGATAGTGACGAGAAATCATAATGAAATGAAGAACTCAATAGATCAAATGACAAACACATTAGAGAGCCTTAAAAACAGAATGGGCGAAGCAGAAGAGAGAATATCGGACTTAGAAGAGAGAGAACAGGAAAGGAAACAGGCAAACCAAAGAAAAGAAGAAGAAATTAGAAATCTAAAAAATATTGTCGGGAATCTACAGGATACTATTAAAAAACCCAACATTCGAGTTCTAGGAGTCCCTGAAGGCATGGAGAGGGAGAAAGGATTAGAAGGCATTTTCAGTGAGATACTAGCAGAAAATTTCCCAGGTTTGGAGAAGGACAGAGGCATCTTAGTACAGGAAGCTCATAGAACCCCTAATAAACATGACCAAAAGAGATCCTCACCACGACATGTTGTAATCAAACTCACCACAGTGAAACACAAAGAAAAGATCCTAAAATGTGTAAGAGAGGAACGTCAGATTACTCTCCGAGGATCTCCAATTAGACTCACAGCAGACTTCTCATCAGAAACCCTACAAGCTAGAAGGGAATGGCGAGACATAGCCCAGGTACTAAGAGAGAAAAACTGCCAGCCCAGAATATTATATCCTGCAAAGCTCTCATTTGTGAATGAAGGTGAAATTAAGACTTTTCATAGCAAACAGAAACTGAAAGAATTTGTTGCCACTCATCCTGCCCTGCAAAAGATGCTTAAAGATGTGTTACACACAGAAACACAGAAACATGGTCACCAATATGAAAGAAGGTAAAGGAAGGAAACCTCACAGCAAAAGTTCACAGGAAGCTCAATTTCTCTTTGACATAGAATTAAACTCTGATGCTCTGTTAAAGCAATGTGTTAAAGTAATCTATTATGTTCTCTTGATTTCTGTTAAATTCGAATTGTTCAAAAACAGCTGAATTTTTATTAAGAGCTATGGGTTATGTAAATATGTGCTTATTTTCAAAGATTTGAATAATCACCTTGTAACAAGATCAAATTTGGTCTATGAGTTTATAATTTTAAACATGGCGACTTAAAGTCTTTTGTCATCCACAGTTATATATGATTTGCTGCTCATAAAACTAAAGCGTTGTTGGTTCTGTGTGTAGCTGTCCTCCTATAGGTTCCTATGGACTTTTTCCAGCCACTTCCATTGTATTCAGTACTTTGGGATGGCTCTGTAAACAGATGAAGCCAATAATGTATTAACAGTACCAACTGAGAGAAAGTATGGTTAACTGAGGTTACTAAAAACAAAAAGCAATTCAAATCAATTGGCAATCTACAAAAAGAGTTAAAGATTTTAAAAGCTATTATTAAAAATGCTATATTGGTCTATTATGCTATGTTATATGTGTGTACATATTGTATGTCCACATGGGGAAATTTTATTAAGAGTTTTATTTTAAATGGCTTATAGATAAGATTGTCCATAAATTTAAGCTGCTAAAATCAATGAAAGATACATTTTAATTTGTGTGACCTGAATCTGTGTATCATATGTTTTAAACTTCTTGGTAGAAAGAAACTAAAAACATTTTATATGGTTGTGCTTAAGTTTACTGGTTAAACAAACTACACCATGTTAGATATTTAAGAGGTGTTTTCAAATACATGATTCTTAAAATTTATAGAAGGCATTGGACCTTCTGGTAAATGTTTTCTTAAGTTGTTATCTAATGGTTGAAACGGTTTGCTAAGTATTCATGTGATATTGCTATTGTCAGCAAGCGATCTAGGACTTGCTCCCTCATTTCTCTATTCTAAGCCCAACTTGTTCTTTCATTTCTCTATTCTCTTCATGGTAGGAAACTAATTCTATTATGAAGGAATCTGTAGGACGCACAATTTAATCTTTAGACCTTATAAAAGAGATGGCTAACATTTTTCTGTAATAGCATAGCCAAAATAAGAACTTAAATAATAATCTCATAGCTAGATTCACTTCGCCATCAGCAAAGTATACAGTAAGCAGAAAAAACCTCCCTTTCAGACCAAAGGGAAAGAAAGTTTTAAAGTGAGAATATAATTTTCCTCATGGGCATTGTCTACCTTAGAAAAACTACTACAGAACATGCCTGTGACTATAGACTTGTAGTTCAGGCCACCGAAGATTAGAGATGGGACACGAGCACTCCCTTGACTTGCATCCTCTGGTCTGCTTTAACACAAACCAGGAGGAAAAGAAAGCTAGGCATCAGAAGCAATGGGTGGCAGGCCTATTACTGGCTGATCTGTACAGTGATCTGCCCTCAAGGAGACCCAACAGGCCAGTCCACTGCAGTGGCTTTCAATGTGGTAAGCCTGGGCTTCAGCAGAAGTCAGCTTGTGAAGAGCCCTGGCAGCTCTGCCAAGAGTTGGATCACTGGAAATGGACCTTCCCTGGAGTCAAAGGATGCCCAGGTCAGAGCCACAGATCTTATTGGCTCTAAGCTGAAAAGCCCTTCACTCAGCCCAACTTCCAAAGTGACCACTGCAGCTGAGGGTGTGGTCAAGTAGGGTCAGCAACATTGCAGGCAGAACTGTAAGTTTCTTGTTAGAGATGTCCCCTGCCTTTACCTGGCCAGCTCTCCTCCCAGGCCAGCCAAGTAATGAAAGTCAACAGAGTGCCTTCCCCTAGGAGGTTCACACCTCCCTTAGGATATACCCCATGTGAAGAGATAGATAGGTCTGGGCCTCTTAACTTACAAGGCCTAAAGCCCACCAGATTATTATCAAGCCCCTTCTATCAGGTTCTATTTGCCTCTCAATCAGAAAACTTAATTGTAGCTTAGACAGCACCTTTCTTAGCTCCTCTAATAATGACTCTGTCCTTTGTTCTAGACCCTGTCTAGCGTACTTGGGCCTCATTCCTTTGTAATCATAACCTCTACTCTACCACCAATGGCTCTACTCCCAACCTGTGTGTACTGATGGTCCTCTTCCCCACTTCATGCTGTATAATTGTTCAAACCTGGTTAATGCCACTCTTAGGATCATTGGTTACTATCCTCACCCTGTCTTTTATGACCTTGTCTAAATATGATCAGAGTCGGCAAACTTGGAAGGCTTCCATAGCCTTGGCAACTCATGACGACAGCCTAGGGTGGTTACTGGCGCTATAAACTAGAGTGTCAATTTGTTGGGTCAACAACAGGAGCCACTGTGCACTTGCTCCTCATGTGGGATCTCTGTCCTTAATGTGCTGTACATTGTGATTTGATGCTATAACTAGTACTCAAACAGTATGTTTCACTTTGTGTGTCTATGTGAGTGCAAACTGTTGAAACCTTTATACTAAATTGATCTTCTGTATATAAAGAGAATTGAAAATGAATCTTGATGCAAATGGAAGGGGAGAGGGAGCGGGAGAGGGGAGGGTTGCGGGTGGGAGAGAAGTTATGGGAGGGGGAAGCCACTGTAATCCATAAGCTGTACACTGGAAATTTATATTCATTAAATAAAAGTTTAAAAAATAAATAAAAATAAAAGACATATAGGAGAAGTCTGAGATAAGCAGATACAAGAACTGTTGGCCAAGTCCCCATAGCCCAAGGAGAAATAGTCTGGTTATGAGAAAAGCAAGAAAAGTTTCTCTTCTAACTTGGTACAAGTGAGTGTAGTTAACCCTGAACTTTCAAAGCTGTGAATGAAGACCTAAAAATAATTCTGATGGTAGTAGGTGTATTTTGAACTGCTTGATCATTGAAATCATATTCTGGATTTGATCTTAGAAGATATTGCCCTTCCATTTACAACCTAAAACATTAGTCTTAAGAGAAGTGTAGAGGGGCTAGCACTGTGGAGTATCAGGAAAGCCGGCTTCCCATCTGGGTACCAGTGCAATCCCGGCTGCTCCACTTCCGATCAAGCTTTCTGCTGTGGCCTGGGAAAGCAATAGAAGATGGTTCAAGTCCTTGGGCCCCTGCAACCACATGGGAGATCCAGAAGAAGCTCCTGGCTCCTGGCATCCGAATGGCCCGGCTCTGGATGTTGTGGCATTTAGGGCGTGAACCAGCAATGGAATACCTCTCTCTCTCCTCTCTCTCTCTCTCTCTCTCTCTCTCTGCCTTTCACATAAATAAATAAATATTTAAAAAAAAGACAAGGGTGGAGTAAGGAGATAACAAAAGTATGTGCATAAATAACCAGACTCTGTACCTGCTGCTCTGGCAGCCTGCTGAGGAAGTAAGTTTATTTAAAATATAACCAAATAGGCTCAACAGCCAACCTGAGAGTGCTCAGTGAGGGCAAAGGCATTTGGTCTTGACTATAGTGCTTGCTCGGATCACTGTTGGCAGTGGTCTGTATTTCTCAGGGCATGTACAAAAGTGCTAAGAGTTTCAGACTAGCTGAAATCTGAATTAAGACCCAGGAGCTTATGAGGACTGCTAGATGATTGAATAATTTTCAAGCCAAGGGATTGTCTAGATGACTCTAGAACTCTGATCCATGTATGATATCTGTATCATTTGTCCTCATGAAAACATTTTGTCTTTGACGTATAGATAGGACTGGCTTTTTTCTTCTTGGTTTAATTTAGTCTAGAGTAACCTGATATAATATTTAGAAATTTATTATGCTCCTAACTAAGTCTACAAAACAACAAAAATCCACAATTTGTATTGTCTTTCTCTGAATTTGCTCTTACCATTCTGAGAGGTCCAGTAAGGTCTAAAATGATATTCATGCTTCTGGCCCATTGTTCCCTGACTTCCTGAACTATAGTTGTTTTTTTGCTCTTCACAGTAATCTTCAGGTTTTACAATGCTGCGTTGTTGATGTCTAGGTCTATAAGAGAACAGAGAACAAGCAATATAAGAAATAGAAGAAGAAGGATAAAGTCTACTAAGTGATGTCATCTCTGATCCAAGAGCCTCACACAACGTGCAGTACACATTCATTTCAAACTTTTCCATTGCTTCTGAGAACAAATGAGACAACCAGTTTCATTCAAGCTCTTTAATCCAGTCTCTAGGTTCTGACAGAAGAGAGCTAGTCATCATTTCATGTTGCTGATGTACAGGAACAAGAATGCAAAGTACTGGGTTCCATGGGAGATATGATAATCATGAGGGAAAGTATCAGAAGTATTATATGTTTCTAGAAGCATCTAGAAGGACATTTCTGAAATGAATTTCCATGGCAGGGTTAAAATAATGTTTATTTTATTTAATCATTTATTTACCTGAGAGGTAGAGAGACAGAGATAGCTTCCCTTCACTGCCTCACTTCCTAGATGCCAGCAGGGTGGGCATGACATGGAATTTGGAAGCCAGGATAATCCAGGTCTCTCACAAGGATGGCAGACACCCAATGGCTTGAGCCATTCCCTGTGTCTCATAAGGTCTGTATTGTTAGGAAGCTTGAGTCTGGAACCACAGTTGGGAATTGAACCTAGGCATATTAACGTGGGACACAGGCATTCTAACCAGCATCTTAATTCTAGCTCACACACTTGCCTCCACAAAAGTTTTAAAAAGGGCTTTGGGAAGTATTAATAAAAAATTTCATTACCAAACATGTTTATGAGATTGAGCACCCATATTTGATTAAAACACTTCTTTATTTCTGCAAGGAAGAATGAGAAAGACAGAGAGGGAGGATGGGGGGAGGAGGAGGAGAAGGAGAAGGAGAGGGAGAGGGAGAAGGAGAGAGAGAGAGAGAGAGAGAGAGAGAGAGAGAGAGAGAGAGAGAGAGAGAATATCTTCCATCTGCTGGTTCACTCCCAAATGACCACACATTTTGGGCTCAGCCAGGCCGAAGTCGAGAGTCAGGAACTCTGTCCCGGTCTCCCAGGGCTTGCCAGGGGCCAAGCCCTTGGGCATCTTTCCCTGCCTTCCCAGGCACATTAGCAGGGAGCTGGATTGAAAGTGGAGAAGCCAGGACTAGAACTGGTACTCATGTGGGATGATTGCCTTGCAGACCATGGCTGATTAAAACACTTATTAAACTAACAGTTAAATATTAGGGATGAAATGCTAGCTTTATATTACATTAAGGAAAAATGATTATGAATAACAGGTTGTTTTATCCTTACCCAAAGCAGGAAAAGGGAAAGCAAATAGGCCAGGCATTTGTGCAGTATTTAGACTGCTGAGATTGCTATCCCAATTCCAGATTCCTGCTAACGGACACCCTGGGAGGCAGTGGGCGATGCTGCCACACATGGGTCTGTGCCACTCCTGTGTGAGACCCAGACTGAATCCCTGGCTCCTGATGTTCGCCTGGCCCAGCCCTTGATTGTTAAGGGCATTTGGGCAATGATGGACAGATGGGAGTTTTTTGTCTGTGCATCTGTCTGTCTGTATGCTTTCAAATCAAATAAAAAGCAGTTATAAGAAAGCAAATATAATTATTAATTATTAACTGTGGATGTCTCAGGATTTTTTTTTTGCCAGGCAGAGTTAGACAGTGAGAGAAAGACAGAAAGAAAGGTCTTCCTTCCATTGGTTCACTCCCCTAATGGCCAGTACAGCCGGCGCTGCACCTATCCGAAGCCAGGAGCCAGGTGCTTCCTCCCAGTCTCCCATGTGGGTGCAGGGACCCAAGCACTTGGGCCATCCTCCTCTGTCCTCCTGAGCCACAGCAGAGAGCTGGACTGGAAGGGAGTACCTGGTTCCCCAACCAGGACTAGAACTCGGGGTGCTAACACCTCAGGTGGAAGATTAGCCAAGTGAGCCATGGCGCCGGCCCTCAATTTTCTATCTAGGTAAAGTGGGTTTATGTGGAGTTAAAAGATTCAAGGTTACATATTAGCATAGACGCCTGTTTACAACCTACAAAGCTAACACATTTTTAAGAAACTGATAAAGACCATGAATTTTGTTCTTTGGTTTTCTCTGCCCTGTTTCCTTTGTGTTTACTGGTATTACATTAGGTAAAAGTGTTTTGAGGATCTGGCCAAGAAGAAGCTGAATTAAGGGTGCTAGCACTGTGGAATGTCCGGTAAAGCTGCTGCCTGCAGTGCCGGCATCCCATATGGGTGCTGGTTCAAGTCCTGGCTGCCCCACTTCCAATCCAGCTCTCTGCTATGACCTGGGAAAGCAGTGAAAGATGGCCCAAGTGCTTGGGCCCCTGTACCTGCATGGGAAACCTGGAATAAGCTCCTGATCCTGGCTTCGGATCCACATATTCCTGGCTGTTGCAACCAATTGGGGAGTGAACCAGCAGATGGAAGACCTCTCTCTCTTTCTCTCTGCCCCTCCTTCTCTTTCTGTGTAACTCTGACTTTCAAATAAATAAATAAATCTTTAAAAAGAACCCTAGAATTAGGAACACATCCGTTAACTCATTAACTTTAAAAAAAACTTCTACTTTTCTGGAGTATTTAGATTTTAAAAATTTATCATTTTAAAAAATTAAATTGCTTGTGATTACTTTTTGAAAATATTCTTGCTGACCTGATTTTCTGTTCAAATTTCTAAATTATTTCAGGTGATTCAGTCTTCAGTTAAATGTTTGACCCTTCACTCTTATCACCTCCCACCCTTCACCTCCTCCCAATTCTCTCCTCCATTCTAGAATCTTGATGTGTGTATGTACAGCACAGTAATGTAGCCTGAGGTCCAGTCTTGGAGGTCACATTGCACTGCAATTACCCTACCGTGTGCCCCCCTCCCGAGAAAGCATGTCACTAATCCATGCCCATCCTTCCCTGAACATGTCTACAGCCATTTTCGCTTGTTACTAAGAGCAAAGATCAGCTGAGAATTTGGCATCAACTAATTCTCTATCTCCCTTGACCTTCCCACAATGCCTTGAGGCAAGAAGAAGAGACCATCTTCTTTCTTCTTCCTGTTTGGAAGGAATCCCACCACTGTGAATAACTATACAATCTACATTGCTGGACCCACTCTCAAACACATTAATGGAAGGGCTTTGCAGTTTCCCACAAATCCTAGTTTGTTTATTTATTTGAAAGAGTTACATACAGAAAGAAAGAGAGGCAGATAAAGAGAGGGAGAGAGAGAGAGAGAGAGAGAGAGAGAGAGAGAGAGAGAGAGGTGTCTTCCATCCACTGGTTCAGTCTCCAGTTGGCCGTAACGGCCGGAGCTGCACTGATCGAAAGCCAGGAGCCAGGAGCTTCTTCTGGGTCTCCCATGCTGGTGCAGAGGCCCAAGGACTTGGACCATCTTTTGCTGCCCTCCCGGGGCATAGTAGAGAGCCAGATTAGAAGTGGAGCAACCGGGACTTGAACTGGCACCTATATGGGAAGGATGCCAGCACTGCTTTACCCGCTATATCACAGCGCCGGCCCCACAAATCCGAGTTTTTAAGAATAGTCTTGGGCCGGTGCTGTGGCACAGTGGGTTAAAGTCCCTGGCCTGCAGTGCTGGCATCCCATTTGGGAGCCAGTTCTAGACCTGTCTTTTCTACTTCTGATCCACTTCCCACCTAATGTGCCTGGGAATGTCCTTGGGCACCTGCACCCACTTGGGAGACCCAGAAGAGGCTCCTGGCTCCTGGCTTTGGATTGCCTTGGATCTGGTCAATGTGGCCATTTGGGGAAGGAACCAGTGGATGGAAGACCTCTCTCTGTCTCTACCTCTCTCTGTAATTCTTCAAATAAATAAAATAAATCTTTAAAAATAATAGTCTTGTTACTAATAAAAAGTTGGATATAATTCTCAAAATATAATTTCTGTGTAGGTATGGGTTTATAATTTGCCTGGTAGAAAATGAGCTCAGAGAGGTATAAGCTTTATTTGTTTTTTTCCCCAGCCAGCACAATGCTGCCACAAACAAATTGCTCAAAAAATTTATTTTTTTAAAAAAATATTTTATTTATTTATTTGAGAGGTAGAGTTACAGGCAGAGAGAGGGAGAGACAGATAAAGAGGTCTTCCACCTGCTGGTTCACTCCTCAAATGTCTGCAACTGCTGGAGCTGGGCTGACCTGAAGCCAGGAGCCAGGAGCTAGGAGCTTCTTCCGGGTCTCCCATGCAAGTGCAGGACTCAAGCAGTCAGGCCATCATCCACTTCTTTCCCAGGCACATTAGCAGAGATCTGGATGGAAAATGGAGCAGCTGGGACACAAACTGGTGCTCCTATGGGATGCCAGCAGCAGGTGCAGCCTTAGCCTGCTGCGTGACAGCGCCAGCAACAGAAAGTGTTTCTTAAATAAAAGAATGGTCTCTGTCATGGAGAGCTTCCCAGGCAATAGTTACAGGTACCATTTTCAACATGTTTTCCACCCAGCTCAGGACTCCTCTCGATAACATTCTGATGCATACTCACTCAGGGCGTGCTTGAAAATCCCCTGTGTGGCAAGGAACTCACCACTCTGAAAAGGAAATTTTACTTTAGTTATGAACCAGTTTTATTACAACAAATTCTTTCCTGCTGTTGGCATTAAAATCACCATACAACATAGCTATGTCCAACCTTCCCTTCTCCCTCTACCATGAAAAAAATAATCTTATTTCTCCATGTGACAGAACATGAAGTATGTGAGGAGAACTGCCTTACCAGCTTCTCTCCATCCCAGTCAAGACTGACCCCCAACAGACTCAATGTCACTAGTTCTTCACTGACCTCCAAGTCAGTTCGTTTGCAAACACATTGCCATTCTAGTGTAGGGTCAACCTTATGAGTATAAAGTAAACTGAAAATAGATCTTTGCAAAAATTAAGAGTGGGATGGAAAAGGGAAGAGGAAAAAGAGTTGAAGCATGAGTGAGAGGGAGGGTAGGGTGGAAAGTATCACTATGTTCCTAAATACAGGAGATACATGAAAATTGTATAGCCTAAATAAAATTTTAAAAATAACTAATGCAAAAAATGATAAGTAAAAGCCAAATGCACTATATGTGGAAGGCTAACTCTTCCTCATTAAGTAGTGAACCCATAAATTGGAATCCTAAAAAACATGCTTAGATATTTATTCTCTAATCTATCAGAACCTCTTGTAAGATGACAACGTGAACTGGGTATTTCAGGGTTTCAACATTTCCCCTTATGGGCACAGTGCTTTTATCAATGAGACTTAATCCTGGGCAGCTTCATCTCACTTTTGAGCTTGCCACCAACAAAGGCCATTAGATATTTTTCTTCTTCATGTGGTTGATTCAGTGTGTGTTTCACTTTTTCTAGAAACACTGGATCTACATCTGTGTTTTATCTTGTTTGCTCTACTCTTCAACATTCACAACTTTTGCATCTCCACTTTATCAGATAACATCTGTGCCACTGCTCCCATTTCCCAGGCATGCATGGAGTGTCATAATCCCCCCACGGACTTCTCCAAGGGGCCTTTCTCCACCTCTGTGTTCTTCTCAACAAAGGCTGGAGCTGTCAGCCAACGCATTTCCTCATTCAGCCAGCATGTTTTTGTTAAGTGCTTCTTCTGTGCCAGGAACTCTTCTACTTTTTTTTTTTTTGACAGGCAGAGTGGATAGTGAGAGAGAGAGAGGCAGAGAGAAAGGTCTTCCTTTTTGCCGTTGGTTCACCCTCCAATGGCCGCTGCAGCTGGCGCATCTCGCTGATCTGAAGCCAGGAACCAGGTGCTTCTCCTGGTCTCTCATGTGGGTGCAGGGCCCAAGGACTTGGGCCATCCTCCACTGCCTTCCTGGGCCATAGCAGAGAGCTGGCCTGGAAGGGGGCAACCGGGATAGAATCCGGTGCCCCAACCAGGACTAGAACCTGGTGTGCTGGCGCTGCAAGGCGGAGGATTAGCCTGTTAAGCCACAGTGCCAGCCATGGAACTCTTCTACTTTATGGCTGGCAATGAAAATTAAGTTTTCTGGCCGGCACCGTGGCTTAACAGGCTAATCCTCCGCCTTGTGGCGCCGGCACACTGGGTTCTAGTCCTGGTTAGGGCGCCGGATTCTATCCTGGTTGCCTCTCTTCCAGGCCAGCTCTCTGCTATGGCCCAGGAAGGCAGTGGAGGATGGCCCAAGTCCTTGGGCCCTGCACCTGCATGGGAGACCAGGAGAAGCACCTGGCTCCTGGCTTCAGATCTGTGCAATGAGCTGGCTGCAGTGGCCATTGGAGGGTGAATCAATGGCAAAAAGGAAAACCTTTCTCTCTGTCTCTCTTTCACTATCCACTCTGCCTGTAAAAAAAGAAAAAAAAAGAAAAAAAAAGAAAATTAATTTTCCTACTACCTTGTTTTTAGACTTATATTCATCCACAAATCAATCCTCTCTTGGGATGGCTCGAAGCTAGTTTTGATCCTTCCTCTGTGAAAGACAGTTCTGCGTATGTTTCTTCCTCTTTGCTCACATCCCAATGTGCAGTCCAGAGTAGGGGTGGTTGCCCAGGTGTGTGATCCATGGGCTGATGGTTGTCTGTGGACTTTCTGTTATTGGTTTCTGACATGCTGAGCACAGAAATTGAAAGTGACCTTTCAGAGAGTTTCAGAGCAATTTGACAGAGTAATTTTATGTTGGTGAATGTTATGTCCAATAAAAAAAAAAAGAGATTGGCTTGTACGTTGTGTGGAAATTCATTTTTAGTAATTTCATTTTTAGTGGTTCAATTTCACTATATTTGACAAAGTTATCAGATAAAAAAATTGAAACACAAGTACGAAATCAAAAAAACGCTGAACTGTCCCTTAGGTGAGCCACATACTTTGAGAATAACTGGACCAGAGCATCTGTCTGTCTCACCAATGAAATCATCATGTTTTAAATGACCTTGAATAATTTGAGTTTATCATTAATGTCAGCTGGAACTCTTCATTTTCACTGAATTCTCGTGTGGGCTTTTTTGTGTCCTCTGTTGCCATGACTCATGGTCGGGCGTGGGGATGTCTATTTTTACAAGGCCCTGTCTGTTTTGCCCTCTCTCCAGTTCACTGCATGGTAGATATTCTTTAAATATTTGAATGAGAGAGTGGCAGTATGAAGTCAAGTTCAAAGTCAATTCAGCATATAGGTGTGTGTGTACAAAGGAGGTATATATGACACCCATACTTAGAAGACCTTTGCTCTATAGGCTACTTCCTTTCTTTGTGTTTTGACATACTTTTGCCCTAGAAAAGGGAACAGTGCTTGATATAGGATGAAGGGATCTTTAGCACAAAGGTACTTCAAAAAATTTGCAGAAAATTGGAATAAAAAAGTGAATTTATTTTGGGGTAAAACGTTCTGAAATATATGCATAGGTTTTTTTTAACATATTTCCTATGAACTTTTTAATACCCATCTATGTGTGGATTTCAATTTTTTGCACCAAAATTAAACTCATATTTTAATTCCATTTTCCATAAATTTTTTGAAGTACCTCAGAGCATCAGATTAATTATTGTGAGAGTTTTGCAGGCTTAGGCCATCCCTGTTTTTATGTCTTCTCTCTTGTTTCCTAAACAACAGCAGTTGGGGCAGGCACGTGGTGCAGCAGTTCAGTGAGTGCTGGCAACACCCACATCCCATATCAAGAATGCCTGGGTGGAATCCTGGCTACTCTGCTTCTAATCCAGCTTCTTGATCATGCACACCCTGGGAAGCAGCAAGTGATAGCTTAAGTACTTGGATTCCTGTCACCCATGTGGGAAACCTGGTTAGAAGTCAGCCTTGCTCAGCCCTGTTTGTTGAGGGCATTTGGAAAGTGAATCACTGGACAAAAGAACCCTCTCCATCTGTCTCAGCTTTTTGAAATAAAATGAATATAAATAAGACTGAAAAAAAAAAAAAACAGAACAGCACCATCAACAAAAACAAGCTAGTTACCACTCTTCACAAGCTGGTATCTCAGTTTTTTTGTGGGTTTTGCATGTGGTTTACCAAAGCCATGATCTCAACACACAACGTTTAGACTCCCTATATACACATGTTAAGCGCCGACTGTTTACATGGATATGTGCAAACTGCCACATGACTGGTATATTCCACTTGAGCTTTCTGCAGAGGCTAATTGGAAGTACTTCCCTTTGGCCTGTTTTCCTCAACTGCTTCTCATTTGGGCCAAGATTGCATTCCTGGCATGTTGTATATTTCTTTACATTTTTCACACAGAAACTGTGAGAGTCTATGGGTTTAAGTTTGCATATTCTACAGTGAATAAATTCACTTCAGAAATCATCATTTGTTTGAAGTTAATGGATTGCAACAAAGCTATCGTGGAACTTATCGTTTCTTTTTATCTTGGTGAGTGCAGACCATCAGAAGTTACTTTTGTAACGATACAAAGAAGCTTCTACTTCAGTCCTTTAAACAGCTCTAAGTACAATAGGGAATAGCATTTGGCACATTGAATAACTGATCTAGCATTATTTGGGTATATTTGTTTGCTTGGAATTATATTTTCTGTCTTAATTAAAGCAGTTGATGATTCTCTGTGAGAGATCATATGGGTGAATATATTTTATAAAGGATGGATTTTCCTTTTCAGTCAACAGTGGATTTTATAGCTAAGAGGCATGTTTAGTGGGTGGATGGGTAGGGTGTTGAGTTGGAGAGAAGTGGTCATCTCCACTTTGAATAGCTGTGTACAGTCACCAGCATATGGAAAATGACAAGTACATCGACTTTAAGTTGATTTTCTTTCTGGTTTTATTCTTTTACAGACAGTGTCTATACCCAGGGCATACTATTCCCTCCAATATTTGTCCTTGGTTCTCCACTGAGATTCAGACATTTGGTCTTAAAAATACAAGTAAGAAATTAGCTACTGAACTTTGTGATGCTTGTTGGCAATTTAATAAGCTTGAAAAAGCCATTAGGTCACCTCCAACTTTGCATTTTGTGTCAGAGCTTAGCTAAGGTTAAAAGGTTCAAGTAAATTTTATGTCATCTCATTATTTTGTTGGGGTGAGGAGATAATATTTTTAGCACATTTTCTAATGATCAATTAAATGTGACATATTTATGCATGGAGTTTCTTGCTTCTAGACTTACTTAATATGACTTTTAATACTGAGAAAGATTTTATTATCATGTATCTAGCATCCCATGTCTTCACTAATTCTGCCCAAGTGTTAAAGGAGACAATAAATGGTAAGTTCAAGATTAGAAAAACTAGTCAATAAACATTCAACATTTGTTGGATGACTATGATACTGTTTTAAAATTAAGAAAGATTATGTTGGAAAATACAGCTCTTCTTTTTTTAGCACTTTCCCCCCTGAGTAATAACAAGACATTATCAGTATTTTAATCACAATAATTTGTGTTAGTATAGAATTTAAATATGAACATTCCTTTTACTCCAGCTCTTTCACTCTGCCATATTGTTGGAACAGAATTTAAGGGCCCTATCTGTGCTCTTAGGCTGCATTGAGAATTTCCTTTTCCTGACAGTGAATTTTCCCCCTTCTTTGACCATGTGTGTGTCTATGTCCCTGTCCCTTCTGGAAGCATCTGTGAAGACAAGCTTTCTGTCATTCTTCCTTACCTGGGCTCACAAGCCCATACAGTACTTTCCATAGAATGGACACAGTAAATGCTCACTTGTTAAAAAAAATGCTGGTTCCTCTACAGTAAATCTGATTTCAGGTCAGTTCTCATGTCAGTGAATTATTGTTGTGAGCCTAACTGAATCTCATAGAAATTGCAGCTCATAACATAAGAAAGTTGCCCCTTCTCCCCAGTGACTTTTACTTGGAAATAAAATAGAAAGTCAAAGGAGGAGTTTACAGAGCAAGTGGGCCTGGTTATGTCAGGAGATAGAATCTGAAACCCTGTATTCATGTTTCTGGAAAAAAATTTTTGGGGGGTTAATTATTCTGAACATGAAAATAAAATAACTTTAACTAGTGTAAAGTAATTGGTCAAAGATAATAAAAGTGGTCTAACACTCCTTAGAATATTGAGGGTTCTTGATGGTTTCAATGGAAAAAGTCTATCCTTGCATTTTTCTTTTTTTTAAAAGGTTTTATTTATTTATTTGAGAGGTAGAGTTACAGACAGTGAAAAGGAGAGACAGAGAGAAAGGTCTTCCTTCCGTTGGTTCACTCCCCAAATGGCCACTATGGCCAGAGCTGCGCTGATCCGAAGTCAGGAGCCAGGTGCTTTTTCCTGGTCTCCCATGCGGCTGCAGGTGCCCAAGCACTTGAGCCATCTTCTACTGCTTTCCCAGGCCACAGCAGAGAGCTGGATTGGAAATGGAGCAGCCGGGACTCGAACCTGGCATGCATATGGGATGCTGGCACCCCAGGCAGAAGATCAACCTACTGCGCCAAGGTGTCGGCCCCAATCCTTGCATTTTTCTTAAACCTATTTTTTCCCTTGAGAAATATTGGACAGCAGATTTGATATTTGTCAGCACTTTCCTGTTTTGTTTTGCAAGGTTATTACTAATAGCACACTTTGATGTTTGAGGAAAGGGGTTTGGAATTAGTTGAAAGACTGAGGACGACATTGGGCCTATAAGCTAAGATGCTGTTCTCTCTTACCAGAATGCATAGGTTCTGAATTCCAGCTGCCTGGGGTGCAGCAGATGATAGCTTGCGTAGTTGGGTCCTTGCCATCTACTTGAAATATGTGGATTGTGTTCCTGGCTCCTGGGTTTGGCTTGAGCCCTGCCCCCAGACAATGTGGAAATTTAGGGAGAGAACGAGTAGGTAGGAATTGTCTTTTCCCATCTGTCACAAATAGAAAGAAAAGCCAAGATAAGTCAATTATTAAAAATAAGGTTCTCTTTCAAATGGAATTTATATTATAAATATATTTCTGTTTTTTTTTTGCAGTATCAAGCCTTGGTTCTCACATAGTTCAAATTATACAGTGCTAAGAAAATGGCACAGGGTGAATCAGAGATAAGCAAAACCACTTCCTCTGAAGACATGATGTCAAGCCCAAGTCAACCAAACAAAGCACTTCAGTCCAGCATAAAGCCTGAGCACCACAGAATTCCAGTGGCCATGCCTTGGAACATTCCAGAAGTGTTGCTTTTGGTGGCATATTGTGCAACGTGTCACGAAAGGAAAAATTAGAAACAGTCAAGAGAAGCATTTTCTCTTTCACTGAAAAGAAGAACATTGTCTAAATGCTGCATTTGCTTCTTCATTCTTGAAAAGCAGCACAAAAATGAAGCAGAAATCGAATCAACAAAAAGACCAAAAAACCAATGGAAAGAATTTGTGTTTGATGTCCTGGGGGAAATTTTCCAGCATTGCAATCACTTCTTCAGCAAATGAAGGAAAGAAAGAGAAGGTTCATGAAGACAAACACTAATAAGACAATCTGCATAATTGGCCCTTTTACCCATTGGATTACAGCCTGGGGTTAGCCATATGTATTTGATGTGTGTGACTTTCTCAAAACGAAGGAAATCCTGTTCTGCTGAGAAATTTCCAGTTGCTATAATTCTAAGAAATAAACCAACATTGATTAGATAAATTCTGTATCATTTTAGTGAAGGCCTAAATATTTTAAAATATTTTCTTTTTACTTACTTGAAGGGCAGAGTTACAGAAACAGAAAGGGAAACACACACACATACACACACACACTCACAGGGAGTGAGAGAGAGAGAGAGATCTTTAAGTTTCTGGTTCACTCCCCAAATGGCTACTATGACCAGGGCTGAGCCAGGCTGAAGTCAGGGGCCTGGAACCAGAACTTCTACATGGATGATAGGAGCCCAAGGACTTGGACCATCTTCTACTGATTTCCTGGGCACACTGGTAGAGCACTGTATCAGAAGTAAAGCAACCAGGACCCAAAGAAGGTGCTCCTATAGAGGGATGCTGGAGTCTCAGATGGCAGTTTAACGTGCTGGACCACAAGGCCAGCCCCTGGAGATCTAAATTAAAACAATAGGACAAAACATTTCTAAGCATGTTGGGAATTTTTAATCTCATGTTTAATTCTCAGGTTCTAAAATGTGTTTTTTTTTTAACTTTTATTTAATGAATATAAATTTCCAATGTATAGCTTATGGATTACAATGGCTTCCCCTCCCCATAACTTCCCTCCCACCTGCAACCCTCCCCTTTCCCACTCCCTCTCCCCTTCCATTCACATCAAGATTAATTTTCAATTCTCTTTATATACAGAAGATCAGTTTAGTATATATTAAGTAAAGATTTCAACAGTTTGCCCCCACATAGCAACACAAAGTGAAAAAATACTGTTGGAGTACTAGTTATAGCATTAAAGAACAGTGTACAGCACATTAAAGACAGAGATCCTACATGATATTTTTTTAAAATTGATTATTTTTGTATGCAATTTCCAATTTAACACCAGTTTTTTTTTTAATTTTCAATTATCTTTATATACAGAATAAGGCAGAACTACAGAGAGAGAAGGAGAGACAGAGAGATCTTCCATCCACTGGTTCACTCCCGAAATGGTTGCAATCGCCAGGGCTGTGCCCGGCTGAAGCCAGGAGCCAAGAGCTTCTTCTGGGCCTCCTATAGGGGTACAGGGGCCCCATCACTTGGGCTGTCTTCCACTGCTTTCCCAGATGCATTGCTGGAGAGCTGAAATGGAAGTGGAGCAGCGGGGTCATGAACCAGCGACCATGTGGGATGACAATGCTGCAGACAAAGGCTTAACCTTCTACACCACAGCACTGGCCCCATGGTCATTATTTTAAAAGATCCATTTCAAGTTCTTGGCCCACAAACATTTATCTGTACTCATATCAGTGAATTTTTTATCAAATATATTTAAAATATTACTAAGGCCCAGGTAGGTAGGTAGAAGATGAACAGTAATGTTTTGTATTGAGCAAAACCTAAAAACATCTTAGAATAAGAATGATTTGGGTTTGGTAATCCTGGCTAACATTCTCCCTTTGAAAATGACTGCCTTAATAACTAAGGAGAATCAGGACATGATTCTCCCATTTTATGCTAAAATTAATTGAATGTTATCTTTCTTATCTAATTATAAAATCCACAAATATCTTTTTTGCAGATCAGTGTAGTTTCATTGCATGCCGCTATATTTTCAGCTCAGAGTGAGGCTGAGATGCTTATCAAGGGAGAAGCAAGGTGTTTGGAAAAGGCTGTTATCAATACAATTACTTCCACCTTGATTTAGAATTTGCTAATGAGCACACTTTTCCCTCATATAATATAAGTAACTTTGAAAAGTGAACCCATTTTGGAAAAAGATGACTCCCATGGATCCTTTTAGGCAATAGCATATTTCTGAATGTGAAACCTTTTTCCTTTATTATTTTTGATATGTGACTCACTTTATGACCTACTGGAGTAACTTTTTAGCTATTTGTGGGAGGGCAATCTTTTTGTCTAAAAGGGTATTTTTCCAGAGAGGTGCTTAAGGGCCAAGTCTCCAATTAAAAAAAAAAAGTAAAATATTTGCCAAATGGACATAACAGAGACTGGTAGTAAATCTTGTTGGGACATCATGGTAGAAAAATAAGAGAGTGATTGGAGAAGACTCACCCTGAAAAATTCAAGGAAACAAAATTGTCATAAGAAGATAAAGCAAGGGTAATTTTTCACTAAAGGGAAGTAGACATTTGGATTTGTTACATAGGGTAGTATAACTATTTTCTGAGTTATTAACTAGCAATTTTTTTGTTTTTTTTAACTTTTATTTAATGAATACAAATTTCCAAAGTACAGCTTATGGGTTACAATGGCTTCCCCCCTCCCATAACTTCCCTCCCACCTGCAACCCTCCCCTTTCCCGCTCCCTTTCCCCTTCCATTCACATAAAGATTCATTTTCAATTCTCTTTATATACAGAAGATCAGTTTAGTACATATTAGGTAAAGATTTCAACAGTTTGCCCATATAGCAACATAAAGTGAAAAAACTACCATTGGAGTACTAATTATATCATTAAATAACAATGTACAGCACATTAAAGACAGAGATCCTACATAATAATTTTTTTAAAAAATTAATTAATTCTATGCCATTTCCAATTTAACACCAGTTTTTTTTTTCATTTCCAGTTCTCTTTATATACAGAAGATCAATTCAGTATATAATTAGTGAAGACCTCATCAGTTTGTCCCCACACAGAAACACAAAGTATAAAAATACTGTTTCAGTACTAGTTATAGCATCACTTCACATTGGACAACATATTAAGGACAGATCCCACATGGGGTGTAAGTACACAGTGACTCCTGTTGCTGACTTAACAATTTGACACTCCTGTTCATGGCGTCAGTAATCTCCCTAGGCTCTAGTCATGAATTGCCATGGCTATGGAAGCCTTTAGAGTTCGCACTAGTCCAAGTGATCAATTTCAGCTCACAATTGATGGCTCTGATAGGTCTAAGAGTCAAAGGGATCACACAAACAAGACAAGTGTCTGCTAATACTAACTGATAGAATCAAAAAGGGAGAGAAAGATCCAACATGGGAAGCGGGATACACAGCAGACTCATAGAATGGCAGATGTCCTAAACAACACTCTGGCCTCAGAATCAGCCCTCAAGGCATTCGGATCTGGCTGAAGAGCCCATGAGAGTATAGTAGGCATGGAAAGCCAAGATATCATGGCAATTTTTTTTTCTATTCCCTCTTTCCCATCCTCACACATCCTCGCAGATGCCAATATCTGCCTCTGGCTTGGTTGCCTCGGGAGAGAAACAAAGACTGTAGAAAGCAGAGCAGACATAGGTAAAAGCCTTTGAATTTGGTTGGCTTTGGTTTCTTAAGCCACCAAGTTGATTGTGCCAGGTGTCCCAGAGGGAAACCTGGCAAGGGTCTCTCAGAGAGACAGGAAGAAGCTGAATGGGGCATGGGCTGGTGGTCTTGGATGGCCGTAGACCAGCATCTTCCTCAGATGGATTCTTGGTTGGTACACATTGACCTAGTTGTTGGTATTTGCATCCCTCTAAGCCTTATGTGTGAATACAGAGAGTTCTTAGCAGAGACAATTATTTCCTGGGTTCCTGAGCCCCTGGGAAAGGTTTGACAAGGGCACAATAACTGGGTCGTTGTCCATGTGTATAATCCAATCTGTTATTCTTTTCTGACCCACCAAAGTGGAACTTTTATAGAGAATGGTAATTATTTGTAGACAATTTTGACTTACTTAAAGCATTTAATTTTTTGTCATTTTTATACTCCATTTTCTTTGGCTTTGGTTCTTCTTCTGAGCTTCATATCTTTTCTTAGAGGAAAGCCACAAAGAGCTCCTGATGTAACACTTGAGGAACTTTTCATCTCCTGCCTCTCTACAGTCTTTCAGGAGAAGAATAGCTCATGATTTACCAGAAAGAGGGCAGTTCAGCCCTCCTGAGGAGCTGTCGTGCGCTTAAAATCTCACAGACCAGGTCCCTCACCCACTTTGGTCACAGAGCAAAAGGACAGCCACACATGGTCCACGGGTGTGTGGAATTGCTACAATGCTGCAGCCCGAAGGCATAGGACGATCCTTTTGCAATAACACATCTCCATGGGGGATACTTTTATTTCTTGCATCCTGCAGCTTGACTTGAATTTGCTTAAAATAACCTCTGAAATGTACCCTTGAAGTTTATCAGCCTGGTCTGTGAGTTAGATTTCTGAGGAAAAATTCTATTCATTCTTTGGTTCCTCTCACTACTCTCTTTCTATTCCTGAACACTTACTTGGCTTTTCTTCAGGAACTTCTCTTTTCTCAGGAAGTCTTTTCCTCATTAAGTTCACTCATGAACTGTGTTACATCACATATCATTACCTCAAGATCTAGCCTCTTTCTCAAATTTGTAGTCCTTACCATAACATGATGCACTTGGATGGGTAACAGTTACTTCAAATTTGTTTAATAGGACACTAGACATCATTTTCTCTCTAAACCTCTCTACAGAGTGCTGTTTACTGAGCCATGGGTAAGTGGACAGATAAACAGTGGGAGAATGGATGGGTGGATGGATGGAAAGACAGGTAGATAGATATATAGACAGATGACCAATAGAGTAGCATGCCTTCTTTTGATGCACATATTTAGTTTAACATACAACCTTGCTGTGGTCTCTGTTCTCATGATTCCATAAAAAATTTTCTCATCAACTCAACATGTTTCCTGTTGGTAAATCCAGTGTTCACTCTCCTGGAATTATTTTACTTGAATTTTCATGAGCACTTGATACAGTTGACAATGTATTTCCTCTTAAGGTCCTTTAATATTTTCTGAATTTCCCCTAACCTTGGTACTTCTCTTAGCCTGTTTGGCTGGTGTTTCCTCATCGTCTCAAACTGTAAATGTCACAGAGAGATTCTTCATCCACTTTTCTCCTTGGATGACTCTTTCAGGGAACCTCATTTAGATGTAAAGCTCTAAAAAGCGTCTGATTGCAAAGGACTTACTGTTTTTATGTCTAGCAAAGTCTCCTCTCATGAGCTTCAGACCCATTTATCAACTGCCTACTTGGTATCTCCACTAGGCTGTCCAATTGATGGCATCAATGTAGAATAGACAAAAGAAACCTCTAAAGCAAAATTAAGCTGGTGAATGAATAAGTAAATAAAAAAGTAGGTATTTTTCTAATCTTCTTTGCCCCAGTGAATGGCCCACTCTTGATGTAGTGTCTCAAATGCTAAACCTGTAAGCCATTCTTAATTTCTCACTTCCCTTTATTCCCCACATTGTATTCATTGTGGTTTCCTGTTGGTTTCACCAAATGTGCCCTCCACTTGCCGTCTCTATCAGTAGTTTCCAAGTCCTAGATACTCTTTTCTTTCATCTGAACTGAATCAGTAGCCTACAAAATTCCTAACTGATCTCAACTGTTTGATCTCATTCATTCATTTAAACAACCCATATTATGGATGCCCCTTGTGTTTCTGCACAGTTCTAGGTGGTAAGTATACAACCATGTGCAATAAAAGAGTCCAGGCTCTTAAGGTGATTAACAAGCAAGTAAAAAACTGGTTTATGCCAAGGCATTAATAAGGGCAATGAACAAAAAGAAAGATGATGAAGGATGGTAGATGATGATAGATGAAAGTGTTCTATTTTAGAAAGGTGTGTGGGGAAGTCACAGAAGAAAACTTATGATGATATCCAGTGACAGTTATGAACAAGGTTTGTAACAAATATCTGAATCATTGGATATACTTTGGAGTTTCTTCCAAATGGATAAACAATGGGGTGGGTCGGTCTGTCTATCTATCTATCTATCTATCTACCTACCTACCTATCTATCTTATCTATGATTTCTTTCTTTATTTTGAAAGATAGAATTACAAAGACAGAGGGAGAGACACACACACAGAGATCTTCCATCTATTAGTTCACTCCTCAGAGGACTGCAGTGTTCAGACAGGCCAAAGCCAGGAGCCAGTAACTTCATCAGGGTCTCCCACATGGGTGGCAGGAGACCAAGCACTAGGGCTATCTTCCACTGCTTTTCCCATGCCATTAGTGGGGATCTGGATCAGAAGTGCAGCATCCAGAAGACACAAATCAGCGCCCTTATAAGATGCTGGCATTGCACAATGCCACAAAACAGCCCCAGGGATATTTTTTAACAGAGGAGTTGCATATTCTGACATGTTTTCAAAAATATCACTTGACTAGGGGTAAAGAAGCAGTTCATGGCTGGCGCTGTGGCTCACTAGTCTAATCCTCTGCTTGCAGTGCCGGCACCCCGGGTTCTAGTCCCAGTCAGGGCGCCAGATTATGTCCCAGCTGCCCCTCTTCAAGTCCAGCTCTCTGCTGTGACTGGGAAGGTAGTGGAGGATGGCCCAACTGCTTGGGCCCTGCACCTGCATGGGAGACCAGGAGGAAGCACCTGGCTCCTGGCTTCAGATCAGCGCAGTGCACTGGCCGCAGTGGCGCTGGCCATAGCAGCCATTTTGGGGGTGAACCAACGGAAGGAAGACCTTTCTCTCTGTCTCTCTCTCTCTCACTGTCTAACTCTGCCTGTCCAAAAAAAAAGTTCATTCTGTACAATCCATTCTAGAAGACATTCTTTTCTGCTATTGTAATTATGTCATGCTCCCCAAATTTGTTGCGATTTAACTCAGTGGCCTTCTTTCTCTTCCTGGAATACACCATTTGTTCCAACTGTTGCATGAGCTCTTTTCTCTACAGTAATGCTATTTTCCTTTATTTCCATGTCTGCCTGCTCCTTCTTCCCACTCAGATGTCAACTTGCCTCTTCCGATTGGCCTCTTTTAATCCTCTAATTATAGTACCATGTCACCTTATTGTATGTTACTCTCATTTATTTATCTCTTAGTGTTCATATGTATTTGATATTTTGTGGGATCCTTGTTTCTTCTTTTGTCAATTTTTATGTTCCACATTTTCCCCCAGTAGAATGCAAGGTCTGAATAAAGGGATCTTGCTTGTTTTGTATTAATACTTATCAAAGCACATAGCAGCACATCATCTGAATATTTGTTGAATGAATGAATGATTGAATATTCACCAGCACTTAAGTATAATTGTCTACTAACCAAAAGGCAATGTTCTTAGGTTGGGTTGTAAAGAGATAACATTTTCTTTCTCTATTTTAAGAGTATTAAAACATAGTGCTGGAGATAGTGAGTGCATAGATGGTTGGGAAATAGAATGCTCTGTGTGAAGACAGGGAGATAAATGGGGCATTTGGCATAACAGATAAGATGCTGCTTGAGATGCCTGTCTATAGTACAGTGCCCGTGTTTGAGCCCTTGCTCGGCTGCTTCCAGCTTTTTGTCAATGTGCATCCTGAGAGGCAGCAGGTGGTAGTTCAAGTATTTGGGTTCCTGCCATCCAAGGCATGAGTTAAGATCCTGGTTTTTAGTTTTGACTTGCTGTGGTTATTGTGGGCATTTGGGCAGTGAATCAGGAGATGAGAGATATCTTTCTGGCTGGCTCTGGCTATCTCCACTCTATTTCTTTCAAATAAAATAGCTAACTAGCTAATTAACTAATTTTAAAAAAATGGGAAGATAAATGATGGCAGTAGCATACAGCAATATAATGTCTATTTGGATTGGTAATTTCTTTTAATTCACACCACCCTAGAAAAACTTTGCTAGCATTTAGCATAGTGCTGCAAACTGAGGAAGTACTAGAAAATATGTGTTGACTATATATATATATATATATATATATATATATATATTAGTAAATGAATGAATGTATCTTAAGTTTGAAGAAGTCTTTATACTCCATCAAGTCATTCTCTTAATCAACATATAAGCCACAGAAATGAGGTACTGATAAACCCACAAAATAATGTGTTTGATTTGGAAAATATTTTGTAGGCCACAAAGGTGATTTTTAGAATCAGCGTGATATAGTAGAAATCAGCTGGCTTAATGTAGAACCTTCTGGAACATCATGGATGGTTTGACTATCACACTTTAAGTGAGGATATAGAGAAACTAGAGTAAGTCTACAGAAGTGTGCCCCATTTGATCAACTGCATGGAAAGGAGAATCTCCCAAAGAAGATGAAATGAAATAGAAGAGAAAGTGAAGCCATAATTTCATTAGAATTGTATAGCATAAGAGTGGGACAAGGCTGTGACTACTGCTCAGTTGTTCTTATTGGACTCAAATACAGAAAAGCTGATGAAACTGAAGGGGGAAGACAAAATGATGACAACGTTGATGCAACCTGAGACAGATGCTCACGACTAGACTGTACCTTTCACTTTATAGCGTGGAAACTGAAACTCTGAGAGTTGCAAGGCCTTTCAAAGCTACTCATTGTCTATCAGGAAGAAACAGATGTCTAACTTCCCTCTGCTACACACCTGCTCTTCCACTGAGACTATCAGACTGTCCAGCAAAGACTGGGTGGAGGTGAGGACTGAGGAGTGGAACTGGGGCACCACAGCTCCATGGCATCACAGCAATGGGAGCTTATAGGGGAGGTGTTTCTTGTCCCTCAGTGGGAAGCACACACTTTTACTTCTCCACTCCTCCCACCACCCTGGGGCTTGGTGCTATGGCTTCTTGCTGCACAAGCTTCATTCTCTATCACTGCATTTCTCATTCAGGTCCCTACTTTCCCCCTTTCTCCTATATGGGACTGAGCTTTGGAGGCAAAGAAGGGATTCCTATTTACAGTTCCAGAGGCTGCTTCACACCACACATGATCAATACAGTTTCACTGAGTTCAGTCGCTTGCTTGTTCTTGTGTTTTCTTTGTTCCCTTGTCTTCCAGTTGTTCTAGTCTCTTGTTCACGGATGAAAAAAATTGATAGCCAGAGATTGAATTGACTGCAAGACCTACAGTTTCTACCCCAGTGTCTTTCTTAGGCAGATGTCACCCAAATAGGTTATAAGAATGTACTTCAAAATGTTCAGGGGAAGTGGCATTGAGAGATAGATAAGCTTGTTTTGGTGCAAACGTTTTTGAAATCCATATCTCTGAGGCATCTTCAAAAAGGTCATTGATAATTTTATAAAAAACCTTCGGGGCACCGATCCTGTCCCAGTTGCCCCTCTTCCAGGCCAGCTCTCTGCTGTGGCCAGGGAGTGCAGTGGAGGATGGCCCAAGTGCTTGGGCCCTGCACCCCATGGGAGACCAGGAGAAGCACCTGGCTCCTGCCATCGGATCAGCATGGTGCACCAGCCGCAGCACGCCAGCCGCGGCGGCCATTGGAGGGTGAACCAACGGCAAAAAGAAGACCTTTCTCTCTGTCTCTCTCTCTCTCACTGTCCACTCTGCCTGTCAAAAATAAAAATAAATAAATAAATAAATAAAAATAAAAAAGATAATTTTATAAAAAACCTAAGTGTAGATTTCAAATTTGTTTTTCGCCATAACAATCTTTTAATTCCATTTTCCCACTGACTTTTTGAAGTGATTTTTTTATAACTTGGAATTAGAGTTTTACTGGAAGAGTCAACCACATTTGAACTGGCGTATTCTAATCTTTCAGTCTTGTTTTAATGGTCTTTCTTTCCAGTCTTCTTGTGTGCTTTATATGAAATTATCCAAAAACTTTCACTGAAGCAGACATGGCACAGATAAATAAGAAAATAACTGAAGCCACACAGCACAATCACATCAGTGTAAAATTTTGTTTTAGAATTAGTTCTCATTTTTTTTCCTTAAACTGATGCTCTACCTAAATTAATGGCCCATATAAAATTGTCTCTTGAAAATTTGGAAGCACTTTCCTGGTACCACTGTAGCATAATTTATGCACTTTAAAAAAGAAATGAAATGTTAGAATAGAGTTTTTAGCAGTTTTGCACAGATGTGTTTTGCAATAAGCAGTGGCCTGTGCTTTATCACACATCTTTAAAGGATGTGGTTTTGTTAGAGTAATTTCATGGAAAAAAAATCCTCACTCTAAGTAATTAGCAGCATTTTTGCAGTAGAAAACGAAAACTGGAAATATTTTATGACTTTCTTTTGATAATGATATCAGGTTTTTATGTTATGAATTATATCAAAGGTCCAAGAGAGCATATGCTATTATGGGAAATATATGAATTATCTATATTTAGCTTAAAATAGATTATTCTTTCTGCAAATATAATCACCATTTATGATACACATTTTTTATACATAGCTCATTTTAATAGTGAGAGAACAAGACTATAATACCAACAGTTTTCTTTAATTACTATCCTATATTTTGAGAGAGTTCTTATTAAGAAAAAGCTTTTTGCTTGCTAAAATATTTACAACCATTTGTAAAACTTCAACCATTAAGTGGGAAAATAATACCAGACTTAATTTTAGTCTCTGGACAAAACAATGAATGATCATACCTACTGTGGCTAGTAATTGGCCTGTTGGGTTTTGGGGCTAGAATTCCATTTCCTCCCAGCTTTTCTAATTCTAGCTTCCATTTATCTATAAGTGAACACTAGGCAGCAAAACACACTGACATTTTTAGTTTGGACAGTAGATCTTGAGCCTTTATTTATAGACCTGCTCCATTTACATTGTGGATAAGGAGCTGGGGAAATATCCTTTTCTAATCGAGTTAATGGCTCCAAGAGGGAGGCTGGAAGGAAATGCTCTGGCCAAAGGGGCCTGTGGGTTGGGCACATCCCTGATGTGTTTCCTGGTGAGCCACAGAACAGAACAAAAGGAATGGAGGCCAGGAACCCTTTCCACCCAGATTCATACAAAAATGGAGGTCTTTGTATTGCTTCAAGGAATTTCTGCAAATGAAATCAGAAGCAGATAAACAAATCCTGAAGATCTGCAGCAGGAGTCAGGAGCTATCATTTCTATGCTATGGACTTGTTTCACTTCCCTTTACCGTGGCTTCTAAGATGGCAGATGAATGGTAGAAACTGCTGTTTTCTGGCCTAAGGATCAATGGCTGTGATGTGTACAGGAAGGAGCCCAAACTGATTCAGCAATGGACCGAATAGGAAAAAATGCTGCAATGTTTTCTTGTCCCTAATTCTCAAGGCTTGGAGTTGGGGATAACCACAACACTGTTAGAGAAGCATGTTCTGCAGGGAGGTTACATGGACAGGCCCTTCTGTCCTGAGACCAGCCAGTCTTCCCATTACCTCCAGCTAACTTGAAATGGAAACATGACTCGTTTCTTCGATTTACTTATTTACACTAATGGATATCAGTTTCTGATTTTCTTGGATCCTAATACTAATATATTTGCTTCTCTTGGCAATGGCTTTCTTTTTTTCCTTCCTTCCTTCCTTCCTACCTTCCTTCCTTCCTTCCTTCCTTCCTTCTTTCCTCCCTCCCTCCCTCCCTCCCTCCCTTCCTTCCTTCCACAGGCAGAGTTA
This sequence comes from Lepus europaeus, assembly GCF_033115175.1. NCBI lineage: Eukaryota > Metazoa > Chordata > Mammalia > Lagomorpha > Leporidae > Lepus > Lepus europaeus. The sequence goes on along the minus strand of NC_084840.1, from coordinate 79,495,316 downwards.
GACAGTGAAAGAGACACAGAGAAAGGTCTTCTTTCCGTTGGTTCATCCCCCAAGTGGCTGCTACGGCCGGTGCACCGTGCTGATCCGAAGCCAGGAGCCAGGTGCTTCCTCCTGGTCTCCCATGCAGGTGCAGGGCCCAAGCACTTGGGCCATCCTCCACTGCCTTCTCAGGCCACAGCAGAGAGCTGGACTGGAAGAGGAGCAACCGAGACAGAACCAGTGCCCCAGCCGGGACTAGAACCCAGAGTCCTGGAGCCGCAAGCGGAGGATTAGCCTAGTGAGCTGTGGCGCCGGCTGGCAATGGCTTTGAGTCAGATATTCTTTGTAGGTGAAATCTCCCCACTACAAATAAAAACTCTGGTTCTACTAATTCATTCTGCACTGGTGAAGTATGATACAGTGTTGGAGATATATAGTGCAGTCTTTGATATTTGATGATAAAACAAAACCAAAAGAACAGCCAAATAACCATAGAACCTGCTTTCTTTGCTTCTGAGCTTTTTTGACCCAGAAGACAAAGAGCCATATCCCATTTGCTTTTCCATTCTTTTCTTTTTTCTAAATAAGGACTTCCTTTTTAAAATTTTTTGTTGAAAATTTAGTGTTTCTGATCATTTCTTGGGGTTTAGGCAGGAAAGTTAGTGAGGACAGATAAAGGGTTACTTACAAACATTATAAAAATCTATAGAACTTAGTTGATAGCAATATATAAGACATGCTGTATTATATGCATCGGCATAGAGTACAAGCAAGTAATTTAAAAGTAAGATACAAAGCTCAATCAGCAAATATGCATATACTTGTTCAAATTTGCTGTGATAATCATTTCTCCAGAGAATCAGAACCAACAGAGTGGACGTACATAGAGAAAAAGATGTAGTGAAGCTGGTGCTGATATCCCACATTGGGGGGCCAGCGATATCCATATCTAGTCCTGAGCCAGCTCCCATGCTAATGCACCTGGGAAAGCAGAGGACAATGATCCAAGTGCTTGGGCCCCTGCCACCTATGTAGGAGTCCTGGATGGATTTCCAGGCTGGTCCAGCCCTGAGCCAATATAACCATTTGGGGAGTGAACTACCAGATGGAAGATTTCTGTGTCTCTTGCATTAGCACCCCCCCCATCACTCTGCCTGAAAATAAATATTTTAATAAAGAGAGATTTATTATAAGGATTCAACATATTCAACATACATATGTACAGTAGGTCAATGAGTCCCAATATCCGATATCTGCCATCGGGAGACCCAAGAATCAATCATTAATTTCAGCCCAAAAGTCAGCAGGTACAAAATCCAAGAAGAGCCAATGTTTCAGTTCAGTTCTGAGGGCAGAAGAAAGCCAATGTCCCAGCTCTAGGTAGTCAGGCAAAAAGAATTCCTTCTTGCTGGCAGAAACACCAGTTTTTGTGCTAGTCTGTTCTTCAGACTTTTGTGTAAAACCCACCCACAATGGGGAGGCCAATCAGCTACCTCAGTCTGTAAATAGAGATATTAATCTCGTCTGGAAACATCTTTGTAAAGACACAAGAAGACAGGATTTCATTTTTGCTTACTATTGTGTAGTGTTCCATAGTTGTATATATATAATTTCCTTCTCCAGTCTTCAGTTGCTGGACATTTGCATTGATTCCATATCTTAGCTATTGTGAATTGAGCTGCTGTGAACATGAGGGTACAGAGCACTCTCTCATAGGCTGATTTCTTTTGATTTGGGTAAATTCCCAGGAGTGGGATGGCTGAATCATATGGTAGGTCTGTATTCAGATTTCTGTCTTCAACAGTGGCTGCACCACTTGACATTCCCACCAAGAGTGGATTAGGGTAACTTCAAATGGAAACCATTATACATAATGAAATAAGACAGTCCCCAAAAAACAGATGTTTTCCTTGATCTGTGGTAACTAACAGAGCACCTAAAATATAATGTATAGGAGTGAACATGACATTTTGAGATTCAATGATAGTGTAGGGCTAATCTTATAACAATAAAGTAAGCTGAAAACAGTCTTTGTAAAAAATAAAGTGTGAATAGGAGAGGATGGAGGAAGAAGGCTGGGAGCGTGGGTAGGAGGGAGGGCAAGGTGGGAAGTATCACTACATTCCTAAATTTGTATACATGAAATGAATGAAATTTGTATACATTAAATACAAATTTAAAAAAGGCACCCAAAATTATGCTTGACTAAAAATCTGGACATACCATGGCCTGATAACATTGCATCATAAAACTAAGTGTTGTACCCATAGTTCCCATCCAAGGACTTCTTGTGCTAGTGAAACTCAACTTTTCTGCCATGCCAATGCTTTGTTATTTCTGTTTTTCACATGTTGTTTCTTTTGCCCAACCAGATTCCATTCATCTTTCGAGGCTCAACTCTTTGTAAAGCCTTTTTTCAACTGTCCTAACCTTGTTCACGTTTCTTTATTTGCATAGCTCTTTATGAAAGCACTTGTGTAATGCTGTCACTACTGGAGCAATTAGCGGTGTCAGTTGCTCAAAAGATGCACAGTGGAGAGTAATGATATTCTCTTTTTCATCATTCAATTTTACAATTTAAAAAATGAGTGCTCGGGTGCATTCCAGGTGTGAGTATAAGTAAGTACAGCGTTATGAGAAAGCAAATGAAAACATCTTAAATGTTCTTATCATTTAATTCAGTTTCCTTACTTTGGGGAACCTTTCTAAGATGATAATCCCAAAACATGAGACTAAATTAGAGGTATACAAAACCTTCATAAGGCCATATTTACAATAGTAATGAAAATTACCTAAATTTTCAAATATAATATATGAATGACTAGTTACGGTATTTCACACCTAGTCAGCAAAATATAAATAATTCATTAATTTGTGCTTTTATGTTACTAATAATATGACATGTGCTGATGTCAAATGAAAACACAGTACTATAATTTAAAAATATATAAAAGGACTGAAAATAAATATCCACAAAATATTACCAAGTAGCTATTTGGTGATGAAAAATATAGATGGCCATTGTTTATCTTTCATATGTTTTAATTTTTTAAAGTCTTAATCTGATAATTTGACTCAGTTAAACTCCTGTTTCTTGTGTTATTACTAATGTGTTAAGTATACAGGAAGCTATAAAGATAGCATAAAATACCCATTATTTTCTATTGCAGAATTTATTTTAACCAGACCAGTGTTATTATTCTCTAATAATTCTTCCCCTTGGCAAACATTTTTGGATTGCCTTCTGTGAACTGGCATTTTACAAGGGGCCTTATCCACCAAAGATGAGATAGCCTTAAGATCTTTGCTTTATTACTATTGATCCATGAATTGAGTGCTCACACATAAATGTATGTGAAGCTATAAAGTGTATATTAGGGATATAGAGTAACAAATATTCATTGCTCGAAGTACTTACTTGCACAAATGGGGAATATAACAGCAAATATTACAAACTAAAATTTTTTGTTACACAAACTAAATCAATATTATTGCCATTAGTTTAGCTCAACACAATCTTGTTAAAATAACAATATTTAGCAATGTGAACCCTACGTTTCTAACTCTTCTGAACTGTCCTCAGGAGGAGACATGACAATCGATCTACAATGAATGAAAAGAGTTGTTCTGACAAGCCGAGAAGTCTATCCTCTTGAGAGAGAAAAAAATAAATAAATAGAAAATCTATTCTTAGACCTCAAGTTATTCTACTTGAAAAATACATATAGACATTGATCCTATGGTATTTTAAATGTAATTCTCCATAAAGCTGCCTTGGGCAAATGCAGGTATTTCTGGGCCCTAATTTCAGTGCTGTTACTTGCTGCTGCTATGGCATAGACCATTTTCTATTGCCCATTCCATTCCCACCCCATATGGCATTCTCTAAAAAGTAATAAAATCAGCTGGTGGAGAGAGGTGAGCTGTGAAGAGATTAAATAATTCAGTAATAATAATAATTCAGTAGTAATAGGATTAAAATCATGAAAGTCAATTCACACAACTCATTTTATGCCCAAGGTGAACCTGTTAACCACTTGGATACCCTTGTCTTAAATAGCTCTGCCTCCTTCCCTTTCTGCAACATTTTGACACATTTTTTTAAAAGAGGGTATTACTGTGCCAGAAATGGGTGTGACCCATAATGGACTCCCAGAGAGGGTAAGCAAAAGCCATGGAGGTTGGGAGTGGGGGAGGGAGTCCACCTAGAGTCCACCTGAATTCCACCTGTTGCAAACAAAATGTGTATTGACGTTCATGCGAACATTGAACTCCCCAGGACAGATCATATGTAATTCACCAGAAAATGAGTATTTTTAATCATGTAACAGGTGAATTAAAGGCGAACTCACCCAAATCACCAGCTTCATCCTTTGATTTTACACATCTCCAGAATGTCACCAAGATCCTCCTGGGTCTGTGTGCTGCGGATATTGAGATAGTGCCACACAATATTTTGAGTTTTAAGCTCTAGAACATTCACTTTCAATTGTGGTAACCAGTAACAACATTAACTACAAAATTCTCCTTGGGGGTATGCCCAATGCTATAGCTATTTTCTTATAAATACCTTTAACAGCACATTAAAATTGAGAAGGAAAACAAGAGAAAATCATGATTATGTTTTTTTAAAATCAGATTTACTTTCCAAGTTTCTGTTGCTATGGCAACAAAAGTGGTAGTCTTGTAATTCATCAAAAATGTATTTCATTCATACCATACTTACATTTCAGGACTGTTAGTGAAAATTAAATGAGTTCAAGCATTCACACCTAATGTAGTGCACAAAGAACTACATGATAATTTGCTACAGCACCAGCAGTTGGCAGAATGGGCATTTGCATTAGTAGTGGGCTAGTAGTGGGCAATGACCATACTTATCACCATGGCCTAACACTTCTAGTGACAATGAGGTGGATTTAATGATCTGTTCATTTGGGATGCCCCTGAGCACTAGGGTTTTCTGAGGTCATGGCTCTTGGACTGAGCTGTAAGACTCTGGGTTTGAGGTTACCTAAGTCCATTGAAGTAAATAATGATTAGTCTCTCTATGTTCCACACTAATAATGTTAAATCCATTTTAGTGTATAATTGATGCTATTCTCCTGCTATTGAAATTAATGTGAACCAGATGCCCAGACTTAATATTTCCAGTGTTTGCTACATTCAGCCTTGTGTTCACCATATTAACTCTCTGCCTTGAGAATTTTAGTTGAAATAAGTAAATTGCTTTATTACCCCTTCAGCATTTGAATTCCTACTTGACGACATTTAACTTCTGATAACTGCATAAAAAGATATAGAAGCATTAAATCTAACTCTTAAATTGATATTATGTCATCATTGAGCCGTCAATTCCATATCAATTCCATTTGAATCCATGTTCTAGCTATTGCTTGCACTTCTGACCCCTGGAACAAAAAAAAAAAAGAAAGAAAAAGAAAAAGAGAAAGAAAACTCTTCATGACAACTGTCATGAAAGCTTTCTTGTGGTTTGCCTATTTATGCTCAGGTTTCTTTTTTTTTTTTAACAGTATGTAGCTTTTCTTTTTCTTTTCTTTTCTTTTTTTTTTCCTTTCTTTTTTTTACAGGCAGAGTGGACAGTGAGAGAGAGACAGAGAGAAAGGTCGTCCTTTTCCGTTGGTTCACCCCCCCAATGGCTGCTGTGGCTGGTGCACTGCAGCCAGCGCACCACGCTGATCCAAAGCCAGGAGCCAGGTGCTTCTCCTGGTCTCCCATGTGGGTGCAGGGCCCAAGGACTTGGGCCATCCTCCACTGCACTACCAGGCCACAGCAGAGAGCTAGACTGGAAGATGAGCAACCAGGACAGAATCCAGCACCCTGACTGGGACTAGAACCTGGGGTGCTGGCACCGCAGGTGGAGGATTAGCCAAGTGAGCCGTAGTGCCAGCCGCTCAGGTTTCTTAATATGCCCTAGTTCCATGTTTGATAGCTGTTCTGCTTTTCCCTCCTTTAATAGACAAAAAAATTCAAATTTCCATCTTGAGTTCAACTTCTATTTTGATCATTTAACATATGACTTAATTTTTCTGAATCTGGTTGCAAAAATACAGAAAAATGAGCACTAATTTTCAGGTTACTCAGGATTAGAAGAGACAGTACACATAAATGTATTCTTAGAGTAACTGACGATTGAAGTTGTATAGCATAAAAGCTATCTGTGGTGTGCGATTTTGCTTTAATGCTACCCCATGATAAGATTATCTCCCTACATCCTACCCTACACTACTGCTTTGGGGAGGATGGTGGAGGGAGGAGAAATGGGTGTTCTAAGCACTTCCTTATGTTGCCTCATTTAATCCCCAACATAACCAGTTCTCTAAGATAGAAACTGTTGTCTTTGCTCTTTTAGATAAGGACATTGAAACACAGTGAGACTACGTAATCTGTGGGCAATCTCAGTGCCAATCATGGAGCAGAGTTGAAAACCTGAGTCGTCCTGTCCCAGGATGTGTGTTTTCAGTCAGTAACAAAGAGCTGCCCCTGAGAGAATTGTGTATTTATGTTATAGAATTGATTCCATTTCATTGGATCCCACAGTGTACTTCTGTTATGATAGGCTTACACTCTAAATCAACTATTACACTTTTATGTACTCATCCTGCTTTTTTATTTTTGTTTTTAATTTTCTAAAGATTTATTTATTTATTTGAAAGGCAGAGTTAGAGAGAGAGAGAGACATAGACACAGAGAGATCTTCTATCCACTGGTTCACTCCCCAAATGATTGCAATGGCTGGAGCTAGGCTGGTCTGAAGTCAGGAGCCAGGAGCTTCTTCTGAGTCTCCCAAATGGGTGCAAGGGCCCAAGGAATTGGATCCTCTGCTGCTGCTTTCCCAAGCCATTATCAGGGAACTGGGTGGGAAGTGGAGCAGTCAGGACCTGAACTGGCACTCACATGGGATGCTGGTGTCACAGGTGGATGCCACAGTGCCAGCTCCTGTCTCTGCTTTCTTTAAGTCATTAGCAAGATTGAATCCATATTTCAATCCAAGTTTGCAGCAATTAATAATTAGATATTAGAAAACCCTTATTGTAATATAAATAGCCATTTCTTCCTAAGATTTCATATTCTATTTGACTATACAATATTTTAAAATTAATGAATGGCCGATAGTCTCCATAATCTTATTCAATTCTGTAAGAAAAAAACGTTTCACAAAAAAATTAATGAAATGATAAAACAGCTTCTCAGTTACAACCTCCATATGTCTTTGCTTCTCAGATTTAATCCCTGAGCTGCTTCGCAGGGATTTCCCCATGGGCTCCTAGAGCAAATCATCTGGAGTCCTTTGGAATTCTCTCAACTGGTGACTGGGAGATTGGTGGGTGGAGCCTGAGAGTCCAACCCTCCAGCTCTGATGGGGACCACCCTGAAGCTAACTGGCTCTCTGGCTTCTCCTTTGTGGTCAGATTGCTGCATCCAGGGGCTCTGCCTAAGAAACTGGCATCACTCGCTTCCCCTTTGATCTCCTTTCTCTGTCTGGAGTCCCCTCCTTGAATGTGAATACTGGGAAAGCAGCCCTCAGGTTGAGGAGAAAGAAGTCCTGAGAAGTGGCAGAGACTTGGAGTGAGTACACTGAAAGAATCCGTACTTTGGATTTGGCTTGTAACACGCCCAGCAAGTTTGACAGTCTTTTAAATGCATTTTTTGATTGACTCTCAAGTACTGTGGAGTCTCTGCATTCAGCTTCCCATTTCTAATATCTGAGTTTTTCATTTCTGTTCTTTAGACAAATTTGGGATGTAAATTTTTCATAAAGGGTTCACCGAATGGATAAAACTCCCAATAAATGGAGAGTTAGTGTAGCGTTTGTGGCCTTCTGACCTTCTTTTTTTAAGATTTATTTATTTCTTTGAAAGTCAGAGTTACACAGAGGAGAAGGAGAGGCAGAGAGAGAGAGATAGGTTTTCCATCCACTAGTTCACTTCCCAATTGGCTGCAATGGCTGGAGCTGCGCTGATCTGAAGCCAGGAGCCAGCATTTCTTCCCAGTCTCCCCCATGGGTGCAACAGCCCAAGGACTTGGGCCATCTTCCACTGCTTTCCCAAGTCATAGCAGAGAGCTGGACTGGAAGTGGAGCAGCAGGGTCTTGAGCCAGGGTCCATATGGGATGCTGGCACTGCAAGTGGTGGCTTTACCTGCTATGCACACATCTACTGAGACAACCCTAAGTATGAGACACAAGGCTCTTTGATCAAAGAATCCAATAGCAATCTGATACAAAATCAGAAATATCTAATGTATAGAAGTGACTCAAAGAAAATAATTAGAATTATTTCATAATCCAGCAAAAGAGTGACTGAAAGAGTTTATTTATTTCAAGAAAGAAAATAGTATGTTTCTAGATTGACAACTTTATTGGGCAGGGCTCTCCAGAAAAACAGAATGAATGAAAGAAACACTATAGGAACTAGTTTAGGTGGTTGTGGAAGTGATGACTCCTGCCAGACTCCTCAAGCTGGGGAGCCAGTGATGCTGGTCCTGTAGCTCAGTGCAAGTCTAAGGCTCTGAGAAAAGGAGCAACAGCATCTGAGGGCAGGAGATGCAGGTGCCAAAGCAGAGAGAATATGTTCATCCTTTCTCTGCCTTTCTGTTCTATTTGGGCCCTTGACACATTGTATGATGCCACCCACATTGATGAGGATGATCTACCTTTTTCAATCTTCTTATTCACATCTATTCTGGGAACATGCTCAAAAACACACTGAGAAATAGTATTTTACCATCTATCTGGATATCCCTTAACTCAATCAAGTTCACACATCAAATAACCCATCACAACGGAATTAGTTGGAGTTGGATCCATGATGTCTCAGCTAGAAGGAGCAGTAGTTACAAATAGTATGAGATGTGCAATAGTGGGAATATTTGGGGAACTTCAGGTGCAACTTATATTGGGAAAATTAAGAGCCAAAGACAGAGTTTTCAGGAGTTGACACTGGAAAGGTTGGTATTGGAGCATTAAATGCTGTGACCATAGTATTGCTGTGGGTCATTCATGAAGTCCTTTAATTAGAGGTCAGACACACTCAGAGTTGTCTTTGGTCAGTTCACTGCAGTTTCTGTGCAGATAACACTCTAGAAGGAGCAAGGGTAGAGGAAAAGTAGACCACTTGGAAGGTATAATGAAGAAATTAGATGGTCTTATGGAAAGACAGTTGGGTAAGGAACAAGAAGGAGATGATGAATTCAAGAGCTATTGAATAGGTGGATTGAGCAGAACTGGCAACTGCACCTAAGAAAGCTGATGTGACTTGGTTAAGTCAGAGGTGTTCAGTTTAGGAGCCATGTAGATGTTAGCCTGACACATTCAGTCAATACTACAGGGGCAGGTGTTTTGATGGTGGGTGGGGGAAAGGATGACCTTAGTTTCTTGGTTTTGTTGGAGATACTTTGTGAGATGCAGGAAAGAATGTCAAGTGTTTTCACATTCAGGATTCAAGCATCTAAAGAACAGTTTGCCAAAATGACTTCAAGCTGAAGCTGGAGTGCTGAATAGGGTTCACCTTTTAAACTGGAGGTTAGAGCAGGGTATAGCAACTATCAAGATGGGTGCACAGATTTCCAGCTTTGTTTTACAGTGAAAAGAATCATTTTTTTCAGTTGCAAGACTACTATAATATATTTAAGGATTCTACCCAAAAGATTTTATAGTCATTTTTAAAAACAGCAAGGTCAAGGGACTTGTAAGTTGTCCATGTATTACAGTGCAAGGCATTGACCTCAAAGTGTGGGCTCATGTTTCTTACTCTGCTGAGACATCAGAGCACCTCAGTTTAACAAACACATCGATAAATATACATTGATTACTGTTGTGCATTGAGTATTGCAGCAGTTCAAAGAAATGTCAGATGCTGTGGCTGCTCTCAGTGGATGAATAATGTAATTTGTGTGATAACATGTACATATAAAAATCTAAGTAGCATTATAAGCTATATGTGTTTACTCAGGAATTAAATGGGGAGCAAGAGTTGCTATTCCAGAGCTTGGAAAGAAACCTAGGATGAAATTCACCTAGGTTTTGAAAAAACATTGCTATCTGTTAGAATAGCAGCAATTTAAAACCATAGTTCTCATCTTATTACAATTTATTTTAAAATGTCATTGTTCATAATCGCTTGGCTTTGAATCAATCTGTCAAACAATGGAACATTTCTATGAGGCATTATGGCATTCTATAAGACTGTCTATGGAATGAACTGAAACTATTTATTTCCTCCTGTAGGAGCCACACCTCCTACAGTAACTGCCTAGGATCCCTGCGCAAACCCTGAGGGATGTTGTGTTCTTCTTAACAGTAAAAAGGACTGAGGTTAGTTGAAACAGTAACATGTCCAGAGATGTTTGGAGGAGGAGGAAAATCTCAGATTAGAAAGTAATAAACCAGGAAGAAACAAACCGCAGCAGGACACCACCTACCTTGCATTCATCCAAAGACACTCATACATATTCGGGAACCACTGTTTTTCCCTCTCTTCTTTACTCCTTTCTTCTTCCCTTCCTCTACCCCTCCCCCTTCTTTCTGTCTTCCATTAGTCAAATAGTGTGACAGGGGAAAGTGCATGACATATAAATCATTATCCAAGTAACTAATGACAATTGTGATAAATGCTCTGAAGAAACACAGGATGGTCAGATTTCACATTACAGAAGGTGTACACCTTCCCAGGGAGGTCAAGGAGCTGATTCCACAAAGAGTGACACTTAATTAGGAACCCGAAGGGCAGGTAGCAGGTAACTATGAAAAAAGCAGGAAAAAAAGTAATAATAACAGCACAAGGAAAACATCTGAAAGAAAAAGTGCTTAATGCATGGAAGAAATAAAAAAAAAAACCTACTGAGGTTGATTAAACCAGAAAACAAAGGGGAGAGTCATCACAGAGACTGAAAGGGCTGGAGTTCATGGACTCTTGTGGATTCACGCACATGGTTGGTAACGGCAATGGGACAGATGATAGGGACAAGGAGTCAGACACAAAAGCGAAAGCAAACACAGTGGTCATGTAGGAGCAGAAGTGGAATTCCTCTGTAATTGATTTTTCTGTGAATCTTGATATCATCCAAATGACCATGAATCCCTGGAGATTCTTCATCATTCTGGCTTGATGTACACATCTGATGGCTTCTGACTCCACCTTCAGAGCCATGGAAAACTCACCAACTGGTTCACCAAGTTCAAATTAAATACAGATAGCTTTGTGGTTTAAGATGCCTTTTGCCCTTGCCCTTGCTGGCGTGTTCTCTTTCTCCAGAACTTTCTTTCACCTCTGCCCTCCCCTGCAGGCCTGCCCCACCCACAAATGAATAAATAAAAACCAACCAGGCACACACACAAATCCACACCTTCTCTCCAACCAGAGGCCTCCCGACTCCATACCCCCCTGCTCCGCGGCATCTGTCTCATGCTCCATCCCCAGCCAGATTCTGCTTTGTTCAGGAACCTTGGCAAGGGTTCTTGTGAGGAAGATCATAGCATGAGATTTCTTTTTTTTTTTCTTTCTTTCTTTTTTTTTTTTTTGCAAAGAGGAAATGAGACGTTAGCAGACACAGGCTGAGTGGCCCTGGAGATACAGGTTACAGCACTAGGATAGCTAGGAAGCCTAACAACGGTCGTGTGTCCTCCTTCCACGGCTGCCTGTCCATCTTTTGTTTTCATGCCTGCAGACTCTTGAGAGCACAGAAGTGTGATCATCAGTTAAGGGTAAGAAAGACAGAAAGGTGACCACATTTCCCGAGGAAGCTCAGCTTGTTACAAGATCGCACGGCAGGAGTGACTGTGTGGCCCCCAAGATCCCTCTTGTGCAACCTATAGGTCCGTCCAGCGTTCTCTCTTCAATTGAAAGTTGAGCCTGTGGGGAAATGTTTGCACATTGACTTTTTTTTCTAGCACCCAGTTTTTGGCACTGTGCCACCAACCTTGGAGCCCTAGCACTGAAGATGAATGTGATGCTGGGGTCTTTAGGGTCACCTCCACTGTGCAATTGGCCAGGGAAAGATCTGGAATCCTAGGTGAGTGTCTCAGCTTTTCTCTTCAACAGACAAAGTTATTCTAAGCAAACCCCTCCCTCTAAATTTTCACTGATGAGGGAATAGTAAAGAATGCTCAAACCTGGTTTCACTTTGAAATGGGCCTTCCTGGAGGCACACCATTGTGGTGTGGGGGTAAAGCTTCCTCTTGCAACGCTGGCATCCATTAAGTACACTGGTTCATGTCCTGGCTGCTCCATTTCCAATCCAGCTCCCTTCTAATGGCCTGGAAAAAGCAGTGGAAGATGGTCCGAGTGCTTGAGCCCCTGCCAACCACATGGGAGACTCAACTGAAGCCCCTGGCTCCTGGCTTCTGCCAAGCCCAGCCCTGACCTTCGTGGTTGCCTGGAGAGAGAAATAGTACACGGAAGATCTCTCTCTGTCTCTGTCTCTGTCTCTCTCTCTCTCTGACTTTCAAATAAATAAATAAATCTTAAAAAAAAGAAATGTGCCTTCATTTGCTTTATTGTGGGATATATCCAAAATCATCCAATGAAACAATGGCTCTGTCTTGCTTTAAGCTTCCTCAACAATCACTTTGTCCTCATCCCCAGAAAGTTACTCACTAGCTCTTGTCCAGAGTGTATTTTGTCTATCTTCTGAGGGGTGGGAGGTATTCAGGTATTTTGACTTATCAAATGTCCTGTTGGATTGTCAGTGTATGAGACAAATAATAGTATATGCAGAAACAGGTGAAGGGAAATAAAATGTTTGAAGATTTCCGTAGGTCACTTATTTCAGATGATATTCAAGTAGGAAAATTATCAAAATAAAAGTGCAGTCACTGGCTGGCATTGTGGCTCAGGGGTTGAGCCACAGCTTAAGATACCAGCATCCTGATTTGATATTGGCGATTTGAGTGCCAGCTGCTCCACTTGAAATCCAGCTCCCTGCTAGTGTACCTGGAGAAGCAGCAGAAGATCGCTTGACAGCCTAGGTTGCTGCCAGCTATGTGGGAGATGCACATGGAGTTCTAAGCTTCAGATTTTTGCTTGGCCTGGCCTTGACTGTTGAGGTCATTTAGGGAATGAACAAGATAATGGAAGATTGTTCTCTCCTTATCTCTCCTTCCCTCTCTGTAACCCTGCCTTTGAAATAAATAAATCTCTATTTTTTAAAGATTCATTTACTTATTCATAAATCACAATTAGAAAGAGAGAGATAGAGACAGAGAAAGATCTTTCATCTGTTGGCTCACTCCCCAAATTACTCCATCAGGCAGAGCTGGGCCGGGCCGAAGCCAGGAGCCAGGAGCTTCACTCAGGTTTCCCATGTGGATACAGGGACCCAGGTACCTGGGCCATCCTCTACGGCTTTCCCAGGAGCACTGTCAGAGAGCTGAATCAGAAGAGGAGCAGCCGGCACTCAAACCGGCACCCACATGGGATGCAGGTGCTCCAGATGGTAGCTTTACACCCTGCACCACAAATGTGGCCCTTAAATAAATCTTTAACAAAAAAATGAGTCACTTTCATCAAGTTCTAACAAAATAAATGAATCAATCTGGAAGATGTAAAAGAGGAAGTCTCATGCATGGATGCCTGATAGCAAGAATTGTCACAAACGTCTCTACCAGAACCACAACCTTGCACAAGGCCAGCACAACCTTACGCAAAAAATACTTGTAAAAGGACATATGCCCAACAACTGACTGTTTAATCCTGTACTGATGCCACCCTTGTTATTGATCCTTGTAACCAAGGATTATTGCTTCAGCATAATTCATATAACCACCTCCCCCATCTTGCCTTAAAAGCTGTCCCCTTGCCCTGTCCTATTTGAATAGGCTCATGGCTCCATGTCATGTGTATCCTGTATTATAACATCTCTTTTTACTCCAGATATAAATCACCATTTGTCAGACAGTCTCTGTTTGTTATTTAGGGAGACAGAAGATAGCACCTTGTGCATAATCAAGAGTCAATTTTGAATCACAACATCTGTTTAAGTAAATAAAAATAAGTGAATACAATATGGAAAATGGGAGTAACAAGTTTCTAGGGGGCTTTCTTTGATGGATGCTTTTATAAGAAATGCTACTATTAAATAAAAAACCCTCCTAATCACATAATAATGGTTCCTGTCAGTTAGATTTAAAATTTGTAAGGCTCTACAAAGAAGCTGCTTTGTCCTTTGTCCTAAATTATCACGTCTGAGTTATAAATCATTAAGGGGTGCCTACAAGAATTAAGGTGGTACAGTTTGTGGATTCAAAAGACTTCCATGGCCTAGGCAGCACATGTCAAGAGCCTCAGGTGGTCACTGACATCATACATAAGAATGTTAATTGTTTTTTTATTTTTTATTTTCTTTTTATTTAGTAAATATAAATTTCCAAAGTACAGTTTATGGGTTACATTGGCTTACCCCACATAATTTCCCTCTCACTCGCACCCCTCATATCTCACACTCCCTCTCCCATTCCATTCACATCAAGATACATTTTGAATTCTCTTTATATACAGAAGATCAATTCAGTATATATTAAGTAAAGATTTCATCAGTTTGCACCCACACAGAAACACAAAGTGTAAAAATACTGTTTCAGTACTAGTTATAGCATTACTTCACATTGGACAACACATAAAGGGCAGATCCCACATGAGAAGTAAGTACACCGTGACTCCTGTTGTTGACTTGACAATTTGACACTCTTGTTTATGGCTTCAGTAATCTCCCTAGCCTCTAGTCATGAGTTGCCAAGGCTATGGAAGCCTTTAGGGTTCGCCGACTTTGATCTTATTCCGACAGAGTCATAGTCTCTCCTCCCTTCAGAGAAAGGTACCTCCTTCTTTGATGGCCCCATTCTTTCCACTGGGATCTCACTTGCAGAGATCTTTCATTAAGATCTTCTTTTTTTTTTTCCCAGAGTGTCTTGGCTTTCCATGCCTAAAATACTCTCATGGGCTCTTGAGCCAGATCCAAATGCCTTAAGCGCTGATTCTGAGGCCAGAGTGCTATTTAGGACATCTGCCATTCTATGAGTCTGCTGTGTATCCCGCTTCCCATGTTGGATCGTTCTCTCCCTTTTTGATTCTATCAGTTAGTATTGGCAGACACTAGTCTTGTTTGTGTGATCCCTGTGACTCTTAGACCTATCAGTGTGATCAATTGTGAACTGAAGTTGATCACTTGGACTAGTGAGATGGCATTGGTACATGCCACCTTGATGGGATTGTATTGGAATCCCCTGGCAAGATTCTAATTCCACCATTTGGGGCAAGTCCGATTGAGGATGTCCCAAATTGTACATCTCCTCCCTCTCTTATTCCCACTCTTATATTTAACAGGGATCACTTTTTTTTTACTTTTTTTTTGACAGGCAGAGTGGACAGTGAGAGAGAGACAGAGAGAAAGGTCTTCCTTTGCCGTTGGTTCACCCTCCAATGGCCGCCGCGGTAGGCGCGCTGCGGCCAGCGCAGCGCACTGATCCGATGGCAGGAGCCAGGTGCTTCTCCTGTTCTCCCATGGGGTGCAGGGCCCAAGGACTTGGGCCATCCTCCACTACACTCCCTGGCCACAGCAGAGAGCTGGCCTGGAAGAGGGGCAACCGGGACAGGATCGATGCCCCGACCAGGACTAGAACCCGGTGTGCCGGCGCCACAAGGTGGAGGATTAGCCTAGTGAGCCACGGCGCAGCCCAGGGATCACTTTTCAATTAAGCTTTAAACACCTAAGAATAACTGTGTGTTAATTACAGAGTTCAACCACCAGTACTAGAACAACAACAAAATACTAAAATGGATAATGTATTACATTGTGCATCAACAGTCAGGACAAGAGCTGATCAAGTCACTGTTTCTCATAGTGTCCATTTCAATTCAACAGGTTTCCCCTTTGGTGCTCAGTTAGTTGTCGCCGATCAGGGAGAACATATGATATTTGTCCCTTTGGGACTGGCTTAGTTCATTGACCATGATGTTTTCCAGATTGCTCCATCTTCTTGCAAATGACTGGGTTTCATTGTTTTTGACTGCTGTATAGTATTCTATAGAGTACATGTCCCAAAATTTCTTTATCCAGTCTACTGTTGATGGGCAATTGGGTTGGTTCCAGGTCTTAGCTATTGTGAATTGAGCTGCAATAAACATTAAGATGCAGACAGCTTTTTTGTTTGCCTATTTAATTTCCTTTGGGCAAATTCCAAGGAGTGGGATGGCTGGGTTGTATGGTAGGGTTATATTCAGGTTTCTGAGGAATCTCCAGACTGACTTCCATAGTGACTTAACCAGTTTGCATTCCCAGCAACAGTGAGTTAGTGTCCCTTTTCCCCCACATCCTCTCCAGCATCTATTGTTGGTAGATTTCTGAATGTGAGCCATTCTAACTGAGGTGAGGTGAAACCTCATTGTGGTTTTGATTTGCATTTCCCTGATTGCTAGTGATCTTGAACATTTTTTCATGTGTCTGTTGGCCCTTTGGAGTTCCTCTTTTGAAAAATGTCTATTGAGGTCCTTGGCTCATCTCTTAAGTGGGTTGTTTGTTTTGATGTTTTAGAGTTTCTTGATTACTTTTTAGATTCTGGTTATTAACCCTTTATCTGTAGCATAGTTTTCAAATATTTTTTCCAACTCTGTTGGTTGCCTCTTCACTTTCCTGACTGTTTCTTTTGAAGTACACAAATTTCTCAATTTGAAGCAATCCCAAATGTTAATTTTGGCATGACTGCCAGTGCTTCTGGGGTCTTTTCCAAGAAGTCTTTGCCAGTACCTATATCTTGCAGGGTTTCTCCAATGCTCTCTAATAATTTGATGGGGTCGGGTCATAGATTTAAGTCTTTATTTAAAATCAAATGATTGCTGTTTTTATGTCGGTACAGAAAACTAATCATTAAAATCATTTGACTAAATGAAAACTTAAAATAAGCTCATTGACAGAAAAAACCAACTTTTTCTAATGGACTGCTCGTTTCCTACAGTAGCTGGTTTGAAACAAATGTACAGAAAACAAACTATGCTAACAGGAGATGAAATAATTTCAGAAATTACTACAATATGACATAATTATTCTTTCACTTACATACAGAAAAATAAAAACACAGAATGATTTGTTACCTGGATTGAAGACTGTATTCTAATCACTGACCAGGTCTAAGTTTACACTAATGTACAGTTGTTTGAAATAAGTTATACAGAAAGTTTTATGTAACAGTTGTTTTCTTTTAAAGTGTAAATAGTTTTTCAATACCATAGGTCTGTGACTCAGAATGTCAAATTACAGCATTATTGACAGCAGATTCTATGGCAGGAAAGCAGTATTTGGTCTGCTATAAAGGAAAATCAAGAAAGAACACTTTTTTTCTTGAGGGGAGAAAAGAATATTAAACAGAAATGACAGCAGGGAAAAGTCTGGTCCCAAAATAAAAGGGCCATTATTTGAAGAGAACAATATTACTCTTTACTGACACTTAAAAGCATTATTCCTACTACTAGGAATAATGTAATACCTTCTCCTTCTTAGGCTTTACAGTCATTACATATGAGTGCATATATAAAAATACCAGACAGTGCATGGTGACTAAGCAACTTCGGAATAAATCCACAGACTAAGTCACAGCATGCAAAAATCTTATATCTTAACTGCTTATTCATATCTGCATAAATTTTCCTTAAGCATACTGTTAATTTTCAAATCATGCAATAAAAAATCTGACTGAAGTATTTTATTATTTTGCTAAGTTACAGTTAAGAAAAAGAAGCTAGCTGCTTCACCTATATTAATACCAGTATATTGTGGATCATATTTTACAAATACACGTATAGAAACTGAATTTCAAGATTACTGAAAAAAATTATTGAAAACAAGTTTATGAGTAATAAACATTAATCAGAACCATGTACTGTGGTATATTTACCACACAGTTTAATATGTAGCAAAAATGAATGCTTGATATTTCTGAACTGTGTTAATTTTTCTGCTGTATTTCAACTAACCAAACAATGTTAAGAATGCATCTTTATAAATGGGTGCTAATTGGTAATGAAAATAATTTAGTAATGGACTATATAGGATGTTAATAATGAAGCCATATGTTTATGTCTGGATTTAAAAATTTTAAACAATCATTTACTGAGTAATTTTGCTTTACCTTAAAGAACATAAACTGTTGTTTCAGTTATATAAGTCAGCAAAATCTTATTTATGGCAAGAAATATTCCATTGAAATGTTATGCTGTAATGTGGGAAAATGTAAATGTTTTCCACAGTTTCTATCAATGTGAAATAAAATTTAATTCTGAAAAAAAAAAGATTTAAGTCTTTAATCCATGTTGAGTGAATTTTTGTGTAAGGTGAAAGGTAGGGGTCTTGCTTCATGATTCTGCACATGGAAATCCAATTTTCCTGCACCATTTATTGAATAGACTGTCCTTACTCCAGAGATTGGTTTTGGATACTTGATCAAATATGAGTTGGCTGTAGATGTTTGGATTGATTTCTGGTGTTTCTATTCTGTTCCATTGGTCTATCCATCTTTTTCTGAACCAGTACCATGCTGTTTTGATAACAACTGCCCTGTGTATGTCCTGAAATCTAGTATTGTGATGACTCCAGCTTTGTTTTTGCTGTACAAGATTTCTTTAGCTATTTGAGGACTCCTGTGTATCCATATGAATTTTAGCATCATTTTTTCCAGATCTGAGAAGAAGGTCTTCGGTATCTTGATTGGTATTGCATTGAATGTATAAATTGCTTTTGGGAGAATGGACATTTTGATGATATTGATTCTTCCAATCCATGAGCATGGAAGATTTCTCCATTTTTTGGTATCCTCTTCTATTTCTATTTTTAAGGTTTTGTAATTTTCATTGTAGAGATCTTTAACGTCCTTGGTTAAGTTTGTTCCAAGGTATTTGATTGTTTTTGTAGCTATTGTGAATGGGATTGATCTTAGAAGTTCTTCCTCAGCCATGGCACTGCCTGTATATACAAAGGCTTTTCCCCATTCAGTAGGATGTTGGCAATGGGTTTTTCATAAATTGCTTTGATTGTATTGAGGAATGTTCCTTCCATACCCAGTTTGCTTAGAGTTTTCATCATGAAAGGTGTTGTATTTTATCAAATGATTTCTCTGCATCTATTGAGATAATCATATGGTTTTTCTTCTGCAGTCTATTAATGTGGTGCATCACATTGATTGTTTTGCGAACATTGAACCATGCCTGCACACCAGGGATAAATCCCACTTGGTCTGGGTGGATGGTCTTTCTGATGTGTTGTTGCATTCTATTGGCCAGAATTTTATTGAGGATTTTTGCATCTATGTTCATCAGGGATATTGGTCTGTAATTCTCTTTCAATTCTGCATCTTTTTCCAGCTTAGGAATTAAGGTGATGCTGGCTTCATAGAAAGAATTTGGGAGGATTCCCTCTTTTTCGATTTTTCTGCATAGTTTGAGAAGAATTGGAGTTAGTTCTTTGAATGTGTGGTAGAATTCAGCAGTGAATCCATGTGGTCCTGGGCTTTTCTTTGTTGGGAGGGCCTTTATTACTGTTTCAATTTCTGTGTCAGTTATGGGTCTTTTTAGGTTTTCTATGTCTTCCTGATTCAATTTAGGTAGGTTGCATGTGTCCAGGAATCTATCCATTTCTGATAGATTTCCATGTTTGTTGGCATACAAGTCCTTGTAGTAATTTCTGATGATTCTTTTTATTTCTGTGGTGTCTGTTGTTACGTTTCCTTGTTCATCTCTGATTTTATTGATTTGGGTCTTTTCTCTTCTTTTTTTAGTTAGTTGGGCCAATGGGGTGTCAATTTTGTTTATTTCTTCAAAAAACCAGCTCCTCGTTTGGCTGATTTTTGTAATGTATTTTTGGATTCAATCCTGTTGATTTCTTCTCTGATTTTATTTATTTCTCTTCTCCTACTAGATTTGGGTGTGGTTTGCTGCAGATTTTCTAGATCCTTGAGATGAATTGAAAGCTCATCTATTTGGTGCCTTTCCAATTTCTTGATGTAGGCACCTGTTGATATAAACTTTCCTCTTAACACAGTACTATTGTATTGGGGTCTAAGTCTCCCTTTAAGTCCCTTAACAAATCTTTTAAATAAACCAGTGCCCTGTAATTAGGTGCATATACATTGATAATCGTTATATCTTCCTGTTGAATTGATCCCTTAATCATTATATAGTGCCCCTCTTTGTCTCTCCTAACAGTTTTTGTGGTAAAATTTATGTTGTCCGATATTAAGATGTCTACGCCCGCTCTTTTTCATTTCTGCTGGCATGGTATATCTTTTCCCGCCTTTCACTTTCAGTCTGTATGTATCTTTGTTGGAAAGGTGTTTCTTGTAAGCAGCAAATAGATGGGTTTTGTTCCTTAACCCAATCAGCCAATCGGTGTCTTTTTTACTTGACAGTTCAGGCCATTAACGTTTAATGTGACTATCGATAAGTAGTAACTTTGCCCTGTCATTTGCCAAATATATTTTCTAATATATGGCTTCAGATTCCTGTGATGTTTTGCTGTGAGGTTTCCTTCCTTTACCTTTTTTCATATTGGTGACCGTGTTTCTGTGTTTCTGCATGTAACACATCTTTAAGCATCTTTTGCAGGGCTGGGTGAGTGGCGACGAATTCTTTCAATTTATGTTTGCTGTTAAAGGTCTTTATTTCACCTTCATTCACAGATGAGAGCTTTGCAGGATATAATATTCTGGGCTGGCAGTTTTTCTCTCTTAGTACCTGGGCTATATCTTGCCATTCCCTCCTAGCTTGTAGGGTTTCTGAGAAGAAGTCAGCAGTGAGTCTAATTGGAGATCCTCTGAGAGTAATCTTACATTTCTCCCTTGCACATTTTAGGATCTTTTCTTTATGTTTCACTGTGGTGAGTTTCATTACGACGTGTCGTGGTGAGGATCTCTTTTGGTCATGTTTATTAGGGGTTCTATGAGCTTCCTGTACTAAGATGTCTCTGTCTTTCTCCAAACCTGGGAAATTTTCTGCTAGTATCTCACTAAAAAGGCCTTCTAATCCTTTCTCCCTCTCCATGCCTGCAGGAACTCCTAGAACCTGAATGTTGGGTTTTTTAATAGTATCCTGTAGATTCCCAACAATATTTTTTAGATTTCTAATTTCCTCTTCTTTTCTGTGGTTTGACTGTATGCTTTCCTGTTCTCTATCTTCTAAGTCCGATATTCTCTCTTCTGCTTCACCCATTCTGTTTTTAAGGCTCTCTAATGTGTTTGTCATTTGATCTGTTGAATTCTTCATTTCATTATGGTTTCTCGTCACTATCACAGTTTCATGTTCTACTAGTAGTTTCATTTCATTTTGATTCCTCCTTAATATTTCATTTTCACGAGAGAGATTTTCTATCTTGTCCATTAAGGATTTCTGTAGTTCAAGAATTTGTTTTTGAGAGCTTCTTACTGTTCTTATCAATTTTTTGAGATCTACTTCTTGCATTTCTTCTATCTCATCATCTTCATAATCTTGGATTGGGGTGTCTTTTTCATTTGGGGGCATCATAGTGTCTTCCTTGTTCTTGTTACCTCAGTTTCTGCGTTTGTTTTACATTGTGGAGATATTCTTTGGTTTCTTCGGTATGGTGTTTTTTCTCATTATACTATGACTCTATATTAAGTGGACTGTCTGCTTTTGATGGATCCTTAGAGGCTGTGATGGGTGTGGCCAGAGAGCTCTGTTTGGTTCTTCAGGGTTAAGGGTGTGCCAAAGGTGACTCACCCAGATTGTTCTCTAGCTGTCTCTCTCTCTCTCTCTTTCTCTCTCTCTCTCTCTCTTTTCACTCAGTTGGGAAGTAATTCCACACAGCTGAGTGGAATTGAAAGATGTATGAAATCTGGTTCCAGTGGGTATTCATCTGCTTTACCCCTGGGACCACACAAAGAGTTTATGCAGCCCTCAGTGTAGTCTCAAATTTCTCCACAGTCTCTCACTGGGTTGCCAAGGTTACCAAGTTTGTGCACTCAGTGAGTTCTCTCGCCTCCCCTCAGATTTTCACAGTCTCAGATCATTAGCTCCACACTTTCACTAGGTCCTAACCTCCTGTTATTTCTCCCCACCAGAGTCAGGTTTTTTTGCTTGGCTAATGGCGGGTGCTGCTTTACATACGTAAAATGGTGCCTGCTCTTTGTCTTGCTTGGCTTTGTAAGGTGAGTGGAAAGAGATGCTAGTGTCTGTGCCGGTTCCCTTTATTTATTAGTTTTTTTTCTCTTCTCCGGTAAGCCTGGTGAACTTTCCCCAGTGGGACTTCAGGCCTTATTCCCTCTAGGCTCTTTCTGCCTTTCCTCTCCAATGTCTCTGGTTACTGAGGTTTTTGTAAAACCTCCCCTTCCAGCGCTGGCGTGCAGACTCTGCAGCTGAGCTTCCACGTGGTGGGCGACCTTGCTCTCCCCATAGGTCCTCCGAGTCACATCCACTAGATCCGGAATAGTTTCATCTGCAATTTTTTCCTGAGCCTTTTCCTGAGGCTACAGTAACTCCACTTTTATTAAACTATCTTTTCCCAGACTATTGATGTGTGCCCTCACTATTCCACCATCTTTCAAGAGTGTTAATTGTTAAATTAACCACAGGAGTCACTGTGCCCTGATTCCCCATGCAGGACCTCTGTCCTTAATGAGTTATATTATGAGCATTAACTGTAAAATTTGTTCTCAAGCAGTTTGTGTGTGTTGTGTGCGTGTGTGTGTGTGCAAATTGTAGAAATCTTTACCTCGTTTAGAGTTGACCTTCTGTGTACAAAGTTAAATGAAATTGAATCTTAATGGAGAATGAGACTGGAGAGGGAGAGGGAGGAGGATGGGAATGTGGGTAGGAGGGCTGATATGGTGGGAAGAATCACTATATTCCTAGAGTTGTACTTATGAAATTTGTATTCCTTTAAAAATAAATGTTAATTAATTTAAAAACAAAGGTGGTACAATTTGCAGGATGCAGCTTTAACAAGGGCACCAGGTTGGCTCCCACCATGGCTGGCAGACTTGGAGACTTGTCATGGACAGAGTGCTCTTGCCTTAGAGACGCGCTTGGCTGAGGTCTGAGGCAAAGGGGTGCTCATTCACACAGTCATTGCCCTTCATTTGCCATCTATCACTCAACTGTGAAGTATCTCTGATTGGTTTTACTCAGCACCCTCCCCCAGCTCCCTCAAAACAAAACAAACCACCACGACCAAACCTGAGAGCTCCAGCAGCTAGCACAGGAATAAGCACTTGGGTGTGTATGTCGCTTCTTTTAAGTGAAAATATTCCTCCTCCAGAAAGTCTGATGTGTCTTTATCTTTTCCATTATGCCTACTCATTTGTTTCTTCCGGCCTCTCTAGACTCTGCAATACATGGCTGCGATCACTGCACATTCATTTGCAATGAAATTCCATTACAACCAAAGCAGCATGTCTCCTGACATTTGCCTACTTCTGAGGAATTTGACCAGTTGTTTATTCTAAAACCAAAACCAAGCATGAAACAATACAGGTACAGCACCAGGATTTGGAAGGCTTTGTTCACATTGAGTAGCAATCAACCAGGCAAGTGTTAGAATTTCTTCAAAGTGTTTTTCAGAGAGCAGTCTTTGAAATCAGAGACTTACAGAGCCTGAGTGATGAGAGAGAACAGAATCTTTCCCAAGATACTCTTGGAGACCAGTAGAGTATTTTGGGAATAGAACTGTGTTGTGTGCACTCGGTGCTAGATCTTCAGTCCCACACCAAGTTCTGGAGGAGACTGTGGGCTGAAAGGTTGAAGAATGACTTAATAACAGAGCAAAGGGCTGGAACAACTATGCTGGGGACACAACAAATGAAAGCAGGAGTTATTAGTGTAGAGATAAGGATGCATTTTAAGGCAGTGAGTAGGTCACTAGGGAAGTTGTATAATCTTATCTAGTTCCCTCTGTGGCGGCTTCCCTGAATTTTGGAATCTGTCCTCCATGTATTATTCCTTTGAGCACTTAAACGTATATTGGATTTTGTTTGTCCCTTATGTGTTTCAAGTATGTCTTTCTTCTACTGTCATGTAAAATTGGCCCATGGTCTAGAAAAGTTAATATGATTTGGGGGACATATCTCAGTACTTTTTCTCCCATTGCTTCCTAACTAAAACCTCTTTGAAGTGAGCAGAGCAGGCTTCAGAATTCACACACCCACTGGAACACAGTGGAGAGAGTAAACTAAGGGAGGCTGCAATCGGATCCTGGATGCTCTAAATCAGAGTTGCTTCCCGTGGCCCATCCCTGGATGATTTCACAGTAAACCCTTGCTAAGAAATTTATGGATCAATAAAATAAGGTTCCCACTCATTGTAGGTTTTTATAGATAAAGACGTAAGTGGGGCCAGCACTGTGGCATAGAAGGTTAAATCTCTGCCTTCAGTGTCAGGTATCCCATATGGGCACCAGTTCAAGTACTGGCTGCTCTATTTCCAATCCAGCTCCCTGCTAATGTGCCTGGGAAAGCAGCAGAGGATGACCCAAATCTTTTGGCCCCTGAATCCACGTGAGAGGCCCAGAAGAAACTCCTGGCTCCTGGCTTCAGCCTGGCCCAGTCCTGGTTGATGCAGCCATCTGGGGAGGGAACCAGCAGATGGAAGATTCTCTCTCTCTCTCTCTCTCTCTCTCTCTCTCTCTATCTCTCTCTCTCCCCTACCCCAGCTCTCCTTCTCTGTACTCTGACATTCAAATAAATAATTAGATCTTAAAAAAAAACAAAACAGAGAGTTACAGAGAAGCAGAGGCAGAGAGAGAGAGAGAGAGAGAGTGAGAGAGAGAGAGAGTGAGACAAAAGACTTCCAATCACTGTCTCACTACCCAAATGGCTGCAATGGCCGGAACTGGGCCTATTTGAAGTCAGGAGCCAGGAGCTTCCTATGGTATCCCATACAGGTGCAGAGGCCCAAGGACTCAAATCAGCATCCATTTGGGATGCTGGCACTGCAGGTGGCAGCTTTACCTGCCACGCTACAGTGCTGGCCCAATAAATAAATCTTAAAAAAAAGCAGACATAAACTTATTGGTCTTTAATATTTCACTCATGATCTAAGAATCAAAATTACAGAACTTTTTAAAGCATGTGAATTTTCATAAAGATATCCACCACTTCTTTCCTATTTTTAGGCTCCCTTTAATGCTCTGAAGATAGTGGTTAAATATATGTACCACAAAGGATAAAAATAAGAATCTCATCTAGCTCTATGAAATTAGAACTGGAAACATTTTGTCCACTTGATAGAGTTTCCAGTGAACTATTGCTCCTAGTGGAATTTTAAAATTTCCATATTTAGTATAATTTTAAATACCTTTGTAAACTTTTTGGACTTCTTCCCCAGAGAGATTATAATTTAAATGTAATGACCCCCATTCTGATGACTTTCTTGGGCAAAGTTTTCACATGTCCTTTTGAAAATGTAGTTTTTGTACATGTAGAAGTATAGTCACTGTGCACTTACTCCCCATGTAGAATCTCTGTCATTAATGTGTTGTACTATGAGAATTAATGGTAAAACTAGTCTTCAAACAGTACTTTATATCTTGGGTGTCTGTGTGGGTGCAAACTATTGAAATCTTAGTATATACTAAGTTGACCTTCTGTATATAAAGATAATTAACAATGAATCTTAATGAAGAATGGGATGGGAGAGGGAGTAAGAGATGGGATGGTTTGCAGATGGGAGGGTGGTTATGTGGGGGGAAAAAACCACTATAATTCAAAAGATGTACTTTCAAAATTTATACTTATTAAATAAAAGTTTTCTTAAAAAAGGATATTCAAATGCTACCTTTCACATTTCTTCCCTTCCAGGTGCATTCCTTTCAGACTCATTCCACACTCGTTTCATCAGTAACACACGTATGTGCCATTGTCATTTTTTATTTCTTTGTCTCTTTTCCCATAGTCACTTTTTTTTGACAGAGGTAGACAGTGAGAGAGAGAGAGAAACAGAGAGAAAGGTCTTCCTTTCATTGGTTCACCCCCCAAATGGCTGCTATGGCCGGAGCTACACGGATCCGAAGCCAGGAGCCAGGTGCTTCTCCTGAGCTCCCATGTAGGTGCAGGGCCCAAGCACTTGGGCCATCCTCCACTGCCCTCCCCAGGGCACAGCAGAGAGCTGGACTGGAAGAGGAGCAACCGGGACTAGAACCTGGCGCCCATATGGGATGCCAGCGCTGCAGGTAGAGGATTAACCAAGTGAGCCATGACACTGCCCACCCCCCCATAGTCATTTTTGATGTTTCTCAATTCCTAACTGATGTCCACCTGCTGTTGGTCTCTAGGTGCTTACTACTGAATTTGGACTTTTCAGGTAGGTTGTGGTGAGATAGTTCTCCATTCACTCAAACTCAAACCAAAATCTACTCACAATTTTTTTAATTGTTGTATTATCTTACAAGCCTATTTCTGTCATGTTTCCTTTGATATTCCAATTTATTGCAATGAAGGGAAAGGTGTTGGAGGGCAGTGAGTTAAGTCACCCATCATGTGTAGGAGTTTATTTCTTAGTGAGAACAAATGAAAATAGATTGAAAATATAAAATAATGTGCTTAAGTTAAGATGATATGCACCTATAGGCAATAAATGTGGGTGACATAGTAAAGAATTTCATAATAATGGATTTTCTAAACCTGAAGTTGTAGATCTCACCAAACCTCTACATGAATGAGCAGCTTTCACCAAAACTGGTTCTCTGGTGTGTATTTTCAACTGTCATGACCTTGTATTCCAGTCTTTCGCTTAAAGATTTTCCTTTGTTTTATTCTAGGAGATTTTTATCTTTTCACTTTCCATTTAGGTCTAATTTTGTGAAGGGCGTAAGGCATGCGTGTAGACTTTGTTTTTCTTTTATTGCATGTGAATGTCTAGATATTCCTGGACTATTTGTCAAGACAAGCCTTTCTTGCTGAATTGTCTACTCCTCTGTGAAAGATCATTCACTATTGTATATGCAAGTCTATTTCTGGGTTCTCTATTCTTTCCAATTGATTTCTTCATGTCTTCCTTCACCAATACCAACCTGTCTTGATTATTGTAGTCTGAAAGTACGTCTTGAAGTGAAATGGTGCTAGATCTCCATCCTGTCTCTTCAGGATTGTGTCAGTTCTTGTTGACCGCTTGCCTTTCCATATCACCATCAGAATCAGTAAATAACTTGCTTGGAGGCAGACCAAGTTTTCATTGACTGTATCAATTACTTTAGGAAGAAAGAATCTTTGAGCATTATTGAGTCCTCCTATCCATGAATATGGAATATATATCTATTTAACTACATCTTATTTGATTTCATAGTTTTGACCCTAGTGGTTTTTGTAGTTTTTCTCTTGTAGATCTAGTACGTATTTTGGTATATTTATACTAAAGTATTTCTCTCTCTCTTTTGTTTCAAAGATTTCTTTATTCATAAGGCTGAAACCAGAAGCCTGAGATTACATCTGGGTTGCTCATGTGAGTGGCAGGGAGCCAACACTTGGGCAATTTTCTGCTGCCTTCCTGGGAGCATTAGCAGGCAGCTGGATCAGAAGTGGAGCAACCGGGACTTGAACTGGTGCTCATCTGGGATGCAGGTGGTACAGATCTTTGCCACCATGCTGGCCTCTGTTTTTCTTTTTTTGGCATTGGTAAATGGTATTGGATTTGTAATTGAAAATTCCAATTTTTTCACTGCTGGTGATTCACTGCTAGTGATGAGAAAGACACTCTTGCCTTGATCCTAAACTTAGTGGTAAAGCATCTAGTTTCATTATGCTTTTAATAGTTACATTTAATTGAATTTTAATACAAGCATCGAACCATTTTAAGGGCTACGGTAATACATTCCTGACTCCCAATATTAAGAGGTTTACACTTTTGAAGAAAAAAATAAGTAAGGGAACACATGTAGTAATGGGCCCTCCTCTTAATAATCTACACTGCTAAAATCCTATTGCACTCTGATAGCAGCATTCACAGACTTCTTCATTTCACTTGTTGCCTCTGCTCCTTTCTTCATCATCCTCATCATCTCCACTTTTCTAGGATTTTAACTCAATTAATTCCATGCACAGAGTCAAATACTTCCTTAATGTTGCTGGTTTTTCTCATCTGTATTTCATATTTCTCTTCTCTTCTCTTCTCTTCTCTTCTCTTCTCTTCTCTTCTCTTCTCTTCTCTTTCCTCCTCCTCCTCCTTCTTTTTTCTCCTTCTCCTTCTTCTTCTTTTGGTATTCTCACTTCACAAATTGCTTTCTTCTCTCATGTATTAGAAGAAATTATCGTTCTCTTTCCCCTCTGTATTTCGTTTTTTCTTTTTTTAAAGATGTATTTATTTGGAAGGCAGAGTTACAGAGAGAGAAGGAGAGAGAGAAATTGTCCACTCGCTGGCTCATTCCCAAATGGCTGCAATACCCAGAGCTGTGCCATGCCGAAGCCAGGAGCCTGAAGCATCTTCCAGGTCTCCCACATGGGTGCAGGGATCCTTGGGGCATCTTCTGCTGCTCTCCCAGGTGCATTAGCAGGGAGCTGGATTGAAAGTGGAGCAGTGTGGACTCTAATCGGCACCCATACAGGATGCTGGCACTGCAGATGGCAGCTTTACCCACTATGCTGCAGTGCTAGCCTCTTCTCTTTGTATTTCCACCAATAACTTTATTTCATTTTCAGAAGCTCTATCCATTATTTGTTCCTGTTTTTTCTTTATTTATATCTCTCTTTCTCAAAAAAAAACTATCTCCTGAATTTACTAATTATTCATAACACATTTTTCAGTACCAAAAGACCTGAAAGGATTAACTACAGTTTTCTTACTCTAACTGCATATCTTATTCATAATTCATCTCCTGATACCTAATGATTTTCCCCTGTTATTCTACAATGCTCATCAATGCTTACCTTCTTTATAGAGCCAGTCAGTTCCATTTTCTTTGAATGTCAGCAAATCTGACATTCTTAGACATACTTTGATTCCTACATCCTACTGAATATCACACCTTCTTAAGTCTTCTATCAAAATACATTTTTTTCATGCTCATGCTTTATTTCAACTTTATTACTTCCAAGGGCTTGCTTTCTCTATATCCTTAAGATAGATTTTTGCAAAATTCTGGCCTTCAGCTGCTTATTACCCTCCTTCTAATTTTGTTCTTCTCTTGAACTTGGGCTAGCTTTTAGGGAAAAAAATTCAGTTATTCTCAAGCTGTAAAAAATGCTTTCAGTACAAATCTCTATGCTTGGGCTCTCTTGGAACCTAAGCTGACAATTCCAATGGTCTTTTTGAGGTCCAGGCCACTGTAGTTGTTTGCATTTTATTCATTCTGGTCAAAATCAGACTTTTCTTGGCTTCTGCTGATAGACCAACCATTCCTTCAACTACAGACTTAACAGGTTTTATACAAATTTTCATTTGTTCTATCCAGTCAGTTATTGTATCTCTAACACCAGCAGACTTCAAACTGAATGCAGTTTTCTCTGACCTTTGAATCTTTATAATGTTAGTGTTCTCTTCTGTATGATTTTTTTCCAGAAGTTTTGAAAAAGTCATCTCCACTGCTGTTATAAGACACTCTAATCAATGCATAAATTCTTAATCCTTTTTTATAAATTCAGTGCTCATCATAGTAAGTTGGTAGGTACTAAAACAATATTTACTAAATTAACTGGAATTGAACCTCCTTTGATTTCCTTTCCTTATTCATTTCTAGCTCCCAATTAGAGTCTCATATTAAAAGAAGATGGCATTTTATTGGATTTTAAACTCTTATTCTGTCTCAAATCTTAATTTAGAGAAGCATAATGCCTTGTAATCAATTAGGGTATTAACAAAAGTTGTCAACTTGACACGATATTTGGTAATCTGTACTATATTAAAAATTAAAAGAGAAAAAAATTGTTATGATTAAAGTAAAAGCCATGTGATACAGACTCAATTTAAGCATTTATATGCTGTGGTTGAAAAGACAGTTTTATTCAATGTTTCCTCTTGCCATCTCCTATGACTCTCTGCAAAGATGCCTTCAGGGCTGAGAATTTGCATGCTTGTTCTCAGTGCAGTCTGGTCATTGTTAAGGTAATTAGGTATGGAAAAGTAGTGGGTTTCTACAGTTAAGACATTAAAGTATTGTTGCTGTTTTCTCTTATTGTTGGATAAAGTAATAAGATTTACAAAAATCTAGTCATGGCTTAGTTTCATGCCAATGCGTTTTGAAAGAAAAATTCACAGGAATGCATTCTGTGACTGCTGCTCTGAATACAAGTAGAATCTATGTGGAAGCCCTTATCACAGATCTGGGCCATGTACTCCTTTCCAACAGCCCAGGGAAGTTAATAATAAGAGTGCAGATGACCATCTCTGGTTTCTGAGATGCCAGGCCACAGCTGCCAGGGTGAACCCCAAGAATATAAAGTGATATAAAAATAATCTTATTTGATGATGAAACTTGACAGTGTCTTCTTGGGGGATGGCAAACAGGGAGCTGCCAAGTCACTCTCAGCCATGGTTTTTGTTGGATCAAAGAGTATTTTTCACATTCTTGGCCAAAACAAAATTTTTAAATCTAGGTTCAATATCAACACTTAAGAAATTATGAGATTTCACATTAAACTCTGTCTTTCATCTCATAGCAAACCTGTGTTTCTGGCAAGCATATTCACAGGATATGTTAACCCTTTCATCATTGAACAGTGTTATCTTTCACATCATCTTCAAAACTAAGCGAAGAACCAGCTCCCTTGAGCCTCCCACATGGTCTCCTTTTCACTAATCAATGGTCTGCATGGCTCCTACTGGGTTGAAGTAAGTGATCTCTGGCTTATATCTGGCTTGAGAAACCCCCTGGGGGTTACCACAATGTCTCAAGTAAAATCTTGGTTACCAGGGGCTGGTACTGTGGTGCAGCTGGTTAAAGTCCTGGCCTGAAGTGCCGGCATCCTATATGGGTGGTGATTCTAGTCCTGGCTGCTCCACTTCCGATCCAGCTCACTATTATGGCCTGGGAAAGCAGTAGATGATGGCCCAAGTCCTTGGGCCCCTGTACCCACATGGGAAACCTGGAACAAGCTCCTGGCTCCTGGCTTCGGGTCGGCACAGCTCCAGCCGTTGCGGCCATCTGGGGAGTGAACCCGCAGATGGAAGACCTTTCTCTCTCTGTCTTTACCTTTCTCTGTAACTCTGTCTTTCAAACAAATAAAATAAATCTTTTAAAAAAAATCTTGGTCACGAGAAAGGAGGAGTTTATTTGTAAGAGAAAAATAAATTGCATGCAATGATGACCAATTATCTATGCCTAAGTTGGAAGAAGGCAACTTATTCATTGATATAACTTGAGAATCAATGAAAAATTCTTAAGCCACAACATACAGTTACCATTAGTTTATCTCAGCTTGATAGTCTCAAATTCAACGATATTTTAAATGAAGACAGTATGTCATCCTTAGGAAAGGTGAGTTAATTGGCAATTCACTTGTATCAGATTCACAGGAAAAGATGCAGTGTCAGGTTTTCAGAAGCATAATTTAGAATTGGAATTCTTACTTTTGCACTCTGTGAGATCTTAAGAGAATTTTGAATTCTTCTCTGAGAATCATAATTTTCTTCTCACCTTTACAGGAAGAATGGGCCCACTTTTCTTATCAAGAGTTGGTAAGGATTAAAAATCACATGTTTAATGATTTCCACAGAGTAAGCATAAAAGAAAAATGTTGTGATTTCTGTCCTTGTGGTTATTCTTGGTTTTTATAAAATGTTTAAATTTATGTGAGAGAGGGAAATAGAGATGGAGATAGAGCTAGAGATGGAGATGAGATAGATTTATAGATAGATATAGAGACAGAGATAGAGAGATAGAGATTGAGAAAGAGAGACTCTCATCTGCTGGTTTACTCCACAAATCCCTACATTTCTGGGACTGGGCCATGCTGAAGCCAGGAGTCAGGAACTCAGTCTGGGTATCTCAAGTGGATGGCAGGAAACAAACTACTTGAGCCATCACCTGTTGCTTCTCAGAGTATCCATGAACAGGAAGCTGCTGTTGGGAACAGAGCTGGGACCCAAAATCAGTCACTTGATAAGCATGAATCCAAAGTGGTGATTTAACCTCTATGCTAAATGCCCAACCCTGTTATAAAGATCACAATCAGGGCTGGTGCTGTGGCTCAATAGGCTAATCCTCCACCTACCTGTGCTGGCACACTGGGTTCTAGTCCCGGTCGGGGCACCGATCCTGTCCCGGTTGCCCCTCTTCCAGGCCAGCTCTCTGCTGTGGCCTGGGAAGGCAGTGGAGGATGGCCCAAGTGCTTGGGCCCTGCACCCCATGGGAGACCAGGAGAAGCACCTGGCTCCTGCCTTCAGATCAGCGCGGTGCACCAGCCACAGCACGCTGGCTGTGGCAGCCATTGGAGGGTGAACCAATGGCAAAGGAAGACCTTTCTCTCTGTCTCTCTCTCTCTCTGTGCACTCTGCCTGTAAAAAAAAATCACAATCGGAATGTAGTGATAAATCTTGATGGGATGGGTTACTAATGTATCAACTTCTTTATTTCAAAATCTTTTAGAAACTAGATAGTAAACTGAAGAGCATGTCCACCAATAATTTAAAAATATGTAAGCAAATCAGTCTTAAGGACTGAATTTGGAAAAAGTGTGATCAGAGATGGGAGAACCAAATGAGCTGTAAAAGGAAGCCTTGAGATTGAGGCACGTTTGGTTATGGATTCCCTTATAAATAGGAACTTCTATCCCTTTCCAGATTCTGGCTTGATGAATGACTTCAATGAAAGATTGCTGATTGCAAACATGTAAAAGTAATTGGTGAGTGGAGGAAGAAGAATTGAAAGGAATTTACAAGAGCAAAATATATCTTTATTCACTTTCTTTTTAAAAAATATTGGCCGTGGTTATCTCATAGAGTTGGCCAAGATTTTCTATCGGAAAAACATGAAATTCTCATCAAATTTGATGATGGCCTTTTATAAAATCTTCCAGGATCATCCTTTTTATATTTGAACTCCTAATTATTCTCTGATGTATAAAACTAGGCAGTGACAGATGGAGAGACCAAGTGAACTTGAAGGTCTCTAGTCTCACAATTGCCTTTATTTTCTAACAGAGTCTGCTAAGACTGATATCACATCTAGTTCTCACACACTTCTCTGCTTCCTTAAGGATGTGAGGGTACTCATCGATAACTCATTTACAGAGTCTTTGGTCCTTACTCTCTGTTCCACCTTTTAGGAGAAGGAAATATATTTCTCATGTATTTTGCAAAGTTTTTTCTTTGAAGGTGGGCTGTAGGAAACAGGACTTAATGAGATTGTCTCCTTTTGAAACCTAGATACAACTCTAGATTATGACTCTCCTGAGTCTAGATTATGACTCTCTTCTCAAGTTCATTTACAAAAACAGAAATCATGCTCCTATGACCCCAGCTTTAGTCTCTTTGGAGTAATCACACAGGGTTGTGTGTTAGGTAGAGCCCAAGCCAATGGCCTACAAATGAAGCATTGTATACAGGAAAGGGCATGGGCACTTAGAACATCCTGACCTGCGGAAAGGGGAGGGTTGTGGGTGGGAGGGAAGTTTTAGGAGGGGGAAGCCATCATAACCCATAAGCTGTACTTTGGAAATTTATATTCATTAAATAAAAGTTTAATAAAAAAAAGATTTAAAATCTAAGATAGTCTTGTCTATTTTAACTCTTCACAGTAATAGTTGAGTTTTCTTCTAGAAAATGAGCCACTGAAAAGAAAATTCCTGTTTGTTTTTTACTTTACCCTTCATCTTTAGATATTCAATAAATACTTGATGGATGAAGGAACAGTCTTTTCTTGTCCAAGAACAAGGAGACAAACCCTGAAATTTCCAGTAGGTATGAGTCACAATGGGTGGTGTAGAGACTTACATATAGGATTCCCCTTCACCTTTGCAGCAACATTGC
Source organism: Lepus europaeus (assembly GCF_033115175.1). Lineage (NCBI taxonomy): Eukaryota > Metazoa > Chordata > Mammalia > Lagomorpha > Leporidae > Lepus > Lepus europaeus. The sequence continues at coordinate 79,461,429 of NC_084840.1, read as the reverse complement.
ATGACTAGTGATCTCATATGTTTTATGCATGTATGTATGCATTCGAAAGACAGAAAAAGGGAGAGAGAGATCCATCTATTGGTTCACTCCTCTGGGGCTGGGCCACACTGAAGCTAGAAGCCAGGAAATCAATCCAGGTCTCCCATGTGAGTGGCAGGGACCCAACTGCTTCAGCCATTACTACTACCTCCCAGGATATTCATCAACAGGAAGCTGGAATCAAGAACATGAGTGGGACTTGAATCCACACCCTTCAATAAAGAATGGAGGTATGTCAACCAGCATCTTATCTATTAGAATAAATGCCCACCTCTATCATATTTTTTAAAAATATGATTTGTCTGTTGATAGAATTAAGAATTTGTCCACGCAAAGGAGTTTGTTTCTTAGGGTGATTTGATATTTGATAAATGGCCAATCATACCCACTGTACAACCCTTATAGATTTCAGTATTAAAGTGTGAAAATGTCTAAACAGGTTCTCAGATTCTTGGAGAAAAGTGAAAATGCTCCTCATTTTGCTGAGATTGGCTCCTACAGACTGAGGTAAACTGAGGCACTCGGACTGAGTTGATGAAATGAATGTGAGCCAAGAAGGAAGGTATTAACAGGCAGACAGATTGGTGTTAATCCTTCTCAGACTTTAATGCCTTGTCCTCAGGGAAGCAGTGTGTTTTTCCTTTAGTTAGTTTGGTTTGTTGTGTTTTCTTTAATCTTGACATGTGGCAGAAATCACATTTGCGGATTTGCAACATCTATGCAACCTTTGGCTCATCTCCTTTTCAAATGTCTCAGCATCCTGATGGCATTTATGGCTTTGTTGAGCCCCAGTCATGAGCCTCATCCTGGTGTATTCTAGAGTTTTAATGTTTTAACTGAAGACTTCTGCTTTGTCTTTGGAAAAATTTATTTTACTTCCCAGAAATGTTCACAGAGAAATCTCACTTGCAATCTTATTTTAAGTTGCTTAGTCTTAAGTCATCTGAAAGTTTCTTCCTTCCCCTCCCACTGACAAGCTCCCCTGAAACAACTTTTTTCTATTTATAGCAAATGAAGTCATATGCCTCTCTTGGAATACAATTATGCACATTGAGTTTGATTTGCTCTGGGAAAAATTCAATCTGACTTAGTTAAATGATGTGTACATGAGGATCTACTTACAAATTCTGACAGAGGAAACAGTATTGAATAGAGACATTAATATGCTACATTGTGTAATCAACATCACAATTCAAATAGTTATCTGACTTTGAAACAAAAATCATAAAAGTAAAATTTAAGGGTACAACTACCTGAACAAAATCTCATTAGTGTAATTATATTGTAGAGCACTTATCTCAAATTCATGTAATCAAGTAATTATAATTCAAACCGAAGCAATTATGATGTATAATGATGTGTCAAAGTCATGGATAAGCCTGTGATTCTTTGCATCAATATAAAAAAATCCCTTGAAACTTTCTGAATGGATAAGTGGCTTCCCTCTATCTCCTCACAGAAGTCTTCATTCATGCCATTAGGAATTGTTTACCAATAAGTGTACTCCAGCTTTGGAGATGAGAGGCCTGCAGGGGAACCTGGATACTTGAAAATATCCTTTGGTTTCCTTAAGTTACATACTGGACTGGGCAGTGATAGAGGGTTAGATTGTTTTGCAGGGAGCCTGTTTGCTGAGTTTTACCCAAAAAGTCTCCATGAGACACTTGAGGGATAGTTAAGTGCCTAAGAATGGAAAATGCCTATATTTTAAAGTACATCATTACCTTGTTCTAGACTCTCCCTTTTTTGTTCTATCAGTTAGTATTAGCAGACACTAGTGTTGTTTATGTGATCCCTTTGACTCTTAGTCCTATCAGTATGATCAACTGTGAACTGAAATTGATCACTTGGACTAGTGAGATGGCATTGGTACATGCCACCTTGATGGGATTGAATTGGAATCCCCTGGCACATTTCTTTTTTTTTTTTTTTTCATTTTCAATTCTCTTTATATACAGAAGATCAGTTTAGTATATATTAAGTATACTAACTGATAAAATCAAAAAGGGAGAGAATGATCCAACATGGGAAGGGGGAGACACAGCAGACTCATAGAATGGCAGATGTCCTAAATAGCACTCTGGCCTCGGAATCAGCCCTTAAGGCATTCGGATCTGGCTGAAGAGCCCATGAGAGTATTTTAGGCATGGAAAGCCAAGACACTTTGGAAAAAAAAAAGAAGAAGACCTAAATGAAGGATCTCAGCAAGTGTGATCCCAGTGGAAAGAACGGGGCCATCAAAAAGGAGGTACCTTTCTCTGAAGGGAGGAGAGAACTTCCACTTTCACTATGACCCTGTCGGAATAAGATCAAAGTCAGCGAACCCTAAAGGCTTCCATAGCCTTAGAAACTCATGACTAGAGCCTAGGGAGATTACAAATGCCATAAAAAAGAGTGTCAAATTGTTAAATCAACATCAAGAGTCACTGTGTACTTATGTCCCATGTGGGATCTGTCCTTAATGTGTTGTCCAATGTGAAGTAATGATATAGCTAGTACTGAAACAGTATTTTTACACTTTGTGTTTCTGTGTGGGTGCAAACTGATGAAATTTTTACTTAGTATATACTGAATCGATCTTCTGTATATAAAGAGAATTGAAAATAAATTTAAAAAAACCTGGTGTTACTATCCTCACCCTGTCTTTTATGACCTTGTCTAAATATGATCAGAGTCGGCAAACTTGGAAGGCTTCCATAGCCTTGGCAACTCATGACGACAGCCTAGGGTGGTTACTGGCGCCATAAACTAGAGTGTCAATTTGTTGGGTCAACAACAGGAGCCACTGTGCACTTGCTCCTCATGTGGGATCTCTGTCCTTAATGTGCTGTACATTGTGATTTGATGCTATAACTAGTACTCAAACAGTTATGTTTCACTTTGTGTGTCTATGTGAGTGCAAACTGTTGAAACCTTTATACTAAATTGATCTTCTGTATATAAAGAGAATTGAAAATGAATCTTGATGCAAATAGAAGGAGAGAGGGAGCGGGAGAGGGGAGGGTTGTGGGTGGGAGGGAAGTTATGGGAGGGGGAAGCCACTGTAATCCATAAGCTGTACACTGGAAATTTATATTCATTAAATAAAAGTTAAAAAAAAATAAAAAAAACCTGGTGTTAAATTGAAAATTACATAGAAAATTAATCAATTTTTTAAAAAAATATCATGTAGGATCTCTGTCATTAATGTGCTGTACACTGTTATTTAATGCTATAACTAGTACTCCAACAGTACTTTTTCACTTTGTGTTGCTATGTGAGGGCAAACTGTTGAAATCTTTATACTAAACTGATCTTCTGTATATAAAGAGAATTAAAAATGAATGTTGATGTGAATGGAAGGGGAGAGAGAGCGGGAAAGGGGAGGATTGTGGGTGGGAGGGAAGTTATGGGGGGGGAACCACTGTAATCCATAAGCTGTACTTTGGAAGTGTATATTCATTAAATAAAAGATAAAAAAAAGTATATATTGGCTGGTGCCGCGGCTCAATAGGCTAATCCTCCGCCTAGCGGCGCCGGCACACCGGGTTCTAGTCCCGGTCGGGGCACCGATCCTGTCCCGGTTGCCCCTCTTCCAGGCCAGCTCTCTGCTGTGGCCAGGGAGTGCAGTGGAGGATGGCCCAAGCCCTTGGGCCCTGCACCCCATGGGAGACCAGGATAAACACCTGGCTCCTGCCATCGGATCAGCGCGGTGCGCCGGCCGCAGCGCGCTACCGCGGCGGCCATTGGAGGGTGAACCAACGGCAAAAGGAAGACCTTTCTCTCTGTCTCTGTCTCTCACTGTCCACTCTGCCTGTCAAAAATAAAAAAAAAAAATTAAAAAAAAAAGTATATATTAAGTAAAGATTTCAACAATTTGCCCTCACATAGCAACACGGAGTGAAAAAATACTGTTGGAGTACTAGTTATAGCATTAAATAACAGTGTACAGCACATTAAAGACAGAGATTCTACATGATATTTTTTTAAAATTAATTAATTTTCTATGCAATTTCCAATTTAACACCAGGTTTTTGTTTTATTTTCAATTCTCTTTATATACAGAAGATCGATTCAGTATATACTAAGTAAAGATTTCATCAGTTTGCACCCACACAGAAACACAAAGTGTAAAAATACTGTTTTAGTACTAGTTATAGCATCACTTCACATTAGACAACACATTAAGGACAGTTCCCACATGAGATGTAAGTACACAGTGACTCTTGATGTTGACTTAACAATTTGACACTCTTGTTTATGGCGTCAGTAATCTCCCTAGGCTCTAGTCATGAGTTGCCCTGGCACATTTCTAACTCCACCATTTGGGGCAAGTCCGATTGAGCATGTCCCAAATTGTACATCTCCTCCCTCTCTTATTCCCACTCTTATATTTAACAGAGATCACTTTTCAGTTAAATTTAAACACCTGAGGATAATTGTGTGTTAATTACAGAGTTCAACCAATAGTATTAAGTAGAACCACAAAAAAATAATAAAAGGGATAAAGTATTAAGTTGTACATCAACAGTCAGGACAAGGACTGATAAAGTCACTGTTTCATCTGGTTGGTTTTTTTTTTTCTTTTTTTTTTTTTTTGACAGGCAGAGTGGACAGTGAGAGAGAGACAGAGAGAAAGGTCTTGCTTTTGCCGTTGGTTCACCCTCCAATGGCCACCGCGGTAGGCGCACTGCGGCCGGCTCACCGTGCTGATCTGATGGCAGGAGCCAGGTGCTTTTCCTGGTCTCCCATGGGGTGCAGGGCCCAAGGACTTGGGCCATCCTCCACTGCACTCCCTGGCCACAGCAGAGAGCTGGCCTGGAAGAGGGGCAACCAGGACAGGATCAGTGCCCCGACCGGGACTAGAACCCGGTGTGCCAGCGCCACAAGGCGGAGGATTAGCCTAGTGAGCCACGGCGCCGGCCAGTGTTTCATCTTTTAAAAACCACATTCATGGGGGCCGGTGCAGTGCCTCACTTGGTTAATCCTCCACCTGCAGCACTGGCATCCCATATGGGCACCAGGTTCTGGTCCCGGTTGCTCCTCTTCCAGTCCAGCTCTCTGCTGTGGCCTGGGAAGGCAGTGGAGGATGGCCCAAGTGTTTGGGCCCCTGCGCCCACATGGGAGACCAGGAAGAAACACCTGGTTCCTGGCTTCAGATTGGCTCAGCACCAACTGTGGTGGCCATTTGAGGAGTGAACCAAAGGAAGGAAGACCTTTCTCTCTCTCTTTCTCACTGTCTATAACTCCACCTGTCAAATAAAAAAAAAACCCCACATTCATTGCTTGTTTTGTTCCCTTCCTCCCTCCCCATCTGCCCATGATAAAACTTCCCCTCCACCTTCTAAGGACACTGGCCTATGGGGAATTCCATGGTTGATCTTAAGGAAGAGAAAAGAAGAGCACGAAGTCCAGAGTGGTTTTCAAGATGCACATGGTAGAGAAAAATTTTTAAGAGCTCTCTGATGCCATCCTACAAGAGTGAGAATTCAGGAAAAATTCTTGGAAGAAGCGAACAGAACAAAACAAAATGGAAAACATGATCTTGGGGCCAGTACTATTACATAACATGTTAAGCTACCACCTGCAATGCAAGATTCCACTGCTCCATTTACAATCCAGCTCCCTGTTAATGCATCTGGGAAAGCAGTGTAAGATGTCCCAGGTTGTTGGGCCCCTGTGCCCATGTTGGAAACCTGGATGAAGCTCCCGGCTTCTGGCTTTGGCCTATCCCAACCTGGTTACTGCGGCCATTTGAGGAGTGAGCCAGATGATGGAAGATATCTCTCTCTCTCTCTCTCTCTCTCTCTCTCTCTCTGTCTCTCCCTCTCTCTTTAACTCTGCCTTTCAAGTAAGTAAAACTTTAAAAAACCCTCACATATGGTCTTGATAAAAAATTCCCTGAAATTAGCCGGTGCCGTGGCTTAACAGGCTAATCCTCCACCTTGTGGCGCCGGCACACAGGCTTCTAGTCCAGGTTGGGGCGCCCGATTCTGTCCCGGTTGCCCCTCTTCCAGGCCAGCTCTCTGCTATGGCCTGGGAAGGCAGTGGAGGATGGCCCAAGTCCTTGGGCCCTGCACCTGCATGAAAGACCAGGAGAAGCACCTGGCTCCTGGCTTCGGATGAGCACAATGCGCCAGCCACAGCGGCCATTGGAGGGTGAACCAACGGCAAAAAGGAAGACCTTTCTCTCTGTCTCTCTCTCTCACTATCCACTCTGCCTGTCAAAAAAAAAAAAAAAAACTCCCTGATATTGTGCATTATGGCCTGTCACTACACCAAAGACATATGAGGAGTGATTCTGATCAAAGTGACCAATGTTGGCTGTTACTACCAATTTGATGAAGTGATTACTAGTAGAGAATTGGTGTATTCAGGCAGCCTTGCTATTTGAGTTCAATTAGGGGTACTTATGAGGGGTGAGAATTTACAGCTAAGCAATCTGCTGAACACTTCACATGTGCTATCCTGTTTGATCCTTAAAAAAACCTGACAACAAAGAATTATTATATTCCATGCAGATAGGCAAATGAAAGGTAGAATCCTTTGCCAGAAAAGCCTAGATGATATATAGGAGAGAAGAGCAGCAAATTCAGATCTCGTGCTGCAATTTGCTCCTCTTAACTGTCGTTAAGACATGGAATAGCAAACAGAAAGGCTTGAGAATGGCAGTTGTTAGCTCAGACAGTGAAAAATCTTGAAAGCAGGCATACTGTGTAGTGTAATTATCAAAGCTAACACAACTTTAGAACTTTACACATTCAATTCACATATCATTTTGGAGATGCATACTCTTGATTATTCAAGATTTTATAGATAAGGAAACTCAGGGAAGAGAAAGAAGTCTGTTTTCCACATTGTATGCTACGGAAGCCTCTGTGCACATGTGGATATTGAAGTTCATTTAAAATCAGTTCATGTAGGAGTAGAACCTCAGATCCTCAATTGCATTGGGAATTGTGGCAACTGAACTGGACAGCATAGGTAAGAACCATTTCCATTTTCAGAGATACTTTTCTTGGACAATCTTTTTAGGTAAGGACTAAATCTATCTCCTTTCTGAGTATGCAGCTATGTTCCTTGCAGTTAAGTATACCACAAGACTGAATTTCTGTCCATGGGATGTAGGCAGAAACAATATACAGTTTCTATTTTCAGGTTCAGACAACACAAACTTCCCATGAAAGATGCTGCTTTCTTTCCTGTTATGCTGTCTAATGTAGTTGAGCTTGGAGAACTGATAGCCACAGGTGGAAGATGATAGAGTTAAAAGATGAAAGTTACCCAGCTTCCTACATTGCTGCTTGGGGAGAGGCAGCTTGCCAATTAGGAATTCTTGCTTTGGACATGATAGGAACAAGAAATACACTACTTTTCTTTGTGTCAACTGAGATTTGGGAGTTTATGCCTTAAATTGCAGCCATTTATCTTGACAATCACAGTCTTCTAATCAAAAAGCATTGTAGCTATGATACGAGCTGAAGGCTATTCAGATGCTGAATTTTGTCCTCAACTATCTTGCAGAAATTAGTAAAGTAGAATAAGCAATACAAACATGAGTTGGCAAAGAAAAGTCATTAGAACAAACAAACTACTACAAATCCAAACAATTGTCTATTCAGGATTAGGCAACTTGAGAACAGTAATAACAAGTATTTGCATTCTAAACTCTATGTGCTGGGGAAATGAGTACTATTGCATTTAAGGACCATAACAACTTACTATAGTAAGTACCATTTTATCCTCATTTTATAGATGGGGACAACATTTCTCAGCAAGGTTTGATAACTTGTCCACAATAATAAACTAATAGAAGAAAGCCTCACTTTTCAGACCCTGAAAGGAGCAAATACACAGCACTGAGAGAACATTGGTCATGATTGTCACCAGCATCATTCCATGAAGAGGTTAACATAAAATAGGTCAAATCAGAGCCACGAGGAAGCTGGATTCAGTCTAAAACTGTGGCTAAAGAGACAGCATACACAAAGCTGTGCTCTTGAAAGGTCATCTTTGTGTGTGTGTGGAGTTGTGCATCTGAACAATATGCACACATGTGCATGTGTAAATACAGTGCTGCATTAATTCAGTCTGTATAAACCTTGTAAGCAGTGCTACTTAAAATCTTTCCAACTAATTTATTTTCTGAAACTTCCAGTTTAAAAACACACAGACACAGACACACACACACACATGCACACACTCACGCACAGAAACCTTCTTCCAGGATCGAAAGACATGCACTGCCGAACTAAACTTATGAAAAACTCTAGAAAATTATTTTGTGAGAGTCGGCTTTACAACTGTCATCTTGTTAGGAATAGGACCTAAAACAACAGCTGAAAAGAGAATGTTCTCCTTTGGCTATTTTAAAATGAAGCTTATAATTGCTGCTCCACTATGTGATGAGAATATAAAGAATATAATCACATCACTCCTTGTCCACGCGGTGCTCCCAGACCTGAGAGGTACGTGTTTAATACTTAGATGATGCAGTCACACAGGAAAAGTGTTTCTGCCTGCAATCACCTTATGCATTCGTATACTTCTAGGATGCCTTAATTAATGTGTTCCGTTCTAACAGCATAATAGGCATTTTAGGGATGCAAGCAAGCAGAAGCCTATTGTTTGATCATCCTTTCTTATGGGTGAGAAAATAGAGTAAATCTTAAGAGACCAACCAAGATCATTTTATTCTACAGACAAAACTATGAATGAAACCTAAAGTGCAAACACACACACACACTCACACTCACTCACAAACCCATCACTCACTAATTCTAGTTGTAACATCGACCACACTTGATGAGCCATAAATTGAACCAATTAGGAGAATAAACAAAATCATAAAATTAATGATCAGCAGCAACTCCTCCTTCTATCCACAGCATTTTCCACACTAAACATTGTTTGCAATAATAATCATTCACACTTATTCAGTGCATGAAATAATATATTAAAACACTTGCAAACAGGAAAAGAGATTTACCCATTGCTTTGGCTACTTAAGCCAAAACCTTTATTTACTGAATATAAGTTTCCAAAGTACAGCTTATGGATTACAATGGCTTCCCCCTCCAACTTCCCTCCCACCCGCAACCTTCCCCTTTCCTGCTCCCTCTCCACTTCCATTCACATCAAGATTTATTTTCAATTCTCTTTATATACAGAAGATCAGTTTACTATATATTAAGTAAAGATTTCAACAGTTTGCACCTACATAGAAACATAAAGTGAAAAATATTGTTTGAGTACTAGTTATAGCATTAAATCACAATGTACAGCACATTAAGGACAGAGATCCTACATGATATTTTTTAAAAATTGATTAATTTTCTATGCAATTTCCAATTTAACACCAAGTTTTTTTTTTCATTTTAAATTATCTTTATATACAGAAGATCAATTCAGTATATACTAAGTAAGGATTTCATCAGTTTACACCCACACAGAAACACAAAGTGTAAAAATACTGTTTCAGTACTAGTTATAACATTATTTCACATTGGACAACACATTAAGGACAGATCCCACATGAGACGTAAGTACACAGTGACTCCTGTTGTTGATTTAACAATTTAACACTCTTGTTTATGGCGTCAGAAATCTCCCTAGGCTCTAGTCATGAGTTTCCAAGGCTATGGAAGCCTTTAGGGTTTGCCGACTTCAATCATATTCTGACAGGGTCATAGTGAAAGTGGAAGTTCTCTCCTCCCTTCAGAGAAAGGTACCTCCTTTTTGATGGCCCCATTCTTTCCACTGGGATCTCACTCATAGAGATCTTTCATTTAGGTCTTCTTCTTTTTTTTTTTTGCCAGAGTGTCTTGGCTTTCCATGCCTAAAATACTCTCATGGGCTCTTGAGCCAGATCCAAATGCCTTAAGGGCTGATTCTGAGGCCAGAGTGCTATTTAGGACATCTGCCATTCTATGAGTCTGCTGTGTATCCCGCTTCCCATGTGGATCGTTCTCTCCCTGAAAGGCAATAACCAGAACAAAGCATCTGTCCCAGATCTTCAAGAAAAGGCTTTGAATAATGCATGTGATGCTGCTTTGAACATTACAGAGAAGTGTTAAGTAGGCAGCCGAAGGCATTACTTAAAATCCATCATCTGTCTATTGGGACTAACAACAGGTAAGAAGGAATCTCTTAATTTTTAAGAGCAGCAATCATACACATAGAGTAGCAATCATGATTTACACAAAGATGTATCTGAGGGAATTATGTAAGTCTCAATAAACTTAAGAAGCCCACAACAGATTCAACCCAATCTCATAGATTCTAGAATCTATTCTAGAGCTTTGACCATCTGGAACTTAGCTGCAGGATTCCTGAAAATACAAGATGTATAGCAGATGTGAAAAACTGCAAACACACACACACACATACACACACACCAACAAATCAGTAAAACCAGTTAGGAATAAAAAAAGTCTGGGTTATGGAGATTTTAGTGGAGAAAATCAAAGACATGATCCCTTTGGATCCTAATGCCTCATGAGGCTACTGTTCCTCTTATTTTAAAATGTAAATCATACTTGAGTTATATGTTAGAACATAGGTAATTAGATATCAAGAAATTCATGAGACAATTTGCTTTTTCTTTTTTGTTTATTTGGTTTTCATTTTACTTGAAAGGCAGAGTCAGAGATAGAGATCTTGCATCCACTAGTTCACTTTCCAAATGCCTGACCTCCATCAGGGTCTCCCATGTGAGTAGTAGAAATCCAAGTATCTGAACATCATTTTCTGCTTTCCTGGATGTGTACTAGCAGGAAGTTAGATCAGAAAATGAGGAGCAAGGACTTGAACCAGGCACTCTGATATGGGATGCAGGCATCCCAAGCAGCACTTTCACCACTGCGCTAAATGCCAACTTTTGCATTTTTTTTGTGATGCTAAAACAACAGACTTTACAGACTAGCTATAAAAATAGGGATATCCATAAGAACATGAAGGATTACAGTGCCAGACAGCATTTTCTGTGGTCTTGTGAGTCACGAGGGAGCTGGGCAGAGTACAGGCAAGTGCTGTCCAAGAGAACCTTCATGTTGACAGAAACGCTGTGAGCTGACATGACGCCAATAGCCACACAGAGTTGGAAAGCACTTCAAGGATGGACAGTGAGGTTAAGGAACTGAATTTTCAATTTTATTATAAAATGTATACAGCCACCTTCCAGGCCAGCTCTCTGCTGTGGCCAGGGAGTACAGTGGAGGATGGCCCAAGTGCTTGGGCCCTGCACCCCATGGGAGACCAGAAGCACCTGGCTCCTGGCTTTGGATCAGCATGATGTGCCGGCCGCAGCGCACTGGCCGTGGCAGCCATTGGAGGGCGAACCAACGGCAAAGGAAGACCTTTCTCTCTCTCTCTCTCTCTCTCTCTCTCTCTCTCTCACTGCCCACTCTACCTGTCAAAAAAATTTAAAAAATGTTAACAGCTGCATACACCTAATGGCTACTATATTGGACAACATTGATACAGTCTAAACTTGTTTTTTTTAAAAAATTTAAACACAACTATGACATGCTATTCATGTAACACTTTCATGAGCTGATGACATACCAAGTGTTCTACAAAGCACTTGACTCTCACTATTCTAACATCTGTTATAATGCACATATCCCAGCGAAACCACTATTTGCAGTGTAAGAAAATATTTTTAATACGAGTGTGACAAATATTTTTCAAGTTTTGCTTATACTTCTGCCTGCCTTGATTGTAGCCTCTAGGACTTATAAACTGTTGTATAATAAGTATGTCGTATTGTTGTGCCTTACCTAAAACATTATCAGAAAATAGAAAACATTTATAGATACCTTGATCCACATTTAAGGAAAAATTTGGAGAGACCCAAGTGGTGTACTTGTAGTCATTAAGAAATCTTATGCCACCTGACTTTACCTGACCAGCTCTCCTCCCAGGCCAGCTAAGTAATGAAAGTCAACAGAGTGCCTTCCCCTAGGAGGTTCACACCTCCCTTAGGATGTACCCCATGTGAAGAGATAGATAGGTCTGGGCCTCTTAACTTACAAGGCCTAAAGCCCACCAGATTATTATCAAGCCCCTTCTATCAGGTTCTATTTGCCTCTCAATCAGAAAACTTAATTGTAGCTTAGACAGCACCTTGCTTAGCTCCTCTAATAATGACTCTGTCCTTTGTTCTAGACCATGTCTAGTGCACTTGGGCCTCATTCCTTTGTAATCATAACCTCTACTCTACCACCAATGGCTCTACTCCCAACCTGTGTGTACTGATGGTCCTCTTCCCCACTTAATGCTGTAGAATTGTTCAGACCTGGTTAATGCCACTCTTAGGATCATTGGTTACTATCCTCACCCTGTCTTTTATGACCTTGTCTAAATATGATCAGAGTCGGCGAACTTGGAAGGCTTCCATAGCCTTGGCAACTCATGACGAGATCCTAAGGTGGTTACTGGCACCATAAACTAGAGTGTCAATTTGTTGGGTCAACAACAGGAGCCACTGTGCACTTGCTTCTCATGTGGGATCTCTGTCCTTAATGTGCTGTACATTGTGATTTAATGCTATAACTAGTACTCAAACAGTATGTTTCACTTTGTGTTGCTATGTGGGTGCAAACTGTTGAAATCTTTACTTAATATATACTAAATTGATCTTCTGTATATAAAGAGAATTGAAAATAAATCTTGATGTGAATGGAAGGGGAGAGGGAACGGGAGAGGGGAGGGTTGCAGGTGGGAGGGAAGTTATGGGAGGGGGAAGCCATTGTAATCCATAAGCTGTACATTGGAAATTTATATTCATTAAATAAAAGTTAAAAAAAGAAATCTTAAATATTCATACATGTTTGAATTAGAAAATGTAATGGATGTTATGCATCAGATATTTCTCTATTTGAAAATAGTCATTCTTATGTTTTCTGTTCATAATGTAATTTATTTTTTCTCTCTCCTCTCCCTCCCTCCCACCTTCCCTCCTTTCCTCCCTCCCTCCCTCTCTCCCTCTCTCCCTCCCTTCATTCCTTTTTTTCTTTTTATTCTATTAGTGTATTTCAGGGACAGTGTTTTTCTGGCTTCACACTCAAGTGTCACACTGAGTTGTTTGGGAGTATAAAAATCATGTCTTTTGACATTTCTTTAAACTTTGGCTGTACCACAGAATAAATGTTTTGTTTTCAGGACTCAACACTGAAAAAGCAATAGAATCCACTAGCAAGACTTTTTGAGCTTTCTGTACTTTGTTCCATTTTGCATTGCAGTTGGAAACAATGATTGGAGTTAAGAATGGCAAAGACCTGATGTGCACACAGGAACAACAGCCTGTAGTGCCAACACAAGTTGGGACTTCCCCTCTTGTTTCCAAGATGATTAACATAATACTGTCTCTAGTACACAAGGTCAGAAGTGACTGGCAAAGTGCACTTTATATCACTATGCAGCACTTGGAAGTCAGGCGTGGCTCCTTCCCTCCCTGTCCACAGGGACTTGCCATGTTATTTGATGCTTGGTCAGGTGGTTGAGATAAGTGTTTTCTTCTTCTCAGTCATGTCAGGTGGGGCTACTGGAGACTTTTGAAGTCCTGGGTCCTTTCCTTCTGTCTCAGGTAAGCCTGGTTTCTTGTTGTTTCTCAGATCTTAATGAGATATGTATGTAGCAGGCACTGAATATTTGGTAGAACTTTTTTGATGGATAAGGAAGTGAAACAGAGAGACAATTTTAAGAGAAGCAGTTTATTTAATAAATGAATAGGCCAGGTTTAGAACTAGAATTACAATCAGTTTCTGGATCAGCTACAGGATTAGAAGTGGTGTAAAATTCCCACAACACAGCACATCACAGGTTTTGGTAAATTTATTTTGGGTGGTTTCTAAAAATAAACCTCCTAGAAAGCAAACACTTGTTGAAATCAGTATCAAAACTGTCAACATGGGGCACTGACAGCAACAGGATTTGTGTTATTTAGAAGAAATTCACTGAAACTTTTAGGAATTTTGATAAAGTTTGGTCTATACTGATCATACAAAGATCTATGTGACATTTAAAATAATATTGTGCACTATAATCAATGACTTCTTTAAGGTGATGAAGTATGATCCATATCAATTATCAGCTAACAATGAGAGTTTAATGCTCTACCTATCTTTCATGTATAAATACATACCTTGTACTTTTGTGTTGCCCCAAGGCTGATTCAAAGTGAACATATAAATATACCTTGAATGAACAAATGTTGTATTTAATTATAATATCAATTACCAAGTTGCCTTACTCAGTCATTACCTTCCTAGGCACATATTCAAAGAATTCTTTGAATTTTGTTCATTCATAAAATCATTATTTTATTTTTGAATTTTTATTTGTTTTATGTATTTAAAGGGGGCAGGGGAGAGAGAACTTCCATCTGCTGATTCACTCTCCAAATGCCTACAATAGGCAGGACTGGGCCAAGATGAAGTCAGAGACCTGGAACTTAACACAGGTGTCCCACATGGGTGGCAGGGGAGCAAATTCACTGGTCATCATTTGCTGCTTCCTTCCAGTAGGAAACTGGAATTGAAAACAGCAGGAACTTGACCTGGCACTCTGATATGGTGGAATGCTGGCATACTGTGGAGTATGTTAACTGATGCACCAAATGCCCAGTCCAAATTTCTTAGTATTTTAACACCTCCAAGTGCAGGAAACCAAAATAGGATTTAATTAAGACCAATTTGTTCTCTATTTCTATTATCCTTGTCATAGTTTTCCTACACCAATTATGTGAGATATATAGGACAGGTATAATGAGCTCCATTAACAAGCAAGACATAAAGAGATTTAGCGATTCTCTAAAAGCACATAACTTATTGGTGGCAAACAAATGGATTGTGATCCACATCTTCTGGTCTCTAGCCCATTGCTGATGCATCTTAAATGGAGTGATGTTGTGTCTGCTCCAGCAAACCTTAGCAACTGAAATATAAAGTCAAGAGTTTACTTCTTAACTATTGCCCTTTGCCCAGGAAAAAACTCAACACAGATCACATCCTAACGACTTAAAGGCTAAAATGTCCTTTTCAAAGAAGCATAGAATCAGCTTGCCTATTATAAGTCTTTATCTTTAGAAAGCATATAGTAGAGTTATCTAAAGACTTCAGTTGAATTTTTGTGACCAGATTTTAGTGCATAAACTAATCTCATATGTTCTCAGACTTATAACTTGTGTCTGTCATTAATAGGTCTAAAGAATACTAAGGATGCTGTAGGTTTTTATCTACATAAGTTAGTGCATTTGAACTCATTAGCTTGTGGCAGGAATCCTAACTAATTTCAGCTTCAAATGTTTTGGTCCTAGAGGAAAAGCATGTCTTTCCTATTACTTCTATGGTAAGAGCAAAATTTATGTTTTCATAACATAACACTTTCATAATAATATTTTTCTGAAAATTTCCATCACATTGCAATTGCCAATGTGTTTCTAAAGTATTTATGCCATTAGCTCAGTGTTGGTATTTGAATTTTCATACTCTAGGCATTGTAAAAACTGCATACACACATGCACCAGCAAGGCTTTCTTTGAAATTAGCCACAATGTAGCCTTTCGTGAAGAAGCAAGAGGTGTATGTGTTTGTGTATGTGTATGAAACCAGAGAGCTGACAAGAAATAAAGAAAAAACATGATAGCAAGGTCTTCATGATACATATTTTCAAAAATTCAGAGTGATATTAGAAAACACGTTCTGAAGGAGCAAATCTCAATGTGTGCTTAGTCAAACATGGAATGAATACACCGCACTATGGCTGCTCTGCTCTGAATGTTTGTGCTTCCCCAAATGCATATGTTGAAATGTAATCCCTCTATAAGAGTACTAGGAAGTGAAGTATTTAGCAGGTCATTAGATCATGAGGGTGGTGCTCTCATGGATGTGATTAGTACCCCTATAAAAATGACTCCAGGGGGAGCTCCCTTGCTCCTTCCACCAAGGAGAAGAGAAGAAAAACACAGAGAAGTCAGCATCTGTGAACCACAAAGGAGCCCTCACTAGACTGAATTGCTTTTGGTTTGAGTCTGACTTCCAGTCTCCAGAATCGTAAGAAGTAAATTTCTGTTGTTTATAAACCATTTGATCTACAGTATTTTGCTAGAGCAGCCCAAGGGAACTAAGACAACAGAAAATGGAAAGCAAGCCTCCTCATCTATAACAATTTGCCACTTTTGGCACCAAGATTAAGTGACAGTCTGAATGAATCTCAGTTCACAATCTCAGAGTGGGTGGAAAGAACCGTGCAATGGCATTGAAGAACGCTGATCTTGCATTTAACTGCAGCCTCCAGTCAGAGGACTTGGGCCAGGTATAGCCTCTGCTGCCCTCAGTCAATCCTTGGTGCCCTGAGGATGAGCAGCCCTGCTTCTCACACTGCTTGCTTAAAGGTCAGGTTCACAAACAGAAGTTTTCCTTGGAGAGCTGTCAAGAATTTTCAGTTAACAGTTAGGCATGGGAAAGTCCCAATTTGGGATTCTCTTAAAAAGGCAGAAACATCTAGACACTGCACCTACCTTTTTCTGTGGTCATGAAACTTGAACTGCCCCTTGGGAAGGTCTGGCTTCTCTGTAATGGATGACTAATGCTCCACACCAAAGCCCCATGTGAGTTACGATAAACCATCATGAAGTCACGTTCATACTGTTATTATGAAAATATTTTTCTGAAGGTGTACTCCTCCAATCTGGTAAACGGAAATATGGATTAAGAGGGATGTTTGATTTTTTTCCCTCATACTCACTCATATTGCCAGCCTTGCTAGTAAGGGCATTTGAGTTTTCAATAACTCTAGCATTCTCTAAGGAAAACTTCCAAATTGATTGAAATACTACAAAAGTTAGCCTCTGCCCCTTCCAGGCCTGAATCTGTGGGCTCACTTAGCTCTAAGCCATTGGGTCTCCTGTTCCTCAGAACATCCATAGATTCTCTTCCTTGAGGGCCTTCTCTTACCAAGTCAGTGCCAACAACATCATCTGGTGAGAAGAACTACCTTCAACCTGTGTTGAGTATCAGACTGTTTTTCTACTTGAACTTTAGTTTGTTATCCATCCCTTGGCTGTTTTCAGAATAAACTCAGGTGGTTTCATTTTTACTTCATTCTTGGCAACTCAACAGTGTTCTTAGTAAACAACGAGGAGATTTTATTTAATTACTTTGTGTTCATGTTTTAAAAAAGGTTTTATTTATTTATTTTTATGTATTTGAAATTCAGAAACAGAAACAGAGAGTTCTTCCATGGTTGGCTCATTCCTCAAATGAAGCCAGGAGTCATGAACTCAATCCAGGGAAACCATCTGAGTGACTGGCACCCCAGTAAGTCATCACCTGTTACCTCTAAGGGTGCATATTAGCAGGCAGCTGGAATCAGAAGCAGAACTTGAACTGAGACACTCTGATCTGGGATGCAGATAAGTAGCATCTTAGCATCTGTGCTCGACACCTGCCCAAGTGTTCATTTTTTAAAAACTATAGAATGGGAATCTTGTTCAGCAACCCTGAAAATCCTAGGCCTTTGACTAATTGTTATTTATAGGTTTGGAATAAAACTTTGACTTTGGGACATTTTGATGGTACAGAAGCCAAAAGCCCACAGTGCTGTGAGAGTCTTCAATTCAGAGCCTGGAACTCTAATGTTTCTTAGCAATTTGAGTAGACACAAGAGAGGCAGAATTATTCAGTAAAATCATTTAACTCGATGACTGTAACCTCATGGGAAGGATCTACCCAGGTGGCAACTGAATTCCAGAGGAGACCAAGCAATGGACATTCATTGCCATGGAGCCCAAGGGGCAAGTCTGACAGTGCCCATTACCCCGGAGCTCCCTGAAGACTGCACCACCAGGTCTGCTAACCACACAACTTCAGAATCACACTAGCTTTGTGATAGCATCTTAAAGATTAGTCATAAGTCTCCTGATG
The DNA here is from genome assembly GCF_033115175.1 of Lepus europaeus. Taxonomy (NCBI): domain Eukaryota; kingdom Metazoa; phylum Chordata; class Mammalia; order Lagomorpha; family Leporidae; genus Lepus; species Lepus europaeus. The sequence continues at coordinate 79,443,484 of NC_084840.1, read as the reverse complement.
CTTTCTGTCTAATCTCAAGACACAAATGAAGTAGCCCACTAGTAAATACAGTCACAAGACAGTCATATTGACTTAACTAAGTTCCCAAAATAGCTGGAAGGAAATCTGAAGATAAAATGTAAAACAATATTCCCCATTTATATCTAGGACTATCCATTCTATTGAAATATGCACCAAATGGGAATTCCAGGATCTGGTCAAAATGCCAGGCAGTCTGTAATAACCATGGTGTGATGTGGTTTACAAGACAGGAGATGACAAAGGTAATTTTAAATTGTTATTTCTTTTTATTCCCCAATAGAAATAAATATGACTAAAATTATATTTTTGCCTAGGATTAAGGATCTTTTTACATTTTATGTATTTTCTTGAAAAAATGCGTGTGTCTGTGTGTATATATATACACACACACTGACATATATATATATGTCAGTAGTTCTTCTCTAATTAGAAGAGGCTCTGCTACCCATTGGGTATTGGCAATAGTTAGTGGTATTTTTGGCTGTCAGAGCCTGGAAAGGGTATTTTAGGGGTGGCTTCTGACCATCCTACAATGCACAGATGAAGCCCTTGTAGAGAATTTGCCAACTCAAGTGGTCTCTGAGTGCCAGGATTGAAAAGCTCTTAGGTATGTGTGTATATATCACACATAGACATGCACAGAGCAATTGCTAAATTTTATTTCTTGTACAGCCAAAACATTAAAAACAAAAGACATGGTGCTGTGGTGTAGTAGGCTAAGCCTCCTTCTGTGGTGCCAGCATCCCGTGTGGGTGATGGTTGTGTGTCCCAGCCGCTCCTCTTCCAATCCAGCTCTCTGCCATGGCCTGGGAAAGCAACAGAAGATGGCCCAAGTGTTTGGGCCCCTCCAACCATGTGGGAGACCAGAAAGAAGCTTCTGGCTCCTGGCTTCTGATTGGCCCAGCTTTGGCTATTGCAGCCATTTGAAGAGCGAACCAGTGGATGGAAGACTTTTTTCTTCATCTCTCTCTCTCTCTCTCTTTCTTTCTCTCTGTGTGTGTGTCTGTAGCTCTGCCTCTTAAATAAATAGATAAAGTCTTTAAAAAAGCAGAAGGAATGCAAAGTTTCTGTATGTTGGTTTAAACTCAACAGAGGCCAACAAAAGAGAATTATATCAGAATCTCAGAATTCTCTATGGCTTCTTCCCCTGACCTCTATCTGGAGAGCTCTCATTTCCAGAGACTTAGATGCTTCATTTTTATTATTTTTCATTTATTTGAAACAGAGTGACAAAGAGAGAGAACATAGAGACAGGGAGAAAAACAGAAAGATCTTCCACCTGTCATTTCACTTACCAGATCGTCGCAATATCCAGGGTTAGTTCAGACTAAAGCCAAGAGCCAGGGACTCCATCTGGGACTCCCACATGGGTGGCAGGGATTCAAGTCCTTAGGCCATCTTTGCTGGCTTAAAGGTGCATTAGCAGGAAAGTGAATCTGGAGCACACACAGAGCAGCTGGGACTTGAACCAGAAGTTTCATATGGCAGTGCCGGTGTTGCAAATGAGGCTTAACTTGTCATGTCATAACATGGCCGCTATGCTTAGATTTTAAAATGAGAAGCATAATGAACAGAAGTTACTTTCTAAAACCAAATGTGTTTAGAACTTGCCTAATCAAGGAGTGACAAAAGCTCAAGGAAAGTGTATAATAGAGAATTACAGAACTAATAATTTTGCATAGACTAAAATAATTTCATAAATATTTTTCCAAAGCTGTTACTAAAATGAACTTTGTTGGAAGACTTTTGAACTTAACTTCTCAAAAACAGTTTTCAAAAAAACTAAATTTATTTCTGGAAATCATCTTTTAGAAATGCTGACTTTGTGACTGCATTTGGCTGTAGGTTCCCTTTAATTTCTGTCAGATCCCTTGGTCTGCCTGAAGCTGCTTTCTGTTGGGAATCTACACAGCAGTTCCCATTTTTTTTTTGACAGGCAGAGTGGATAGTGAGAGAGAGAGAGACAAAGGGAAGGGTCTTCCTTTTTGCCATTGGTTCACCCTCCAATGGCCGCTGCAGCCGGCGCATCGCGCTAATCCGAAGGCAGGAGCCAGGTGCTTCTCCTGGTCTCCCTTGCGGGTGCAGGGCCCAAGGACTTGGGCCATCCTCCACTGCCTTCCCGGGCCATAGCAGAGAGCTGGCCTGGAAGAGGGGCAACCGGGACAGAATCAGGCACCCCAACTGGGACTAGAAGCCTGTCTGCTGGCGCCACAAAGCGGAGGATTAGCCTGTTAAGCCATGGCACCGGCCAATTCTTGCATGGATTCAGAAGCAAATAAATAAGGAAAACTGACAACTAATCTGAATCTCCAGTTTAACTTCTTTTATAAGAAGACAAAATGTGTCATCTAGAATTTATTAGCAGGGCTGGCTTGCAAGTTAAGCTGCTGCTTGCAACACCTGCATCCCATATGGGCATTGGTTCAAATCCTCGCTGTTCTACTTCTGATCCTGCTCCCTGCTAATGAGCCTAGGAAAGCAGTGAAAGATGGCCCAATTCCTTGGGCCCCTGCACCCACTGGGAAGACCCGGAAGAACCTCTTGGATCCTGGCCTCAGACCGGCTCAGCTCCAGACGTTGTAGCCATTTGGGGAGTGAACCAGCGGATAGATATCTCTCTCTCTCTCTGTCCCTCCCTCTGTCTCTGTAATTCTGCTTTTCAAATAAATAAATATATCTTCAAGAAAAAAGAATTTGCTATCAGAAATCCCCCCACAAATATATATATAATATATATATATATGTAATATATATATATTATATATTATATATTTGTTTTATTTGAAAGGCAGAGAGAAACAGAGACAGAGAAACATTTCCCATCTACTGATTCATTCCCCATTTATTCCCCACAACCAGGGCTGGGTCAAGCTGAAACGAGCTTGGAAACTCAATCCACAGTGGGTGCCAGGAGCCCAAATACTTGAACCATCATCTGCTGTGTCAGGGTACGCATTAGTGCAGCTAGAATTTTGACAACTAACCAGAGCAGAGTGGAGACTTGGGCCCAGTCCCATATGGGAATCTTAACTACTGCACCAAATGTCTCCCCATCCACATAAATATTCTAAAAACTAAAATAGGAAATTGCATTCCAACACAATCCGGGTTTTTCTATCAGTAAGATCACTTGATATCTGGGAGTGGATGTATGTAAAGTCTTTTAGAAATGATAGGCTCAGCATGCATACTTAACACCAGAACCTGTGTTCTGAGAAACAGCGCTCAGATTAAGAACTGGAGGGAAGAGTCAGGGATGAGCCCAGTCACAGATGCAACCCAGAAGACTGTCCAAATGTGAAAGAATGACCAAGAGTGAAGCCAAAATTTAAAGACAGGGATAAACATTTGGCTCAGTGGTTAAGACGCCATTGGATTGCCTGGGTTCCAGTCATGGCTCTGCTTTCAACTCCAGATTCCTGCTAATGTGCACCTTGGGCGGCAGCAGTTGATATCTCAAGTTTTTGAGTCCCCATCATCCATTGGAGAAACTCAAATGTAATACCAGGCTCCTGACGTCATCCGAACTCAGTCTCGATTGCTGTGATCATTTGGAGAAAAAAAAAAAATGAACCAACTGATGGAAGATGTGTCTGATTCTGTTGCTGTGCTTCTCAAATAAAATGAAAATAAATAAATAAATACAAATATAACTGTCTCAACAAAGGAAGCAAAGATTAAAGGTTATGAGAAGGAGTCGTCATCAAAAGTGGAGTGTCTCAGAGAAGAGAGAAATGAAAGGGGCTGAGAGATTTGAACTAAATATAGGACTGCCAAGGCCAAGGCTAAGCTCTGCACATTTGAATTGTACACCTGTGGCCCTAGTCAGGCAAGGCCAGATTCTAAATGGAGACAAGGTGTCTGGGTGCTGATCTATTTTAACTTCCATTCTCCATTGTCTTAGTGCTGAACAAAGAGCAGAGGAAGAAATGTAAAGATCATTGTTCACATAGTGCACAGTTAAAAGCAAGCACACAGATCCCACATCAAACAAGTTGACATTTTTTTCATCTAATCACTCATGTACACTTTTACCATATACACATATGTAGCCGTTGAATTCTCTACAATGTAGCAGTGGGTTCGTTTCTGAGAAGAGCAGCGTGGTGGGGGCAAGAGGCGCGGAGTCAACACACAGACCCCGGGAGTCCGGTGAGAGCAGGCTTGAGGCGAGCAGCCTGCAGACTCGTTTATTACAGTTGATACAAAGCTTATATAGCCAAGACCAGCCAATCTGGTCAAGGGGCGGTCTATACCCCAACCAATCACAGCCTGTTGCCAGGCAGTTTCCAGAGCCATCCAATCACAGCCTGTCGCCAGGCAGTTTCAAAGCCATTCCTGACTAACTGACGCTCGCTTGCCAGTGGCCACCTTGGCATGGCCTTCTCATTCCACTACATTTCCCCCTTTTCGTTTATTTTTGAGCAACGGGAGGCATGATTCTTGGCCATACCATTGTTGACCCCGTTTCCATGTGGTCTCCGTACGCAGCTGTGCCTGTCTTAGGTTGTCCCCCAGGGGATCTTACCCGTCATTGACTAACCAGCGCTCAAATCGAGAGACCACAGAATTGCTTGCTCAGATAGGGGTAGGAATGAGGAATAATGGTTATCAGGAGTGGCATGACCGCACACAGGCTGTGGGCCATTGGAGTGGCTGACCAGAGCTAGTGGGGTACACAACAGTAACAGATATGGCTTTGGGCAGTTTCTCAGGGTAGGATGATAGGGCAGGAGCATCTGCTAACAAGGCGGAGTCTTGGTCTTGTTCAGCTGGTTCTGGTTGGCTGTCAGTTGCAGGCTTGATGTTTCTGGCTGGTACCCAAATGGGCTGTTCCGCATTCTCTGGAAAGACACAAGCATATCCTCGACCCTTGGTTAATAGAAGCCTTTTTACAGGCGTTGGAATCCAGGGCCTGAATTTTGCGTACACTTCAAAATTAGCAGCAAACATGCTGATGGCATGGGATCTAGCAGCTGCGCTGAGAGCTTGGGGTGCCCGAGGACTGCCACAAATGTGGGGATCCTCACTGAGTGCGGATGGGATGACCTCGCATGAGTTATTGTGTAGAGGTCCTCTTAGTTCATCCCACGGGTATGTGGGGGGTGGCTGACTAGACATTGCTACTTTGTTTGCTACGTCGTTTTTTTCACTGTCGGAGTTCTCTCTCTCGAAGTCATTAACCATTGTCTGTGAGACAGGGACCTGGAGTGTCAGGCTCCTATCACTCACAGATTCACGATCTTTGATAATCTGCACAGGATTCTGAGAGGGGGGTATCTTTCCCATGTCTGAGTGCTTAAGAGCGGCACGGTACGCCAACTCTAGCCAGAGGAAAGACACGTATAGCACTGCTACCGTAACAAAGCAAATTCCTAGCACCTCAACTGTGGATGGCATTTTGTGGGAGGTTTCCCTATGCTAGACAAACAGACAGTGGTGTATCAGATCGTACGTATGTCCTGTGCTTAGTGGGGGACTTCCTTGATTCGTTAGGTCAAGGCCGTGTGCCCACACGGTGTCTCCGGAGTGTCACCTCTCTCGAGTGAGGGAAGATGACTTGGTTCTGAATTCTGGGATGATCAGTCCCTTATGTGAATTTGCCGGGCGAACCGAAAGTAAAAGGAGGAGCCGAGAAGCGACGTACACTTCAGGGCGGTGTGTGCTAACCTGGGGTCACTTAGACCGAGGACAAGGACAAGGAAAGGGGCGTAGGAGGGGGTTCTGTGCTCACCCTCACAGAACCGAACAGCACACCAAACACCGAGGGGCCTACTTGCTGAAATCCAGGGGGGACCTCGCCGAGTCCGACACACTGTCTCTTTCTCAGTCACGTTGGCGCGCCAGATGTAGCCGTTGAATTCTCTACAATGTAGCAGTGGGTTCGTTTCTGAGAAGAGCAGCGTGGTGGGGGCAAGAGGCGCGGAGTCAACACACAGACCCCGGGAGTCCGGTGAGAGCAGGCTTGAGGCGAGCAGCCTGCAGACTCGTTTATTACAGTTGATACAAAGCTTATATAGCCAAGACCAGCCAATCTGGTCAAGGGGCGGTCTATACCCCAACCAATCACAGCCTGTCGCCAGGCAGTTTCAAAGCCATTCCTGACTAACTGACGCTCGCTTGCCAGTGGCCACCTTGGCATGGCCTTCTCATTCCACTACACACATACATTTACTTGAAATAATTTAAGCTAATTTCTGAGGCTCAGTCAGGAGGGCAACAAATATAAGAAAATGATGAGTCATTCCAACTTGTCAATTTCTTGAGTTTGTTATTACTCCACCTTAGTCTGGATAATAATTCTACTCAGAACATTTACTTTGGGGTCTTTTTAAAAATTCCAAAAAATAGGAAATGAATTCAAGAGCGCTTATAAATAAACACCAATGATATCTTACATTGGCTTCAGTGTTTTTTGCTGCTTTGTATCAGAAAATCATGTGTTATATTAGACTTTGATATTGTCAGGTGCAGAAAGACAAACACCACACATTGTCGTTTACACATGGTGCTAAAGCTGATCTCGAAGAAGTAAAAAAAGAGATTAGTGGGATACTTCGCCTGGGATGGATGTGGGTATGGGAGGAATGGAAAGAGGATGGTTAGTGGGGATGAGGTGCAGCTGGACAGGAGAAATAAGACCTACCATTCTGCAGCTCAGTAGGATAACTATGGCTGACAGTAATTAATCTGATCTTTCAAAATACTCTAAAAAGGATTTCAAACGGTAATTACATTAACCTGATCACTGCACACTGAATACATGTATTGAAGTATCACATTGTTCCCCGTTCAGTACAAATACTATGTGTTAATTAAGAAATATGTTATTTTTAATATCCTGCAATTTTTCTCTGAATGTTAGGAATAGCCATTTCCTTCTCTGAATCGTAGCTGTCCGTTTACCGTACAGCTCCTTGACATCAGACAACCCTGAGTGAGATAAACATGCTTGTTTTGAGGATGATTTTAACCATAATAGAAGAGAGCCTGCCAGCGCCGCGGCTCACTAGGCTAATCCTCCGCCTGCAAGCGCCGGCACACCGGGTTCTAGTCCCGGTCGGGGCACCGATCCTGTCCCGGTTGCCCCTCTTCCAGGCCAGCTCTCTGCTGTGGCCAGGGAGTACAGTGGAGGATGGCCCAAGTCCTTGGGCCCTGCACCCCATGGGAGACCAGGATAAACACCTGGCTCCTGCCATCGGATCAGCACGGTGCGCCGTCCGCATCGCACCTACTGTGGCGGCCATTGGAGGGTGAACCCACGGCAAAGGAAGACCTTTCTCTCTGTCTCGCTCACTGTCCACTCTGCCTGTCAAAAAATTAAAAAAAAAAAGAAGAGAGCCTATCCTATATTACTATTCAAAATTAGAAACAGCACACATGAACATAGTGCACACGATGCGAGTTGAATAGTGAGAACTGATATATCTATGTTTGATAGTGTTTCAGTTTCCCATTGAAGAAAACTGCATTTTAAGGATTGAGTCACACAGGAAATGCCACTTGAATGAATTTTTTAATACCAACCTGGTCATAAAAAATGATTGATATGGACTTTACAAGGAGGCTCTGGACTTTTTTTTTTTTTTTTTTGGACAGGCAGAATGGATAGTGAGAGAGAGAGACAGAGAGAAAGGTCTTCCTTTTTGCCATTGGTTCACCCTCCAATGGCCGCTGTGGCCGGCGCATCATGCTGATCCGAAGCCAGGAGCCAGGTGCTTCTCCTGGTCTTTCATGCAGGTGCAGGGCCCAAGGTCTTGGGTCATCCTCCACTGCCTTCCCGGGCCATAGCAGAGAGCTGGCCTGGAAGAGGGGCAACCGGGATAGAATCCGGCACCCCAACTGGGACTAGAAGCCTGTGTGGTGGCGCCGCAAGGCAGAGGATTAGCCTGTTAAGCCACAGCGCCGGCCTCCTGGACATTTCTTATCTAACTAGATTTTTTTTTTTACAGCCTGAGAATAGTAAAGTTTAGCATTTTCTTAACTCAAGTTGTATTCCCACAGAATGACAGGCCATGACTTTCCTCACATGTTGTCTTTATAATGTAAACAATGGAAAAGCAAACCCTGAAATAGCTTTATCAACAGAAGATATAGGGGAGGAATTAACCAATTTCTATAGACTTGGAACAAAAAAAAAAAAAAACCTGAGGATGTGTTTTGTGGCATATAAAGAAAGCTAAAATTTCTTTTAATGGTCTTATAGAACCCTCTCTTAAATAAGTGTCCTTATTTGAAAAGGTAAAGCATAATTTGCTTTTCCTAGAAATTATTTTTATTTATTTATTTAAGAGACAGGCAAACAGAGAGAAAGAGAGAGACTGTTCCTATCTGCTAGTTTGCTCCCTAAAAAGGAGCAAATGTCTAGAGAACAAAGCTGGGAGCCAGGCACGCAATCCAGATTGCCCACTGGGTGACAGGAACCCGACTGTTTCATCCTCACTACGGCCTTCCTAGGTCCGCATTAGCAGGAAGCCACACTGAGCAGACAGAGCAGGTATGGAACCCAGGTACTCTAATAGGGGATGCAGGCCAAAAGTTTTCTCAGTGAATTTTTTCTCTGTTGGGTTACTTTTCACAGGTCCATGTAGGACCTGCCATTAAGTATGGAATAGCAATCATTTACTGATACTGCAATCTGCCCTCCAGAGCACCTTTTGTTAGTAGACAGAGAAGGATGCTGCTGGGTGGTTTTATTGAGGAGATCCTGGGAAGATTTTGCTCCAGGTGAAAATGCTGCTCTGTCACTGATGCCTTAAAATCCAGAGCTGGAAATATTCCATTCAGCAAACCACGGGTGAACAGCACATGCTGCACACTGGGAATCAAATGGTACTTTTCTTCTCTCCTTAGCAACCACCAAGATCAGATGGCCCACAGGAGAGAGCTGGATTCTTAGACAGCAAAGTTTTGGTGGGGATGACACATGCAATTACAGTATCTAATGAGCAAGTCAGTGGTTGTTCTGACAAACTGAACAGTTACCTTGTGGGGGCTCATGAAGGGGTCTGCCATAGTGTGTCACAAGAGATTGGTTCTGTTAGTCTCCCATTGTAGTCTAATCCATAGTACAGTTTTTAATTAAAAAAAAAGTTAGGCCTTCTCCAAAGCATTAAACAAATTTGATTACAGTTTTCCAGATAGAATCCTGTTATATTCTGGTTTTCCAAAATCACCATGATTAAATCAATCAGAGGCTAGGTACATGGGTATATACTGTCTTCCATAAAAAAAGAAAATCTCTCTGAATAGAGCTAAATGAGTTTTTCATTTCCTATGTGTTCCAGTTGTGAAAAGAAAGTCCCAGATCACTCACTTTATTGAGAATTGCAGTTGCTCTGACTTGAATGGACATTTTTCTTCTGAATGAAGAGTTTGACAAGAGATGAGTCATCATTTTCTGTGATTAATCGAATGCCACTTAGCAGATGGTGGGGGACAGAAAAACAATGTCTTGTAATCACTGTGCTAATCTAGACCTGAAATCCATTTGCAGTGCACGTGGCCCAGGCTGGAGAATCAGCTGGTAGGGAGATCATCAGTGGCCCATTATCACTCTCACATCATCTGCTTCTTAACTACACCACAATAAGATCAGGGATAATTACTTTGATTTCTATTATTATTGCTCAGAATACCTTGGTATCTTCGAATCATAATGCTATAAGGAAATTTAAAGCTCATCAATTTTAATAATCATATTCAGAGGAAGTCAGAAGGACCGAAGAATTTAAGTGACCTGTCCAAGATCACACTCATAGTTATTAAAACTATTTAAATTAATTATACCACTGCACTTATTCAGGCACCAATATTTTGGTTGTAGAATATCCTCAAGAGCCTATACACTGATCTGTGAAGAAAGAATGTCAGGGGTTTTTGTTTTTCCAGCATGCTCTATCCTTACTGAATGCACCATCCCATTCCTCAAATTGCTATTATTTGTGCACTTAGTTTTGTGCTAATCCCCATCCTCCCCCTCATTGCATTATATGCCCACTTCATGGCATTGTCTGTGTTTCATCCTCTGTTCCCCATAGACCCTGTGCAGTGCCTTAACTCTAATGAGGCCTCAAGAAATTTGTGTTGAATATAAACTTCCAGCGTGTGCCCATTGCTCTGGGTTGGGAAATAACCCATGGAAAAAGATGAGGTACATGCATCAACCTTCCTTGTCCTTTCTGGACACGGCCTGAAAGTCCTATGACTACAAGGAGAGAAAACCCAACATGCAGGGCCATAGTTGAGCTATAGATTAGGGGCCTTCAGCACACCCCTCCCCAGTGCACATGTCCTGAAAGTATACTTGTAGCTAGAGAAACCTAACATTAAACAGTAAGTTGTAACACCATGAAGAAAAAACATTGTGGTTTCCAACAATAATTTTCCTGCTTTATAAACAAAGGGACAAGAAATTTGAAAATTTCAGAAAGTCTTTTCTGGAAAAAAAAAAAACTTTAGATAGCACTGGGCTGCCCTTTGTGTAGTAAATCATGTGAGTGAGTGAGAGACCAAAGAGAAAGTCTAGAGTCTTACACTCATGAACCTACTCCCAGAGAAGAAAAAAAATCAGCAATTTGTAAGCAGCAATTCCTACTCCAACCCATTTTGTCCAAAGCCTTTGTTTTCTTTTCCCTTGTATTTCAGCTCAAGTCCTACAGTTAGTCAGCATTGTAGCTGGAACTGTTAGGGGAGGAGATGTCATGTTTCATTCCACCAAAGAGGGGAGTATCTCCCAAGATCAGCATTTGGGACCCCTCTACGATCCTTGCTGTTCAGTGTTCATTTTTTATTCAGAAGATTCTAAAGCAGATCAGAGCTATCCACTAATTAAATTAATTTCAAGGTCATATTTAACCAAAACTGAAAGCTAACCTTATTCTATGCACCACCCTGTTTGTAAATACAAGTTGTTAATATACCTCTTAGAGGTTCCACAGTGAAATTCAATGACAATATTAAGACAGTGCAATATGAAATGATGCTTAGAGATACTGCCAGTGTGAAATCCAGATTCCTCTCACTGTCAATTTTCCAGGGAAAACTTCAAATTCAAAGATTAAAATTTCTTTGTAAGTTAAAGCTCAAGTTAATATTTTAGAAAATTAAATACAAAGATTCTAGTTTTCTGCACAAAGAAGTAAACATCAGGCTGAGAAAGAAGTTTCAGCACTTCATCATTCCACTACTGATAGTTTTAATGATAGTACCTAGTACCAAATGAAGTCACAGGGACCTAGAAACAATGGACTGTAGTTCACTCAGTATTCCTTTTTTTCACAGTATCAGATTATTGAGCCAATGTATAGGTATGGGGCACCAACCCTGCCTCCCTCTGACCCTCATTTCCACTCTCTCTCCCCATTAAGTCCTCATCATGGCTGCTTTCACCCATGGCAACAGATTTGCAACTGGCATGTCTAAGTGCAGAATGATCCCTAATTCAGTAATCACCAATGTCCCCTGTGTGGACTTTCCAAATTGTAAATCTTGTCGTGAAGCTTCTTCATACTGCTCCAATTCCATCCTCAGATTCTCTGGTGCCTTCAGGATGGAACCCAATGAATCCTTGTCAGATATCTAAGCTCCACCTCACATCACTACTGGATCTCTGAAGGACTGTCCATTTTTTTCCCACCATGTACAACATGAACTGTATGTCCCATCCACTTGGAAGTGTGAACTGTTGCCTTAAGTGAGCAGGTTGTGAAGAATACACACTTTCTACCCAAATGCCCTCTCCACCTCCTAATCTATTTAAAATTTAAACTCAGGCATCTTGCCTCAAGGAAGATTCCCAGGCTTGTTTTTTTTTTTTTTTAATTTGACAGGTAGAGTTATAGTCAGTGAGAGAGAGAGACAGAGAGAAAGCTCTTCCTTCCATTGGTTCACTCCCTAAATGGCCACTATGGTCAGCGCTGCACTGATCCAAAGCCAGGAGCCAGGTGTTTCTTCCTGGTCTCCCATGCGGATGCAGGGGCCCAAGCACTTGGGCCATCCTCCACTGCCCTCCTGGGCCACAGCAGAGAGCTGGACTGGAAGAGGAGCAACCGGGACTAGAACCTGGCACCTATATGGGATGCCAGCGCACAGGCGGAGGATTAGCCAAGTGAGCCATGGCACCGGCCCCTCCCATGTCCTTTTGATTCTGGATTAGGAGCACACTTTATTTTTTTTAAAGATTTATTTATTTATCTGGAAGAGTTACACACAGAGAGAAGGAGAGGCAGAGAGACAGAGAGACAGAGAGTCTTCCATCCGCTGGTTTACTCCCCAATTGGCTGCAATGGCTGGAGCTTCGCCGATCTGAAGCCAGGAAACAGAAGCTTCCTCTAGGTCTCCCACGCAGGTACAGGGGCCCAGGAACTTGGGCCATCTTCTACTGTTTTCCAGCCCACAGCAAAGAGCTGGATCAGAAGTGGAGTAGCTGGGACTCGAATCGGCGCCCATAAGGCATACCGGCACTACAGGCGGCAGCGTTACCCTCTATGCCACAGTGCCAGCTCCAGGTGCACACTTTTAAATCTCATGACTATCCCATGCCTAGAAAAGCACATAGCTTATAAAAGATGCATAAAGATGTTCATTACATTTAATTAATAAATGAAGTTAGAATAATTTTACTCTACATTGTTCAATACAAAGAAAAACTGTTATTTGACTCAGAATCACCTATGATGCAATAATACATTTTTAGCTTTTTTGACATGATTTTATATTTTTCCACTTCTCTGAAAATTTATTGGTATGATGAGGATAATTATTGAATAGCAGGGAAAATGCCTTGATTCTTACATCTGTCCTGGAAATAAAGCTTTTTTTTTTCAGATTCATTATTCATAGTGGAGCATAAAATTACTACCAATGCAAGGTTTATTCAGAAAAAAAGAACCTCACTTGGAAAAAAATATTTCTTCTTGATACCATTTCACCTGCCCAGGAAAATAAAATGACTTTCTATGTATTAGAGTCCATAGTCCTTAGTATATCAAATCTTTAAAAGTATTTTAGAAATAAGTCCTCTGAAATGCAATGTGTATTTCCCACTCACTATCAAAAGTACTAAATAAGGAACCTAGAATGTGGATTAAAAGATTTGGTTTAGGGACAGACACTTGGCATAGTCAAATTTGACCTTATCATTGACCCCATTTGACCCTATCAAAGTCCCTGGCTTGAGTCCCTAGGAAGCCTATATCCCGTATCAGAGACCTTTGCTCAAGTTCCCTGAATGCCAGTATCCCATATTGGAAAGCTTGGTTTTGAGCACAAGCTCTCCTCCTGATGACTTACAATGTTCTGAGGGGTAGCAGGTGACATAAGACTCAGTTGGATTCATATCCAAAAAGATGGAGCCCCAAATAGAGAAGGGTATTTCCTTATATATGCTTTTACCTTCTTTTCTCCCTTTTATGGCTACATGCATATATTTGATTGTGTATTCTAATGTTACATGATGGATATAGCAATTGAAACAAATATGGTGCATGTGCACATAGTTACTAATATGTTTCACACATGAGCTGTACGCTGTCTGGCAAGGGTTAACACCATTGCTCTGTTTACCAAGCCAAAGAGAAATGGTTACATGTAAGCAGTTAGTAACTACAGTTAAAGCATTCAAGCAAACAGATTAGGCAAAAAGATAGTGACCAACCACATTTCATTCACAGGGTAAGTTTCCTTGCTTTTTTTCCCTCTTTTTTCTGATCTAAGGAAGGCTCTATCACATCATAAGAAAATTGAAATTGGATAGATTATAAAGTCTACTCTGGAATTAATCTCCATGATATTTTTTGACCTTGAAAAAAATTCTCTTTTTTGTCATTTACAGGGTAAGGAATGGCAATCCATAGCAGTAGACAGCAAAATAAGTGGGGTGAATCCCTTTAGGAAGACTTGTATTCCTTGACTAAGAGATTGGCAGCTAAGCCCTGCTATTTCACTCTAATAACAGAAATCAGCTTATTCGTAACTATTCATTTATAGAAAAATCTAAAAGAAACAAAGGCATGAGAATGCTTTATTTGCCAAGCTGACCACAATAAAGCTCAAAAGTACTAGACCTTAAGCATGCTGATTTTAGTTTTTCTATCAATTTATTGTTGAGACCGATTAGTTAATCGCGTCATTGGCAACATTTTTTGCCAATATAAATCTGGTACTATCATACATGCTTGTAATAAAACTACTAAGGAGAGTCACCATCTTCCATAACACCACAGTCTAGTATTAAAAATATATCACACCTGAACTGAACTTGGAAAGCATAGCATACTTACATTTTAGATTCAACTATCTGACTACATATAACTTTAAGATTATTGCAAAGAAGCCAGAAGCATTCAAAAAATTCTGTGAACTATTACATTCAATATTGCTAATGGAATGCTCATAGGCCTACAGTGAGGTGCAGCCAGTTTAATCAATTTGTTACAACCAACAGATGACAGCTATTATAGGCTTTTCACCATAATCATAAGGCTAACACACACTCCATGTGTAATTTTTGCTCCTTTTGAAAATTGAAATCTTCAAAATGTAAGGAAATTTAAATCATTTTCATTTGTAAGATTAAAATATTTTAAACATGTTTTGTTAAAATTGAACAGAAATGAGAGGAGACAGGTATACTGCATATTCTCACTGTATTATATTTTCTTGAATAGTCTTGGAGTTGAATGATGTGAAGGGTGTAGGATTTAGGGAAGAGGGGGGCACAGGAATAGGACCTCAGGATCAAAACCGGTTTGCTCCTCAAGTTTGTTTTTCAGAGGATGTTCCAAGAAAACCTATCCTGAAACACTGTAGTCAGAGAGGGCCAGACCGCCACAGAAAATAGAAGCTGCAGAAAAAGTTTGATTTTTTGAATATACAATCGCAATGTACATTGTAAGGAGGAAATGTCCTCCCACTCAACCTTTTCTACATGGTTGACATTCCCCTGACCCTTTGCAAAACACTTGTTGAGGAGTCAGATTCTTGGGGGAACTGTAACTATTCCTTCCCAAGTCTCTTTGACTTATCACAAGTGACTAAGTCTTTCTCCTAAGGAGATCTCACTTGAGGCTGATTATTTAGTAGCACCCCAAACCAATGGTCCTCTTGTGTCTGCTAACACCATGACTAATTCTCCATGATGGATTTCAGAATATTTTCCCATGGAAGGAAAAATAAATAGCATTTAAGTAGTTATTGTATCAATGAAACTACTTAGATGCAAACTAATACTATATTCCAAAAAAATCCCAAGTGCATTAAAAAATGAAACATCAAAAATAAAACTAGTAGACTTGATGGAAAACATCAGTTCCCATCTTCAATGTATTAAAAAAGATTGACATATTTAAAAACAAAATTAAATTTAAATGATAAAAACTAAAAGTTATAGGTAAAATACATTAACATCTTTATTTTTTTTTAGTTAGGTGGAAGGCAAAGAGAAACACAGAAAGACAGATAATGTCCAATCTGCTGGCTCACTCATCAGATGACTTTAATGACTGGAGTTGGACTGGAGTCAAGTCAGCAGCTTGAAATGCAAGTTTCTCATATGAGTGGCAGGAACCCAATCACTTGAGCCGTTATTGCTGCTTCCCAAGGTCTGCCTTAGCAGGAAGCTGGAATTAGGAAACAGATCCTAGAATGAAATCTATACTCTTTACTACAGGACATAGACATCCCAGCAGCTGGGATAAATGTCCACTCCTATATTTTATAAATTTAAAACTAAATCATTACCAAATTATAATAAAAGTGCATTGACAAACCAAGAAATGCATATGTCCATGATACTACAGGTAAATTGTAACATTAATACTTATTTAAAAACAAAACACTCAAGTCTCCACATGATACATTTCCCAAGGCTATAAAAACACAAACTATAATCCACACAACTGAAAACACTACCATTTACAAACATAGAAAATATCTTTGGCTCTGGAAGAATAAAAGTTCTAAATTAAAAAAATATATGGTTTCTCACTAACAGATTTGTAAAGATCATTTTAATTAATAAAATGATATTGTACAAACTATATACTTTGTATATTTTTAGCTTTTACAATGGTAAACAAATGTGTTGGCTTGCAAAACAAAGACTTTTGTGGGGCTCGCTGTGGTGCAGTAGGTTAAGCCTCCACCTGCAGTCGAGCATCCCATATGGGTGTCAGTTCGAGGCCTAGATTCTCATATGCCAATCCAGCTCTCTGTCAATGGCCTGGGAAAGCAGTAGAGGATGGTTCATGAGCTTGGGATCATGTTCCCATGTGTGAGACCCTGTAGAAGATCTAGGCTCCTGCTATCGACCCAGCTCTGGTCATTGTGGACATTTGGGGATTGAACCAGTGAATGAAGACCTCTCTTTCTCTGTCTCTCCTTCTCCCTCTCTCTCTGTAATTCAGCCTCTCAAATAAGTAAATATTTTTTAAAAAGAATGTTGTATACTTTGGTTTGAAAATCACATTATAAGACATAAAGTCTGAAAAATCAAGTGTTATTTGGCAGTTAAGAGTAGAAACTATGGAGCCAGAGTACTTGGATTCAAATAATTACAGCAATCTTAAACAAAGCCAGAGGCCTCACACTACCGGATTTCAAGACATACTATAGGGCAACTATAATTAAAACACTCTGTTACTGGCACAAAAAGAGACATGGAGACCAATGGAACAGAATAGAAACTCTAAAAATCAATCCATGCATCTACAACAAACTTATCTATGACAAATGAGAAAAGTCAATCCCTGGAACAAGAACAGTTTCTTCAACACATCGTTCTGGAAGAACTGGATCTTCAAATATACCTGACCTGACACCTTATACAAAAATCAACTCAAAATTATTCAAAGGTCTAAATCTTAAATCTGATAAAATTAAATTACTAGAGAAGAAAACTGGAAAAACTTTGCAAGGCATTGGCAGACAAAGACTGAGTAGTATTCAATATTGTAAATATACCACATTTTCTTTATCCAGTCATCAGATAATGGACATCTGGGTTGACTGCATGCCTTAGCTATAGTGAGTTGAGCCTCTATTAACTTGGGAGTATAGATAACTCATATGCTGAATTAATTTCATTTGGCCATTTGGGGAGTGAAGCAGCAAACAAATTATCTCTTTCTCTTACAACTGGAAATTATAGTATTACTTATGCTGATATGTTTTAACTTTATGAATAAAAATTATGGAAAAACCAAAATAATATTTTATATCTAAAAATATAGAAAGCACACAATTTTATAAGCCAACTCTTTAAAGACAGAATTCTTAGTATTTTAGTGTATATCCTGCCAATCTTTCTATTATCTCCTTAAAAAATAAAACATATACTCAATTTTCTTTTTTTTAAATTTTTTTTGACAGGCAGAGTGGATAGTGAGAGAGAGAGAGACAGAGAGAAAGGTCTTCCTTTTTGCCGTTGGTTCACCCTCCAATGGCCGCTGCAGCCGGTGCACCTTGCTGATCCAAAGCCAGGAGCCAGGTGATTTTCCTGGTCTCCCATGCGGGTGCAGGGCCCAAGCACTTGGGCCATCCTCCACTGCACTCCTGGGCCACAGCAGAGAGCTGGCCTGGAAGAGGGGCAACTGGGACAGAATCTGGCGCCCCTACAGGGACTAGAACCCGGTGTGCTGGCGCCACAAGGCGGAGGATTAGCCTATTGAGCCACGGCGCTGGCCTCAATTTTCTATCCTATTTTATTCACCCAGGATTTTATGTGTTTTTCTTGAGTCATTAATCTAAACATGACTGGAAATATAACTTATAATCTAGTACACACTATTTAACTTTTAAATAAATATCTTCTTAAACCATTTTAGTTCTTTCAAAATTGATAAAAAGCAAAAACTCTATAAAGTTTCTGATCACTTTTTAATTTATCTCATTTTATTAACCATTTAAATAACCTCATTAGTTGAGTCTATTGATGATCTTTGCCTGTTTTTATTGGAGTTTTGTTCCATGTGCTCGCATATATGGGTATGTGCACGTTTGCATGTGTGTGCTTGTTTCGGATTCCCTGTTGCCTTGATGGCTAGATATATAATGTCTACAAACATTAACATTTTAGGCAGCCAAATCTGAATCAGCCAATATTTATAAACCACTGAATTTCATAGTTGCTAGGAAAACACTCTAATCACCCTGAAGGGAAGCATAACAATGAACTACAAGGATGTCTATATAACAGGAAGATAGCATCTCATTCTGAAGCTGAAATTTGTTATAAGGAAGTGCCTCAAGAACACAGAAATTATTTGTACTCAATTACATTTGATTTTTGTGCTCCCATTTCTCCATTTATCATAGACTAAACATTGGCATTGTGAGGAGACAGGTTTCTCAGGAGTTAAGAGAAAGCTGTAGGGTAGATCACTACTGTTTGGGTGCAGGGGAGCGAGTCCATTCCCTAGATGACCCTCAGCATTGAGAAACGTCAGTGCTGCTGACTGGGAGTCCACAGACCACCAAACAAGCCACATGGACAAAATAGCATAAATTCCAAGAGGATGAAGTCAGCAGCAATTATATCAAAACAGAAAAGGAAGTGAGGAAAATCCCACAATCAGCCCTGAATAGCCTTCAAGAGAGCACACACCTCTCCTCTCTTGCTACCTTTCTGGCTACACAGTGGTGTATCTGAAGCCTCCTAGAAGTTTTAAGTCAGAAGGAAAAAAAGCAGAGAAGAGATCTGGGAATTATTAATATGAGCTAATAAAATGATAATAATGGAATTTGACTTAATAGTTAACTTTTAAAAACTGGTTTCAAGTGAATCTTAACTGGCCTGTTTCTAACTTAGAAAACATTTATTTTCCCAAATGGGAATAAGGGATTGCTCAGTAAGAGCACAATTACATCTCTGTGTGTATGTGCATGTACAGTCTTAGATTTGCACATACCTGATGCACACCTGACTTGTATCTGGCCAATATGTCCGTTAAATTGAACATAGTTTTCACAAATTTCTTTTTTTGCAGAAAGAAAACTAAAGACCTTAGGAAATTTCTCCTTGTCAAAATGGCCCTTAAGTGACAGCTCTGATTCAAACCAAATCTTTGTAAGTTAAAACTCTGTCATTGGCTAGCAGGGGTTGGGAAAGTGTGGCCTGCAGTACATAAAAAGGTTCTCAAAGTCATTTGCTGTGTTCCTTGCCTGGGCAATTGCAGTTGGAACTCAAAATTCAATAAATCTGTAGCAAATTAATGTTTAAATGAATGAGTTTATAAACATCCAAATGGCCCTTGACAGAAAGTTTTCCCACCCCTGAATCTCTTAGGGAGTTTGTTGAGATATCAAATTATCCCCAGGGCTGGCACTGTGGCATAGCAGGTCAAGTTGCTGCCTGCAGTGCCAGCATCTGATATGGGTGCTGGTTCGAGTCCCAGCCGCTCCAATTCTGATACAGGTCTATGCTGTGGTCTGGGAGGGCAGTGGAGGATGGCTCAGGTCCTTGGGCCCCTGTACCACATGGGAGACCCAGAGGAGGCTTCTGGCTCCTGGCTTCGGATCGGCCCAGCTCCGCCATTGCAGTCATCTGGGGAGTGAACCAGCAAATGGAGGATCTCTCTCTCTCTCTCCCTCTCTCCCCCCCCCTTCCTCCCTCCCCCTCTCTGTAACTCTAGTTTTCAAATAAATAAATAAATCTTTAAAAAACGTAAAATAAAATAAAATATCTTCTTTTTACATATTTATCTTTAGTTTCCTATGGTTTGTAAATCTGTAGCTTCATGTCATAAATTTGCTTCAAACTAATTCATCTGCCTCATCCTTTCTCTCTATTCCTTTTTCTCCCTTTTATTTCTTTCTCCATTCATTATCTACTCATTATATTTCTGTTTAGTCCACATGAAATTTTGGAAGTGAATAACGTGATGTGAGGATAGAATTGAAGCATGTTTTTAGTGAGCTCCTTCACCAGTCCCTCCCATTAATCTACAATACAATATTATCAAATATCAAATTCTTAGGGATGGTTTGGGGCATCTAACTTTGCAGTATGA
The DNA here is from genome assembly GCF_033115175.1 of Lepus europaeus. Lineage (NCBI taxonomy): Eukaryota > Metazoa > Chordata > Mammalia > Lagomorpha > Leporidae > Lepus > Lepus europaeus. The sequence goes on along the minus strand of NC_084840.1, from coordinate 79,423,454 downwards.
TGTACCTGATATTCTATTACCAGATCAATGCCAACACAAATTATAATTATTATTTGCAATTATTCATAACTATTGATGATATTTCATGTAACACTGATGTTTTTGTGTATCTTGTGTTAGGTGATTTCAGGTAGAATATCTTCATTTTTGATATGTCCTTGATAAGCCTGCATATAAATCCACATATTTAGATGTGAAAATGTAGCAAAATTGAATTCGTACCATGTGGGGTTTTATTTTTCAGACTCTTAAAAATGACATTATCTGTATGACAAAAAGCTTAATTTGTGAATACAAACTGACACATTAATATTTGCTTTGACTTGTTTTTTTATTCACTTAGTAGTTGTTTATAAAACTTTCACAGGATGTAAAAATAATTTTCTAATATACATTTTTACACATAAAGAGATTCTTCTTTTTGTAGCATATATCTTAAATTTGTTTTCTTATCATTTCCTCCACAAATACATATATTCCTCAGTATGGAATTGGTTGCATTTGAATATTCTTATTAAACAAAAATCACATGCAAATTTACAGTAAATGCTACTGACCAAAAGCTGTTTTTTAACAGAAGACAGTTCTAATTTAAGCCATCTTTGCTTATACAGGATTCTGATCAAAGCTTCTCTCTTTTTATAGTGATATGAGAGAATCAGCCAATGAGAATATAGTTGTCTTGGGGTTCTATGTGATATATTTTGAAGTCCCAAATTGAAATTCACAGTAACAGAATATCCAATGACTTTTGAAAAAGAGATCAAAGTTAAAATTGATATTTTATATAAATAGGTGACATCAGTGAACATTCAATCCCATAGAGAGAGGAATAAAAATCCCCACATTGCTTGAAAGCTGTATATAATCACACAATTGTAATTATATTTAGCCTCCACAAAAAGCTTTTTTATTAGAAAAATAACACTCTGCATAGTTCTCTCTGACCTAGAATAATATCTAGCAAATACTTATTTTAATGTTCAAGGTCTAACTACTCACTAGTTTGTCATTATTCCTCTCTACACCATTGGTTTTTTTTTCTCTGTTTGCCTTGACTGTATAATTTCCAGTTATGACTCATCCTGACATTAGATCAAACATAGCCTTTATACCTATTTCATTGCAAAGGTGACACACATATTGAAACAAACCATGTGTATATTGCTCAACATTTCCACATAGGTAAGTTTCTGTACTTACTAAAATAGTGATTCCAAAATATATAACGCTAAAACAAGATCTTGCTTCAATTTAGTGTTTTTTCAGCATGATACTCTAATAAACCCAAGAAATATATCTATTATGGATTAATAAGTAAAATATTAATGTGTTTTTCAACTGTTATCTTCCAAAAAATCTAGTGCCACATTAATCTCAGTTAACTTTTAAGATATATTAAATTTAGCCATTTGGATAGTAGTTGATTGTAACAACATATTCAAAAAATGCTTCATATTTTATAAGGAGAATTCAATTATAAACATTAATTTTACTAATAATTTATTTTCATTAATTTATGATACTGTAAAAATAACTTTTCCAGAAGTTATGTTGTCTTGCATAAAAAATCTCTACACTTTCAATTTAATTTTATAATTCCAAATTCATATATTTATAGTAGCTAATATATAATATGTATATTTTGCATTTTTGTTAGCATCTTTTGAATAAATACTCCAATATTCAGAGAAAGATATGAAGATAATAAACTAAAAGTAACCTTTTAAATGAATCCTAAGCATTTGGCCACCTAGTCCTCATTGATATAATTAACTATTTGAATCCAATCCAAAAGTTGTTGAATTCAAACAGAGTACATGGATCTTAAAAGTAATAAATAGTTAAGAAATTCATGAGGAATCATCTTTCATAAAAATGTATTGGTATTTCTTAATTATTTGAAGTTAACATCTTTTGTTGCTTTTTAATCAGTAACTGTGGTGGAACAGATGTTTTGCTTAGCAGTTCAAACAGTGAGTAAGGGAACAGTGACCCATATCACAGTGCCTGTATTCTTCATCTGCCTCCATCTCTTGACTCCAGATTTCTGTTTACTGCAGGCCCTGGGAACAAGATACGCTGGCTTAAATAACTGGGTTCCACTCAAGCAGCATGCTTAGCTTGCACTCACAGCTCTTGGCTTTGGCAGACACAGCCCTGGCCATTGCAGATGTTAAAGGGCGATTCATTCATTCATTCTCTCTCTCTCTCTCTCTCTCTCTCTCTCTCTCTCCTCCCCCATATTAATTTTATATTTTGGAAGGATATTCAAATATTTGCTTCTTTTCTTTCTAAGCTCTGTAACAAGTATATAAACATCCAAATAGGATATCACAATCACTGTTATAGTTAAGAAATAGTCATGTATGAAGTAGATAGAAGTTATATTTTATCACTGAAACTAGAAACATAAACTAAAGTCATAGAAATTTGTGAAAATCATCATGTAATGATATTCATAGAACTTTATGGAAATTGAAAAAATATTCACTTAAAAGATTATTGAAAGGGAAATTTTTGATCAATACAGTTGAACAAAATCAAATTTCATATGAAAAGCAGCTTATGTAGAACTCTACACATGTATACAAATATAAAAACATGTTGTAGTACATGATAAATATGAATAATTTGTGTAAATTTTTATTTATTTTTTTATTTCATTTCTAGGACCGAGAGAAAGAGACAAACAAACAGAGCTCTAGCCACTGTTTCACTCAATAAATACCTGTAACAGTTGGCTGGACCAAGTCTAAGCCAGGAGCCTGAAAAATCAAGTGTACCTCATAGGCACAGAAAATCAAAAGCTTGAGTCTTCACTTCCTGCCTTCTGGGGTGCGCATTATCAGGTAGCTGGAATCGGAAGCTTAGCCAGGACGTAACTGAGGACTCTGGTATAGGATGCGGGAACCTAATAAGCATCCTCAGCACTGCACCAAATATTCTGCTCTATGTGTCCATGTCCTAAAAAGCAACAGTTTCTTTCCAGATCATCACCTTCATCTCCCAACATTTCCCTTTTGATGACCAAAATGGAATTTATATATGTTGAAAACACCATGAGTAATCAAGGTTAACATTTACTGCACTTTTCTTCTCTTGTCTGATATCCCAAGGACATAATTGGCCTCACAGTCATCCATGGCCATGGGTAACCGCCCAGAGTCTAAGGCAAAAAATCTTGATAAATCCTGTGATAATATTAGAATTAGGGCTCATGCTTTCCCAACTATGAATATTGATGTAGCAGTTCCCCCCATGAAATACAGTGGAAATTGACTTGCATGGACTCTTGCCCCAAACAGCCTCTCTATCAACTGCAGCAGATGAGGCCCCTTGACAGCAAAGCTGAACTGGCTATAATGGATAGGAATTAAGGTTCTGGGACATGTTTCTCCATCCACATTTTAAGGGCCTTCTAGTTCAAGGACAGAGAACATGTTCCTTGAGTCTAGCTTCAGGCCTTGTTTTGTCTATGTATAATACACTGCCCTAGAATAAATTAGCATCTGCTACTGCTTCTGTCACCAGTTTTCCCCAACTGCCCTGCTTCAACAGGCCAGGTGTGGGTGCTGCTTCTCACTTCTTCATTTGGTGCTTTCTCAGAGCATTGATTTAGTTGTCTTCCTGGTGTCTTCGTGATCATAGAAATTCTTTCTTTGGACAAGAAGGCATTCCAGCTCTATCTGCATGGCCGATTTAGCTTCCCTTATGGAGGATAAGGATTAAGCCCCCTACCCTCTATACAAGCCCCCCCAAAGCAAAATCTATTCACATAACTCATTGTTCCAAAATGCACTGATCAACTCAATGACATGATTCCTCAGTTTCAGCTTTTCTAGAATATGATCCTTTCTCTTCAAGCTTGTTCCCTCTGCCCTTTCCAGAGTGTACGAGATCATTTCTGTTTGCCATATGGCCTAGATTCTGAGCCAGATCATACTGTCAAATGTGAAAATCTGTCAATTTCTCAATGAATCGGTAACAATTCATAATTTATGAACTTGATATATTTATTTTACTTTTATTATGTCCGTTATGGACTGGGTTTAAGAATGCAAAAGGATTGCAGTTCCACAAAGCTAAGGCTTTATAATTGAAAAACTTGAGTTAGGATGTTCCTTCTGTTATCACTAGTCTGTGTGTACCTGTGAACATTTTTTTTAAGATTTATTTTTTTTATTTGAGAGACAGAGCTAGAGAGAGGGAGAGACAAAGAGAGAGGTCTTCCATCCGCTGGTTCACTCCCCAGATGGCCACAACAGTTGGAGTTGTGCCAATCCATAGGCAGGAGCCAGGAGCTTCCTCCAGGTCTCCCATGAGGCTTTCCCAGGCCACAGAAGAGAGCTGGATCAGAAGTGGAGCAGCCGGGATTCAAACCAGCACCCATGTGGGATGCTAGCACTGCAACCCAGGGCTTTAATACCCATGCCACAGCACCGGCACCATGGGAACATTTTTGTATATGTTTATAAATATGCATGATGCAAAAATTTCAAGGAAAATATTCATTATGAAAAAAACTGCATGAATTTCAAATATTTTGCACCAAAAGTAACTTTTTGAATGGAACAAATTTAATGCATTCCATATATACAATTTTAAGAGCATAATGATACTTTCCACCCTATCTTCCTTCCCTAGATTACTCTCATCAATGACCATCCTTCATTTTCTTATTTTTTTCAAGTTTTACAGTATCATAGTTTCAATTTCCATGAACTTTTTGTAGTATTGTCAGATATAACAGACACATACATACACATATACATTATATATGTCTATATACACACTTAACACCAACATTATTCTAATGGTAAAAAAAAAACCTCATCATTAACTAAGATTTATATTTTGATCTCCTCGGACAGAATGAGAACTTTATAATACAAAGGATGACAGAGTCTCAAAACTGGCAGAGAATGCAATGATTTCTACACAAACATTATATATTAAGAATCTAAACAGTATGGGTTAACCATGCTTGTTATTTAATTAAAGGGCTATTAGAAGGCCAACTTTATTCTATACTTTAATATTGAGCTTTAATTTCTTGTGTGATTTATTAAAGGAGGACAGTTTGAACAAATCATTATTAAATTGTAATTTTGTTTTGAAGAATCAAAACAGACATTGCCATCTGCATTGTAGTCAGATTGTACCTTATTATATGCATCTAAGTCACTTTTCAGAGAGCTCAGATCCAAAGGGTTATTACTGGGGAAGATTGGGGAAGAGTTACAGAGGCATTTATATTGGACAGATTAGGTTAAGATAGCTGAATTCATGATGGGTTTGCACAGAGGTACAGGTTGAAATTAGAGTTTAGAGAAAGAAGATGAGTCAAAGAGTAAGAATGGCAGGAAGTAAAACAAGCAAAAACTTGGACCACAAGTTTTATAATTACCAGGACTGGAAAAAGGTCTTTCTTGAAACTTAAATGCAGTCTGGAAAGACAATGAAATGCAGATTATCTAAAACCTGACAACTCATAGCTTCCTTGGAGATTGAAGGACAGACGCACATTCTCATTCTGTCATTTTATGCTTGATTTTGCATGTTTCACAATCATCAAATAATGAGCAAGGGCATGACTGGAATTTAAAACTATAGCCATTCAGTACATATTTTCCTTTGTTTAAAAAATTAAGATCATGAATGTCTTCTTCTAATAGTATAGCAAATGGCCATAGTCCTGGAGTAAAGCAGGTTTAGTTGTTTGAGAGAAATGACCCAATTCCAAGTCGGAAATTTATTAACCCTGAGATAAAACATTGCCTCAAGTCACCAGAAATGTTGATTTGAGTTAACAATTTGTTTAAGATTTCTTTTATTTTTAGGGGTCAGCGCTATGGTATAGTGAATTAAGGCCCTGGCCTGCAGCTCTGGTTTGTGTCCTGTCTGCTCTACTTCCAATCCAACTTCCTGATAATGTGCCTGGGAAAGCAGCTGAAGATGGCTCAAGTCCTTGGGCCCTTCCATCCATGTAGGAGACCTAGAGGAAGTTCCTGGCTCCTGCTTTCAGATCTGCCCAGCTCTGGCCATTGCAGCCATTTGGGGAGTGAACCAGTGAATGGAAGACCCCCACCCCCACCCCTCTCTCTACACCTCTCTCTGAAACTCTTCCAAATAAATAAAATAAATCTTTTAAAAAATCTTTTAAAAGGATTCAATTTATTTTTGACAAAAATAATGATTTTTAAAATGTTCTTCCATATTCTTCACATTTTTATGCAAGTGGTGTCTTTCTGGGTGTTTCCATGTGGTTCAGATGGTTTAAATTGTCTTGGTATTTTCAGGAAGCACCTTTCAAGGACGAGTTACTGATATTTACCAAACATGTGATCGTCCTGAGTAGCAAAATCAAATAAATTAAAATCAATGTTAAAAATATTTAAGATGTTTTAGTAAATAAATATAAAATGCCATATATACATATCGGGGCATTGATCATTCTGAATAGATCAAAAGACTTAATTAGTGAACACCCAAAAATGTCCTGAAACTTGTCCAGAGATATATTACTGACCTGTTTTGCAAATAATCCATAATCAATCATCCATATAAATACTGTCCAATAGAAATATGAGATATATAGGTAATTTTAAATTTTCTCACTACACTTGCTTTACTAAAAAGGTAAAAAACAACTGAATCAATATACATCATATAAATCAATATACTAAGCATTATTTCAAAGCATAATAACAATTCATACTTTAAAAATTATGAAGGAGGGTGTTGGCACTTTGGTGTAGAAGGCTACACCTCTGTCTAGAGTGCTAGCATCCCATATGAGCGCCGATTTGAGTTCCAGCTGCTCCACTTCCAATCCAGCTCCCTGCTAATGCTCCAGGGGAAAGCAGTGGAGGATGACCCAAGTCCTTGGGCCACTGCATCCCATCCATGTGGGAGAAACTCCTGGCTCTTCGTTCCTTTAGCCGGGCCCAGCCATGGCTGTTGGGGCCATTTGGGGAGAGAACCAGTAAATAGAAGATTCCTCTCTCTCTCTTCTCTATCTCTCATTCTCTCTCCTTCTGTCTCTGTAATTTTGCTTTTTAAATAAATAAATAAAATTATAAAGAATTATGAATGAAGCCTATTCTTTCTTTTATTTGCATTGCATCTTTGAACTTGGTGTGTATTTTTACTTATAGCACCTCTCAATTTGAAGTTTCTATTCTATGTTATAAATAATAAAAATATCAGTAGTAGTTTTCTAAAAATATGTATATTATTCATCTACTTAGGTAATTTTTAATTTTTTAAAAAATTGTTTCTTTGAGATAATTAAAAATGAATCTTAATGAAGAATGGAGTGGGAGAGGGAGTAGGAGATGGGATGGTTGGCAGGTGGGAGGATGATTATGGGTGGGGGGAGAACTGCTATAATCCAAAAGTTGTATTTTCAAAATTTATATTTATTAAATAAGAGTTTTCTTAAAAAATGTTTCTTTGAAAGACAGAATGACACATATAGTGATGGGGAGATCTTCTATTTGTTGGTTCACTCCCCAAATGGCTGCATTTGCCAGCTCTGAGATAGGCTACCAAAAGGAGGCAGGAACACCATCCTGGTCTCCCATGTGAATGGCAGAGGCTCAAGGATTTGGGCCATCTTTTGCCACCTTCCCACACGCATTCCTAGCAAGCTGGATCTGAAGTGGAACAGCTGGGACTCAAACAAACATCCTCATAGTGGATGCTGGTGTTGCAGTTGACAGCTTAATCCTCTGTGCCACAATACTGGCCCTTCAGGAATTTTGTAAAATTATGACTTTTCTCTTGTATGGTCCTGGCTGTTGCAAGCATTTGGAGAGTAAATCTCCAGAGGAGATCTCTTCTCTCTCTTTATCTCCCTCTCTTTCTCTCTCTCTGTCTCCTTGCCTTTCAAATAAAAATAAAATTAAAACTTTAAAAATGAAAAGAAGAAACAATGCTCTCTTCTCTCATTATCTTTAAAATAATAATCCAAAAGCATTTTTGTTAAATAACTATATTTACAAACTGCTTATTACTGCTAGGTCAATGCTCTGGAAATGTTTGATGTCATTTCATGGATAAAGATTTCAAATTGGGGACGTGATTGTTATAGTATATAACAACACGAGAAAACACCTCTGAAAAGTTTAGGCTAGTTAGTGAACAGTTTTCAATGAGAAGTGATTACTCCAGGGAAAAACTCAGCATTGAGGCATTTCATTCAAAGTTCATGCATTTTGAAGTTCATGTATTAAGGTTCACAAATATAGATATTTGTCATTTGGAAATATTAAGATAACAGAAAAGTAAGAAAAAATTATATTGCCGAGGAGCTGGTGTTGTAGTGCAGAGGGTTAAAGCCCTGGCCTGCAGTGCCAGCATCCTATGTGGGTGCTGGTTCTAGTCCCAGCTGCTCCTCTTCTGATCCAGCTCTCAGCTATGGCCTGGAAAGCAGTAGAAGATGGCCCAGGTCCTTGGGCTGCTGCACCCACGTTGGAGACCCGGAAGAAGCTCCTGGCTCCTGGCTTCAGAATGGCACAGTTCCAGCTGGTGTGGCCTTCTGGGGAGTAAATCAGCGAATGGAAGACCTCTCTGTCTCTACCTCTGTCTGTAACTCTGTCTTTCAAATAAATAAAAACAATCTTAAAAAAAAACAAAGAAAAAAGAATGTGGCCATTTATTAATATGTGATGTGCATTGCAGGCAAACATAATAGAGTGAAATAATGGCATGGAGCAAATACTACATATTTTAAGCCAACTGGGGATTTTTCTCTTCTTTAAGTAAGAACCTTTGTCACTTGACTCAAACTATTACATTAGACTGTGGACCATGAAGTCTTTAATCTTTATTGATGTTCATAGCATGGCTGTCAGCTTCTGAACCAGTTAGTTTATTGTTGTTTTTGGGAATTTATGTGTCACTTTGGACTAATGTCAGTATTTGCTTATGGATAATACCTCTGATTTACTTATAGGTATCTGTGAGCATTTTACATGAAATGTTTGATATGATATACTTTTTCTTTTGAAATAAATTTCTGTCCACACAATAAAACAAGGGATTTCAGTAGCTTTTAATCCCTCATTTTGAAGAATAAAGAGCTAACACAAAAAAATTTGGGATTTCATTAACTAGCATGAAGTAACTAACTAAACTAGTTATTCTACACCCAGCACAAATATTGGTGTTTAATTGTTGCATTCCAAAAAATAGCTCCCAAAGAGAACGATCCAACATGGGAAGTGGGAGACACAGCAGACTCATAGAATGGCAGATGTCCTAAATAGCACTCTGGCCTCAGAATCAGCCCTTGAGGCATTTGGATCTGGCTGAAGAGCCTATGAGAGTATTTTAGGCATGGAAAACCAAGACACTCTGGGGAGAGAAAAAAGAAGACCTAAATGAAAGATCTCAGTGAGTGTGATCCCAGTGGGAAAAACGGGGCCATCAAAGTAGGAGGTAGCTTTCTCTGAAGGGAGGAGAGAACTTCCACTTTGGCTATGACCCTGTCAGAATCAGATCAAAGTCGGTAAACCCTAAAGGCTTCCATAGCCTCTGCAACTCATGACTAGAGCCTAGGGAGATTACTGAAGCCATAAACAAGAGTGTCAAATTGTCAAGTCAACAACAGGAGTCACTGTAATGAAAGTCAACAGAGTGCCTTCCCCTAGGAGGTTCACACCTCCCTTATGATGTACCCCATGTGAAGAGATAGATAGGTCTGGGCCTCTTAACTTACAAGGCATAAAGCCCAACAGATTACTATCAAGGACCTTCTGTCAGGTTCTATTTGCTTCTCAATCAGAAAACTTAATTGTAGCTTAGACAGCACCTTTCTTTTTTTCATTTATTAAACTTATATTTAATGAATATAAATTTCCAAAGTACAGCTTATGGGTTACAATGGCTTCCCCCCTCCCATAACTTCCCTCCCACCCGCATCACTCCACATTCCCGCTCCCTCTCCCCTTCCATTCACATCAAGATTCATTTTCAATTCTCTTTATATACAGAAGATTAGTTTAGTATATATTAGGTAAAGATTTTAACAGTTTTCTCCCATATAGCAACACAAAGTGAAAAAAATACTGTTGGAGTACTAGTTATAGCATTAAATAACAGTGTACAGCACATTAAAGACAGAGATCCTACACAATATTGTTAAAAAATCATTAATTTTCTATGCCATTTCCAATTTTTCATTTCCAATTATCTTTATATACAGAAGGTCCATTCAGTATATAATTAGTAAAGATCTCATCAGTTTGTACCCACACAGAAACACAAAGTGTAAAAATACTGTTTCAGTACTAGTTATAGCATCACTGCACATTAGACAACACATTAAGGACAGATCCCACATGGGGTGTAAGTACACAGTGACTCCTGTTGCTAACTTAACAATTTGACACTCCTGTTCATAGTTTCAGTAATCTCCCTAGGCTCTAGTCATGAATTGCCAAGGCTATGGAAGCCTTTAGAGTTTGCTGACTTTGGTCTTATTCCGATAGTCAAAGTGGAAGTTCTATCCTCCCTTCGGAGAAAGGTACCTCTTTCTTTGATGGCCCCGTTCTTTCCACTGGGATCTCACTCACAGAGATCTTTCATTTAGGTCTTCTTCTTTTTTTCTTTTCCATGGTATCTTGGCTTTCCATGCCTAAAATACTCTCATGGGCTTTTCAGCTGGATCTGAATGCCTTAAGGGCTGATTCTGAGGCCAGAGTGTTGTTTAGGACATCTGCCATTGAATGAGTCTGCTGTGTATCCTGCTTCCCATGTTGGATCATTCTCTCCCTTTTTGATTCTATCAGTTAGTATTAGCAGACACTTGTCTTGTTTGTGTGATCTCTTTGACTCTTAGACCTATCAGAGCCATCAATTGTGAACTGAAATTGATCACTTGGACTAGTGAGATGGCATTGGTACATGCCACCTTGATGGGATTGTATTGGAATCCCCTGGCACATTTCTAACTCCACCATTTGGGGCAAGTCCAATTGAGCATGTCCCAAATTGTACATCTCCTCCGTCTCTTTTTCCACTCTTACATTTAACAGGGATCTCTTTTCAGTTAAAATTTAAACACCTAAGAATAATTGTGTGTTAATTACAGAGTTCAACCACTAGTACTAGAACAACAACAACAACAAAAACAACAAATACTAAAAAGGATAAAGTGTTACATTGTACATCTAGAGTCAGGACAAGAGCTGATCAGGTCATTGTTTCTTATAGTGTCCATTTCATTTCAACAGGTTTCCCCTTTGGTGCTCAGTTGTCACCGATCAGGGAAAACAAATGATATTTGTCTCTTTGGGACTGGCTTAATTCACTCAGCATGATGTTTTCCAGATTCCTCCATCTTGTTGCAAATGACCGGGCTTCATTGTTTCTTACTGCTGTATAGTATTCTATGGAGTACATGTCCCATAATTTCTTTATCCAGTCTACTGTTGATGGGCATTTGGGTTGGTTCCAGGTCTTAGCTATTGTGAATTGAGCTGCAATAAACATTAATGTGCAAATGGCTTTTTTATTAGCCAAATTAAATTCCTTTGGGTAAATTCCAAGGAGTGGGATGGCTGGGTTGTATGGTAGGGTTATATTCAGGTTTCTGAGTAATCTCTGGACTGACTTCCATAGTGGCTTATCCAGTTTGCATTCCCACCAACAGTAGGTTAGTGTCCCTTTTTCCCCACATCCTCTCCAGCATCTGTTGTTGGTAGATTTCTGAATGTGAGCCATTCTCACCGGGGTGAGGTGAAACCTCATGGTGATTTTGATTTGCATTTCTTAATAATTTGATGGTTTGGGGTCATAGGTTTAAGTCTTTAATCCATGTTGAGTGAATTTTTGTGTAAGGTGAAAGGTAGGGGTCTTGCTTCAAGCTTCTGCACATGGAAATCCAATTTTCCCAAAACCATTTATTGAATGGACTGTTTATTCCAGGGATTAGTTTTAGATTTTTGATCAAATATAAGTTGGCTGTAGATGTTTGGATTGATTTCTGGTATTTCTATTCTGTTCCATTGGTCTATCCATCTGTTTCTGTACCAGTACCATGCTGTTTTGATATCAAATGCCCTGTAGTATTGTGGTGTTGTGATGCCTCCTGCTTTGTTTTTGTTGTACAAGATTGCTTTGGTATTTGAGGTCTCCTGTGTCTCCATATGAATTTCAGCATCATTTTTTCCAGATCTGAGAAGAATGTCTTTGGTATCTTGATTGGTATTTCATTGAATGTATAAATTGCTTTTGGGAGAATAGACATTTTGATGATATTGATTCTTCCAATCCATGAGCATGGGCGATTTCTCCATTTTTTGGTATCCTCTTCTATTTCTTTCTCTAAGGTTTTGTAGTTTTCATCGTAGAGATCTTTAACATCTTTGGTTAAGTTTATTCCAAGGTATTTGATTGTTTTTGTAGCTATTGTGAATGGGATTGATCTTAGAAGTTCTTCCTCAGCAGTGGCATTGCCTGTGTATACAAAGACTGTTGATTTTTGTGCATTGATTTTATATCCTGCTATTTTTCCAAACTCTCCTATTTGTTCCAAAAGCCTTTTAGTAGTGTTCTTTGGGTCCCCTAAATAAAGAATCATATAATCTGCAAAGAGGTATATTTTGAGTTCTTCCTTTCCAATTTGTATCCCTTTAATTTCTTTTTCTTGCCTCATACCTCTGGCCAAAATTCTATAACTATATTGAATAGCAGTGGTGAGAGTGGGCATCCCTGTCTGGTACCAGATCTCAGTGGAAATCTTCCAACTTTTCCCCGTTCAATAGGATGTTGGCCGTGGGTTTTTCATATATTGCTTTGATTGTATTGAGGAATGTTCCTTCCATACCCAATTTGCTTAGAGTTTTCATCATGAAAGGGTGTTGTATTTTATCAAGTGCTTTCTCTGTGTCTATTGAGAGTATCATATGGTTTTTCTTCTGCAGTCTGTTAATGTAGTGTATTACGTTCATTGTTTTGCGAACGTTAAACCATTCTTGCATGCCAGGGATAAATCCCACTTGGTCTGGGTGGATGATCTTTCTGATGTGTTGTTGCATTCTATTGGCCAGAATTTTATTGAGGATTTTTGCATCTATGTTCATCAGGGATATTGGTCTGTAATTCTCTTTCAATTCTGCATCTTTTTCTGGCTTAGGAATTAAGGTGATGCTGGCTTCATAGAAAGAATTTGGGAGGATTCCCTCTTTTTCGATTGTTTTGAATAGTTTGAGAAGAATTCTTTAAATGTCTGGTAGAACTCAGCAGTGAATCCATGTGGTCCTGGGCTTTTCTTTGTTGGGAGGGCCTTTATTACTGTTTCAATTTCTCTCTCAGTTATGGGTCTTTTTAGGTTTTCTATGTCTTCCTGATTCAATTTAGGTAAGTTGCATGTGTCCAGGAATCTACCCATTTCTGATAGATTTCCCTGTTTGTTGGCATACAAGTCCTTGTAATTTCTGATGATTCTTTTTATTTCTGTGGTGTCTGTTGTTATGTTTCCATTTTCATCTCTGATCCTATTGATTTGGGTTTTTCTCTTCTTTTTTAGTTAGTTGGGCCAATGGGGTGTCAATTTTGTTTATTTTTTCAGAAAACCAGCTCCTCGTTTGGTTGATTTTTTGTAATGTTTTTTTGGATTCAATCCTGTTGATTTCTTCTTTGATTTTAATTATTTCTCTTCTCCTACTGGGTTTGGGTGTGGTTTGCTGCAGATTTTCTAGATCCTTGAGATGACTTGAAAGCTCATCTATTTGGTGCCTTTCCAATTTCTTGATGTAGGCACCTATTGATATAAACTTTCCTCTTAACACTGCTTTTGTTGTATCCAAGAGGTTTTGGTATGTTGTGCTTTTATCCTCATTTACTTCCAGAAAATTTTTGATTTCTCTTTTAATCTCTTCTATGACCCATTGTTCATTCAGGAGCATGTTGTTCAATCTCCATGTGTTTGCACGTGCTCTAGGGATTCCCGAGTTGCTAATTTCCAATTTCATTCCTTTGTGGTCTGAGAAGCTGCATGGTATGATTCTAATTCTTTTGAATTTGCTGAGACTTGCTTATGGCCTAGTATGTGGTCAATCCTAGAGAAGGTTCCATGTACTGCTGAGCAGAATGTAAAGTCTTTAGATGTAGGATGAAATGTTCTGTAGATATCTGTTAGATCCATTTTGGCTATAGTGTCATTTAAATCTACTGTCTCCTTGTTGATATTCTGTCCTGTCTATCTCTGAGAGTGGAGTATTGTAGTGCCCCAGAACTATTGTATTGGGGTCTAAGTCTCACTTTAAGTCCCTTAACAAGTCTTTTAAATAAGCTGGTGCCCTGTAATTAGAGGCATATACATTGATAATCGTTATATCTTCCTGTTGAATGGATCCCTTAATCATTATATAGTGCCCCTCTTTGTCTCTCCTAACAGTTTTTGTGGTAAAGTTTTTGTTGTCCGATATTAAGATGGCTACGCCCGCTCTTTTTTCATTTCTGTTGGCATGGTGTATATTTTTCCAGCCTTTCACTTTCAGCCTGTATGGATCATTGTTGGAAAGATGAGTTTCTTGTAAGCAGCAAAAAGATGGGTTTTGTTCCTTAACCCAATCAGCCAATTGGTGTCTTTTAACTGGACAGTTCAGGCCATTAACATTCAATGTGACTATTGAGAAGGAGTAACTTTGCCCTGCCATTTGCCAAAGATATTTTCTAATATATGGTTTGAGATTCCTGTGATCTTTTGCTGTGAGGTTTCCTTCCTTTACCTTCTTTCATATTGGTGACCGTGTTTCTGTGTTTCTGTATGTAACACATCTTTAAGCATCTTTTGCAGGGCTGGACGAGTGGCAACAAATTCTTTCAATTTCTGTTTGCTGTGAAAGGTCTTTATTTCACCTTCTTTCACAAATGAGAGTTTTGCAGGATATAATATTCTGGGCTGGCAGGTTTTCTCTCTTAGTACCTGGGCTATATCTCGCCATTCTCTCCTAGCTTGTAGGGTTTCTGATGAGAAGTCTGCTGTGAGTCTAATTGGAGATCCTCTGAGAGTAATCTGGCGTTTCTCTCTTGCACATGTTAGGATATTTTCTTTATGTTTCACTGTGGTGAGTTTGATTATGACATGTCGTGGTGAGGATCTCTTTTGGTCATGTTTATTAGGGGTTCTATGAGCTTCCTGTACTAGGATGTCTCTGTCCTTCTCCAAACCTGGGAAATTTTCTGCTAGGATCTCACTAAAAAGGCCTTCTAATCCTTTCTCCCTCTCCATGCATTCAGGAACTCCTAGAACCCGAATGTTGGTTTTTTTAAGAGTATCCTGTAGATTCCTGACAGTATTTTTTAGATTTCTAATTTCTTCTTCTTTTCTTTGGTTTGACTACATACTTTGCTGTTCTCTGTCTTCTAATTCCAATATTCTCTCTTCCGCTTCACCCATTCTGTTTTTAAGGCTCTCTAATGTGTTTGTCATTTGATCTATTGAGTTCTTCATTTCATTGTGGTTTTCTGTCACTATCACAGTTTCATGTTCTACTAGTTGTTTCATTTCATTTTGATTCCCCTTAATATTTCATTTTCACGAGTGAGATTTTCTATCTTGTCCATTAAGGATTTCTGTAGTTCAAGAATTTGTTTTTGAGAGCTTCTTAATGTTCTTATCAGTTTTTTGAGATCCGCTTCTTGCATTTCCTCTATCTCATCATCTTCATAATCTTGCATTGGTGTGTCTTGTTCATTTGGGGGCATCATAGCGTCTTCCTTGCTCTTGTTACCTCGGTTTCTATGTTTGTTGTTTTGCATGTTGGAGATAATTTATTTATTTATTGTTTTGCTGTGGTGTTTTTTCTCATTATACTATGCCTCTAAGTGGGCTATCTGCTTCGATGGATCCTTAGAGGCTGTGATGGGTGTGGTTAGAGGGATCTGCTTGATTCTTCAGGTTTAATCTGTGCACAAAGTGACTCACCTAGATTGTTCTCTCCCTTGCTCCTTGCTGGATCTCTCTCTCTCTCTCTCTCTCTCTCTCTCTCTCTCTCTCTCTCTCTCTTTTGACTCAGTTAGGAAGTAATTCCACACAGCTGAGTAGAATTGAGGGTAGTTGAAATCTGGCCTCTGTGAGTATTCGTTTGATCTACCCCTGGGACCACACAGAGAGTTTATGCAGCCCTCAATGTGTTCTCAAGTTTCACCTTAGACCCAAAGTTACTGAGTTTGTGTACTCATTGCCGCTTTACATATGTAAAATGGCTCCAGCTCTTTGTTTTGCTCAGTTTTTTAGGTGAGTGGAGAGAGAGGCCTCTGCCTTTCCCCACCAATGTCTCGGGTTTCTGAGGGTTTTGTCTTACCTCCAGTTCCTGCGCTGGTGAGATTCTTCAGCTGGGCTCTCGCGGCTGGGCTTCCACGTGGTGGGCTCCCTGTAGGTCCTCTGTGTCACATCCACTAGATTCAGAAGCGTTTCCTCTGCAGTTTTTTTTCTTGAGTCTTTTCCTGGGGCTACAGTAATTCCACTTTTATGAAACTTAATTTTCCCAAACTATCGGCACACGTCCTCACTATCTACCATCTTGGCTCCGCCCCCACAAACACCGAGAGACAGCACCTTTCTTAGCTCCTCTAATAATGACTCTGTCCTTTGTTCTAGACCCTGTCTAGTGCACTTGGGCCTCATTCCTTCGTAATCATAACCTCTGCTCTACTTCCAATGGCTCTACTCCCAACCTGTGTGTACTGACGGTCCTCTTCCCCACTTAATGCTGCGTAATTTTTCAGACCTGGTGAATGCCACTCTTAGGATCATTGGTTACTATCCTCACCCTGTCTTTTATGACCTTGTGTAAATATGATCAGAGTCGGCAAACTTGGAAGGCTTCCATAGCCTTGGTAACTCATGATGAGAGCCTAGGGGGGTTACTGGAGCCATAAACTAGAGTGTCAATTTGTTGCATCAACAAAAAGGAGTCACTGTTCACTTGCACTCTGCACTTGCTCCTCATGTGGGATCTCTGTCCTTAATGTGCTGTACATTGTGACTTAATGCTATAACTGGTACTCAAGCAGTATGTTTCACTTTGTGTTTCTATGTGGGTGCAAACTGTTGAAATCTTTACTTAATATATACTAAATTGATCTTCTGTATATAAAGAGAATTGATAATGAATCTTGATGTGAATGGAAGGGGAGAGAGTGCGGGAAAGGGGAGGGTTGCGGGTGGGAGGGAAGTTATGGGAGGGGGAAGCCATTGTAATCCGTAAGCTGTACTTTGGAAATTTATATTCATTAAATAAAAGTTAAAAAATTAGCTCCCAAGACTAACATGGCCAATTTTCCTAAATTTTATTTAACAATGGTCTCAGAACCCCTTTACTCTATTGAGAATCTTAGAGGGTTGTGGAATTCTGAATTATGTGAATTACAGCTCTATATCTTGAGCATTTTAAAAATTAAAATGATAAAATTTAAATTATTAATTTGCTTATTTTAAATTCTTAATAAGTGCATTGATTACTAACTTTAAAAAAGAGAATTTGGCCAGCGCCACGGCTCACTAGGCTAATCCTCCGCCTTGCGGTGCCAGCACACCGGGTTCTAGTCCCGGTCGGGGCACCGATCCTGTCCCGGTTGCCCCTCTTCCAGGCCAGCTCTCTGCTGTGGCCAGGGAGTGCAGTGGAGGATGGCCCTAGAGCTTGGGCCCTGCACCCCATGGGAGACCAGGAGAAGCACCTGGCTCCTGCCATTGGATCAGTGAGGTGCGCCGGCCACAGCGCGCCTACCGCGGCGGCCATTGGAGGGTGAACCAATGGCAAAAAGGAAGACCTTTCTCTCTGTCTCTCTCTCACTGTCCACTCTGCCTGTCAAAAAAAAGAGAGAATTCATGTTCTGAACTTTTATGTGAGAATAAATGTATTGTTTCATATCTTTAAAAATTTCTTTTAGTGACAAGCATTTTTTTATAGTGGATAAAGCTGCCACCTGTAACAATGGCAACCCATGTAGGTGATGGTTTATGTCCCGGCTTCCACTGCCAATCCAGCTTCCTGTCTAGAAGAAGCAATGGAAGACAGCCCACCCACCTGTCTGGCTCCTCATTTCAGTCTAAACCAACAATGCCTGTTGTGGCCATCTGGGAGAGTGAACCAGCAGATGAAAAATTTCTCTCTCTCTTTCTCTCTTTCTCTCTCCCTCTGTCTCTGTATCTGTCTCTCCCTATGTCTCTGTAACTCTGACTTCAAATAACTAAATAAAGCTTAAAAATAATTAAATAGCATATTTAATATATGATTCTTAGAATGTTGCTGAATTCTCTGAATCCTATGTATTCTTGGACTCATTCTGTTGAAGTACTTGTGCTGGATGAAATATATGAAAAGAAATTTCAGCTTCACCCAGATATGTATTTGGAAAAGGAAAACTATTACAATACTCTTCATGTATATAGGTTTAGGAACATAGTGATACTTCCCACTGTATCTTCCCTGCCTCCCACACTCCCATGCTCCCTCCTCCTTCCTTTCTTATTCTCTCTTTTCATTTTTACAATGATATATTTTCAGTTTATTTTACACTCATAAGGTTAACCCTATACTAAACAAAGAGTTCAACAAATAGTAAGAAGAAAAAAATCATTATTTTCATTAATTACCTGATCTTAGGTATTTTGTGACACCAATAGAAAATTAGCAAAAATATATCTAAAACATTAGCTAAAAGAAAATTCACACTTACACCATCACCAGTGATGCCGTAAATCCAAGTATATAGGTACCAGGGAATACAGAATCACTATTACAGTGACAATTTTTCAAATTTCTGTCAATTATAGTTTATATTTCAAGTCTTTTTTTTATCTAGTTAGACAGTGAGAGAGAGAGACAGAGACAGAGAGGAAGGTCTTCCCTCCATTGATTCAGCCCCAAATGGCTACCACGGCCGGTGCGCTGCGCTGATCTGAAGCCAGGAGCCAGGTGCTTCTTCCTGGTCTCCTATGCGGGTGCAGGGCCCAAGCACCTGGGCCATCCTCCACTGCCTTCCAGGGCCACAGCAGAGAGCTGGACTGGAAGAGGAGCAACCGAATCCAGCGCCCCAACCGGGACCAGAACCCGGTGTGCTGGTGCCTCAGAGGAGCCTAGTGAGCCATGGGGCTGGCCTCAAATCTTTCAAAAATATAATTTGCTTATTTTGTTTATTTGATAGGCAAAAAGAGACAAACATACACAGATCTCTAATTCTCTAGTTCATTCTTCAAATTATCACATCAGCCCAGGCTGAGAACAGCCAGAAGCTGAAAACTTGATCCATGTTCTCCCACATGTGTGTCAGGGACCCAACTACTAGAGCTGTAATCTGCTGCCTCCAAGGTGTGCATTATCAGAAAGTTACAATCAAGAGTGGAGCCAAGACTTGAACCCAGATGCTCCAATATGGGATGCAGGCATTCCAAGCAGCACCTTAACTGTTGTGCCAAATATCAGCATGAAAAGCTTAACATTTATTGGCAGCAAATATTTTCTAATGTTTTTCTTGATGTTACAGGATCATGATTTCTTCTATTTAACAAAAATTTTCCTAAATACTAATTTGAATAACCTGAGGCTTTTTGTTGCATTCTTTCAAGTAAAAATGATTTTCTATGACAAATGATTAGATAAGACTAGAATTCAATCATGCAAGGGCTTCTGCCAATGATAATTATTTTAGTTTAGTCTCCATAAATGCATTATGCATATCTCCTATTCCATAACAACAAAAGATGTATATTAAAAACTACTGTATTTTACTACTACAATAAAGAATTTATTAGATGATATCAGCACTTGTTTTATTTTACTGTGATGATGATGAGAAACACAATCGATTACTATAATCATTTTGTGTCACTGTTTGGCTTTGTGTTAAATCATTGCTTCCGCACAATCAATCTCAATGGCAAAAGAAGGCAACTGACTTCTCAATATACTTATTTTAAAAAGCACTTTTTGCCATGCAGAGTTCCTGCAAAATCTCGGGGATAACACACCACTACTCCAAAGTAATTCCATTAAGAATGCAACTCATATATAAAAACATCACTTTATGATAAATATTTCAAGATGACATGACTTTTATAAAAATAAATAATTATCCAAGCTGGGACTAGAAATATAAACACAAAATTATCTTTGTCTATTAAATTACGTGATTCTGTAACTGATGTAATTGAGAACATGCCAAAAGAGCTTCACTGATGTTCTTCCAACATTTAAAAAATGTATGATAACCCTGTTCCATCAACTCATCCAGAGACTATTTAGAAAGGAATAATCTTGAGTTTATTTTATGAAGCCAAAAACCTATGGTTTGTGGAATTTAAAGTCTTAATTTTCCACATCTATACCCATTGCTAGTTTCCTTCCACACCAACTTTTGCTTGGGCATGAGTCTCACTCTAGCCTACGGGTCAGCAGTCAACACATAGCAAGAATGGACTTGTATAAGTGCACACTCTTTCTCAGAACACAGACGATGCCAATCGGATGTCCTAGCCCCAGGAGGATGAGATGGGTGGAGAACTGGTTGTCTCAGCTAAGTACATTCAAGACCAGCCAGATCCCAGCTCACCCACGAGCTAGCCACAGATGAATCCACCCACCAGCTGAGATCAGCCAATTCCAGTTCAGACCAGCTGAATTTCTCAGAATACCTATAAACTCGTGATTACAGAAATAGACAAATATAAAGTTGTTGGTTTTTCAGATGCACCATTACCCAGCAGCACAACATGAAAGAATGACCTACTTAAGACTCAATTAAGTCACCAGCTGGAAGAAAGCACCCTCATTGTTAAGATGCTATCCTTCAGGGTTGCAGTTAATGCTTTTAAACCAGAGGGCCATATTTTCTGCCACCCCCCCAGACCATAACTAAATGTATCTAGGAACAATGAGAAGAGTGAACAATTTTCAAAAAAAAAATTGCTTCCCTTTCTTGTGATCTTGAACCCAGCAGGTTTGGAGATCCTGGTGACTGGTTATAGAAGGGTACGACTCTTGCCTAATGGCCCCTCCTCAGCTGCAGCCCTTTTCTGGACAATAGCAACCACAACCTTCTTATGCACCCTATTAGACATTTGGAAGTGGCAATAACTCCCTGATAATCCTGGCTTCTCTTCCTTCTTGTCCTTTTATTTGTTTCCCTTAACCCTACCCATACCTTTACAAAGCTTCCACTTTATTACCATCTGCCTTATAACCCTGTGTAAAAGTGATAGCAGGTTTACACATAGTCCTGACAGATAGAGCCTATGAAACAATGCTATTATTCTGGATGTAGGAAAAACAAAGATTCAAATGTTTGACATCATTGAATGCAATTTGATAGTGCAATAATGGAAAGGAATTTGGATAGAATTATGCTCTATCTGGGCAATTAAAATGGCTGTTGTTGTTTTATTGGTTTGTTTTGTGTTTTGTTTTAGCACTCACACATAAGCAGGATGTGAATGTTATGAAGTTTCATCTCTTGGCCACATAGTTCATGCTAACACTAAGGTTTCTTTCTACTTCATTTCTCAACTTGTTGATCATAAATATATCCCAAATTTCAGAAATTGGCTTCCAAAGTTCTCTAAGCTTCCACGTGTTGGACCATTTTATACATTTCCAAAGCACCTAAGATTGAGCCTAACACTTAGTTATACAAGTGAATAAATAAATGAGTCAAGTATTTGGCTCTCAGAGTTCAAATTGATGTTTTAAAATTGTAATATCATCCGTAGACTACAAATCCTTTAGTTGTCTAGGCTTTCTTCCTTCTTTGATATATCATGTAAACACACACCGGTACAGATCCTGAAATAGTCTGGGTGATCAAAAGCTGACTATTGAGATTCTCATGGCCATCTTTGGTTCAACCTTTTCTCTTTCTCTCTCTCCCTTTTCTAAACTTTACTTCTTCTTTCATTATTTCTTTCTTCCTTTCCCATTTTTTGTTTGTCTTTTATAATGGAATTACCTAACTCTTCACGTGGTCCTCATGTCTTCATTACTACTAATCCCAAGATGTAAAAATCCCTTAAAATTTCCCACAAAACCAAAAACTTGAGGATGTTGCAGGTTGTATAACTTAATAAAAACCTGGTGAAAACAGTACAGATAGCACAACTACTCATTTGAAGTTGATTATTACATGAACTTAGAGCTAAAGTTCCCTGATAACTTTGTGGGGTTTTGCTAATGAAATTTCTTCTTCAAACAGCAAAACATTTCATATACTTTCGGGATCGTTCCACTCTCTACTCTTCAAATGACTATTTTTTTCTTCTCTCAGGACAAATCCTGCATTTCTTTTTGAACTGGTCAAAGTAAGTGAAAACTTTTTCTTGATTTATTTTTCAAAGCAGAATCTCAAAGAGGCGGCCACATAAAAGATAAAATTTAAAAATAGAAACTTTCTAACTAAAGCCACTTTTGAAACCAAAAGCCATATTTCTTATAGAAATCACAGCCTAAGTCTGGACATTAAAATCATCTGAAATAATATTTTGCTTGAAATAACATTTTTACTGCTATTCGATCAGTTTTGAACACATTTGTGGGTAGCACATACCTTAAACTTCCTGGCTTTTCTCAATGTCTGCAAAGAATTACCTTCAGGGCATGTCAGACATAAATAAGGAAGAGAAGAAGGAGCATTCCAGGCACAGATGTGTGCCTGGAAAGGTCGGTACATATGTGTGCTATGTATCTATGCTGAAAAAAAAACAAAACAATGATTTCATGTAGGCAGTGAGGTATCTTAAAACAGGTATGTCTCAGTAATTTTAATGAGGGAGGAAATGATGGCCAACACTCTTTAAGGGAAAGGTGCTTTTTATAAATAGGACTCTTCAGATCTAACATCGGTGAGAAGCTCCTGTTCTGCCTTAGTAGACAGTCCTTTGTCTTCTACTTAAAGCTCCTGCGTGCCACAGGTCTCTGTTCCAAATTTCCAACTCACGTCTAGCCAACTCATCCTCCTATGACATCTAATTATTACTAAACACTTTTGCCAAGTAAATTTCTCTGCATCCTTCTCTGTAAACAACATCTAAATGAAATCTACATTTTTCTGTTTGGTTGATGTCAAATGAAGTAAATCTTTGTAAGAAAATGAATGGATGCGTCAGAGAGTTCTTTCTAATTTCTCCCATATTTCACGGTTGACCCTTTGGTTCTGACACATTAGACAAACTTTCTCAAACGTATTACCCTCTAAATAGTTGGTTTCCTTTCCTCCTTTATTTTTGTTTTTACATATTTATTTATTTATTTATTTGAAGGTGAGTTACATAGAGAAAGAAGGAAAAGAAGAGAAACAGTGAGAGGTCTTCTATCTGCTGGGTAACTCCTCAATTGGCAGCAATGATTGGGGCTACGCTGATCTGAAGCCAGGAGCCAGAAGTTTCTTCCCGGTCTCCTGCACAGGTGCAGGGGCCCAAGAACTCAGCCCATATTCCACTGCTTTCCCAGGCCATAGCTGAGAGCTGAGTCAGAAATGGAGCAGCCCGGGACTTGAACCGGCATCCATATGGGATGCCAGCACTGCAGGCAGTGGCTTTACCAGCTATGCTGCAACGATGGCCCTCCTCCTTCTTTTTAAAAATTTTTCCATTACTCTTCCATTCAGTAAGCATATACTCCTATTATAGCTTTACAATCTTCATTTTATCAAATTTACAAACTTCAAAATACTTCCTAGCTAAACAAGCAGTAAAACAGTATGTTTGGCTATACTGATGAATTCGAACCAATAAGCTGAGGTTGAGACCTCTCAGAAAATGATTCAACCACTTACTGTACACCGGTAGCTATTTGTTTAGTTGCCAGCTTTCTTTACAGAAAATTCTTACTTTGTCACATTCCAATTAAACTGCAACTAAGATCGGCTACATAGTGTAAACTACACATATATAGAAAAGATTTGCAGTTATACCAGGAAATGTGTTTTGAGCATTTGACTCAGTTTATGAAAATACTTTGTTAGAGAATTGGCTTGAGACTCTAATCTGTGAATTAGAAAAAATAGTAAATATGTGGAGAAGTTATTATAAGCATTAATACAAATATGTATATACCAGTAGTACATATTCTTATATTCAATATGCTTAATAGTATGCCATCCGATTATATAATGCTGTAATTGTAACTAATTAATATATTTTAGTCATTCTGATGTATTAATAACCACACAGCAGCAATTTGGCAGCAAAGGGAATCAGGAATAACAGTTTTTTATCAGCTTCTTATAAATTTTGTTACTTGTTTGCCTCATGTTTGTATCTCTAAGAAAGCCAGTATAACCCATGAGTTTAAAACCTAGATTGTCTCCTGCTAGAAATCTTGTTGCAGTTCCCATGGCCTGTGTGTATAACCAAGTCATATTAAAAACCTCTTCTCTTTACTATCTCAAAGACTGATGACTCTCATTCTGATAACAATATTTATTTAGAAAATATTAAATATGGCAAGGCAATATAATTTATAATTAAAATATGTTCACATATATAATCTTTTTATTTTTTATGAAACAACTTAACTACATTAAGCTTGTTTTGAAATATTTATGACCCGAGACAGCTTCCTAGTACAATATGCAAAACAGTCAATTACTCTTTTTTCTTAAATACATATATAGCTTATATATATAAATATATATAGCTCATGTATTTATATACATATATGTATATATATATATATGTGTGTGTGTGTGTGTGTCTTACTTTGCCCTGATTATCCTAAGACAGTTTTTTCAGAATAACAAAAAAATACAAGCAATATTTCTGTGCTACAAATGCAGCATCTCAGTCTCTCTTTTTAAATAAGAGCAATTGTTCTACAAGAGATATTTACAGTTATATGTTCTTATCTCTTCTCTCTTCACACATGCAGTCAGAAGTATTTTATTTACTTATTATTTTTACTTATTCATTTGGAAGGGAGAAGGCAGAGGAGAGAGAGATTGATCTTCCATCTGCTGATTCACTCCTGCAACAACCAGAGTTGGTTAGGCTGAAGACAGGAGCCTGAAACTCCATCCAGGTACTCACATGAGTAGCAAGGACTCAATTACTCGATCCATCACTTGCTGGCTCACACAGTGAATATGAGCATGAAGGTGGAATTCATTGCAGAGCTGGGACATGAACTCAGGTATTTGCATATGGATTACAAGAATCCCATATGGCTTAACCGCAGAAACATTTAGTTTAAAATTCAGCTTACTCAGCAGAAAGCACTTTTACTTTTTTCTCTCCTGTCTCCTTATCTTACTTTGCCTAATTCTTTCCTCCACGTCCTTGTTTTTTTCCTACTATTTGTTCTTCCTTTTCCTCCTTCTTCACAATCATCAGCCATATTGATCTTGATTTTCCTGTTTATCATGAACAGTCTTCTACACAACCTATATTTTCTATAACATTTTGAAATAATTTTATTATATTCTATTATGCAAATATATCTAGTTTATTTCACTATTTTCTGATATTATGTGCTTGAATTTTCAAAGATGATGCATAATTTTTATCTAGATAATCAAGTGGAAATTAAACCATTAGCAGGGGCTGGTGCTGTGGCACAGTGGGTTAACATCCTGGCCTGAAGTGCCAGCATCCCTTATGGACACCGGTTCAAGTCCTGGCTGCTCCACTTTGATCCAGATCTCTGTTATGGCCTGAGAAAGCAGTAGAAGATGGCCCAAATCATTGGACCCCTGCACCCATGTGGGAGACCCAGAAGAAGCTCCCGACTCCTGGCTTCGGAACGGCGCAGCTCCTGCCATTGGGGCCAATTGGAGAGTGAATCATCGGATGGAAGACCTCTCTCTCTCTCTCTCTCTCTCTCTCTCTCTCTCTGCCTCTCCTTTCTCTGTGTTACTATGACTTGCAAATAAATAAATCTTTAAAAAAAGGAAAGAAACCATTAGCAGTTTTTCCTCTCTTTGTGTTATCTTTAAAGCTTTATAACTTCAATGTCTATTTCTACTTGGTACCATCATGAAATTCAAGATGGCTTTGTATATGAAGCAACATAATTTTTCAGTTGATATGTTATCAATTTTTATCTCTGCAGTTGCTTTTTCAATGCCTCACAATTATATTTCATAGCTACATAGATCTACTCAGGCACCCAAATACCAACTTCTTGATAGTTTCATAATCTCATACATACACAGACACTAGTCCCTGATTTTTTTGTGACTTCTCATTTTACTTAATCATCAAAATTTTATGAAATACTTTCTGTATCTTATGCAAGGCATAATTCAAAAATATGATTAGAGGTTTCTAGAATTGAAAGTAATAACAAAAATAGCAATAAAATAATAATATTAACTAACTTATCAACTGCTACATATCAAAAATTGTTCAGCACACTTGGCATGCATTCATTATTGACTGATGACAGAAAACTATAAATCTGTATATACTTATTATCATTTTGCTATTTTTAAAATATTTAATTATTTTTATTTGAGTGGCAAAGTTAGAGAGAGAGACCTGGTCACCTCAAATGGCCACATGACTGGAGCTGGTCCAGACTGAAGCCAGGAGCAAGGAGCTTCCTTCAATCTCCCACATAGGTGCAGGGGCTCAAACTCTCAGACTATACTCTGTTGCTTTCCTTGACTCAAATTGGCACCCATATGGGATCCAGAGCCACAAGCAGCAGCTTAACTGACTATGCAATAGCACTGGCCCCTCATTCTGTCATAAAATAATCTGTAATTTTTCTCAGATCACATATTCTTTCAAGTGAAGAATTAGGGTTGTATATCAGAAGTTTGGTTCTAGGTCTGTGTTTAACATGATTAAGCATGTATGCAATTCAGTGAAAAACTGGAGAATAGTTCACTATCAAATGTAATATTGCTGGACAAGTTCAATAGCTGCTGTTTTAATTGTGTGCCATAAGAAAAGGGATGTAAAGTAGTTGAGATATCAGATAAAGGAGATTAGAGAATCATCTATGCAGGACGAGTCAATATATAGGAAGTTCAAGGCCTTCCTAGAATGAAGTCAGGAAGTGACTTCACATTACCAGTGTTTACTTAATATTCCCATATTGTCAATGGGCATCCAGGATGTCTACTGATACGATCAACTTTGCAGGAAAAATATGTATAGTTCTACAGAGGTTCTAAAAAAACTTAAAATTCTTTTTAATTTTTTTTTATTTTTTATTTGACAGAGTTAGACAGTGAGAGAGAGAGACAGAGAGAAAGGTCTTCCTTCAGTTGGTTGACCCTCCAAATGGCTGCTATGGCGGGAACTACGCTGATCCGAAGCCAGGAACCAGCTGCTTCCTCCTGGTCTCCCGTGTGGGTGCAAGGGCCCAAGCACTTGGGTCATCCTCCACTGCCTTTCCAGGTCACAGCAGAGAGCTGGACTGGAAGAGGAGCAATCGGGACTAGAACCCATGCCCATATGGGATGCCAGCCCTGCAGGTGGAGGATTAACCAAGTGAGCCACGACACCGGCCCCAACAACTTCATTTTTTTTTTGAAAGGCAGATTCGACAGTGAGAGAGAGAGATAGAGAGAGAAAGGTCTTCCTTTTTCCATTTGTTCACCCCCAAAATGGCTGCTGAGGCGGGCGCACTGCGGCCAGCACACCATGCTGATCTGAAGCCCGGAGCCAGGTGATTCTCATGGTCTCCCACAGGGTACAGGGCCCAAGCACTTGGACCATCCTTCACTGCACTCCCGGGCCACAGCAGACAGCTGGACTGGAAGAGGAGTAACCAGGATAGAATCTGGCGCCCCAACCAAGACTAGAACCCGGTGTACCAGCGCCACAGGCAGAGGATTAGCCTATTTGTGATAGCTTGTAGAGGGAATTTTTGTGTATTTTACAATAGTTACAATACCTTTCAGAATTCTAGAATATACAGATATCAGTTTAGTTATGTATGTTAACTGAGATGATGCTACAAAATAAAAACAAAGCCTACAACATAAAATGTGATTTTCTTGCCAACCAGGAAAGAAGTTCCTTGAACTGAAAAATAATGCTAGTCCTATCAGTAAATTTGATTCTGCATGAATTTTTCAAGTCTGCCAGTCACTTTCCAGGCTTTGAGCAGCAGCTCATGGTTAGATGGAGATTGTATTGTTTCCCTGGATCTTGTTTCCATAAAGGATGCCTTTTCTTCCATGTCATAATTGTAAGTCACTTTTCAAAAATATGTTTTTATCAAAATTTACTCTTGATAAGTTTTGCCAGTCATGGGGAATGATTATGAGATAATTATCATTTCCAGGGTGCTTGCATTTCATTTGCACAATGTACTATTTTGGAAACTTTGACATCCTGAAGACTCCACTTAGAAAACCATTCTAGTGCATTATTTAGTACATTAGTAATTTATCACTAATTGCTTCTTTAAAAAGAAAAACAAACAAATGAAAACAGACAAATTCTTATATGTCTGATAAAGTTGGGTTTTTTTGACACTGATTCTTATTATAAATCTCTTTGTATCGTTTAATTTTGGAAAATCTTATAACTGCAAATCGTTTTTGCTAGGAAAAAAGTGGCAAATAATATGGAAAGAACTTCATTTTTAGCAAATTTTCCATAACTAAGACAACTCCCAACTTTCATTTTAAAGGCCTTTCTAATAACATCAATTTTGTTTAATGTAATAATTTTGAACATGCACATTCTAAAGGGAAAGTAAGGAAGGTTCACATTTTGTGACTTGCCTAGATAACAAAACACACTCAGATTTGCAAAACTGGCACACCCAGCCTGAGTGCAGTCTAGACTGAATGTATTCTTCTCTATGTACTCCATTCTAAAGAGAGACCACTTAATACACCCAAACTGTACTTTCATCAGTTTCTAATGATATCTTCACCCCAACGTATGCAGTATTAGCTTTCTGAATGTTTCAAAACATGTGGGATTAAATTGCTTTTGATTTTGATAAAATATTTAAGAAGTAAATAGAATATTCTATCATTACTAACATTTTTTTGACAGGCAGAGTGGATAGTGAGAGAGAGAGAGACAGAGAGAAAGGTCTTCCTTTTTGCCGTTGGTTCACCCTCCAATGGCCGCTGCGGCTGGTGCATCGCGCTGATCCGAAGCCAGGAGCCAGGTGCTTCTCCTGGTCTCCCATGCGGGTGCAGGGCCCAAGGACTTGGGCCATCCTCCACTGCCTTCCCAGGCCATAGCAGAGAGCTGGCCTGGAAGAGGGGCAACCGGACAGAATCCGGCGCCCCGACTGGGACTAGAACCTGGTATGCCGGCCCACAAGGCAGAGGATTAGCCTGTTGAGCCACGGCGCCGGCCTCATTACTAACCTTTTAATATTTGTCCTGTTTCCATTATCTATTCTCTTCAATAAATTCTTTCATAATTATTACATTTATCTCTGTTAGTATCATGGATTTGTTCTAAATGCTAATAAAATTTATTTCCATGTCAAGTTAGGTAAACCAAGTCCTTCTGTCTTTTTCTGTATTTTTCTACAAAATAGATGTCTCACCTTCAGAGATTGAAAATAATTCTATTATTCTATTATTACATCTATCTTGATGTAAATTTTTGCTTTGCTTTTTACATCTAAAGAAATTTTGGAAAAAAAATTACACATTCCCTCACACAGTGTTCCAACTGTACATCACAACCACAAATTTTTATCATAAATTCAAATAGTTGCAGAGTGTTATTTCCTGATCTGCAGATATGAAAATTTCATGTGAGAAGCAGAGATCTTAAATTCACTGATTCACATCAAAGAGTTTTCTACAGCCAGGGTTGGACAAGGCAAAAGCCAGGAGCCCAGAACTTTCAACCCAGGTATCCCAAATGGGTGTCAAGTACTTAAGTCACTGGAAACATCATCTGCTGTTCAGTGCTCTAATCAAGGACCCTCCAGAAGTGGTCACTGAGCAATTCAAATATCATGCAAATCCAAAAAGATTAGCCCAAAAGCATAGGGGTTATCAATTATTTCTCACTGGTAAGATGAGTGACATTATTAGTGTTAGATAGTGTACAGTAAGGAGAAAAATACAAGTATCTGCTGTCTGAGAAGCCTGGGCTTTAATGCCATCCAAAACCATCTTAGTCCTATGGGCTTTTTCTGAAAGCACTTTGGCACCTAAACTTGCATCCACAATGGGATGTTCCTACCAAAAGAACCCTTCTTTGACTGCATGCCAAAACTGGTGGCAGAGAATTAAGCTACAAGAACAAATTTTACATGATTTGGTATGTGTCTCCTTGGAACAATATGCATGTATTTCAAAATTTTATTTGCAATTTTATTGCAATAACAATTTAATAGCAAGGGGAGAGAGGTATACTAGCTAGGTTTACTTCAAAGAATCCATGGACAACTAAACGAATAGATAAGTAATTTTGGTGCAGAAAAAAGTTGAAATCTATGCAAATAAGGGGCTTCAAAAACTTCATGGAAATATATGCATGAATTTAAAAATATTTTGTGTCATATTAAATTTTTCAATTCCATTTTTAACAAGATTTTTGGAGTCATATTGACTAAAATTAAATGATTTCATTATAATGGTTAAATGTACACTTAATGATGATATATGCTGATTCAGAAATAAGATTTGGTTTTCTCTTTTTAAATTTTAATTGTACATATTTATGGAATACAGCATGATAACACAATATATGTGTTCAATGTGTGAAGATTAAATAGGCTAATCAGCAATACTATATTCTTAAACATTTAAAAACATTTCTTATTAACACTTAATGACAGTATGACGATACTTCAGAAATCTGGAGAACATCATGTTAAGTGAAATAAGCCAGACACAGAAAGATAAATATTGTATGTTCCACCTCCTATGTGGAAAGTAAAAAAAATAAAATGTCACTACATGATTTTTTTAAAATATCCTTGTATATTTATATTTGCATGTATTTATACATTTAGATATATTTACATGTTTCAATGTTGCTTATATATGTACATACACACACACACACACACACTGTATATTTTTTCTCTTATCCCCCTCTAAACACCATAACCATGAAAGCCAAGTTTTTGAGGTTAGATTGCAAAATTGGAATGCAGGCTTCAGTAGCTTATTTAAAAGCTGTGTACTAGTGTCACTTCCATTTCTTTGATCATACTCACAAGAACATCAATATGATGTAGTTACCCACATGATTAGGAATGACATAATGCAAAAAGGAATGAACACTTGGCAAAGGAGGAAATAATGTTTTAATGTTGCAGATGCGGCAAGTTAAGTTGCTAAAGAAAATGCACAAGGTCACCATCTGCTGAAGAAGAGGGACCTAGGGCCAAAGCAGGGGCCTTGTGAACTCAGCATCACTCCATGTGTAAGGAGGGAGCCCTGTGCCCCGCTGCCTCTTAAATTCAAGAAGACCAGAAAAATCTGCAGGTGGTACCTTGGATGGAAGAGAAACCACAGCATAGGAATAATATCTATGTGAGTGATTTCCTCATAGCTGGCTGAAGATGGTAGAGGGCACCAACTCTGGGAAGAAAGCAGAAAGCAGCCAATGGCCATTTTCAAGGGCACATCATTTACAAGACATATGTGTTTAAGTTGAAGGAAAATCTACGCTTTATCTCTTCCAACGTCATGTATGAGAGGGTCTCACATTTAAACCTGAGAGGCAATTATGTGGTGAGAGCACTTTCCCTGGACAGGTGTCTATATTCTCTGCTCATTGAAATCAGGAGCAGTTGAATGTAGCTGAGAGGGGGAAACTCGGGTAGATATGAGAAGCTGTGTATATTTTTGCAGAGTGGATAAACTGTTAGTGGTTCAATGACTTTGGAACACAATTTGCGAAACTGCTGTAGGGGACAGATAAGTAAATATTGATTCACTGAAGGATGCTGGCTCCAGCTGAAGCAAATGATTGGAAAGGTGCACTCCAGAGTTCTATTTCATGTTCCACACCTAATTTGCTGCTCCTGAGGCAAGCGATTTCAATTCGGCATACTTCACATTCTTCCTTATAGAAATTTCACCACATTTATTAGTAAGGTTTAAGCCGGCTGAAGCATACCTTGTGTAAGAACAAGGAGATATTGGCAATTGGTAGAAAAAATTTGATAAAGAGGTCAAGTGAACAATGGCAGTAAAGGTTGTATTTAGCCTGCAATACTATAAGCTGAAGATTGATAGCCATTATTGCACTATGAAATCCATAGTAATTTTGGCAGGTATTAAAATCTAAATGTCCTGTGGGAAGAGTTTCCTCTAGGATCGATGTCTTAATCTATTTATCCATGATTTTTAAAAATGTGTATTTGTTTGAGAGATAGAGATAGAGAGGCAGTGGAAGAAACACACACACACACACATATGCACATGATGGGGGTGGGAAGGAAGAAAAAGGCAGAGAGAGGGAAAGAGAGAGGAAGGAAGGAAGGGGGTGAGGAAGGGAGGAAGGAAAAGAAATATGGAGATATCCCATCAGTTGTTCACTCCCCATATGCCAACAATTGCCCTGGACTGGGACTGGAGGCAGTGTCAGGAACTCAGTGTAGTAAACATCTTCCATCTGGGTAACAGGGCCCCAACTGTTTTAGCAGTCATTGCTGCCTCCCAAGGTCAGCATTAGCAGGAAGCTGGAGTTCTGGAACCAGAGCTGGGAATTGAGTCCAGACACTCCAGTGAGAAATGTGAAATTTTATCTGACATATTAACCCTTAGGCCAAAACAACCGCCTGGAATAAACTTTTTCTAATAGAGACATCATCTACTTTTATTTTGTTCAGAAAACTTCACAAAGGCCAAACTTTGGTATCCTGGTCAGCATAATCAAATATCTTCTCCATAAGGCATTATGGTGATACAGTTTTCCTATAATTTACTCAAATCTTAGCCACTAAGAATAAAAGCCTCTAAGTAATCACATGGTAGTCAAGATATCTGATAGCCCTTCCATGCTGCAAAACATCCACAGGCATTTGGTTCATTAAGTATTGGATCAGCCTCCGAAGAAGTAAAAAATGTTTTGACTCTTCCCTTGCCTACTCTCAGTTCCCATGCTTAGCCAGGCAGTTTGGTCACTGAATTCAATTGTCCCCAAAATGGTACAGTCTCTTTTTGACCACTTTCTGGGCAATAATCAAAACCCATTGGAGGGCATGGGAATTCTGCATATCGGTTAAGGCACTACTTGGGACGTTGGCATCCGTATCAGATTACATAGGTTAAAACCTGGCTCTGCTTCTGATCCCGGCTTCCTGGGAGGCAGCAGATGATGGCCAAACTATCTGGATCCCTGTCTACCATATGGGAGACCCAGATTGTGGCTTCAGCCTTACCCAGTCCACACTGGAAGTGGACAACCCAATGAAAGATGTATCTCTCTCTCTCTCTCTCTCTCTCTCTCTCTCATTTCCTCTTTCCTACCCTCCCTCTTTCTCTTTCTTCTATATCTGTCTTTCAAAAAGCAACAAATATTAAAAAATTAAAGATGAAAATGGGAAAAATCCAAGTGGAATTCTAGCACACTCATGTCTGCCATGGTGCAGCCTTCTCTCACTAAGAGACACCCCAGACCAGGCTGGTTCATTCACTTTTGGGGGAAGCCTGAACAAAACGATGCCTGAGAATTTCATACTTAACTCTAATCCAGTCATTTGGATTCCCTGGGTGTATCCGCTCCTCCTTAAAATCCATAAATTGAAGCCCTAACTATAAATGTCATGGTATTTGGAAATGGGACTTTTCAAAGGCAATTAGATTTAGATGAGGTCATGAATGCAGGGCCTCCCAATGTGATTAGTGCCCCTATAAAAAGACACATTACAAAGCCCTCTCTTGAGGCAGATGTGGTGGCATAGCAGGATAAGCCACTACTTCTTGACACTGCCATCCCATATTAGAGTGCTGGTTTGAGTCCCAGCTGATCATTTCTGATCCTGTTCTCTGTTAATGTGCTTGGGAAGGGAAGAAAAGATGACCCAAGTTCATGGGCCCCTTGATACTCTTATGGAAGACCAGGATGGAATCCCTGGATCCTGGCTTTGGCCTGGTCCAGCCTAGTAGTTAAGGCCATTTGGGTAGCGAACCAGTAAATGTAAGATCTCTTTATCTATCTTCCTCTCTGGCTGTCAATCTGCCTTTTGAATAAATAAATATTTTAAAAACAAGAAAAAGAAAGAATACACTTTCTCTCCATGATACGAGGCACAGAAAGACAGTAGGCAACTGCAAGCCAGGAAGAGGGCCCTTAGCAGAATCTGATCTTGCTGGCACTTGACCTAGGACTTCCAGCCTGAGGTATTGTGAGAAAATAAATATCTATTGTTTAAGTCACCTGATCTATGGGCTTTTTACATTTTTATTTATATAAATACACCATATGTCACATATATCATACAATGCTGACAATAACCATGCTTCTGTCCCTCAATTAATCTCTCCTTTTTCCTTTCTTTCTTTCCTTTTTTCTTTAATTTTTGCAATAACATACATTCAAGTTACCTTGTAATCATAGGCTTATTGTACCAAAAAAAAATAAAGTAAAACAAAATGAAAATAAAAAACCACTGACTACGGATCCCCAGGAATATAGACAAGGACAATAAATAATAATTGAATCATAATATGTCAGTTTCATACTCATACTTTTTTCTGTATTCCACATTAACTTTAATAAACCAGAGAAAACATATATTTGTCTTTTGGGTATTGGCTTGTTTCACTAAGCATAATGACCTCCATTTGCATCAATTTTGTTGCGAAAGACAGGATTTCATTCTGTGTAGTATCCCATTGTATGGGATGTTTTGGTATGTGAAATCAGCTGCCTAAAATCACATGCCTAAAATCATATTAACTGTCTAAAATCACAATCTCCTTGAATAATGGCCATTTGTTCATGCGCTTCTTGCCAACCTCAGAGCACCCAAAGGAAGGCAAACAAAGAACTCTGTAAATTTTATAAAAAATATCTTTGTCCTTTTGTAATTGACCATTCCTGAAAAAATTCTGGATATGACAGATAGGCAAATAATGAACAATTGGTAAATTTTACAGCTCCTGAACAATCTTGGCAGCTCAGAATAAAATAATTTAGATCCTAGGAGATGTGGAGAGGGAGACAATAATGATCATCTTTCCTTGAAGTAGCACTTCCCAACCACTAACATTCAAAGTTAACTTACTGCTGAAAGAGCACCCCCAACCTGGGAGTCTGACTGTGATTTCATTGCAGTTTCTCTTGGCATCATAAGAAGTCTATTGGATTATCAAGAAAGGAGGCCAGATACTGCAACTCCCAAAACAACTGTGGGTACCTCTAGGTTTTTTTCCCACCCTAACTCCCGTAGCTATCTCTCAGTCATTCTGTGGGGCAGATATGCACTGCCTGGTTTGTGGCAAGAGCAAACTGTTTGGAACAGCACCTTTAGATGTCCTCTCATCTCAAACACTAGGACTAGACTTTGTCATTAGGACTGGGCTGGAGGCCCACAGTGGCAGCAAGGTGCCATGCCCTCAACAACCTAGGTTCCAGTGGATATCACATTGATTATGAAAAACACTTCCTTTCCAAGGGTGTCACATACACCCTATGACTCTATTTTTGTGGAATCCAGGCAATCATTTACTTGTTTCCCCTAAAAATGGTGATTTTTTCATTTTAGAGTTTATTACAGTAGATCTTCAAACGTTGAGAAAAACTCCATGCAGTCTTCAGATGACTACGGAGGTCTCTCAAACATGAAGATTCCCTTGACAATTGAGAAGAGCTTCCCAGAGTTATCTGTCTCTTCAAGATCATTATCACTAAAATGAAAGTCACCCAACAAGAACAGGTGCTAAGATATATCTTCTGTCTTCAAGAGAAGTGTTCAGTGACACACCACATCAGCCCAGGAAGGCATAAATGACAGCCTCCACTCACTAGTCCGAGTTGCACAGATCTTATCACTACCCTATATGTCATTCTTATGGGCCAAAGTGGAATTTGTAGAATCATCAATTCACCCTCCTCTTCTCAGATAAATGTCTCATGCAATGTGGAAACATCCATACAGAAACCTAGTGAGAAAACATTCTACAGAGAAACCTGATGGTTCATGGCAGAATTGGCAACCATCTCTTGCAGAATCAGCCAGTAATTATTTCAGATTTTGCATGCTGCAAGAGCTCTGTCATAACATCTGTCATTATAGTACCAGAGCAGGCATGGAAAACACATACATAAAGAAATGGCACATGCAATAGTTTACCAACTTCTGGGTCATGACATTTTCTTAGCTGGTTGTATCCAGGACTTTGGAGTGAGAGGGTGGGGTTATGGTTTAGGTCATCACTGCAGATTTATCTTATTCTGAAGCTTGGAGTCTTATTGTTAGCAGACAAAATAAAATTATATGAAAGGAAAAGTGAGAATATTTGGCCCCTAACTCTGTTGATCAAGTTAATTATACAGGCCAAAATTGCAGTAATTGCATGGGGAAATTCACCATTATTTGGAAGCAATAGTTCTGCTATTGGGTGTCTCCAATTTTAGTATATCTTGTGAGCAGAGACACTGATTGCCCTGTATCTCTGTATTTTCAAGGGCATTTGAACAACAAACAGTATGAAATGTCTCCATGAAGGAGACACCTTCCACGTTTCCATCGATAGAACATGGTATCTGTACTTTCAAGTTCTTATTAAAGATCTGAGTTCTCTAAGCTGAGAACTTCTGTCCTACAACATCATTCCTTGAATGCACATATTCATCCATCTGGGCCTAATTTCATTCTCCTGTGGGACTTAGGGAGCAAGTCGCATTAACTTACTTGACTTGATATTCAAACTGGTTGCCATCCTTTGAGTAACAAAATCCTTTGTCTCTCACTCAGAAGTCTCTTGTCTTCTGACAGCATCTGTGCAACACTGGATGGTCTAACATACTGATTATATGTGGGGTAGAATGTTAAATTATTGAGCCAGCTTTGTGGTATAGTAAGTAAGGCTGTTGCCTGTGATACCAGCAAACCATATTGGTACCAGTCTGAATCCTGGCAACCCCACCTCTCATCCAGCTCCCTGCTATTGGCCTGGGAAAGCAGCGTTAGATAGCCCAACTATTGGGCTTCTGCTACCCATGATGGAGACCTGGATAAAGAAGTGGGCTCCTGGCTTTGGCCTGGCCCAATCCTGGCTGATGCAGCCATTTGTAGAGTGAACCAGCAGATGGAAGATCTCTCTCTCCCTCTGTCTCTTTAACTCTGACATTCAAATAAATAAATAAATAAATGTTTAAAAAATCTTAAACTTTCTAGTGCTTGACAGTCCCAGTGGAAGCTAAACTGGGTTTGTATCTTCAGAACAGCCACATGGCTGAATGTACATGAATTTAAATTGACACTGGACTTTGAAAGATTCAGATGAACATCTTTATAAAAATGCAAAGTGATATGCATTTAGGTTCTTTGTATTTTAAAAATCCTTCATTTTAAAAATCAGTATCTTCATGCAATAAATGAAAAATCACTCTAATCATCCAAAAGGCGCTTCAGGGAGAATTCAAAATATGGGAGCGATATTCACATCATAATTTTGCTGTTTTATGATGTATGAACTAATACAACAGTCACATAGACATTAACATTCCATGGAGGGGATAGAGAAAGAAAATATATATATTCTCAATGAAGAAAGTTGATAGCAGGGCTGGAGCAAGGCATTAACTTCAGTCACTGCAGAGATTTCCTTTCCTTTCAATAACCTCAAATGCAGTTATTCTGCCATTTAATGTCATTATTTTTATTCCAATGGATTATTCATCTTATAAATCAATTAGTTTGACTAATTGTTAATTTTTTTCATTGCATTTGATTTTGTTCAAGTTACTCAGAAGTTCATTGGTGCATCTCTCTTTTTAATCTCTCTATTTTTTCCATTCATTTTTTTCTCAATAACTTCACTGGGACTTGCAAAGCAAGTAGCACACTTCATTAAAAGAGTTTTGGCACAAAAAGCAAATGTTTTATTTAGGGTGGGAAATTTGCGACTGTTCATAGAGCCTTTTTGCTGCTTAACTATGTTAGGAAGGTTAGTATTAGCCTCTTGATCAGAATGAGATAAATTTATAGCAAGAAGCCATATCCCAGCTGTGGAGTCACAGGAAGAAGTGGGGGCTTCAGCAGCCTCATGTATCCAGCATGCCCTGCTACAAAGCCACTCTACATATAGGAATATTCAAAGTGAAGTTAAATCAGGAAGTTCCTTTTATTATTTATTTATTTATTTATTTGAGAGTCAGGGAGACAGAGATGGAGAGAGACAGACAGAGATTTCACATCTGCTGGCTTGTTCCTTAAATGCTCACCATGGCCAAGGCTGGGTCAAGTTGAAGCCAGGAACCAAGAATTCAATCCTTGTCGTCCAAGCATTTTCGGCAGGGACTTAAGTACTTGAGCCATCATCTGTTGCCTTTGAGGTTGTACATTAGAAAGAAGATTGAATTGGCAACAGAGATGGAGGACTTGAACCCAGGTATTCTAACACAGAACAAGGAGTCCAAAGTAGCATCTTAACCACTGTGTCAAATGCCCACCACAACGAGGGAATTTTCTACACAAATATAGCATCACAACAAGTTTTGTAGATTCTTCACCTACAAAATTGAATGTTTTCTTCATTTTTAAAAAAGATTTATTTTGGGGGCCATCACTGTGATGTAGTAGGTTAAGCATCTGCCTGTGGTGCCAGTAACCCATAGGGGCACCGGTTTGAGTCCAGGCTTTTCCACTTCTGATCAAGCTCCCCACAGATGGCCTTTGAAAGCAGTAGATGGCCCAAGTGCTTGGGGCCCTGCACCTGCGTGGGAGACATGGAAGAATCTCCTGGCTCCTGGCTTCAGATTGGCTCAACTCTGGCCATTATGGCCATTTGAGGAGTAGAAGACTTCTTTCTGTTTCTGTCTCTCTCTGTCTCTCTCTCTCTATCTCTGTAAGTATGCCTCTCAAGTAAATACATAAATATTTAAAAAACAGATTAACTTCATTTATTTGAAGGGTAGAATTACAGAGAGGGGGAGAGACACACAGAGAGAAATCTTACATCTGCTGGTTCACTCCCCAAATGATAGCAATGGCCAGGGCTGGGCCATTACAAATCTAGGAGCTTCTTCCAGATCTCCTACATGGATGTAGTGAACTAAGGACTTGGGTCATCCTCTGCTGCTTTCGCGGGTGCACTATCAGGGATCTAGATCAGAAGTGGGACAGTCAGGAATTGAAACTGCACACAAATGAGATTCAAGAGTCACTGTCGGTGGCTTTACTCGCTCAGTTTTCTTCTTTTAAGACAGTCTGCAGCTCCCACTAGAACAGCCTTAACCTGAGACTGAATATATAAAACAAAAACAGACCATACATGAGAATAAAATTTTAATCAGCAAACATTGAAATTATCACCCAATGTGGCCATGATTTGGTTAGTAATTGATATCTTCCTTAATTTTTGCCTTTTATTTCCAACTTGGGATAATGCAGAGGAAGCCAAATAGGCTCCTCTAGCCAGTCCCATCAGACAACTCAAATGTTACTCTCTTACTATATATTCTCAGTATTAGCATCCTCTAATCAGATTACAATTGAAGCCATCCCCTTTTCCACTATGACACCTTAGACAATTTTTACTCTCCTGCCTGCATTTGAGACCATCCAACACAAGTGATGGTGACTAATTCCTGTGCTGCATCAAGCTCAGAATAAGAAGCCATTTCTTTTCTCATCTGGTTGGTCTTCTTTTATTTTCCTATAACATAACAGGAGGTATATCTGTGTTACTAGTGAGTTCATGATGAAACCACTCAATAACTGAAGACTGAGTAATTGGATGCTTAAAATACAGGTTATTGAAAATTAGTAAAAATCCGTGTTTCTCTCTTATATTGTTTTATTTGAATACTCTAACAAGAATAGACACTAAAAGTAAAATGTGATAATTAGTAAGTCATCATTAGTAGGCAATATTTTGACATTGCTATTGGTAGGTTCAAAAGGCTCAAAGTGTTCTGATGCTTCACATTATGAAAATCATCAGTAG
This sequence comes from Lepus europaeus, assembly GCF_033115175.1. Classification (NCBI taxonomy): domain Eukaryota; kingdom Metazoa; phylum Chordata; class Mammalia; order Lagomorpha; family Leporidae; genus Lepus; species Lepus europaeus. Next base: position 79,383,431 of record NC_084840.1, on the reverse strand, counting down.
TTTTTCTACACAGTCTAGTTTCTATTCCTTAAAAAATAGAAGAAAAAAAGAAGAGAAAGAGGGCCAGTCCTGTGGTGCAGCGGATTAAAGCTCTGCCTTAAGCACCAGCATCCCATATGGGCGCTGGTTCAAGGCTCAGGTGCTCCTCTTCTGATCCTGCTCTCTACTATGGCCTGGGATAGCAGTAGAAGATGGCCCAAGTCCTTGGGCCTCTGCATCCACGTGGGAGACCCAGAAGAAGCTGCTGGCTCCTGGCTTCGGATCAGCATAGCTCCAGTCATTGAGGCCATCTAGGGCATAAGCCAGTGGATGGAAGACCTCTCTTTCTGTCTCTACCTCTCTCTGTAACTCTGTGTTTCAAAGAAATAAAACAAATCTTTTAAAAAAAGAAAGTAAAGAGAGAGTGATGGAGGAAGGAAGGAAGGAAGGAAAGGAGGGAGAAGAGGGAAAAGATGCAATATGCAACAGCAAGTTAAATTTGGATATGAAGACAAACTAGTATGGCATAAACTATACCTTTTAAATATATACACCTTATAAATAGTGTGGGATTTAAATATATACACCTTTTAAATAGTATAGCATTGCCCTTAGGACAATGTTTTACCAGAATTTTGTCCAGAACCTTTTCTAGAGAAGTAATCATCATGCAAGTTGCGCCTTATAAAAGATAATTTCCAATTCAATTAAATTCAATTTCCAATTCCAATAATTTTATCACAAAGAAGATTTTTTACCAAATTCTCTTATTCTTTACAAATAAGTTTTACACAGTTATTCATGCAGCAATCTAAAATAAAACCAGAAAAGATTTGTTACTCCTTGTATTTGGAAAGATACTGTAAAATCAACAATTTTTTTCTTTTTTTAACTTTAATTTATATAAATTTGCGAAGTACAACTTTTGGATTATAGCGGCTTTTTCCCCCCCATAACCTCCCTCCCACCTGCAACCATCCCATCTCCCACTCCCTCTCCCATCTCATTCACACTCACATCAAGATTCATTTCCAATTATCTTTATATAAAGAAGATCAATTTAGTATATACTAAGTAAAGATTTCAGCTATTTGCACCCACACAGAAATACAAAGTATACAGTACTGTTTGAGTACTAGTTATACCATTAATTCACATAGTACAACACATTAAGGACAGAAGTCCTACATGGGGAATAAGTGCACAGTGACTCCTGTTGTTGATTTAACAATTGACACTCTTATAACATCAGTAATCACCCAAGGCTCTTGTCATAAGTTGCCTAGGCTATGGAAACCTCTTGAGTTCAACAACTCTGATCTTATTTAGACAAGGTCATAGTCAAAGTGGAAGTGCTCTCCTCATTCAGAGAAAGGTACCTCCTTCTTTGATGGCCCTTTCCAGAAAGTTTTTGATTTATCTTTTGATTTCTTATATGACCTACTGTTCATTCAGGAGCATGTTGTTCAGTCTCCATGTGTTCGCATATGCTCCAGGGATTCCTGAGTTGCTAATTTCTGGCTTCATTCCACTGTGGCCTGAGAAGCTGCATGGTATGATTTAAATTCTTTTGAAATTGCTGAGACTTGTTTTATGGCCTAGTATGTGGTCAATCCTAGAGTAGGTTCCATGTACTGCTGAAAAGAATGTGTATTCTTTAAGTGTAGGATGAAAAGTTCTGTAGATATCTGTTAGATCCATTTGGGCTTTAGAGTCGATTAAATCTGTTTCCTTGTTGATCTTCTGTCTGGTTGATCAGTCTATTGCTGAAAGTGGAGTAGTGAAGTACCCCAGTACTATTGTATTGGAGTCTAAATCTCCTTTAAGTCCCTTAACATATTTTTAAATAAACTGATGCCCTGCAATTAGGTGCATATACGTTTATAATAGTTACATCTTCTTGTTGAATTGATCCCTTAATCATTATATAGTGCCCCCCTTTGTCTCAACAGTTTTTGTGTTAAAGTTTATTTTGTCTGATAGTAAGATGGCTATACCAGCTCTTTTTTGGTTTCTGTTGGCATAGAATATCTTTTCCAATCTTTCACTTTCAGTCTGCATGGATCTTTGTTGGGAATATCTGTTTCTTGTAAGCAACAAATAGATGGGTTTTGTTTCTTAATCCATTCAGCCAATCTGTGTCTTTTAACTGGAGAGTTGAGGCCATTTACATTCAATGTGACTATTGATAAATAGTGACTTTGCCCTGCCATTTTTCCAAAGATATTTCCAAAGATATTTCTAATATATGCTTTGAACTTCCTGTGATCTTTTACTTAGAAATTTTCTGCCTTTACCTCCTTTTGCATTGATGGCCGTGTTTCTGTGTTTCTGTATGTAACACATCTTTAAGCATCTTTTACAGGGCTGGTTAAGTGGTGACAAATTCTTTCAATTTCTGTTTGCTCTGAAAGGTCTTTATTTCACCTTCATTCACAAATGAGAGCTTTGCAGGATATAATATTCTGGGCTGGCAGCTTTTTCCTCTTAGTACTTGGGCTATATCTCTCCATTCCCTAAAATCAACAAATGTTAAACTTTAGAAGATGATGAAAGAACATCTGATTTGACTATTTACATGATGAATAAACCAAGGTCTGGATATTCAATCCTCTGCTAAAGTCTCCTCTACTCAAAGGCAACTTATACCAAAAATTGGATAACCATTTTACAACATTCTAATGGAAATAATAATAATAACCAGTTACTTAGGCAATGCACAAGGGCTTTATATGCATTTACTGATTTTATCTTGCTTCTAAATTAAATATTCCAGTGATTTGCCTTTTGTCAAAGAAAACTAGATTTTAAAATAATATTTTAAAATTCCATAAATAACTCCTCCTTTTTTCCAAACATTTGATTGTGATTTTACTTATCTTGTATTACCTCATTACAGCATATTGAAAGTAACTGCATTGTTAAAATATTCCTTTTTCCATTGGTTGAAAGTGTTACCCACTGATAAAATAAAATAAATTTGGATAGATCTTATAGGATATTTTTTCAAATTCTGTCTGTTCTCACCTTTGAAAGCAATGCTTCTAATTTACTTTTTTCAGAATAAATTATCACTTATGGTTTTTTAGACAGCTTTCAAGTCATTTGACAACATCATCAAGAAAGAAGAAAGTAAATTACAAACAATCCAACAATATTTTTAAAAGTCCACTCTCATTGTATATCCTTTCTATATTTCTGTTTATCAGCTAAGGTGATTATTTTGGCAATTTGTATGTTCTTTTTGAAGTTTCCATTACTCTCTTTTTTTCTAAACCATAACAAGACACTTTAATGTCAGCATCTATCTTTTTGAATAGGAGTATGTACATCTATCAGCCTTCTGGTGACAGAATAGAAGCCAGGTCTCCTGAACCTTGGTGTAGCACATGTGCTGACTCTGCAGAAATATTTTTGTATTATAAATCAAATGAAAAAGTCTCTTTCTCTCGCTCTCTCTCTCTCTCTCTCTCATAGAAATAGTTAGAAGCTGGCAGGAAGAACTTGGCAAAATGACAGGCCGTTTCACAGCTGGAAACTTAGGAATGGATGATCATATCATATTCTTCCTGCAAAAGCCCTTCCTGTGAAAAGATGAATGTTCTCCCCCCAAGAAGTGATGAACCTCCAGAAGTAAATGTCTGTGGAAATATTGACTTAAATGATCATATACTCTTACAATGTTGATTACTGGCTACAAAAATTGTATGGCTGGGGGCAATGGTGTTGAATCCATGAGTGATAGATTCAACCATGTATCTAGGACTCATTTCAAGACCCTACCCACATTGTAGTTTAGGTTTAACATTAACAACAACAACAACATTAAGAACCTCATCTCTTTAGCTATTAAACAGAATGTGAAGGACGAGAAAATTTTCAGGTCCCTTTCAGTCCAAAAAATCAGATGCTATGCATAACAATCCTATCATTACTATGGCACAATCATTAAAGTCTCTACGGTTATAGTTTTAAATATTATTATCACTAAAGTCATTATATTTTAGGTACATTAAGAATTAGTAAGCAAAAATAAGAAAATGCCATTTTTTGGCGTTCTTACAGCACTGATTATAAAATAGACTGTTTCACCACCTACTGGTAGTTTTGAGATTGTCTCCTTAGGTGACTGCAGTGTCCATTTTTTTTTCACTTTGTAATTCATTTCTTCCCTATCATCCAGAAATTTCAAAATGTTGTCCAATCTCCATACAAAGCAAATATAAATTTTTATATAATTATCATGAGCTGAAAATAACTTAAAATTGTGAGCTTTAATTTATAACTTTGTCTTATATATATTCAAGGGATTACCTTCCTATTTTTAAAAATAAGATGTCCAGATTGAATTTGTCATAATGGTAAGTGGAGCATTGGCACGCTAACCACATAGGTTTTTTTTGTTTTTGTTTTTGTTTTTTTTTTTTTTTTTTTTTTTTTTTTTTTTTTTTTTTTTTTTTACAGGCAGAGTTGACAGTGAGAGAGAGAGAGAGAGAAAATTCTTACTTTTGCCATTGGTTCACCCTCCAATGGCCGCCGTGGCCGGCACACCACGCTGATCTGAAGGCAGGAGCCAGGTGCTTCTCCTGGTCTCCCATGGGGTGCAGGGCCCAAGCACTTGGGCCATCCTCCACTGCACTCCCAGGCCACAGCAGAGAGCTGGCCTGGAAGAGGGGCAACCGGGACAGAATCCGGCACCCCGACCGGAACTAGAATCTGGTGTGCTGGTGCCACAAGGTGGAGGATTAGCCTGTTGAGCGCGGCGCTGGCTACATAGTTTTTAAAATGGAAATTCTTCCTTATCTCTGGACCCCCTCCAGGAAGCTAAAGGCTGAGAAATAAAGTGGTTTCCCTGGCTACAATAATCTAACTCTGCCTCCTTCCATAAGCATACTAACAGGGTCTTTCCTAAAATGACACTTCCTGATGTGTCATACATATGCATGATTTCATTGTGCCAAGGAGCAGGAAACAACGGAGTAGTTTTGTGAAAGAGATCATTTGATTCAAAGTTATCATGAATAAAGCAACCTTAATGAACAAAGAACAAAGAAAATGTCTTCCTGCTTTTAGAAAAAGGCACTTCTAGGATAATTACCAAAGGAATAATGAAAGAAACCTTTCATTATTCAACACTTTAAAAGTTCCAAAATTTATGTCTCCTTCAGCAACCCAGAAGTACATTGGAAGATATACTGATATGTTTCATCATCTGCATAAGACAAGTTTACTAGAAGTCCTCCAGAAAATTCTAGGTTCGGTAGATTGTAGTGACTGCACTATTTATATCTCACACTGAATAAGGATACTTCAGAAAGCTCATGGGAAAAACTGAATTGAAAAATCACTTTGTTTTGATGAAAGACCATTTCAAAATCCATGAATGCTTACTTCGCAATATGAATTTTCCATGAACTTTTAAATGATCCCTATATAAGCATATACTGAAGATGGTAAGATAACTAGGAAGGCATCTTTACATTCTAAAACATGTCCTTGAGTATGGGATGTGATTTTAAATTCTACAAATGCCATAAAATCACATTGTAATATTTGGCAGTAATCAGGCAGATAAACACTGTGATTGCTGGTAAATATGAGTCCTTGGCATGCAAAGCAAAAGTGTTTTAAATTGAATCTACAGGTAGGTTAGCCCATGAAGAACTGGTAACACGTCCACTAGAAAGCCAGTCTCTCTGCTAGAATTCTTTTTTTTTTTTGTATCCAGGACAGTCTGTGATTTATTCACAACAAAAGTGAGGTAAGATATGCTCAGGAAATGCAAGCTAATTCTTATGTATAGCTGTAATATATTAGCATAAGTGTGATTGTGCGATTTGGCTTGGCTACACCATCACTTGTGCTATATCTTTCCTTCTGCCCTTCTACCTCAACCTCTCCTCAGGACAGCAGATCAACTGCAGCCCAAAAAGAATAATTAATTAAGAAGAACTTTAATGCTCAAGACATTTTCTTAATTAGGGTTATCTTGCATGCTTCCTGCAAATATCAAAGACACTCTCATGCCAGAACTATCAAAGTAAATCCGAATATCCATTTATCCATCTACAATTGAGTCAGCAGGTTTGAATGGATTCCACCCTTAATTGTCTTTAAACTCTCATAAATTTTTATGGGAAAATATTTAACTGACTTAGACATGGAGAAGGAGGTAAAATTTAAATTTGATGAGGACTGATGCTTTCAAAGGAAAATTATCCTGGCTCCGGACCTCATCTTGCTTAACATATTAGGGCGGGGCAACAGAATGAATGAAAATGTCAGGAAAGACATAATCGAATCCAACTGCTAACTGCCATGTTGCCCTTTATTAAATAAGGCAGCAGTCACGAAGACGCTGGAAACCCATTGTCCTCACAGTCTTGTCCTTTCAGAAGGTCCTAAGAAAGGGAGAATCTGAAAAACTGGATTTAACTGTGGTCAATTTGCAAATAGTTAATGCAAAAAAGGGATATTCCTGTTAAAAAATATAAGATAACTGAACTTTAGTTTATCCATGCAAAGGTAAGGGCTTTTTCGGTGATCTTATCAATTACTGTTAATTGGAATCCCTTGAATGTTTTGGAATCCATTCTTGTGCTTATGCATTAACTTCAAACTTTACAGGGCCTACAATGAAATTCCCCCCATCATATTGAATATCAGTTTTGTTTTGCCAGTTCCATTTTCAGGCTAGCTGATGGACAGCATTATTGCAGGCAATTAGAAGTGTAGTTGCTAATTGTTTGCCTTTCTTATGTAGGAGACAACAGTAAGACTAAAGATTACTACTATTTCTGCTTTCTTTTTTAAATGAGGAAATCATATACTTAAAGATACATGCAAAGGCTAAGTAAAAAAAGTAAAGCATTTGCTTTACTGCACAGTTAGTTTCTCTTCATTATGGAAATTGGCTTATTCCAGGATGTTTCAAAAGCTTCCTAAACACATAGAATGTAGATAATGACAAAGGTTTTTATAATGGAGTCTCTTTTGTAAATCACTATGAAATTGTTAGCTGACCTGAAAGAGGGCCATGGGTCTTCCTCACCCAGACCGGCGCGGGCCTAGGCCGGGGCCTGGCAGAAGGTGCTCCAGGCGTGGAAGCAGCGGGTGAAGGCGTGCTGCTCGTTGCCCTGCGGACCAGGCGCAGGCGCCGGGGCTGCTCCTTGGAGCGCAAGTGCTGGATGTACACCTGGCAGGCCTTCAGGCTCAGTTTGATCTCCACCTGGCTGGTATGGGTGCCCACCCACATGTAGACCTCCCGGCTGTTGTCCCGCAACATGATATCGTCCTCGGCCAGGTCGTCCTGGCAGAAGTCAGAGCACTTCTCCGTCACGGCGAAGTAGCCCTTGTCGTTGGAGCACCGCAAGAGCCGCGTGTGCTTCATGTACTTGGCGTCATCGTCGTAGGGCTTCTGGGCCCCGATGCCCACCCAGAAGAAGTTCTCGGGCTCCTCCCCCTCGTTGATGACCTGCTTGCTGTAGGCGGCGTCGAACATGGTGTTGAGGATGTCTTCCGCCAGCTTGGCCTCGTCCGGGTCCGACGCCCGGCCCACCCAGGCGTACACAATCCCTTGGTTGTCCTCGCTCTCAAAGGGGACCTTGAGGATGAAACAGAACTCGGAGTTGAGCAGGCTGGAGTCCGTGTGGATCTGGATGCACCGCGTGCAGAGGGCGCTGCCGTTGGTGCGGATCTGGAACAGGCTCGGCTGCGGGGCGCCCTGCACCGCCTTCCATTTGCCGCGGTGGATGATGAACTTCCTCTTGAAGCGGGCCAGGAACTTGCGGTTCTCCTGCTGCTGCGTCATGCGCACCACCTCCAGCTTGCCGGGGAACAGGCTCTCGAACTTCTTCTGCAGGCTGAAGGTGAAGGTGAGCCAGCCCATGTTGGAGGCCTCGCAGCCCTGCCAGAAGTACACGGTGCACTGGAAGTCCTCCTCTGGCGGCTGCTCCTCCTCCGCCTTCTCCCCCTCCTCCTCCGGGTCTGCCTTCTTCTCCTCCTCGTACTCCACGGGTACCCAGTACCTGCAGAGGAACACGTAGCAGTCCTGCATGTAGAAGTGGCCGAACTCTCTCGGGCAGCCGCGGGAACTTCTTGCCCTCCAGCACGAAGCCCTCCATGCTGTCCAGGTCGTTCCACTCTTCCATCAGCTGCTCTGCCTTTTCTTTTAATGGAATCTTAAGAAAAATGCATAAAAGGAATATGTCATTAGTATTTCGTAATAAATCAAAATAAGATATTTATATAGTAGAACTTTGAAAACATTTAATTATATGTGTTAAAAAAAATTGTGCTGTATGTGGACCTGGGAACCACAGGTTTCATTATTTATCCCGTTTATACTAATATTCCCTTTCTTTCATCCTCTAAACACTAATAAATAATAGTATACGATGCATCTTATTGCAAACTAGCCTACAAAGATGAGTGCATCTATACTTCTGAGAATTATTAGTAATAAAACTCATGAATGAAATAACCCAATCTGCAAATTCATGCATTAATCCAAATGAAAGAAATATGTGGTTATTGAAAATGTCATAACTTTGGAGAATTAAAATGTACACAAGAATGGTAAAGGTTTTATTATACACCTTTAAACTGAGGAGTCTGAAATTTACTTTGGTGCCAGTAGCTCTTGCCTCCTGAATTTCAAAATAAATATAATGTCTTATGCTTATTATAACATATTATAATTATCATACTTGATTGTCTTTATTTTGCCTGTGCCTTGGTTTACTAGTTAGAAAAATGAAAGCTCTAAGGAAAAAAATAGAAAAAATCTAACTTTATAAAAGGTTCTTTTTTTTTATTATTTTGAGAAGTCAAATATACTTAATTATCCTATTGAGTAAATTAATCAGCAACTAAGGCATATGGATTTTTTGTAATGTGAATGTTTAATTCATATGTTATTATAAAATTTTTGTAAAAATAAATGCATAAGACAAAAGGAAATTGACTAAAATATTTTTATATTAATATTTAAATAACCTTAAAAATTTTATTAAGCTTTTTCTTTTTTCTGCCTGTTTTGAGAATCAATGACCAAATATAGTACAATGAGTAACTTGGTGAGAACACAATCAGATCATTCAAAAATTTTTTTCCTTCTGTTTCTTGTTGTAAGTTTCCTGTTGGCCTGTCACACTGTGCTCTCAAATCCTTTGCAAACCATATGGGGAAGTAATAAAGTACATCACCCCACCCACAGATACATAATGTTTGTTATGTTTGTTAACTGAGGAAAATATTGTGGGCATTTGGATTTGTCATATATGGTCATTCAATCATACAGAGCAACAGAAAGGACCAGGAAACACCCACGAAATACAATAGATAACAAGCAGTTTAACAGTTTAATTCTTAGCAAAGAGAAGTAAACCCAAAGAAGTCAGATATAACCCTAGACAAAATACCAAAGAGTTGCAATATTTTGGCAATTTCTAATGGTAACAAGCTCCCTACAAAATCTTGCCTCCGAAATGGCTTTATTTTTTCTTTAACACCAAAAGTACATTATTGTCAAGAGGTTTAAAAAGCCTTTATCAGCAGGCAATCTCACAAAGATCTCAGGAATTCCAAACTTGGAAACACAGGCTGCAGGATTTAGCCCCATCTACTGGAAGTAGAGCATAAAACAAATGCTTTGTAAATAGAAAGTTTTGTCTTTATACACTCATTTAGATAAGATTGTTTTTGTTTCTTTCAAATGAAGACTTGGGCTGAGAAAGTTCCAGAGGAAAAAGGAAAGTGAACAGGAATAGGCATTGGACTCATCCATTACTGAGGCTTTGAATCAAGTTTAGATATTTTTTCTCTTCTTCAGAACTTAACAAAACAAAGAATCGTGATTTATAAAATATATCATTTGCCAATCATAAAACAACACCATGGAGAAACATAGAGAGAACTTTTCCCAATATTTTTGCAGGGTTTGTCAAACAAGTTTCCATAGATGTTAACTTCCCAGTAAACATCATGCCTTCTCTGACTGTCTGCCCACAATACATATCAGTGCCTGCTGAGTTGGTCCCAGGCTGAGGGGCAGATTTGTGTGGGTGAGGGCAGGTCTGCTCCCTTTACAAAACAAAGAGGAAGTCTAGGCCCTGCCTTCTTTCCTATTCCAGGCCAGATAACCATGTACATATCTATTTATTTCAGAAAAAAATGCGTACACTCAAAGACTGTCTGTCTACCAGGAAATAGCTGTACAATATTTTTCCCAAAAGTCACACTTATTTACTAACATCTATCTCCCTAAAGAATTAATAGTTATATATGTCAGCCAAAATCACCTCCAAAAGAATTGGCTAGAGAGAACACTCTTACATCCTTCTTGCAATAGAACAGACTCCAAATTTCTGAGACTTCAAACCTGATTTTTTTGTCATTCAATAGTCCAAATCTAAAAATCAAGTTTTAGAATTGGGCAGTGTGGTGTAGCAGTTAATATGCCTACATCTCATACTGGAGTGTCTGGGTTTGAGACCCTACTTTGCTTCTAATTCAATTCCCTGCTACTGTGTACCTTGGGAGGCAACAAGCGATGGCTCAAGTCCTTGGGTCCTGCCATTCACATGGGACACTTTGAGTTCTGAGCTCCTGGCTTCCACTTGGCTCAGCCCTGGTTGCTACAGGCCTTTGGGGGTGAACCAGATGATAAAAGATCTAGACTCTGATCTCTCTCTCTCTTATTTCCTCTGTGCTCTGCCCTTTAAATAAATAAACAAAAACTAATAAAATAACATTTAAAAATGTGCTGATTGTACAGAGATATTGCCTTGCTTATCAACTTAGTTTCAGTTTCTAAATAGAAACATAGCATTTCAAAATGAAGAAATTACATTTGAGCTCATTGCTGATATCGGGAATGATGAGTAGGTACCGATCTTAATTCTGCATGCATTTATACTGAAACCACCCTATATGTATAAAATTATACTCACAAATCATTTTATCCTATTAGCAAGGAAAGGATTCACAACAAAGAGGACTATCAGTCTTTATCCCAAGGAAAACAAACTTTTCAAATTCCATAAAATAAGCATTTTTTACCCTCAAATCTTTGAATATTTTGTCAACTTGAGATCTCTGTTACTTACATATGAGTGATAAAATCATAAACCATAAAGTTCTACTGTATTAAATAATGCAATAGTAATGTCACATGATTAGGAAATAAGTTTCATAATGTTTCTAAGCAAATAAATTGCAGGAAATCAGGTTAAATGTAGATTAGATACATATTCAGCTTGTATCTGCTCCTTTTGGAAGCCCCAGTAAGTGACAAAGAAAGAGTATAAACTGACCCACAAGTAGATCAAAGGACAGGCAGAAGTGAATGAGAGACCCTAACAAATATTTGAACTGCAGAAAGAAAACCAATAGAATATGACTTAGCAGAACACAGGAGACTGCCTCTCAAGTGAATTTTTCTCTGAAAACCAGGGAAAGATCAAGACTCAGGATAGAGTAATGCAAGCAGAAGAATGGATGTGATCATGGACATGGTTCAGAAGTTGGAGGGTTGATGAACACCTTGCATAAAGAGGAATCAGACATTAGCTAGACTTCAGTATCACTTGAGTTTTTTCATTATACACACCCCCCCTCACCTAGATTGAAACCAATCCAGAGAGACTGGCACCAATCCAGGCACAGTACTGATACTGGTCAGCTTATTAATAATTTTCAATATTAATAACCCTGTATTAAAAGAGAAAGAATTAAAAGAAAACAATTCTGAATACTGGATCAAATAGACCAGGCAACATGGTAAGATTTTAAGCTTTTTATTCTGTAAGAGAAATGCACAAGAAGGTGAGGGCTTTATTTAGGGGAGAAAGAGAAGTCTAGAATCTGAGTTGGGTCCATACCAAGCAGAAAGCAGGCAAAGAGTGAGCAACATGGAGCAAGCATATGGTTATGAGCAGCCACAGGTAGCTTAGTGCAGATAGCAAAGCAAAGGCACAGGAGCAGGCCACGAGCCACATGGAGCAAGCATGCAGGCAGGAAAGCAGAAAGTGGGGGACCCTAAGGCCACGTGCCCACAGGGCAACAAAGACATCAAGGGCCAGAGCCATCCTGGTTCACGTCCAAAGGGGAATGGTTACATAGTATGATTGGCAGGTGGGCATTCAGTGGGGTTAGCTAGAGCGTGAGATCACACAGGGGATGTGGTCTTTTGGCTGACAAATTTAATTGATTTTATTCTATCTGCCTGCCTACATCAGTACCAGTTGATAATAAAACATTAAAATAACACTAGCAGGACTGGGTTGAAGTTTCATATACTTAGAAGTAAGATCTTTCCTTTCTCCCCCTGCTCAATTCCTGCGAAATTGGCAGTTGATCAAATACAGGATGTGGGTCTTGCTGTGGCTTAGTATGTCAAGTCTACACCTGCAGTGCCAGAATCATGTATGGGTGCAGGTTCAAGTCCTGGCTTCTCCACTTCCAGTCTAGCTCTCTGCTATGGCCTGAGAAAGCAGTGGAAGATGTAACTCTGCCTCTCAAGCAAATAAATAAATTTTAAAAATACATGATGGCATTTGGCACAATCAATATGCCTGGGCTTGAGTTCTGGCTCCCCTTCCAATTCTAGCTTCCTGTTAATGTGTACCATAGGGGCAGCAGGTGATGACCCAGATAAGTGTGTCCCTACCACCCATGCTGGGGACCTGGATTAAGTTCCCAGCTCCAGGGCATTTGAGAATTGAACCAGCCAATATAAACTCTGGGTTATCTCTGTGTGTCTGTCTGCTTCTCTAAAAGAAAAAAAAAAAAGGACTGAATACCCTTCAGGCACAAGATAGGCTATTTACTTCCTCTCTAGAGAAGCTGGTCTCAGGGGGAAATCGTAATGGCCTACAACTTTGGACATCATAAGCCCCAAAAAGAAAACGAATGGATTCATATTGAATAACATGGCAACTCTTCATAAGCACAGAAATTTAATCAGTCTCACTTTTAAACATCAACAGGTAAATATTACCAGATATTTTAATAAAGTCTCCTAAGAAAGGAAAAAGTAAAAAATAATGTTGAAAAAAGTCAATATAAAATTCTAAGAACTAAAATTGATGTTCTGAATAAAATGAGAACATAATGAATCTTGACACTAAAAAATAATTTTTTAAAGATTTATTTATTTACTTGAAAGTCAGAGTTACACAGAGAAAGAGATGCAGGGAAAGAGAGGAGAGAGGTCTTCCACCTGCTGGTTCACTCCCCAGTTGGCCGCAATGGACGGAGCTTCCCCGATCTGAAGCCAGGAGCCAGGAGCCCCTTCCAGGTCTCCCACATGAATGCAGGGGCCTTAGGACTTGGTCCATCTTCTACTGCTTTCCCAGGCCAGTGGAGCAGCCGGGACTTGAACCTGCACCCATATGGGATGCCAGCACTACAGGCAGTGGCTTTACCTGTTATGCCACAGTGCAGTCCCCTAAAAAAGAATCTTGATATTAAATGAAAATAAATTAGAATTTTTGTAACATAAATATTTTGTATAATTAGAAACATACTTTATAAATTGAAATATAGATTCAACCATTTGGCAAATGGCAATTTTGTAAGTCAAAAATGATCAAATATTTGCCATTCCATATGATTCAATAAAATTGTCAAATCAAGGTTTTTTGTTTTTTGTTTTTTGTTTTTTTTTTTTTTTGACAAGTAGAGTTAGACAGTGAGAGAGAGAGACAGAGAGAAAGGTCTTCCTTTTCTGTTGGTTCAACCCCCAAATGGCCTCTACAGCTGGCGTGCTGTGCCAATCCGAAGCCAGGAGCCAGGTGCTTCGTCCTGGTCTCCCATATGGGTGCAAGGCCCAAGCACTTGGGCCATCCTCCACTGCCCTCCTGGGCCACAGCAGAGAGCTGGACTGGAAGAGGAGCACCCGGGACTAGAACCCAGTGCCCATGTGGATGCCAGAGCCAAAGGCGGAGGATTAACCAAGTGAGCCACAGCACAGCCCCCAGATCAGGTGGTTTTAAGGGAGGCAGGGCATTCTGCACGTTGATTCAGACAAAAGGATGGAGCCCCAGTGCATGCTATTATAAAAGAACCTTGGAGAGCTCCTCAACCTCTTCTACCACATGAGGACACAGCAATGAGATCTATCTGTGGACCAGCACAGAGGCCTGCAGCCTTGATCAGCAGCTGCCAGCACAGAAAGAAATAAATTTCTGTCTATTGTAAATCAATCGGTGAATAACATTTTGTTATAGTAACCTGAACAGACTGAAACACCAGAAATCGTAGATATTTAAAAATAATCAGAATTTATATTGTGGGGCTGGTGCTGTGGCACAGTGGGTTAAGCCAGCCTCATCCTGCAGCTCCTACATTCCCTATGAGTACCAGTTCAAGACCAGCTCTTCCACTTCCAATTCAGTTCCCTGCTGATGTTGCCTGGGAAAGCAGCAGAAGATGACACAAGTCCTTGGGACACATGGGAGACTAGGAAGAAGTTCCTGGCTCTTGGCTTCATATCAGCCCAGCTCTGGCCTTTGTGGTCATTTAGGGAGTGAACCAGGGGATGGAGGACCTCTCTCTCTGAGTCTTCCCTTCTCTCTGCCTTTCAAATAATTAAATAAATAATAAATAAAATATCTAAAATAAATAATTTTTTTAAAAAATACACTTTCTCGGCTGGCGCCATGGCTCAACAGACTAATCCTCTGCCTTGTGGTGCCGGCACACTGGGTTCTAGTCCTGGTCAGGGCGCCGGATTCTGTCCCGGTTGCCCCTCTTACAGGCCAGCTCTCTGCTGTGGCCCCGGAGTGCAGTGGAGGATGGACCAAGTGCTTGGGCCCTGCACCCACATGGGAGACCAGGAGAAGCACCTGGCTCCTGCCATCGGATCAGCATGGTGCGTGGGCCGCAGCGAGCCAGCTGTGGCAGCCATTGGAGGGTGAACCAATGGCAAAAGGAAGACCTTTCTCTCTGTCTCTCTCTCTCACTGTCCACTCTGCCTGTCAAAAAAAAAAATACACTTTCTCAGGATGGGGATGGTAGCAATAAATGACAGGAGATGATGTTAAGAAACAGACACATCTGAAATCTCTCAAGAAGAGAGAGCAGTGAAAGAGAAAGAGGGTGAGAATGATGAATGGGAGCTGCATGAAGGAACAGGATAGCAGCTATGTGCGTAGATACAAAACAGTGAGTGGATCAGTGGACAATGGCTGCACAGATGAAGTTTCAATGGGAAATAAAGAAACAATACATTTGGCCAAGTATAAAATAACTTTCCCAAAAAAGAAGTTTTAATATTGTATTAGAGAATTTATCAAGAATTATTTAGAGGTATAGAGAAAAGTAAGCAAATGACAATCAATCAAAATGAAGCAATAATTAAAAACTCCAAATAGGTGAAAGTTGTTTAAGAAAGAATGGATTTGCTGTCATTTTTATTTTGGCTAAGCAGTGAACAAGGATTATGTAGTCATGACAATGCAGACATTGAAAAATTAGCACAAAATGCATGTAACCATGTTGTCATCATGAAAAAGAGGAAGGCAAAAGGGTATGAAAAATAGTCGTCATCCTAGTATTATGCAAAAATAAGAAGAACTAAATGAAGGATCTCAGCGAGTATGATCCCAGTGGAAAGAACGGGGCCATCAAGGTAGGAGGTAACTTTCTCTGAAGGGAGGACAGAACTTCCACTTTGATTATGACCCTGTCGGAATAAGATCCAAGTCAGCGAACACTAAAGGCTTCCATAACCTCGGCAACTCATGACTAGAGCCTAGGGAGATTTCTAACGCCATAAACAAGAGTGTTAAATTGTTAAATCAACATCAAGAGTCACTGTGTACTTATGTCCCATGTGGGATCTGTCCTTAATGGGTTGTCCAATGTGAAGTAATGATATAGCTAGTACTGAAACAGTATTTTTACACTTTGTGTTTCTGTGTGGGTGCAAACTGATGAAATCTTTACTTAGTATATACTGAATCGATCTTCTGTATATAAAGATAATTGAAAATGAAAAAAAAAAAAAACCTTGGTGTTAAATTGGAAATTACATAGAAAATTAATCAATCTTTTTAAAAAAATATCATGTAGGATCTCTGTCATTAATGTGCTGTACACTGTTATTTAATGCTATAAGTAGTACTCCAACAGCATTTTTTCACTTTGTGTTGCTATGTGAGGGCAAACTGTTGAAACCTTTATGTATACTCAACTGATTTTCTGTATATAAAGAGAATTAAAAATGAATCTTCATGTGAATGGTAGGGGAGAGCGAGTGGGAAAGGGGAGGGTTGCCGGTGGGAGGAAAGTTATGGGGGGGGGGGGAGCCATTGTAATCCGTAAGCTGTACTTTGGAAATTTATATTCATTAAATTAAAAAAAAGAAATTGAAATGACTGCAAGATACAACTCATTTAAACTTTTCCCCATTCAATAGGATGTTGGCCGTGGGTTTTTCATATATTGCTTTGATTGTATTGAGGAATGTTCCTTCTATACCCAGTTTACTTAGGGTTTTCATCATGAAAGGGTGTTGTATTTTATCAAATGCTTTCTCTGCGTCTATTGAGAGAATCATATGGTTTTTCTTCTGCAGTCTGTTAATGTGGTGTATCACGTTGATTGTTTTGCAAACATTGAACCACGCTGCATAACAGGGATAAATCCCACTTGGTCTGGGTGGATGATCTTTCTGATGTGATGTCGCATTCTTTTGGCCAGAATTTTATTGAGGATTTTTGCATCTATGTTCATCAGGGATATTAGTCTGCAATTCTCTTTCAATGCTGCATCTTTTTCCAGCTTAGGAATTAAGGTGATGCTGGCTTCATAGAAAGAATTTGGGAGGATTCCCTCTTTTTCGATTGCTCTAAATAGTTTGAGGAGAATTGGAGTTGGTTCTTCTTTAAATGTCTGGTAGAATTCAGCAGTGAATCCATGTGGTCCTGGGCTTTTCTTTGTTGGGAGGACCTTTATTACTGTTTCGATTTCTGTCTCTGTTATGGGTCTGTTTAGGTTTTCTATGTCTTCCTGATTCAATTTAGGTAGGTTGCATGTGTCCAGGAATCTACCCATTTCTGATAGATTTCCCTGTTTGCTGGCATACAAGTCCTTGTAGTAATTTCTGATGATTCTTTTTATTTCTGTGGTGTCTGTTGTTATGTTTCCATTTTCATCTCTGATCCTATTGATTTGAGTCTTTTCTATCTCTTTTTAGTTTGTTGGGCCAATGGGGTGTCAATTTTGTTTATTTTTTCATAAAACCAGCTCCTCCTTTGGCTGATTTTTTGTAATTTTTTTTGGATTCAATCCTGTTGATTTCTTCTCTGATTTTAATTATTTCTCTTCTCTTACTAGCTTTGGGTCTGGTTTGCTGCTGATTTTCTAGATCTTTGAGATGAACTGAAAGCTCATCTATTTGGTGCCTTTCCAATTTCTTGATGTAGGCACCTATTGATATAAACTTTCCTCTTAACACTGCTTTTGCTGTATCCCATAGGTTTTGGTATGTTGTGCTGTTATCCTCATTTACTTCCAGAAAATTTTTGATTTCTCTTTTAATCTCTTCTATGACCCATTGTTCATTCAGGAGCGTGTTGTTCAATCTCCATGTGTTTGCACGTGCTCTCGGGATTCCCGAGTTGCTAATTTCCAACTTCATTCCTTTATGGTCTGAGAAGCTGCATGGTATGATTCTAATTCTTTTGAATTTGCTGAGACTTGCTTTATGGCCTAGTATGTGGTCAATCCTAGAGAAGGTTCCATGTACTGCTGAGAAGAATGTAAACGCTTTCTGTGTAGGATGAAAAGATATCTTTTAGGTCCTTTTGAGCTATAGTGTCATTTAAATCTACTGTCTCCTTGTTGATATTCTGTCCTGTTGATCTGTCTGTCTCTGAGAGTGGAGTATTAAAGCCCCCCAGTACTATTGTATTGGGGTCTAAGTCTCACTTTAATTCCCTTAACAGATCTTTTAAATAAACCGGTACCCTGTAATTAGGTGCATATACATTGATAATCGTTATATCTTCCTGTTGAATGGATCCCTTAATCATTATATAGTGCCTCTCTTTGTCTCTCCTAACAGTTTTTGTGGTAAAGTTTATGTTGTCCGATATTAAGATGGCTACACCCAACTCTTTTTTCATTTCTGTTGGCATGATATATCTTTTTCCAGCCTTTCACTTTCAGTCTGTGTGCATTTTTGTTAGAAAGATGTGTTTCTTGTAAGCAGTAAATAGATAGGGTTTGTTCCTTAACCCAATCAGCCAATTGGTGTCTTTTAACTGGATTGTTCAGGCCTTTAACGTTTAATGTGACAATCGATAATTAGTAACTTTGCCCTACCATTTTTGTGTTTCCTGTGATTTTTGCTGTGAGGTTTCCTTCCTTTACATTCTTTCCTATTGGTGACCGTGTTTCCGTGTTTCTGCGTGTAACACATCTTTAAGCATCTTCTGCAGGACTGGGTGAGTAGCGACACATTCTTTCAATTTCTGTTTGCTATGAAAGGTCTTTCTTTCACCTTCATTCACAAATGAGAGCTTTGCAGGATATAATATTCTGGGCTGGCAGGTTTTCTCTCTTAGTACCTGGGCTATATCTCGCCATTCCCTCCTCACTTGTAGGGATTCTGATGAGAAGTCTGCTGTGAGTCTAATTGGAGATTCTCTGAGAGTAATTTGGCGTTTCTCTCTTGCACATTTTAGGATCTTTTCTTTATGTTTCACTGTGGTGAGTTTAATTACAATGTGTCGTGGTGAGGATCTCTTTTGGTCATGTTTATTAGGGGTTCTATGAGCTTCCTGTACTAAGATGTCTCTGTCCTTCTCCAAACCTGGGAAATTTTCTGCTAGTATCTCACTAAAAAGGCCTTCTAATCCTTTCTCTCTCTCCATACCTTCAGGAACTCCTAGAACCCGAGTGTTGGGTTTTTTAATAGTATCCTGTAGATTCCTGACAGTATTTTTTAAATTTCTAATTTCTTCTTCTTTTCTTTGGTTTGCCTGTTTCCTTTCCTGTTCTCTGTCTTCTAAGTCCGATATTCTCTCTTCTGCTTCACCCATTCTGTTTTTAAGGCTCTCTAATGTGTTTGTCATTTGATGTATTGAGTTCTTCATTCCATTATGGTTTCTTGTCACTATCACAGTTTCATGTTCTACTAGTTGTTTCATTTCATTTTGATTCCTCCTTAATATTTCATTTTCACGAGAGAGATTTTCTATCTTGTCCATGAAGGATTTCTGTAGTTCAAGAATTTGTTTTTGAGAGCTTCTTAATGCTCTTATCAATTTTTTGAGATCTGCTTCTTGCATTTCCTCTATCTCATCATCTTCATAATCTTGCATTGGGGTGTCTTGTTCATTTGGGAGCATCATAGTTTCTTCCTTGCTCTTGTTACCTCGGCTTCTACATTTGTTATTTGGCATGTTGGAGATAATTTATGGTTTTTTTTTCCTGTGGTTTTTTTTTTCTTGTTATACTATGCCTCTAAGTGGGCTGTCTGCTTTGATGGATCTTTAGAGGCTGTGATGTGTGTGGCCAGAGAGCTCTGCTTGATTCTTCAGGTTTAAGTCTGTGCACAAAGTGACTCACCCAGATTGTTCTTTCCCTTGCTCCTTGCTGGATCTCTCTCTCTCTCTCTCTCTCTCTCTCTCTCTCTCTCTCTTTTGACTCAGTTGGGAAGTAATTCCAGACAGCTGAGTGGAATTGAGGATAGTTGAAATCTGGCCTCTGTGAGTATTCGTTTGATCTACCCCTGGGGCCACACAAAGAGTTTATGCAGCCCTCAATGTGTTCTCAAGTTTCACCAAAGTTCCAAAGTTACTGAGTTTGTGTACTCGTGGCCGCTTTACATATGTAAAATGGTGCCTGCTCTTTGTTTTGCTCAAGTGGAGAGAGAGGCCTCTGCCTTTCCCCACCAATGTCTCGGGTTTCTTAGGCTTTTGTCTTACCTCTGGTTCCCGGGCTGGCGAGATTCTGCGGCTTGGCTCTTGCGGCGGAGCTTCCATGCGGTGGGCTCCCTGTAGGTCCACTGTGTCACATCCACTAGATCCAGAAGCGTTTCCTCTGCAGTTTTTTTCTTGAGTCTTTCCTGAGGCTACAGTAATTCCACTTTTATGAAACTAAATTTTCCCAGACTATCGGCGCACGTCATCACTATCCGCCATCTTTGCTCCGCCCCTCTTTTCTATATTTCTTTCTGCCTTATTTTCTTTGTTATGTTTCTGCAGACTTTACTGCCACTCCACAGATTACACAGGTAAAGATAATTTTAAGTACCACCAATTCATCCTTTAAGAGACTAATTTTACCTTTAGAAAAATTATTTTTGGGGGCTGGCACCATGGCACAATAGGTTACTCCTCTGCCTGCTGCACCAGCATCCCATATGGGCCCCAGTTCTAGTCCTGGCTGCTCCTCCCAATCCATCTCTCTGCTATGGCCTGGGAAAGCAGTAGAAGATGAACCAAGTCCTTGGACTTCTGCACCAGCATGGGAGACTGGGAGGAAGCACCTGTCTCCTGGCTTCAGGTCAGTGCAGTTCTGGCCATTGCAGCTATTTGGGGAGTGAACCAGCAGAAGGAAGACCTTTCTCTCTGCCCCTCCCTCTCACTGTCTGTAACTCTACCTCTGCAATAAATAAAAAAAACTTCTAAAAATTATTTTGAAGTGACTTCTACCTGTCCAAACTTTTCTTAGCTTTTAAGAAATAGAAATCTTGATCCTTCCTATTATCTACTAAATGGAAGAATTTTGTGGATTTTTTGGCATGTGTTTGGATTTCTGATGATTCAAGTGGTATTCGTATTGTTCTGTACATATGAGAATGCAATGCGTCTTGTGATGAATAAATATAAAATGGAGGCATAGGTGTGATCACATTAATTCTCTCTGCATGTATGGCTAAAATCTGACTATTGTAAAATTGATCACTTCAGTTCTTTCCTTATTCAGAGTTCTGTTTGTAAATTATTGACCTAAAAATTCACATAGCTCTTTTTGTTTCAATACTTTATTTAATGGAAACAAGACTTAGAGGTCATTCATGTGACATGTTATTTGAGACTAAATGGGAATCTCTTAGTCAAGAGGGCCTCTAAACAGTCAACATATATAAATCTATGCCACTTTGTCCTATGTATTCCCCAGGCCTTCACTTAGAACTAACTTGAGGGTCAATTTTTAAAAGGCTTGTAGGGTAGAAACCTAATGTTTTTGGTTCACTTTGAATTAGGAAGAACATATTAAAAGAGAATGGGAGGCTGGGCTTAGCTGAACAGGGGAAGTTCTAGTGAAGAAAATTCTAGAACCATCAGACCAAATTCAACCTACCTAGTAAACTGTATTACAACAATCATTGAATCGCATAGCTCTTTAAAATGCCTACCTTGATCATATAAAAATATTCTCTCATATGTCCAATTAATGGATTTAATGGGTATTTATCATACTTTATTTTGTATTTCACTTTAATCTCAGAAAAAGAAGAGATGTGCATCTGATTCTGAAATTGATTTTGAGTAATTTATAAAAGACGAAAGTCATTTTAAAGGAATAAATATTTTACCATCTTTCCCATGCTTTTATGTATCAGAAAAATAGCATCTTGATAAATTTCAAAATTCTGAATTTTATAAGGGAAGAATGTGCTGGTAAGAACTACTAAAATATAGATCTCTGGATTTGAAATTCAAAATTAAAACTTGGGTTCAGAAATAATCAATCTAATAATCATGCTTTATTCTTCAACTGAATCTGAAAAAAAAGGTTCATAAATTTTCACATTTTAAACCATATATAAGGTACAAAACTTGCTAAAAATTATCTTCCAAGGACTTATATGGGCTAAGAGACATAAATTACTATGCAGCTTGTGTATTTTTCTTTTTTTGATTTTTTAAAAATTTTTTATTTAGTAAAAATAAATTTCTAGTGCTGCGTGGTTTGGTAGCAAAAGGCTTCTTTGGGTTGGGAGGACTTTCTTTCCTCAGACTGCAGCTGCCTTCTGGAAATACACCCTTTCCTCTGGCCAGCACTCAGCTATGGTGAATTGAAGCGGTGAGCGTCAGGAGCTGGATTATTGTCTGGAAACAACATTGGTGAGCTAGCCCAGAAGTCTGCGAGGTCCCTGCAACCTAAGGAATGCCTCCCTCTCCTCATCTTCCTGAGAAAGACTCAAGTATACACTGACTGGAGAGGAGGTAGAGAAGATAATGTATGCAGTGCTGGGTCAGAATCCACAGCAAGGTTCAAACTGATGCTGCAACCTTGCTGGATTCATGGATATGTGTGAGATGGAGCAAACATCAGCATCGAGCCAACAGCTACAAGACATTGTTTGAATTCAAACTTCAGCAAAAATTTGCTACATCAGAAACAATTAATTAAAAAAGGGCAAAGCCAAGATGGCGGAAGAGTGAGGGCGCGCACCAACAGTCCGGGAGAAGATAGTTTAACAAAAGCGGAGTTACTGTACCCTCAGGAAGAGACTCAGAAAAAAAAAACTGCAGAGGAAACTCTTTCGGATTTAGTGGATGTGACACAGAAGACCTAAGAGCAGAGCAAGGTGGCCCACTGCCGCACCGAGCCTCACCGAGCCGCACCGCGGGAGCCGCGGGAGCCGCGGGAGCCGCAGGAGCTGCGAGAGCGGGGAACCCAGAGAGCCCAGCCACAGAAGCCCAGCCACAGAATTTGAGCACCAGTGCTGGAAGGAAAGGTAACCTGAGACATTGGTTGGGAAGGTTAGAGCATGGTCTGAACTCACATGGGGGGAAACTGCACAGGCTGACTGGAGAAGTGAAAAAAAAAGCAAATAAATAAGGGGAACCAACAGGGTCACTAGCCTCTCTCTCCACTCACCTTACAAAGCTGAGCAAGACAAAGAGCAGGCACCAATTTACATATGTAAAACAAACTCCGTAACCTAGGCAACCAGTGAGCTGTGTGGAATTTCTTCCCAACTGAGTCTAAAAAAAAGAGAGAGAGAGAGAGCAAGAGAACAAGCCAGACAACAATCTGGCTGAGTTGCCCTGGGCACACCCTTAACCCTGAAGAACCAAACAGAGCTCTTTAGCCACACCTCCAAGGTGACAAACAAACATAGAAACCAAGGTAACAAGAGCAAGGAAGAAACTATGATGCCCCCAAATGAACAAGACACCCCAATGCAAGATTATGAAGATGATGAGATAGAAGAAATGCAAGAGGCAGATCTCAAAAAATTGATAAGAGCATTAAGAAGCTCTCAAAAACAAATTCTTGAACTACAGAAATCCTTAATGGACAAGATAGAAAATCTCTCTCGTGAAAATGAAATATTAAGGAGTAATCAAAATGAAATGAAACAACTAGTAGAACATGAAACTGTGATAGTGACAAGAAACCATAATGGAATGAAGAACTCAATAGATCAAATGACAAACACATTAGAGAGCCTTAAAAACAGAACAGGTGAAGCAGAAGAGAGAATATCGGACTTAGAAGACAGAGAACAGGAAAGGAAACAGTCAAATCAAAGAAAAGAAGAGGAAATTAGAAAGGTAAAGGAAGGAAACCTCACAGCAAAAGATCACAGGAATCTCAAACCATATATTAGAAAATATCTTTGGCAAATGGCAGGGCAAAGTTACTCCTTCTCAATAGTCACATTGAATGTTAATGGCCTGAACTGTCCAGTTAAAAGACACCAATTGGCTGATTGGGTTAAGGAACAAAACCCATCTTTTTGCTGCTTACAAGAAACTCATCTTTCCAACAATGATCCATACAGGCTGAAAGTGAAAGGCTGGAAAAATATACACCATGCCAACAGAAATGAAAAAAGAGCGGGCGTAGCCATCTTAATATCGGACAACAAAAACTTTACCACAAAAACTGTTAGGAGAGACAAAGAGGGGCACTATATAATGATTAAGGGATCCATTCAACAGGAAGATATAACGATTATCAATGTATATGCACCTAATTACAGGGCACCAGCTTATTTAAAAGACTTGTTAAGGGACTTAAAGTGAGACTTAGACCCCAATACAATAGTTCTGGGGGACTTCAATATTCCACTCTCAGAGATAGACACAACAGAATATCAACAAGGAGACAGTAGATTTAAATGACACTATAGCCCAAATGGATCTAACAGATATCTACAGAACATTTTATCCTACACAGAAAGCATTTTCATTCTTCTCAGCAGTACATGGAACCTTCTCTAGGATTGACCGCATATTAGGCCATAAGCAAGTCTCAGCAAATTCAAAAGAATTAGAATCATACCATGCAGCTTCTCAGACCATAAAGGAATGAAGTTGGAAATTAGCAACTCGGGAATCCCGAGAGCACGTGCAAACACATGGAGATTGAACAACATGCTCCTGAATGAACAATGGGTCATAGAAGAGATTAAAAGAGAAATCAAAAATTTTCTGGAAGTAAATGAGGATAAAAGCACAACATACCAAAACCTCTGGGATACAACAAAAGCAGTGTTAAGAGGAAAGTTTATATCAATAGGTGCCTACATCAAGAAATTGGAAAGGCACCAAATAGATGAGCTTTCAGTTCATCTCAAAGATCTAGAAAATCAGCAGCAAACCAGACCCAAAGCTAGTAAGAGAAGAGAAATAATTAAAATCAGAGAAGAAATCAACAGGATTGAATCCAAAAAAAAATTACTAAAATCAGCCAAAGGAGGAGCTGGTTTTATGAAAAAATAAACAAAATTGACACCCCATTGGCCCAACTAACTAAAAAAAGAAGAGAAAAGACCCAAATCAATAGGATCAGAGATGAAAATGGAAACATAACAACAGACACCACAGAAATAAAAAGAATCATCAGAAAATACTACAGGGACTTGTATGCCAGCAAACAGGGAAATCTATAAGAAATGGATAGATTCTTGGACACATACAACCTACCTAAATTGAGCCAGGAAGACATAGAAAACCTAAACAGACCCATAACAGAGACAGAAATTGAAACAGTAATAAAAGCCCTCCCAACAAAGAAAAGCCCAGGACCACATGGATTCACTGCTGAGTTCTACCAATTAAAGAAGAACCAACTCCAATTCTCCTCAAACTATTTAGAGCAATCGAAAAAGAGGGAATCCTCCCAAATTCTTTCTATGAAGCCAGCATCACCTTAATTCCTAAGCCGAAAAAGATGCAGCATTGAAAGAGAATTACAGACCAATATCCCTGATGAACATAGATGCAAAAATACTCAATAAAATTCTGGCCAATAGAATGCAACAACACATCAGAAAGATCATCCACCCAGACCAAGTGGGATTTATCCCTGGTGTGCAGGAATGGTTTAACGTTCACAAAACAATGACCGTAATACACTACATTAACAGGCTGCAGAAGAAAAACCATATGATTCTCTCAATAGACGCAGAGAAAGCATTTGATAAAATACAACACCCTTTCATGATGAAAACTCTAAGCAAACTGGGTATGGAAGGAACATTCCTCAATACAATCAAAGCAATATATGAAAAACCCACGGCCAACATCCTATTGAATGCGGAAAAGTTGGAAGCATTTCCACAGAGATCTGGTACCAGACAGGGTGCCCACTCTCACCACTGCTATTCAATATAGTTCTGGAAGTTTTAGCCAGAGGAATTAGGCAAGAAAAAGAAATTAAAGGGATACAAATTGGAAAGGAAGAACTCAAACTATCCCTCTTTGCAGATGATATGATTCTTTATTTAGGGGACCAAAAGAACTCTACTAAGAGACTACTGGATTTCATCGAAGAGTTTGGCAAAGTAGCAGGATATGAAATCAATGCACAAAAAATCAACAGCCTTTGTATACACAGGCAATGCCACGGCTGAGGAAGAACTGCTAAGAACAATCCCATTCACGATAGCTACAAAAACAATCAAATACCTTGGAATAAACTTAATCAAGGACGTTAAAGATCTCTACGATGAAAACTACAAAACCTTAGAAAAAGAAATAGAAGAGGATACCAAAAGATGGAGAAATCTTCCATGCTCATGGATTGGAAGAATCAATATCATCAAAATGTCTATTCTCCCAAAAGCAATTTATACATTCAATGCAATACCAATCAAGATACCAAAGACCTTCTTCTCAGATCTGGAAAAAATGACGCTGAAATTCATATGGAGACACAGAAGACCTCGAATAGCCAAAGCAGTCTTGTACAACAAAAGCAAAGCCGGAGTCATCACAATACCAGAATTCAGGACGTATGACAGGGCAGTTGTTATCAAAACAGCATGGTACTGGTACAGAAACAGATGGATAGACCAATGGAACAGAATAGAAACACCAGACATCAATCCAAACATCTACAGCCAACTTATATTTGATCAAAGATCCAAAACCAATCCCAGGAGTAAGGACAGTCTATTCAATAAATGGTGCTGGGAAAATTGGATTTCCATGTGCAGAATCATGAAGCAAGACCCCTACCTTTCACCTTACACAAAAATTCACTCAACATGGATTAAAGACTTAAATCTACGACCCAAAACCATCAAATTATTAGAGAGTATTGGAGACACCATGCAAGATATAGGCACAGGTAAAGACTTCTTGGAAAAGACCCCAGAAGCACAGGCAGTCAAAACCAAAATTAACATTTGGGATTGCATCAAATTGAGAAGTTTCTGTACTTCAAAAGAAACAGTCAGGAAAGTGAAGTGGCAGCCGACAGAATGGGAAAAATATTTGCAAACTATACTACAGATAAAGGGTTGATAACCAGAATCTACAAAGAAATCAAGAAAATCCACAACAACAAAACAAATAATCCACTTAAGAGATGGGCCAAGGACCTCAATAGACATTTTTCGAAAGAGGAAATCCAAATGGAAAACAGACACATGAAAAAATGTTCAAGATCACTAGCAATCAGTTAAATGCAAATCAAAGCCACAATGAGGTTTCACCTCACCCCAGTGAGAATGGCTCACATTCAGAAATCTACCAACAACAGATGCTGGAGAGGATGTGGGGAAAAAGGGACTCTAACCCACTGTAGATGGGAATGCAAACTGGTTAAGCCACTATGGAATTCAGTCCGGAGATTACTCAGAAACCTGAACATAACCCTACCATACAACCCAGCCATCCCACTCCTTGGAATTTACCCAAAGGAAATTAATTTGGCAAATAAAAAAGCCATCTGCACATTAATGTTTATTGCA
Source organism: Lepus europaeus (assembly GCF_033115175.1). NCBI lineage: Eukaryota > Metazoa > Chordata > Mammalia > Lagomorpha > Leporidae > Lepus > Lepus europaeus. Next base: position 79,356,274 of record NC_084840.1, on the reverse strand, counting down.
GCTCAATTCACAATAGCTAAGACCTGGAACCAACCCAAATGCCCATCAACAGCAGACTGGATAAAGAAATTATGGGACATGTGCTCCATAGAATACTATACAGCAGTAAGAAACAATGAAACCCGGTCATTTGCAACAAGATGGAGGAATCTGGAAAACATCATGCTGAGTGAATTAAGCCAGTCCCAAAGAGATAATTATCATTTGTTTTCCCTGAGCGGTGACAACTGAGCACCAAAGGGGAAACCTGTTAAGTGAAATGGACACTATAAGAAAAAATGACCTGATCAGCTCTTGTCCTGACTGTTGATGTACAATGTAATACTTTATCTTTTTTAGTATTTGTTGTTGTTGTTCTAGTACTAGTGGTTGAACTCTGTAATTAACACACAGTTATTCTTAGGTGTTTAAATTTTAACTGAAAAGTGATCCCTGTTAAAAGTAAGAGTGGAAAAAGAGACAGAGGAGATGTACAATTTGGGACATGCTCAATCGGACTTGCCCCAAATGGTAGAGTTAGAAATGTGCCAGGGGATTCCAATACAATCCTATCAAGGTGGCATGTACCAATGCCATCTCACTAGTCTAAGTGATCAATTTCAGTTCACAATTGATGGCTCTGATAGGTCTAAGAGTCAAAGGGATCACACAAACAAGACAAGTGTCTGCTAATATTAACTGATAGAATCAAAAAGGGAGAGAAAGATCCAACATGGGAAGCAGGATACACAGCAGACTCATTGAATGGCAGATGTCCTAAACAACACTCTGGCCTCAGAATCAGCCCTTAAGGCATTCGGATCTGGATGAAGAACCCATGAGAGTATTTTAGGCATGGAAAGCCAAGATACCATGGAAAAGAAAAAGAAAGAAGACCTAAATGAATGATCTCTGTGAGTGAGATCCCAGTGGAAAGAACGGGGCCATCAAAGAAGGAGGTACCTTTCTCTGAAGGGAGGAGAGAACTTCCACTTTGACTATGACCCTATTGGAATAAGACCAAAGTCAGCAAACTCTAAAGGCTTCCATAGCCCTGGCAACTCATGACTAGAGCCTAGGGAGATTACTGATGCCATGAACAGGAGTGTCAAATTGTTAAGTCAGCAACAGAAGTCACTGTGTACTTACATCCCATGTGGGATCTGTCCTTAATGTGCTATCTAATGTGCAGTGATGCTATAACTAGTACTGAAACAGTATTTTTACACTTTGTGTTTCTGCGTGGGTACAAACTAATGAGATCTTTACTAATTATATACTGAATCGATCTTCTGTATATAAAGATAATTGGAAATGAAAAAAAAACCTGGTGTTAAATTGGAAATGGCATAGAAAATTAATTAATTAAAAAATATTATGTAAGATCTCTGTCTTTAATGTGCTTTACACTGTTATTTAATGCTATAACTAGTATTCCAACAGTATTTTTTTTCATTTTGTGTTGCTATATGAGGGCAAACTGTTGAAACCGTTACCTAATATATACTAAACTGATTTTCTGTATATAAAGAGAACTGAAAATGAATCTTGATGTGAATGGAAGGGGAGAGGGAGCGGGAAAGGGGAGGGTTGTGGGTGGGAGGGAAGTTATGGGAGGGGGGAAGCCATTGTAACCCATAAGCTGTACCTTGGAAATTTGTATTCATTAAATAAAAGTTTAATAAATGAAAAAAAGAAATATAGAAAAAATAAAATAGGTTGCTATCTAAAATCCAAATTTTTTATTGATTCAGAAAAATCTTAAAATGGAGCTGCAAACCGCCCAGTTACTGAATGACATCTTAAAGCAAAAAAAAAAACAGAAAAGATTCTAATTAGAAAGAAATTTTTGGTTAAAAGGGTGGAACTTTCCATTGAGTTAAGGCTTCCAGATGCACCCAACTCCTCTAATTGTCTATGAACAAGCACTGAGATCTATGACGCCATCCTTGACCTGAAAAGTCTTTGTCCAGAAGCTGAGTTGTTTTCTCCACCTTACTAGAACGTTCTCTGGTCAACAGTATCACTGTCTAGTGATGATACAATGTTATAAGCAATAAAAACTTGAATTGTATGCTAAATATTTAGCATACAAAGTGGATCCTCATTTTTAAAAAAATATTTATTATTTGAAAGAGTTATACAGAAAGAAGGAGAGACAGAGAGATCTTCCAAATTCTGTTTCACTCCCCAAGTGGCTGCAATGAAGCCAGGAGCAAACATCTTCAGCCGAATCTCCCAACTAGGAAGCAGGAGCCCAAGCACTCAACTCATCTTCTGCTGCTTTTCCCAAGCCTTTAGCAGGGAGCTGGATCGGAATTGGAGCAGCCAGGTCTAGAAATGGTGCCCTTATGGGATGTTGCTGTCGCAGGCTACAGCTTTACCTGCTAAACCACAACTCCAGCCCCCACAAATATGATTCTAAAAAATGAGGGTCCATGGCTGGCATTGTGTTGCAGCAAGTGCAAGTGTTGGCATTTCATAAGGATACCAATTCATGTCCCAGCTGCTCCAATTCCACTCAGCTCCCTGCTAATGCTCCCAGGAAAGAAGCAGAGGATGACCCACGTCCTACACACCTGCACCTATGTGGGAGACCTGGAGAAAGCTCTGAGCTCCTGGCTTCAGCCTGGCCTAGCCCTGGACATTTCAGCCATTTGGGGAGTGAACCAGAGGATGCAAAATTCTCTCTCCTCCTCTCTCTGCAACTCTGCTTTTCAATTAATTAAAAATAGAAGTATTTCTTTTTAAAATAATCATATTTGTGAATTTGCCTACCTAGGAAAATGTATTATCCCAAACCAATATTCACTGCAGGTTCTAGGTCATTTGCAGGCATTCAAGGATAAGTTTGAAAACAGTGAGAAGATTGAATCACCAACACATATGTCCACAGCTGAGAAGTGGTACTCTGTGTTTTTCCTTCAACACTCATTCTGTCAATAAATATTTTTCCCAAAGCCCACTCAATGCCATGCATATTTCCTCCCTCCCTTCCTTCATTCCTCCTTTCCTTCCTCCCTCCCTCTCTCATCTCTCTCTTCCTCCCTCCCCTTTTCCCCCTGCTCCTCCTCCTCTTTCTCTCCCTCCTCCTCCTCCTTCTCTTCCCGCTTCTCCTCCTCTTCTCCCCGCCCCTCTTCCCCTTCACTTTTCCCTTTTCCTCTCTCTCTCCCTACCCCTCCCTCCCTCCCTCCCTCACTCTGTCCCTCCCTTTGTTTTTACTTGGGAAACTCCTTGTATAAAATGGTCCCAAACACAGCATTGAGGGGCTGTCTAGTGTTCCCGGGGATAGGAGGTTGTAATTTGCCTTGCAGAGAAAAATCTCTCCTAGATAAGATTCCTTCAGGCATGGGTTATAGTACATGGGTTGTAGTACTGTTGGCTTTGAGTTTAATGTCAATGAATCATGTTATATATTAAATGGGGTGATTTAAAACTGAAACACACATAAAACAAGGTTAGGTATTGATTATTTGAGGCAAAAATTGTGACCACAGTCTTTCAGGAACATAACCCATCATTTCCTCAAAGAGTGATGGTTTAGGCTAATTCAGTGTTCACAATAAACTTATAGAACATGACTACTGCAAATTAGGGGAATTGATTTTCTTTAATCATCACAACTCATTCAGTTAACCTACTCCAATGCTTTCTTTCCTTTTTTGTGCCCATCCATCTGTTCAGGGATGGGAATTTCATCAGGATCAGAGGCAGATGTAACCCTATCTTCACTGACTTTACAGTGAAAACAGACACAACTCACCCATTAGGTGGTTACTCAATTGTTTAAAAGATCCACTATGGAGAAGTTACAGCAATCTCTGGGAGCATAAACATAGAAACCATTTTTCTGAAGACGGGTTTCCATAAAGAAGTGGAAACTGTACTTTGAAAGCAATTAGCTGGATACAGGAAAGAGGAGGAGGCAAAGAGCTCTACTCCTCTTATTTCTTTAAATGTTTAAAGAGATGGAAATACTAACTACTTGATTTAATCTTCACACATTTAATGCACATGTTGACATATCATACTGTAACTCATCACCATGTACAATTAAAATAGTAACAAAATGAATAAATTTAAAAGTACAGGTCCATAAAGCAGAAGGAACAATACCTTTATTGTTTGTTAAAGAAATTATTATTTGAGAGGGAGAGGAAGAAGAGGAGAGCGTGAGAGAGACAGCACGTGTGCTGCTATTCTCTGGTCCACTCCTCAGATGTCTGCTGCCATGGATGGGGTTTGGCCAGGCTGAAGCTGGGATCTGGGAGGACAATCCAGGTTTCTCATGTGGGTAGCAGAGAACAAAATACTTGAGAAATCACCTGCTCTCTACAAGGGTGCACATTTGAGGAAGCCAGAATCAGGTCCAAAGCTGGCACTCGAAGCTAGGCACTCTGATACAAGATGTGGGCATACCAAGATATGTCTTGACTGCTGGACAAATAACTGGCCCAACAATGCCCTTTTAAAGGTTTTATTAACAGAATACAGTGATGCTTCAGGGTAATGGGTGGCTGATATTTGTCCATATTTAAAGATGAGGGAGAGGCTAACATTGTGGTGCAATGTGTTAACCCATCATTTTCAAAACTGTCATGTCGTATCCAAGTGCTATTTGGAGTCCCAGCTATTCAGCTTTATATCCACCTTCCTGATAATGCACCAAGGAAAACAACAAAAGATGGGCCCATTTGGAAGATGTGGATGGAGCTCCTGGCTCCTGGCTTCAGCCCAGCACTGGCCATTGGGGCAATTCAGGTGGTGAACCAGTAGAAAGAAGGTCTCTCTCTCTCTCTCTCTCTCTCTCTCTCTCTCTCTCTCTCTCTCTCTCTCTCTCTCCTTCCCTCCCTCCCTCCCTCCCTCCCTCCTCTTTGCCTTTCAAAAGAATAAAAATACCTCCTTCCATTTTTTCAAAAAAGTGATAAGGCAATAAAGATTAGGAAATGAAGCAATTGCTAAAAAAATCATATGTTGGCCTGTGCCACGGCTCACTTGGCTAATCCTCCACCTGCAGTGCCAGCACCCCAGGTTCTAGTCCCTGTTGGGGCTCCGGATTCTGTCCCGGTTGCTCCTCTTCCAGGCCAGCTCTCTGCTGTGGCCCGGGAGTGCAGTGGAGGATGGCCCAAGTGCTTGGGCCCTCCAACTGCATGGGAGACCAGGAGGAAGCACCTGGCTCCCGGCTTCGGATTGGTGCAGCACGCCGGCCGTAGCAGCCATTTGGGGATGAACCAATTGAAGGAAGACCTTTTATCTCTGTGTCTCTCTTTCACTGTCTAACTCTGCCTGTCCAAAAAAAAACAGTTTAAAAAATCATATATTCATATTGATTCACTGCTGGCTAGATGTGGCTTTTTGAATGAAACCCCTGGTTATATTAACTTAATTCTCTCATTCTCTGCCATTCCCCATCCATTTCCACTACAACTTTCAACCACAGTGTCTTTTCAGGTGAATATTATTTTCTATTCAAGAGAGAATAAGTGGTTTCTTTATCCAAGCCTACCCTGAAGTCTTAATTTTTCTGTTCCGAGAAAACTAGCACCTGACCATCATCTTAAGCAGATCCACAAAAAAACAACCATATGCCTTTCAGGCTTAAATGCCCAGGAAACCTCATGAATTAATTGCATTTTGTATCATTAACCTCCAGGTTGGATTAGGTCACCTCGATTATAAACTGATGTCCGAAAGATTGAAATGGGTGAAAAAAATGTTCTGTCACACTAAGACAACATTTTCCATTTCCAGTAACATTAACCCCCAATGCCTTGGGACATAAACAGAAATGCCCATCAGTCTGATTGATTTAAAACTCTTTTCACAGCTTTCCCACACACATGCTCATGGATACGCATTTCCATCCTTTGCTTGCATAAAGTTACTTTCAAAAATTGCTGGCTGCTGTGACAAGATTCTATTGCTGGCATTTTTGTTGCTTGTTCATTTGTTTTGATTTTGCAGATACTTATAAACACGTGCCCATTGATTTTTAACATGTGTGATATCACAAAAACCTAAAATTGTTAAATCATTGTAAATGATTGAGTCTACTTGGCAGACCAGAATCTGCTACAGTTTGCCATGTAGATAAATTTCCCGCTATGCCTCTGCTATCAAGTCCTTGCTGACAGGCGGTCTCTGTCTTCTGATGGCTCAGCTTATGATTGCTCAACTTTATAATGGGGCAACAGAGACATGCATTCAGAGCTGCACTGCCAATTTTGAATTTGGTTCGTTTCTTGGGGTAGGGATGTATGGTATAACACTTCCTGCTAATCTGAGCAGCAGCAACAAGTAGAAGGAAGCCCCCAGTCAGCCCTACCATCACCAGGGGAATCAGCTGATACTCTACATCATACTGTGTTGCTAAGCTATCACATTCTGTAGGGTAAATATATTAAATTCTTTTTTGACTAATGATGTTTTCCACTTATGATGGCGTTATTGCATCTTTGGTAACCTATGTGAACTTATCAGTTCCTGGTTTGTGACATGCTGATCCTAAATTCAGCTTTGAATGAAATATCCTGACTTACTGACTTACTTCTATTTACTGTTGTATATATGTGCAGAGAGGAACAGCAGTTTTAAAGTAGGACTTTCTATACTTTGTGTTCTCTATGGAAGCTTCATGAGTCATTTTGCTTTGGAACAAATGAAGGCAGTTTCAAAAGTAAACTAAAAATTTTCAGCATAGCTCTGTATCCTAAATCAGTTCAAAGGATGCTATCATCCTAGATTTCCTTCTCCAATTCTTCATAATCGAGTCCAGCCTCCTCTGGTTTTCTTCACACTTTACCTACAGCCTCAAAGTTGTCTTATTTTAGGGTGTTGGTGTTATAATTACTCTCCTGGTGGAAACAAAAACACGTTTGCTACAATATAGGTCAAAATATTTACTTATACAATGTTACTTGAAAGATACCTGTAAAAATCCTAACCTACTTTCCCTCAGAATTTTTCTGCAAAATTGTGTGAACTGCACCATCATAAAATAAATTTTCAAGCAGTCTCATGTATGTTTACAAGATTGGCAAGTTGGGAATTTAGCCTAGCTATTAAAATACCCAATTAAAAAGCCATGCCCATCTCAGAGAACTTGAGTTCCATTCCTTGTTCTTGCTCCTGACTCCAAGTTCCTTCTAATGCAGAGGCTTGGAGGAAGTGTTATTGTTTCCTGGCCACCTGTGTGAGAGACCTGGAATGAGTTCTTGATTCCTGGCTATTGCATATATTTGAGTAGTAAAACAACAGTTAGGATTCTTTCTCTCTCTCTCTCTCTCTCTCTCTCTCTCTCTCTCTCTGTCCACCCCACCTCTCTGCCTTTCAGATAAATGCTTAAAATAAAATAAAATAAAATATAAAATAAAATAAAATACTGATTGTGGCATATGCTGATCCATTCCCCATCTTGCTCCCCTTGGTGTATCTCAATATTGAGCACCAAAGTGGTTACTCACTTCTCCAGTCTTCCTTGCAGCAAAATGCAATCCTGTGACCCTTATTTGGCCAAGGAAATACATTAACAAACTCATGCTAGATAAGGATCTTTTCTGGAAAAATACTTTCTTTTGCAATAGAAGTAGTAGCCAATGTCACTAATATAGCACAGTCTTTGGAATATGGGACACTGACAGGCATAAGATTACGTAAGTAGGAGGGCAAAAAATAACAATACTAAGAACAACAAATGAGGGGCCAGTGCTGTGGTACAGTGGGTTAACACCCTGGCCTGAAGCTCCCGCATGCCATATGGGCACCGGTTCTAGTCTCGGCTGCTCCTCTTCTGATCCAGCTCTCTGTTATGGCCTGGAAAAACAGAAGATGGCCCAAGTGCTTGGGCCCCTGCACCTGCACAGGAGGCCTGGAAGAAGCTCCTGGTCCCTGGCTCCTGGCTTCAGATTGGCGCAGCTCCAGCCATTGTGGCCATCTGGGGAGTGAACCAGTGGATGGAAGACCTCTCTTTCTCTGTCTCTACCTCTCTCTGTAACTCTGTCAATCAAATAAATAAAAGTAAATCTTTTTTTTTCTTGACAGGCAGAGTGGACAGTGAGAGAAAGAGAGACAGAGAGAAAGGTTTTCCTTTTTTGTTGGTTCACCCTCCAATGGCGCTGATCTGAAGCCAGGAGCCAGGTGCTTCTCCTGGTCTCCCATACAGGTGCAGGGCCCAAGCACCTGGGCCATCCTCCACTGCACTCCTGGGCCACAGCAGAGAACTGGACTGGAAGAGGAGCAACCTGGACAGAATCCGGTGCCCCTACAGGCACTAGAACCTGGAGTGCTGGCGCTGCAGGTGGAAGATTAGCCTATGGAGCTGCGGCGCTGGCCAAAAATAAATCTTAAATAAGAAGAACAACAGAATGGAGAGACAGTCACACATTCATAATATTCTGAGTAGTACAAACCTTGAGTACTTTTGTTATGTTAGAATAATTAAATAATTTACTTCCTCGAAAACACACACAAACTTCCTTGCAGTTGAATACAGCTGTAATTGATTCATTGTGGAAAACTCTGTTGGAAGCTGAGAGGTAAGTAAAAAGACTCATGCCTTCTCTGATATTCAGCATGATGCAGCCAAAAAGAAAAAAAAGTACTGGCAAGAAGAACTTGCCTTTCCCATGCCAGTTCTCACTGCCCCACACAGTATTCAAGCTTAGCTGACATGAAATCTTTCATTTCTAAAATGATCATGCTAATCCCCACTTTGTAGACTTGTTACATAAACTAAAAGAAAGGTTAAACATAGTGGTGGGATCCTTCCCATCCATCCAGAAAGGGTTGTCCCTACATTCCTCTGCGCTTGGCAATCTGGCACAGAATAAAGAATTAGCCCAAAAGTCAGCAACATAAAAGGACTTGCCTGTTATCTCTCCCAGTCTCTGAGGTCCTGACTAGTAATGGCATTTCATCAAAGACTTGACTGGTGAGGACCTGCTTCCAACCCCACTTAGGTGGTTGTTGGCCAAACACAGGTCCTTGATAGCTTTGGCTTAAGTCTTTAGTTTTGTTTTTTTTTTTCTTTTGATTTAAAAAATTATTTGAAGGACAGAGCTACAGAGAGGTAGAGACAGAGAGAGAAAGTCTTTCATCTGCTGGCTCACTCCCCAATTGGCTGCAAAGGCAGGAGCTGGACCGATCTGAAGCCAGGAGCTAAGAGCTTCTTTGGGTCTCCCACGTGGATGCAGGGACCTGAGGACTTGGGCCATCCTTTGCTGCTTTCCCAGGTAGGTTAGCAGGGAGCTAGATTGGAAGTGGAGCAGCCAGGACTCAAATCAGTGCCCGTATGGGATGCTAGTGCTGCAGGCCAGGGTTTTAACAAGCTGTACCACAGCATCAGCCCCAGAATTTTGTCTCTTTTCACTTGAATCTCTCCATAAGCTGCCAGAGTTTCCCTAGACAAGGCAACTGGTTTCCCTTAAAGCAAGTGATGGGAGAGACAGACAGAAAGAGGGGAGAAAGGAATGGAAGAGAGGTAGACAAGGGCGATAGAGAGGGCATCCGAGTTGGAAGCAGCAGTATTTTTATACCTGATGGTCCATAACTCCTGCAATTTACTATTGATCAGACCTGGTACAAGTGTGAGTACCAGGAGGTAGGGCTCATTGAGGACTGCATTAGTCAGCTTTGCACTGCTATAACAAAATAACTGAAGCAAGCTACTTATAAAACAAAGGTAGGCTTATTTAGCTCATGGTTTTGGATTCAAAGGCATGGTGCCCACATTGACTCAGCTCTGGTGAAGACTACATGTGAATGGCAGATGGAGATGACTGGATTGTGAGCAAGCAGTCCTATATGAAGCTAAGAGAGAGAGAGAGAGAGAGAGAGAGAGAGAGAGAGAGAGAGAGAATTGGGCCAAACTCAGGCTTCTATAGGAAATCTTCCCAAGCAATCTTCTGAAGGCAATGTCTTAACGATCTGAATACCTCCACCCTCAGTAGATCCCCCATATGAAAGCTCCTACTGCCTTCCAACAGTGACACGTCTTTGACACAAGGGGCTTGATATGTAAACTACAGCAGGGAACACCTTGGGGGCTGCCTACCACAGTACCCCAAATATGCTTTGCTGCATACTAGTATTAAATTACTTGAAGAAATAATAAATACCTACTGAATTGGTACAGGAATAACAAACTTCAAAATTATGGCAGCACAGACCACGGCTATCCAATAGAAATAAAAGGCAAGTCACATCCAAAGGGTCTTCCAGCAAGTGCATGGAACACTCACAGTATCCTGTAATTCTGTTTTCCCATGAGCCTTCTGAAGCTCCATATATGGGCCACATGTAGAATTTCAAATTTTGTAGTAACCACATTAAAAAGTCATACCATTGAATAGCTTGAGTTTCTTTAAGGCTTGATTTCTTTAACTCTGAAATGGGAACATCTGTACTTTCCAATTCCCAGGGTTATTGTGAAAACTGAAAAGAAAATTCTACCAGGCAGTGTGCTCAGGGCCATGCTCGGCTGTAGTACGTTTCTAAAATTGTTAAGTATAGAGATGACTAAAGTGGCTTTCTGTGGATTTTCTGTGAATGTGGTTCACGTAGTCGCTGTGGGAGAAACAAAGCAACTGAGTAGCATACAAATAAATTATATGGGGAGATTGGCTATTGACCTTATAAAGCTCTATAAAAATTGAATAATATGATAATTGTAATATCTCTTGCAATTGCTCTGACATGAACAGGATTTTTTGGCAATTTTTAGCTCCCAAACAACATTTAAAAAAATCCAGCTTTTAAAAACTGCATCTTCCCTGCTATGATTACATAAATTACCCAGTGGGTAAGGTTACTCAAATGAGATAAGCCAGAGACACCTCTCTATTGCTATGTTGCAGCTTTTGTTCAAAGGTTGTGATTACTTAAAATAGTGGTCTCCTGAATGCTAGCATCAACTGAGAGCACATGAATTTAAAAGCATTATTCATTTCTTGTTCTCCTAAAAATGACATTTTATAGCAATTTGTATTGGTTTACTCTGTGTGGGGTTTGTGTGTGCAAGAGAGTGAGGGGAGGGAGAGAGCTTTAATAGAGGGCAGTAACACTATTTAATCTTCTTTTTATCAAGTGAGTTTTCAAATTATTCTTAAAATTCTTACCTCACAACTTTCTGTATGACATATTTGGTTTTATGCAAAAGTGAATTCAGAAGATCCTATTAATGAAGATGGTTTAATGGCTATGCATTATTATAATCGACTTCTTTGTTCTACAGTTTCTCCTTGTGTCATAGACTAAGTCATTAATCAATGGGTGCTGAAAAATAATTGTCTGGTTCTTAACAATTAATTGTCTATTGTTGAAACATTTGGAATTTTAAGATAAAGATGTACAGGCTGCTCTAAAAAAATGGTCTAAGATTACCCTTCATGGAGTTGTGGACATACTGTTGGAAACGTGGAGCAGCTGACCCAGTTTTAACATTTTTGTGAGTCTCGTTGTTCAATTGCCTACTCAAATTGTGCTGAAAAAGTTGACTTCATTAATGTCAGGAAATAATGATTTCGTATTTTTTATTCGAGCTAACAGAATTACTAAATGCTGAAATATCATAGAATTCTTTAGCATTTTAATAATCAGAATGGTAATTTTTCATCTATTCAATGTGTTTTTTAACATGATACTCCCATCTTAGGTATCTGCTACAAATAATAACCCTGTACATGACTGATTAATATTCAGTAAGAAATGTATAACTACAGCATGCTGTTTTAGGAGCTCAAAAGTAGGTATGTTTCTCATTGAAAATGCTGTAACTTGAAAAGTCAATAAATGCATTTCATGCCATCTCATACTGTAACAAATTGCCCCTTAAATCTGTCAAGATAGAAATCTAACTCACATCTTAGAAAAATGTGAATTCTAAATTGGAGGAAAAATGCATGCCTTATTTTGCGAATGTAACTCATCTTCGTGTAAATTTACTTGTACTTCTAAGTCTCCCCAGGCAAGGTTTCCATGGGCAATCTTAGGGCATATTTATTTTTGTACAGCACTAACAAATTACAGATCTAGTTAATAGCTATTTTAAGAGGTTTTTATTTGATGAATGTCTGAAGAAACATTTCTTAATTGGAGAATAAATAATTGCATTTCTCTCAACACCTTTAGTGCAATGGAATCAACTTTTTAAAAATAATCCCAATGTTTATCTCTTAGTAAATTGACTTGTATACAATAAATTTCCACTCAAAATTCCTTTTTATTTCTGAATTCATTAATTTTGACAAAAATTAAAAGCATAAGGATACACATACACACACACATAACACAAAGAGAACATTTTTGTGAATGATTGCCAGAGAATATTTTCCATACTATTTTTTCCATTGTGGACTTGTTTTCAGACTTTTGAATTAATATACAGTTTGCTTATTTCTATCAAATGTGCCACAGGAACTTTGAAAGAAGGTAGAGAGTTAATATACAGCTAATTTATCTAATTAATTATATGATTTAGGTTTTCTGTAATATAACTTTCTTTTTTCACTGGTTCTAACATGGCCTGAAAAAATTAAATAACAGTCTGTTATTCTGTCTTTTTTTTTACCTTTTTATCTCCTGTACTTTCTACTTTTTGAAGGACTCTGCTGTATTTCTGGTAGTCTGGATCTGTCTTGAATTCTAATGTTTAGTTTTTTTTTTTAACTTTTATTTAATGAATATAAATTTCCAAAGTATAGCCCATGGGTTACAATGGCTTCCCCCCTCCCATAACTTCCCTCCCGCCCGCAATCCTCCCCCTTCCCGCTCCTTTTCCCCTTCCATTCATGTAAAGATTCATTTTCAATTCTCTTTGTATACAGAAGATCAGTTTAGTATATATTAGGTAAAGATTTCAACATTTTGCCCATATAGCAACACAAAGTGAAAAAACTACCATTGGATTACTAATTATAGCATTAAATAGCAATGTACAGCACATTAAAGACAGAGATCCTACATAATTTTTTTTTCAAATTAATTAATTTTCTATGCCATTTCCATTTTAACACCAGGTTGTTTTTTTTTTTTCATTTCCAATTCTCTTTATATACAGAAGATCAATTCAGTATATAATTAGTAAAGACCTCATCAGTTTGTGCCCACACAGAAACGCAAAGTATAAAAATACTGTTTCAGTACTAGTTATAGCATCACTTCGCTTTAGATGACACATTAGGGACAGATCCCGCATGGGGTGTAAGTACACAGTGACTCCTGTTGCTGATTTAACAATTTGACACTCCTGTTCATGGCGTCAGTAATCTCCCTAGGCTCTAGTCATGAGTTGCCAGGGCTATGGAAGCCTTTAGAGTTCGCTGACTTTGATCTTATTCCGATAGGGTCATAGTCAAAGAGGAAGTTCTCTCCTCCCTTCGGAGAAAGGTACCTCCTTCTTTGATGGCCCCGTTCTTTCCACTGGGATCTCACTCACAGAGATCATTCATTTAGGTCTTTTTTTTTTTTTTCCATGATATCTTGGCTTTCCATGCCTGCTATACTCTCATGGGCTCTTCAGCCAGATCTGAATGCCTTGAGGGCTGATTCTGAGGCCGGAGTGTTGTTTAGGACATCTGCCATCCTATGAGTCTGCTGTGTATCCCACTTCCCATGTTGGATCTTTCTCTCCCTTTTTGATTCTATCAGTTAGTATTAGCAGATACTTGTCTTGTTTGTGTGATCTCTTTGACTCTTAGACCTATCAGAACTATCAATTGTGAGCTGAAATTGATCACTTGGACTAGTGCGATGGCATTGGTACATGCCATCTTGATGGGATTGTGTTGGAATCCCCTGGCACATTTCTAACTCCACCATTTGCGGCCAGTCCGATTGAGCATGTTCCAAATTGTTCGTCTCCTCCCTCTCTTTTTCCACTCTTAGATTTAACAGGGATCACTTTTCAGTTAAAATTTAAACACCTAAGAATAATTGTGTGTTAATTACTGAGTTCAACCAATAGTACTAGAACAACAACAACAACAACAAATACTAAAAAGGATAAAGTATTACATTGTACATCTAAAGTCAGGACAGGAGCTGATCAGTTCATTGTTGCTTATAGTGTCCATTTCACTTAACAGGTTTCCCCTTTGGCGCTCAGTTGTCACCGATCAGGGAAAACAAATGATATTTTTCTCTTTGGAACTGGCTTAATTCACTCAGCATGATGTTTTCCAGATTGCTCCATCTTGTTGCAAATGACTGGGTTTCGTTGTTTCTTACTGCTGTATAGTATTCTATGGAGTACATGTCCCATAATTTCTTTATCCAGTCTACTGTTGATGGGCATTTGGGTTGGTTCCAGGTCTTAGCTATTGTGAATTGAGCTGCAATAAACATTAATGTGCAGATGGCTTTTTTATTTGCCAAATTAATTTCCTTTGGGTAAATTCCAAGGAGTGGAATGGCTGGGTTGTATGGTAGGGTTATGTTCAGGTTTCTGAGGAATCTCCAGACTGACTTCCATAGTGGCTTAACCAGTTTGCATTCCCACCAACAGTGGGTTAGTGTCCCTTTTTCCCCACATCCTCTCCAGCATCTGTTGTTGGTCGATTTCTGAATGTGAGCCATTCTCACCGGGGTGAGATGGAACCTCATTGTGGTTTTGATTTGCATTTCTCTGATTGCTAGTGATTTTGAACATCTTTTCATGTGTCTGTTGGCCATTTGGATTTCCTCTTTCGAAAAATGTCTGTTGAGGTCCTTGGCCCATCTCTTAAGTGGGTTGTTTGTTTTGTTGTTGTGGATTTTCTTGATTTCTTTGTAGATTCTGGTTATCAATCCTTTATCTGTAGTATAGTTTGCGAATATTTTTTCCCATTCTGTTGGTTGCCTCTTCACTTTCCTGACTGTTTCTTTTGAAGTACAGAAACTTCTCAATTTGATGCAATCCCAAATGTTAATTTTGGTTTTGACTGCCTGTGCTGTTGGAGTATTTTCCAGGAAGTCTTTGCCTGTGCCTATATCTTGCAGGGTTTCTCCAATGCTCTCTAATAATTTGATGGTTTCGGGTCGTAGATTTAAGTCTTTAATCCATGTTGAGTGAATTTTTGTGTAAGGTGATAGGTATGGGTCTTGCTTCAAGCTTCTGCACGTGGAAATCCAATTTTCCCAGCACCATTTATTGAATAGACTGTCCTTATTCCAGGGATTAGATTTGGATCTTTGGTCAAATATAAGTTGGCTGTAGATGTTTGGATTGATTTCTGGTGTTTCTATTCTGTTCCATTGGTCTATCCATCTGTTTCTGTACCAGTACCATGTTGTTTTGATGACAACTGCCCTGTAGTATGTCCTAAAATCAGGTATTGTGATGCCTCCGGCTTTGTTTTTGTTGTACAGGATTGCTTTGGCTATTCGAGGTCTTCTGTGTCTCCATATGAATTTCAGCATCATTTTTTCCAGATCTGAGAAGAAGGTCTTCGGGATCTTGATGGGTATTGCATTGAATGTATAAATTGCTTTTGGGAGAATAGACATTTTGATGATATTGATTCTTCCAATCCATGAGCATGGAAGATTTCTCCATTTTTTGGTATCCTCTTCTATTTCTTTCTGTAAGGTTTTGTAGTTTTCATCGTAGAGATCTTTAACGTCTTTGGTTAAGTTTATTCCAAGGTATTTGATTGTTTTTGTAGCTATTGTGAATGGGATTGATTTTAGAAGTTCTTCCTCAGCCGTGGCATTGCCTGTGTATACAAAGGCTGTTGATTTTTGTGCATTGATTTTATATCCTGCTACTTTGCCAAACTCTTCGATGAGTTCCAGCAGTCTCTTAGTAGAGTTCTTTGGGTCCCCTAAATAAAGAATCATATCATCTGCAAAGAGGGATAGTTTGAGTTCGTCCTTCCCGATTTGAATCCCTTTAATTTCTTTTTCTTGCCTAATAGCTCTGGCCAAAACTTCCAGAACTATATTGAATAGCAGTGGTGAGAGAGGGCATCCCTGTCTGGTACCAGATTTCAGTGGAAATGCTTCCAACTTTTCCCCATTCAATAGGATGTTGGCCGTGGGTTTTTCATATATTGCTTTGATTGTATTAAGGAATGTTCCTTCCATACCCAGTTTGCTTAGAGTTTTCATCATGAAAGGGTGTTGTATTTTATCAAATGCTTTCTCTGCGTCTATTGAGAGAATCATATGGTTTTTCTTCTGCAGTCTGTTAATGTAGTGTATTACGTTGATTGTTTTGCGAATGTTGAACCATCCCTGCATACCAGGGATGAATCCCACTTGGTCAGGGTGGATGATCTTTCTGATGTGTTGTTGCAATCTATTGGCCAGAATTTTATTGAGGATTTTTGCATCTATGTTCATCAGGGATATTGGTCTGTAATTCTCTTTCAATGTTGCGTCTCTTTCTGGCTTAGGAATTAAGGTGATGCTGGCTTCATAGAAAGAATTTGGGAGGATTCCCTCTTTTTCGATTGCTCTGAATAGTTTGAGAAGAATTGGAGTTAGTTCTTCTCTAAATGTCTGGTAGAACTCAGCAGTGAATCCATCTGGCCCTGGGCTTTTCTTTGTTGGGAGGGCCTTTATTACTGTTTCAATTTCTGTGTCAGTTATTGGTCTGTTTAGGTTTTCTATGTCTTCCTGGCTCAATTTAGGGAGGTTGTATGTGTCCAAGAATCTGTCCATTTCTGATAGATTTCCCTGTTTGCTGGCATACAAGTCCTTGTAGTAATTTCTGATGATTCTTTTTATTTCTGTGGCGTCTGTTGTTACGTTTCCCATTTCATCTCTGATCCTATTGATTTGTGTCTTTTCTCTTCTTTTTTTAGTTAGTTGGGCCAATGGGGTGTCAATTTTGTTTATTTTTTCAAAAAACCAGCTCCTCGTTTGGCTGATTTTTTGTAATGTTTTTTTGGATTCAATCCTGTTGATTTCTTCTCTGATTTTAATTATTTCTCTTCTCCTACTGGGTTTGGGTTTGGTTTGCTGCAGATTTTCTAGATCCTTGAGATGACTTGAAAGCTCATCTATTTGGTGCCTTTCCAATTTCTTGATGTAGGCACCTATTGATATAAACTTTCCTCTTAACACTGCTTTTGTTGTATCCCATAGGTTTTGGTATGTTGTGCTTTTATCCTCATTTACTTCCAGAAAATTTTTGATTTCTCTTTTAATTTCTTCTATGACCCATTGTTCATTCAGGAGCATGTTGTTCAATCTCCATGTGTTTGCACGTGCTCTAGGGATTCCTGAGTTGCCAATTTCCAATTTCATTCCTTTGTGGTCTGAGAAGCTGCATGGTATGATTCTAATTCTTTTGAATTTGCTGAGACTTGCTTTATGGCCTAGTATGTGGTCAATCCTAGAGAGGGTTCCATGTACTGCTGAGAAGAATGTAAAGTCCTTAGATGTAGGATGAAAAGTTCTGTAGATATCTGTTAGATCCATTTGGGCTATAGTGTCATTTAAATCTACTGTCTCCTTGTTGATCTTCTGTCCTGTTGATCTGTCTATCTCTGAGAGTGGAGTATTGAAATCCCCCAATACTACTGTATTGGGGTCTAAGTCTCCCTTTAGGTCCCTTAACAAGTCTTTTAAATAAGCTGGTGCCCTGTAATTAGGTGCATATACATTGATAATCGTTATATCTTCCTGTTGAATTGATCCCTTAATCATTAAATAGTGCCCCTCTTTATCTTTCTTAACAGTTTTTGTGGTAAAGTTTATGTTGTCCGATATTAAGATGGCTACGCCCGCTCTCTTTTCATTTCTGTTGGCGTGGTATATCTTTTTCCAGCCTTTCACTCTCAGCCTGTATGGATCATTGTTGGATAGATGGGTTTCTTGTAAGCAGCAAAAGGATGGGTTTTGTTCCTTAACCCAATCAGCCAATCGGTGTCTTTTAACTGGACAGTTCAAGCCATTAACATTCAATGTGACTATTGAGAAGGAGTAACTTTGCCCTGCCATTAGCCAAAGATATTTTCTAATATATGGTTTGAGATTCCTGTGATCTTTTGGTGTGAGGTTTCCTACCTTTACCTTCTTTCATATTGGTGACCGTGTTTCTGTGTTTCTGTATGTAACACATCTTTAAGCATGTTTTGCAGGGCTGGACGAGTGGCGACAAATTCTTTCAGTTTCTGTTTGCTGTGAAAGGTCTTTATTTCACCTTCATTCATAAATGAGAGCTTTGCAGGATATAATATTCTGGGCTGGCAGTTTTTCTCTCTTAGCACCTGGGCTATGTCTCGCCATTCTCTCCTAGCTTGTAGGGTTTCTGAAGAGAAGTCAGCTGTGAGTCTAATTGGAGATCCTCTGAGAGTAATCTGGCGTTTCTCTCTTGCACATTTTAGGATCTTTTCTTTGTGTTTCACTGTGGTGAGTTTGATTACGACGTGTCGTGGTGAGGATCTCTTTTGGTCATGTTTATTAGGGGTTCTATGAGCTTCCTGTATTAGGATGTCTCTGTCTTTCTCCAAACCTGGGAAATTTTCTGCTAGTATCTCACTAAAAAGGCCTTCTAATCCTTTCTCTCTCTCCATGCCTTCAGGTACTCCTAGAACCCGAATGTTGGGTTTTTTAAGAGTATCCTGTAGATTCCTGACAGTATTTTTTAGATTTCTGATTTCTTCTTCTTTTCTTTGATTTGATTGTTTCCTTTCCTGTTCTCTGTCTTCTAAGTCTGATATTCTCTCTTCTGCTTCGTCCATTCTGTTTTTAAGACTCTCTAATGTGTTTGTCATTTGATCTATTGAATTCTTCATTTCATTATGATTTCTCATCACTATCACCATTTCTTGTTCCACTAGTTGTTTCAATTCATTTTGATTCCTCCTTAATATTTCATTTTCACGAGAGAGATTTTCTATCTTGTCCATGAAGGATTTCTGTAGTTCAAGAATTTGTTTTTGAGAACTTCTTAATGTTCTTAGCAATTTTTTGAGATCTGCTTCTTGCATTTCTTCAATCTCCTCATCTTCATAATCTTGCATTGTTGTGTCTTGTTCACTTGGGGGTGTCATAGTGTCTTCCTTATTCTTGTAAGCTTCGTTTTTGCGTTTGTTGTTTGGCATGTTGGAGATATTTGGTTTCTTCACTGTGGTGTTTTTTCTTGTTACACTATGGCTTTATATTAAGTGGACTGTCTGCTTTCAGTGGTGCCTTAGAGGCTTGAGATGAGTGTGGACTGAGAGCTGTGTTTGGTTCCTCAGGGCTGAGGGTGTGTCAAAGATGACACTCCCAGGTTAGGTGTGGTAAATCTCTCTCTTTTTTGATTCAAAAGGGAAGTAATTCCGCACAGCTGAATGTAATTGGAGGTAGTTAGCAGGCAAATGATATACCCACAGGAGCCAGAGATCGGAAGCTCTTTCCCAAGGACCACACAGGGAATCTCTGCTGCCCTCAGTGTGGGCTCCAATTCTCCTGCAATCTCCCACTGGGTTGCCAAGTTAGATGCTAATCTCCTGTTATTTCGCCCCTCCCCCCAGAGTCAGGTTTTTCTGCTCGGCTCAGGGCCGGTGCAGACCTGAGGTCGCCCAGCTTATGACGTATGTCCAAAATGGCGCCTGCTCTGTCTTGCTCGCCTTTGAGAGGTGAGCGGAGAGAGAGAAACTTGTGTCCGTATCAGTCACTTTATTTATTTATTTTTTCTCTCTCTTCTAGTTAGCCTGGTGAACTTTTCCCCACGGAGTTTCAAGCCTCGTTCCCTCTAGCCTCCTCTTTCTGCTTGCTCGCTGGTATCTCGGGCTATGGAGGTTCGGCTCACCTCGCGTTCCAGCGCTGGTGCGTTGAGTCTGCTGCTGGTGTCCCGAACTTGGGCTCCCACGCTCTCCACGCAGGTCCACTGTGAATCACTAGTTCCGGAAGAGTTTCCTCTGCTGTTTCATCCCCTACTCTTCCTTGACCCTGCAGTATCTCCACTTATATTAAACTTTCTCTCCCCCCGGACTAAGTGTGCTTCTGCCTATTCCGCCATCTTGCCCGCCTAATGTTTAGTTTTGCTAATCGCTCTTCTTTGATCAATAAAATTGTCTGTCTGATGTTAATATCTTGACTTCGGTCTTTCTGCTTGAATTTTTCTGGTACACCTTTTTTCATCTTTTGTTTTCAACTTTTTTGAGTGACTTTTTGTTAGTAGGGTTTCCTGTATGTAGCACAGAACTCAACTTTGTATTGTTTAAACCAGAATACATTTTTCTTTTAGTAGAAGTGTTAAGTTCATTTAGTAATATGTGATATTGTTATACTTGATCTTCCACATTACTTTCTCTTTTTCTTTGTTTCTTCTGCTTTTAAAAAGCATTCCTTTTGGTAAAGGTTACTTTTTTGAGTATGTATTTTTGACATTTAGAAATATTTCAAATTTTGTGACTGTAATTTTCTTTATGATTTTAATTTGAATGCTTAAATCATTGAATTATCACCAAAATAATCTTTCATATACCAAAGCTGTTTTATTTTGACTGTGGTAAGGTTGATCTTGGTTTCAGTTAGGCAAGGGAAGGAAGGAAATTTGGGGTATTTATAAGGCTATATATTAAGATAACTCTTTGAATGCAGGGACTTGACTAGAGTTTGGTCATGATCAACTATGGGATTACAGATAGCTGAGCAAGAATTTTGAGAGTCTTGGTATAAATAGTTCATAGACACTTTCTATTAGAGAACTGGCATGTACTTAAGAAAGATCCTGGAGTAAAAAATAATTCATGTACAACTTTTATTTTCCTGAAATAGTGGCATTAACTTGATGAAGATAGTGGGAGATGGAGGTGAGATAATATGTACGGTTATGGGGCAGGTGGTCTTAGTAATCAATGATGAGCTTAACTTATCATATATGTCTTACTCAGTCCATTTTCTTTCTGTTTCCCACTCAATTTAGTAAATAAAATTACATTGCCTACTTTTATCCTGATGTGTTTGAACTGTTCCGAAAGTTATATCACTAGGATTTCATTTCACTGTAGGATGTTGAAAACTACAAGAGCACCTGCTTGCTACCTCACCCCCAGGAAATGTCTGGTGTCCTCCAAATTCCTTCCTGTGAGAGGCCCTCAGAAAAGTGAGGTTATGAAACAACTGTGGACCGAATTCAAATAGGGACTAAGCCATAATAGTGAAATGATGGGGCATACAAACTGCTTAATTTTTAGCAGAGCCAGAGAAAAAGATAGAATCCTATATTGAAAATTAAATTAATTAAAAATGTTAAATTCGTGTTTGGAAGTGTTCCCACAGATACATTATCAGGCTGTTGGTGGGAATGTAAACCAGTACAACCATTATACAATAGAGTACAGAGCTTCCACAGAAATCTGAATATAGACCTATCATATGATCCAGCCATTTCACTCCTGTGAATTTATCCAAACGAAATGAAATCAGCATATGAAAGTTTCTGTCCCCACATGTTTCTAGCAGCCTAATTTACAATAGCTATGATATGGAATCAACCCAAATGTCCATCAGCTGATGACTGGATAAAGAGAACGTGGTTTATATACGTTATGGAAAACTACTAGGTCATAAAAAATGCAATTCTGTCTTTTCGAACAAAATGTATGGAATTGGAGATCTTTAAACAAGCCAGTCCAAAAATGGCAAATATCATAAGCTTTCTCTGATTTATGGCAACTAATGTATAGATTACAAAAAAAATGTAATGTATATGAGTGACATTGACATCTTGAGATTTGATTATTGTTTATAGCCCTTATCTATACTCCTGAGGAACAGTAGTTTTCCTACTATTTGTTGAATTCTTTATTTTTTTAAACTTTTATTTAATAAATATAAATTTTGAAAGTACAAATTTTGGATTACAGAGGTTTTTTTCCCCCCCATACCCACCTTCCCACCCGCAAACCATCCCATCTCCTACACCCTCTCCCATCCCATTCTTCATTAAGATACATTTTAAATTATCTTTATATACAGGAGATCAACTTAGTATATACTATTAAGTTTGTGATTACAAAGTAAGTTGAAAGTATATCATTGCAAAAATTGAAAAATTTAGAAAGGAAAGAAGGAGACAGGCAGGTGGGAATTATCATTATGCTCTTAAAACTATGTATATGAAATCCGTTCCCTTTATATGAATAAATAAATTTATTTTAAAAAAGCCAATGTAAAGTCCTGGTGGGTTGGCTATTGAACCTGCCCAATATCTCAGAATGAAATAAAACCAAATTTACTTCAACTCTTCTGGGGAAAATAGGAGGAACACTATTTAAATAATTTTATGAGTCCAATGTTATCATGCCACAAAATTATTCAAAAGCATTATTAGGAAATGAAATTAAAATCAGTATCTTAAACCAATTTCAGATAATAGCAACCCTAAAAGGAATGTTTTATTGAATAACTTTGGACGTTAGCCTTGCCAAAGTGACACAGAAAACTGACCTTAAAACCAGTGCAATAATGTAAGAAAAGGAGATAAAAGGTAAGTAGATTTGAAATAAATAAATTAGGCTTTTCCTTAAAATCTATGAATTGCATGATATAATATGTAGACAATTGATGAGGCCCAACAATAGAGCCACCAGAAATGTTAAGTACAAAGTTGCAAGATGGAGGCAATAGTCAAAAATCAATTGTATTGTTGTATGAACTACCAATTGGAACTTGAAAATGTAAATTAAATATCTTTTATAAAAATCTGTGGAATGTATTAAATATAGCAAATATATACACCTTGTTATGTGAAAAATTATAGAACATTGATGAAACAAATTAAGGGAGACTTTCACAAATATAGAGAAGTTCCATGTTCATGTATTGGAAATTTCATTACAGTTAACAAGGATCACTTTGTTCTCCATTAATCTGTGGATTTAACACAATGACAATCAACTTTTTTAGCAGGTGTTTTCAATTTTGAAATTTAAAGGGTGATCCTAAAATGAATTTAAAGCAAGTGACCCAAAACAGCCAAAATAATTTTTACAAAAAAAGAAGAAAATTTGAAGGTTTAATTCAACCTTATGTCAAGATTCCCGAAAAGGCTATTATAATAGGAAAGACGATATGAGTCAAAGTAAGGCTGGGTTTTAATATCTTACTCTAGTTCCTGATCCCTGCTTTCTGCTAATGTGAGACCTGGGAGGCAGAGTCATGTTTCAAGTAATTGAGTTCCTGCTACTCCTTTGAGAGATGAGGATCTCTCTCTCTCTCTCTCTCTCTCTCTCTCTCTCTCTCTCTCTCTCTCCTCCCCATCCCTATCTCTCAAATTTAAAAAATAAGACTTCATTACAAATTCAAAAATAGTACTAAGTAAATACAAACACAAGCCAAACCAGAGAGAAAAATCTCAACAAAATACATACATATAAAGGAATTGTATTCAGAATGAACAAATCTACAACTCACTAATAGCAAAATAAAAGACCTAATTAAAATGGGTAAAGGAGCCGGTGGCATAGTGGGTAAAGCCACCACCTGCAGTGCCAGCATCCCACATGGGCACTGATTGGAGTCCCAGTTGCTCCACTTCCCATCCAGCTCTCTGCTATGTCCTGGGAAAGCAGTAGAAGATGGCCCAAGACCTTGGGCCCCTGCACCCATGTGGGAGACCTGGAAGCTCCTGGCTCCTGGCTTCAGATTTGTGCAGCTGCAGCCATTGCCACCATTTGGAGAGTGAACCAGCAGATGGAAGACCTCTCCTTGACTTTGCCTCTCTGTAACTCTGCTTTCAAATAAAATAAATAAAATCTAAAAATAAATAAATATATAAAATAAAAATAGATAAGATAGGTGAATCAGTCAAGGAAAGA
Organism: Lepus europaeus; assembly: GCF_033115175.1. NCBI lineage: Eukaryota > Metazoa > Chordata > Mammalia > Lagomorpha > Leporidae > Lepus > Lepus europaeus. Next base: position 79,332,560 of record NC_084840.1, on the reverse strand, counting down.
TGGGATGGACAAAAATTCACATGAAAAGTGAATTTGATCGATTTTGAATATAATTAATCATTAGAGTACTGGGAGCCCAGTCATACTGCCCACACTTCCATGATGGACGCTCATGTGTATTATGTAGACAGAATTATGAATAACACCTCATAGTATTACACATCCTAGTTTAAAAAATATAAAACAGGGATATTACTTTGAATTACTCAAGTGGAGCAGTGCAACATGTAACTCTAAACAGAAGAGGACAGAAAAAAGAGACAGAGCAAGAGAGGGACTCTACTGATGGTTGCAAAGGAAATAATTCTACTCAAAACCTTCCAGAACGAACACACACAGCTTACATTACCATATTAGTTCAGTGAAACCTTGCTCTGACTTGTGACTTACAAAACTGTGTGCTCCACATTTGTGTTGTTTTAAACTGCTGAGCTTATAGTAAGTAGGATACAGACACATACAAGTGTGGGTACGGAATTGTCTCTCATGGGCATCGAGAATGCATTCCCATTTTTTTTAAGATTGCATTTATTTGAGAGGTAGATCTGCAGACAGAGAGAGAAAAAAAGAGAAAAATCTTCCATCCATTGGTTAACTCTCAAAATGGCCTGAAAGCCTGGAGCTGAGCCAGTCTGAAGTCAGGAGTCAGGAGCTTCCTCCCGATCTCTCATGCAAGCCCAGGGGCTCAAGCACTTGGGCCATCTTCCACTGCTTTCCCAGACCATTAACAGACAGCTGGATGGGAAGAGGAGCAGCCGGGACATGAACGGGCGTCCATATGGGATGCAGGCGCTATAGGCAGAGGCTTTGCCTACTATGACCACAGTACCAGTCCTTTCTACTTTCTTACAATGGTTAAAAAGCCATGTATCCAATGACCCGATCACCCACTCCTAATGTTCACTGAGAAGAGGTAAAAATATACAAAACCATGAATGTGACTGCTTACAGGGCATCCTTATTTGTTATAGTCAAAATCATAAAATGGTATAAATGCCTATGTGGTGGTGAATAGCTATGCCAGTTCACCAGGTACATCCCTACAAGGAAACAGCAATAACACTCAGCTATAAAAACAAAAGAAGCAAATAACATGCTGATAAATGCAACCACAGGGATGAACAGCAGAACATTTTCTAAGTGCAAGGAGCCAGACACAAATGATCCCCTACTGTATTACTTCATTTATATGACACTTGTGCAAAGGTGAAAGTATAGGGGTATGAATACAGTCAGTGGTTACCAGTGACTGGGGGTGGGGAGAGGTTTGATTAAGAGAGAGGCTCAGAGAACTTTTAGGATCATGAAACTGAAACTAGCCGGCGCCACGGCTCAGTTGGCTAATCCTCCGCCCGCAGCGCCAGCACCCCGGGTTCTAGTCCCTGTTGGGGCGCCGGATTCTGTCCCAGTTGCTCCTCTTCCAGGCCAGCTCTCTGCTGTGGCCTGGGAGTGCAGTGGAGGATGGCCCAAGTGCTTGGGCCCTGCACCCCATTGGAGACCAGGAGAAGCACCTGGCTCCTAACATCCGATCAGCGTGGTGCGCTGGCCGCAGCGCACCGGCCGCGGCGGCCATTGGAGGGTGAACTAACGGCAAAAGGAAGACTTTTCTCTCTGTCTCTCTCTCTCTCTCACTGTCCACTCTGCCTGTCAAAAAAAAAAAAAAACAAAAAACAAAAAACTGAAACTGTCCCTCATCTCACCAGCAGTGGTGCTACAAATGCACACTTGACCAGATGACTGAATCACACACCCAGATCCAGCAGTTTTATACTGATTGTACATCTGTACATCTGGATTAAAGTAACGTATTATAAATATGATCAGAATTATATTTCAAAATTTTCTGTTGTAAATAATATTTTTGAATCTCAAGTATTACAGATTAAGCAATAAGTAAATTGGCTTTACGTTCTGGACTGAGTTGTGCTTCTCCAAATTCACATGTTGAAGTCCGAATCCTCAGTGTCTCAGAAAGTGACCCCAGTGGAGACTAAGTTCAGATGGGGTCTCTTGAGGGGTCCCTGTTTCCAAATGTAGGATGTTATAAAATAGGAAAAATTTGGAACACAAGACATGTAGAGAGAAGGCTCTGTGAAGACACAGGAGAAGGAAGCTTTCTACAAGCAAGGATCAAGGCTTGAAATACATTTCTATTGACAGCCTGAGACAGAATCAGCCGTACCCACATCTTGTACTTGCATGGCCAGCCTCCAGAATTGTTTGAAAACATGTTGGTCTTGTCTAAACCACCCCATTCGTGATAACTTGCTGTGGTGCTGCTTGCAAACGAATGCTCTCTTTATATACAGAAGATCGATTCAGTATATAATTAGTAAAGATCTCATTAGTTTGTACCCACGCAGAAACACAAAGTGTAAAAATACTGTTTCAGTACCAGTTATAGCATCACTGCACATTAGACAACACATTAAGGACAGATCCCACATGGGATGTAAGTACACAGTGACTTCTGTTGCTGACTTAACAATTTGACACTCCTGTTCATGGCATCAGTAATCTCCCTAGGCTCTAGTCATGAGTTGCCAGGGCTATGGAAGCCTTTAGAGTTTGCTGACTTTGGTCTTATTCCAATAGGGTCATAGTCAAAGTGGAAGTTCTCTCCTCCCTTCAGAGAAAGGTACCTCCTTCTTTGATGGCCCCGTTCTTTCCACTGGGATCTCACTTGCAGAGATCTTTCATTTAGGTCTTCTTTTTTTTTCTTTTCCATGGTATCTTGGCTTTCCATGCCTACAATACTCTCATGGGTTCTTCATCCAGATCCGAATGCCTTAAGGGCTGATTCTGAGGCCAGAGTGTTGTTTAGGACATCTGCCATTCTATGAGTCTGCTGTGTATCCCACTTCCCATGTTGGATCTTTCTCTCCCTTTTTGATTCTATCAGTTAGTATTAGCAGACACTTGTCTTGTTTGTGTGATCCCCTTTGATTCTTAGACCTATCAGAGCCATCAAATGTGAACTGAAATTGTTCACTTGGACTAGTGAGATGGCATTGGTACATGCCACCTTGATGGGATTGTATTGGAATCCCCTGGCACATTTCTAACTCCATCATTTGGGGCAAGTCTGATTGTGCATGTCCCAAATTGTACATCTCCTCCCTCTCTTTTTCCACTCTTAAATTTAACAGGGATCACTTTTCAGTTAAAATTTAAACACCTAAGAATAATTGTGTGTTAATTACAGAGTTCAACCACTAGTACTGGAACAACAACAACAACAATGATGTCACTGCTGCATGAAATATTGCATTTTAAAGAGAGGTTCCCAACTCCACAGACCAATCAGTGCCCTCAGAGACTTCTGTAAACCTAAGGCATTCTACAAATTTCAGAAATTCTGCCCAAGAAAGGGAAAAAGGATGAGAGGAAGACACTTGAGGAAGAAGTCATCATAAATATACTACTCCTTTGTGTAAAATATTTCTTGCTAACATTCAAAATTAGTCTTCTTTGTTCTATGTGTTCCTCTCTATGTCGGCATCCAGAAGTCAAGTTTAGAGCCCCTTTAAAACAAGGTATGTTTCTGTTTCGGACTCCACCAATGTGAAGTATTTGTAGTGATGTTGAAGAGACTGTGATTCTCAAATGGAAACTATAGGCAGGTGAGTAGGAGCTTGGAGGTCTGGCAACAGCTTTGAGGAGTGCACCTGATAATCATTGAGCTGTGCTGATGTTTCTACCATGTCTGGTTTCTGGAACTTCTCTGAATCACATTTCTCTAAATATGTCTAAATCCAAATTGCCTTGATATCAGAAGAGCTTTTTTTTTAAATTCTGTTTGAATACTGACCCATGCACTACTGAAAAAAATATGATCCTTTCTCCATCTGCTTGGGCCTATTTGGAGTATAAATTTTGGTGTTCATATAGACAGTGGGTATCAGAAAAACACAAGGAGGAAATATTGATGAGAAGAAAATGTGCGCCTTTGTGGAGTGCAGTCTCTGCCCTTCATGCCAGGCTGGGGTGGGCACCTTCCTGCAGCTTTGTTTCCTCAGACTCCTCTACTCCATCCTCAGCTGGAAGTCAGGCTGTAAAAATGCCTGTGTCCCTTCACAATACACAGTGCCAGGTCAATAACCTGGTATTAAAACGGAATACTGTTTGGAGTCAAGAGCTTTGGACCTTTTCTATCCCACCAATTTGCTCTCAGCCCATGATTATAAAATTCAGCCCTCTACATGGAAAGCCAAGACACCATGGAAAAGAAAAAAAAAAGAAGACCTAAATGAAAGATCTCTGCGAGTGAGATCCCAGTGGGAAGAACGGAGCCATCAAAGAAGGAGGTACCTTTCTCTGAAGGGAGGAGAGAACTTCCACTTTGACTATGACCCTATCAGAATAAGATCAAAGTCGGCAAACTCTAAAGGCTTCCATAGCCCTGGCAACTCATGACTAGAGCCTACGGAGATTACTGACGCCATGAACAGAAGTGTCAAATTGTTAAGTCAGCAACAGAAGTCACTGTGTACTTACTCCTCATGTGGGATCTGTCCTTAATGTGTTGTCTAATGTGCAGTGATGCTATAACTAGTACTGAAACAGTATTTTTACACTTTGTGTTTCTGCGTGGGTGCAAACTGATGAAATCTTTACTAAGTATATGCAAAATCGATCTTCTGTATATAAAGATAATTGGAAATGAAAAAAAATTGGTGTTAAATTGGAAATGGCATAGAAAATTAATTTTTAAAAAATATCATGTAGGATCTCTGTCTTTAATGTGCTGTACACTCTTATTTAATGCTATAACTAGTATTCCAACAGTATTTTTTCACTTTGTGTTGCTATGTGGGGGCAAACTGTTGAAATCTTTACTTAATTTATACTGAACTGATCTTCTGTATATAAAGAGAATTGAAAATGAATTTTGATGTGAATGGAAGGGAAGAGGGAGCAGGAAAGGGGAGGGTTGTGGGTGGGAGGGAAGTTATGGGAGGGGGGAAGCCAATGTGATTCATAAGCTGTACTTTGAAAATTTATATTCATTAAATGAAAGTTTTTAATAAAAAAATAAATAAAAAAATAAATAAAAATTCAGCCCTCTGGTTTTATGTCCTTTGCTATCAAATGTAGAAAATTTACTACATAATCCTTAGAGGCTCCTTCCAGGTATAAAGCTCTTGTGTGTATGCACCTAGTCCCAGCCAGGGCATTCCTCATTGTGTGTGTTAGCAAATGAGAAGTGTACATCATTTTTACATTTCCTAAAATGTTCATAAAATGTATTTGAGATGTGCAATTAATTACTATATTATTTAATTATTATATATTACACATATATGTTACACACATATATACACAGGCATCTGTATGATCTACACATAGCAATACATATATTATACATGTAGTTATGCATATATACATATATGTATATGTATATGTATATGTATGTATATATATATATATATATATATATATATACAGAGAGAGAGAACTTCTCTCCATTGGTTCATTCCCAAAATGCCTGTAATGTCTGGGACTGGGCCAGGCTGAAGTTGAGAGCTGGAAACTCAGCCTAGCTTTCCCATTTGGGTGGCAGAAAGCTGATTACTTGAGCCATCACCATTGCTTCCCAAGGTCTGCATTAGCAGGAAGTTTAGAATCTCGAGCAGGAGCCGGGTATGGAAGGGTATGGGCTGTGGGCATCTTAATCTGCGAGGCCAAATGCCCACCCCTTAGAGCATTGTAAAGAAGGAATGTGACTTACATGTGTCCAGTACAAATAAAACTGAGAAAATCTTGATTAAACATTTTTTAGACAAAATCTCATGGTTCTTTGGAACAGTACTTGCCACAGTTTTTGTTTACACTGTTTGTGGTTCCAAGAGTCTTGGAGTAGAGAATCTCAGTTGTTCAACTAATTAACCCCCATTTGACCAAGTATACCTGTATAGTACCTTATACCCATTTCTTTATATTCTGCTTTCAAGGCGATAGTTTCAGATGTAAAATGAACTCCAACTCAGGTAAGCAGAGCCTTTACCCGAGAAGACTATTGCAATGGGTGAGGGTGGAGAGTTTGCAGTTTGAAGTAGGACTTAATCTCAGCATCTCTACATTTTGTCTCGGGTCAGTCAGAAAGGAGTTCTCTTCTGTTTCTTAAAATAAAATATGTATTGGGGCAGATGTTGTGGAGTAGCGGGTAAAGCTGCCACCTGTGATGCTAGCATCCCTTATGCCCAATGGTTGATGTCCAGGCTGTTTCACTTTCAATCTAGCTCCCTGCTAATGCACCTGGGAAAGCAGCAGAAGATGGCCCAAGTCCATTTCAGCAATGGACGTGGGAGACTCTGATGAAGCTCCTGACTCTGAGAAGGACAGTGGCTAATGGTGGTGGGGAGTGCTGCGAGCAAGGGCATGGTTGCATTTGTGAGTGCTACCTTTGAGATCTGCTGGATATTGGCCAGATGCTGTTTATATGAAGCCTTCATGGCCTCTGGGAGCCACGGCATTCCCAGGGGTAGATGGCCTTGGGTTGGGCTCTGTAGAAAAAAGGAATCTGAGACAAGGGTTTGCATGCAGGGCATGGACTTTGGCATTGCTCATCGTGAAAATCTCCATGAAGTCAAGAAGGCAAGATGAGTGTGACACAGGGCCCAGCAAGTTTGTGGTGTCTACAGAGAGGGAGGTTTGGAGTATAATTAGTTCTACAGAGTTCCCCTCTCTACAGAAAGTGCCCGGATGTTGTGCTCCAGATGCATCAGGTTCCTTTGGCTGTGGGCCACTCCTCAGGACATGGCTTTTATTGACCAGTGATAATTCCCATTGCCAAGAAAGGCGTAATTGAGAGGCATCACCAGATAACCTCAGAGCAGTGGGAGGTTGATTTCCCTGCCCCAGAAAGGGCTTCTGAAAAGAAGTTCACTCAACAAGACTACAAGCATCCATTTTCCATGTTGATTTTCTTTAGTCTATGTGCTAGAAGTAATATATGAGTTAATTTTTTTTTCTTTTTTATGATTTATTTTTATATGACAGTTACAAAGAGAAGTAGACACACACACACACACACACACATAGAGAGAGAGAGAGAGAGAGAGAGAGGTCTTCCATCCTCTGGTTTACCCCTCAAATGACTGCAACAGCCAGAGCTGAGCCAATCTGAAGCCAGGAACCAGAGGCTTTTTCTGAGTCTCCCATGTGGATGCAGGGGCCCAAGTACTTGGGCCATCTTCCACTGCTCTCCCAGGTGCATTAGCAGGGAGATGAATCAGAAGTGGAGCAGCTAGAACTCCAACCAGCTCCCACATGGAATGCCAGTGCTGCAGACCAGGGCTTTAACTTGCTTCACCACAGAGCCAGCCCCTAGGGTTAAATTATTACACTGGGACCACACTGTAGTGTAGCGGGTAAAGCTGCTATCTGAAAAACCAGCATCTCCTATAGGTGCCAGTTCATGTCCCAGCAGTTCCACTCCCAACCCAGCTTCCTGCTAATGACCAGGAAAAGCAGTGGAAGTTGGCCCAGGTGTTTGGGCTCCAGCCATCCAAGAAGAAACTCTTGGCTCCTGGCTTTAGCCTGGCCCAACACTGGCTGTTGTGACCATCTGGGGAAATCTGAGACAGTGGATGGAGGATCTCTCTCTCTCTCTCTCTCTGTCTGTCTCTATCTATCTCTAACTCTTTCAAAATAAATAAACAAGTCTTTAAAAATTATCATCACATCACTTGGACTTCTTTATTTAGGTTGTTAGTTCCAGCATGATCCATAGATATAAATATGTGAATCATTACTGTAGAGAGAGTATTATAAAACAGTGTCTCTGAATGGAAATTGTATTGGGCTGCTGGGACCTCAGTCCCAGTCCTGCCAGTACCAGTTTTCTCTACATATGTCATTTTTCCAGGAAGAATTTTGGAATCAGCCCTGACTCAGAGCCTTGCTTTGGCAAATAAACATTGTATGATATTGGGCAAGTCAATTACTTACAGGGTCCTCAAATTTAAGTTGGCACTAAAAGTTACCATGAGAATTAAATTGGTTGATGTATGTGAGCACAGTGCCTGCATTATAGTGTGTGCCCATGAAATATTGGCTGTGATCACTGTTATAATTCATATCATATCCTTACCTACGTTACTGATTTCCTGTCTGTGTAGGTATTACCTGTCCTTAAACTGAAGGGACTTTCATCCACCTTGGAAGTTGAACTTCTCTTGGATTATCCAACATATCATGTAGTTCTACAGAAACTGACTCTACATACGCATTTCTTGATAGCACATAGAGAAAGATTCCTGCTGAAGATGTGGCTGCATCCAATTGTCATCCTCTGAATGTGAATTGCATGGTTTATGCCTCTCTGTATACTTCCTGTGGGTCAGGTAGGAGACAACAAGACAGCAATATGCTCTGGGGATTTTAAATATCAGCCTTTAGTATTCCCCAAATGAAGGAAAGAATAAAGTGGGATGAGTCTGGGATGCTGTGATTTTAGACATTAAGCAGAGCCATGTGTTTTGTTTACGTGGTTAAGCTAAGCAAATGCACCAACAAAACAGAACATGAGGGTAGTTCAAAGGATTTGTGGAAAAATGGAGTTAAAAGGAAACTGTTTTGGTATAGTTTTTCTCTTCATATGCATTTTTCCATGAACATTATAAAGCCCCCCTCATAGGTGAACCAACGGCAAAGGAAAACCTTTCTCTCTGTCTCTCTCTCTCACTGTCCACTCAACCTGTCAACAAAAAAAAATAAAGTCCCCCTCATAGAATCCAGAAACAGACTCTCTCACTCCACTGTGTGTGTGTATACATACACACACATATATATCACATATAGATCTATATATCTACACATATATAGACATATCAGGTATCAGATATGATACAACATATCAGATATATATATATATATATGTATGTATATATACAGTTGATTGTTATAAGCACAGACTTTTTAGTGAGGAAAACATAGCCTTTCTAATAAATAATTCTGCAACAACTAGCTTTACATGTGCATAAAATGATAGTTTTCATCTCTTCCTTGTATTATATAGGCTCTATATTGATCATAGTTCTCATATGAAATTTATAACTATAAAACATTTGGGCAGAAACAAGATAGGCAATGCACTGAGAAGGGTTGGGAGCTGCAAATACAGCGGGGCATTAAGGCATTATGAAGTGATAGGTATGTTCAGAATCCTCACTGTTGTGATGGTTTCATGTATCTGGGTCAAAACAACAAATTGCAGCATTTAATTATGGACAGTTGGTTGTATGCCAATTATATATCAATAAAGCTGTGAAAATGTGAAAAAAAGGAATAACACTGTATAAAAATAAAGGTTAGTTTGTAAACAGTGCTCATAGACTATGACAAACATGGGAGTTTATCAATGACCTCAGTGTAAAATCCTCACAGCTCCCTATGAATAACCCTCTGAAATAGGGAGGATTTTGTTCTCTTGATAAACTGGATGTATATGCTACAGTGAAAATCAAATGGAAAAAAGAAAGAATAGAAAAATATCTCAAACTGACCTCAGAATGATTTTCATTCTGAATTAAATTAAAAAGTTTTTCTTTAAAGTATCCTAAATTAAAAAAAAAATGCTGTACCTGTAAAAGTGATAGCGAAATCAGTCATGCTTGTAGAGTGTTTTTCTTTTCTTTAAATTGTGGCTGTTAGAATAAAAGTTTAAAATATAGTCAAACATAAGATATTCATTTGAAAAGCACCATGCATGCCACATTTAACATAATTATAACTTTTTCATATTTTATTAACAAAAAAGTCATATTACGATAGCAAGGCATATTAGCATATTTAAATTTTACCCTTTGTGCCCAGCCAATAACTTGCAAGCTCTCCAATTTGAATAATCTTTTGTTTAAATTTAACTACCTTCCTATTGCTAGCAACACCATTGACCTCAATGTTAGGCAACGTTATCTGCTCAGTAATTTGCACCACTAGCCTCATTGTATTTCATTTAGCAGAAGGTTTATCAGGGAAAGACAGGAAGAGAGAAACCCACAGTTCTTTGTAAAATAAATGGAAGTAATAATAATAAAAAGATAAGACTTAAGGAAGCAGATTGAGAAAGCTTGTGGACAGGTGGCAGAGGGACTGATACTTGGTCATTTGTTGCAATGGGAAATTCAGGAACACAGCAGGGCAACTGTAGTAGTGAGTGGCTTTAGGGCAGAAAAATATGGGCCGCCATCTCTTGTTTTCAGTTTTCAGTGTCTAGGAAACCCCATTTCTGGCTTTTGGGCTTTGAAATTCCAAATCAGATTGTTGTTTTGAGTTCCAGTTACTCAGCCTCCACTTCTAGTTTCCTGCCAATGCACCCTGAGATGTAGCAGATGACAGCTCAAATGTTTGGGCCCTTGCCATCCAGTAGGAGATGCAGATAGAATTCCAGGCCCACGGCTTTGGTTTTGTCCAGTTCTGGCAGTTTCAGGCATTTGAGAAGTGAACCAGTGGATGGAAAATACCTCTCTCTCTTTTTCTCTCTGACTCTGCCTTTCAAGTAGGTGAAAATAAATAAACATTAAAAAGGTGCAGTGGTATAAATACCATATAAAGCATATAAGTGAGAAAAAGAATTAAGATAGTTATAAGGTCTTTGAACACTTGAAAGGAACTCTTGATGTATGCATCAGTCCTTCCTTTTTTCAAAAAGTCTTCATTTAATATTGCATTTGTGTTTGGTACTGGAAAAAGTCTTTGCTCTCATGGAATGTGCTTGCTGGGGAGTCTAGACAGAAAACTAAAAATTATGAATAACAAAACTACTTGACAGTGATAGCACAGAGCACAAGAAAATAGGGCCATATGATGGAGAAGGGCTATGTGCTCCATGTGAGTGGGGAGTCAGAAAGACCTCTGTGAAAATGCAGCTTTGAATGGCAAAGCAGAGGCACACACGCAATGATGCAGACCTATCAAGGAGAGAGCTGGTGCCCAGTGCTGAGCAGAGAAGCAATGATGCAGAGGAGGGCTTGAAGGAGCTGGGTGGACTGTGAACAAAAGCAAAGGTAAACACAGCCTAACACTAGTTCAAATGGTGTAAATTTATTTTATCCCATAACTGACAGTAGTGGAAGAACACAACTCCATCCAGATTTGCAAGGAGATGACTGGTGTTTTAAAGGGAGAAGGAGGGAGTAGAGAAGGAGAATGGGTTGACCAGGAGCAGAAAGGGAGTTGGTCCAGGTGTGCTACCTGGCTTACAGAAGTTACATTCCTTTTTTTAAAAAAGATTTATTTATTTATTTTCAAGTCAGAATTACACAGAGAGAGGAGAGGCAGAGAGAGAGAGAGAGAGAGAGAGAGAGAGAGAGAGAGAGATCTTTCATCCGATGGCTCACTTCCTAATTGGCTGCAACCAATCTGAAGCCAGGAGCCAGGAGCCTCTTTCGGGTCTCCCATGTGGGTGCAGGGGCCCAAGGACTTGGGCCATCTTCTACTGCTTTCTCAGGCCATAACAGAGAGGTGGATCAGAAGTGGAGCAGCTGGGTCTCAAACCAGCACCCATATGGGATGCTGGTGCTTCAGGTCAGGGCATTAACCCACTTCACCACAGCACCAGCCCCAGAAGTTACATTCCTACCTGTCACAGAAGCTGGAAATCAAAGATTCCACTCTTACTGACAATTACATTTCCAAGGAAGGACTCTGAAGTCCTAGAGAAAGACACTCCTGAGTTACAGGAGTTAAATGTGCAAATGCTCTTTGACTTAGCATGAATTACCTGCTGATAAACACATCAAAGTTTGAAAACAGCATAAGTTGAAAATGCATTTCAAACAGCCAACCCATTGGACATCCACAGCTTAGCTTAGTCTACCTTATACCTGCTCAGAAACACTTACATTAGCCTAACATTGGGCAAACTCTAAATAAGTTTATTTTAAAAATTAAAGGAGTGATCATTTAGCCTAGTAGTTAAAGTACTTGTGAATCACATCATAATATTTGGCTGTGATTCCAACTCCAGCTTTCTGCCTAGGCAGATCCTAGGAGACAACAGTCTATTGCTCAATTAATTGGGTTCAAGCCACCCATGGGGAAGACCTGGATTGCATTCCTGGCACCCAGTTCCAGGCTTTCAGCTGCTAGTTTTGGCCCAGTCACTGCAGGCACCTGGGGGGAGTGAACCAGTAGATGCAAAATAATCTCTCTGTCTTTCTCAGATACAGGAAATTTTTTTAAGTTAGGCAAAATTATGTAACACAATGCTTATTTTATACTAAATCATTGACTATCTTTTTTTAATTTTTTTTTACTTTTATTTAATTAATATAAATTTCCAGTGTACAGCTTATGGATTACAATGGCTTCCCCCTCCCATAACTTCCCTCCCACCAACAACCCTCCCCTCTCCTGCTCCCTCTCCCCTTCCATTTGCATCAACATTCATTTTCAATTCTCTTTATATACAGAAGATCAATTTAGTATAAAGATTTCAACAGTTTGCACCCACATAGAAACACAAAGTGAAACATACTGTTTGAGTACTAGTTATAGCATTAAATCAAAATGTACAGCACATTAAGGACAGAGATCCCACATGAGGAGCAAGTGCACAGTGGCTCTTGTTGTTGACCCAACAAATTGACACTCTAGTTTATGGCTCCAGTAACCACCCTAGGCTGTCGTCATGAGTTGCCAAGGCTATGGAAGCCTTCCAAGTTTGCCGACTCTGATCATATTTAGACAAGGTCATAAAAGACAGAGTGAGGATAGTAACCAATGATCCTAAGAGTGGCATTTACCAGGTTTGAACAATTATACAGCATTAAGTGGGGAAGAGGACCATCGTACACACAGGTTGGGAGTAGAGCCATTGGTGGTAGAGTAGAGGTTATGATTACGAAGAAATGAGGCCCAAGTACACTAGACAGGGCCTAGAACAAAGGACAGAGTCATTATTAGAGGAGCTAAGAAAGGTGCTGTCTAAGCTACAATTAAGTTTTCTGATTGAGAGGCAAATAGAACCTGATAGAAGGGGCTTGATAATAATCTGGTGGGCTTTAGGCCTTGTAAGTTAAGAGGCCCAGACCTATCTATCTCTTCACATGGGGTATATCCTAAGGGAGGTGTGAACCTCCTAGGGGAAGGCACTCTGTTGACTTTCATTACATGGCTGGCCTGGGAGGAGAGTTGGCCAGGTAAAGGCAGGGGGCATCTCTAACAAGAAATTTACAGTTCTGCCTGCAATGTTGCTGACCCTACTTGACCACACCCTCAGCTGCAGTGGTCACTTTGGAAGTTGGGCTGAGTGAAGGGCTTTTCAGCTTAGAGCCAATAAGATCTGTGGCTCTGACCTGGGCATCCTTCGACTCCAGGGCAGGTCCATTTCCAGTGATCCAACTCTTGGCAGAGCTGCCAGGGCTCTTCACAAGCTGACTTCTGCTGAAGCCCAGGCTTACCACATGGAAAGCCACTGCAGTGGACTGGCCTGTTGGGTCTCCTTGAGGGCAGATCACTGTACAGATCAGCCATTAATAGGCCAGCCACCCATTGCTTCTGATGCCTAGCTTTCTTTTCCTCCTGGTTTGTGTTAAAGCAGACCAGAGGATGCAAGTCAAGGGAGTGTCTGTGTCCCATCTCTAATCTTCGGTGGCCTGAACTACAAGTCTATAGTCACAGGCATGTTCTGTAGTAGTTTTTCTAAGGTAGACAATGCTCATGAGGAAAATTATATTCTCACTTTAAAACTTTCTTTCCCTTTGGTCTGAAAGGGAGGTTTTTTCTACTTACTGTATACTTCACTGATGGCGAAGTGAATCTAGCTATGAGATTATTATTTAAGTTCTTATTTTGGCTATGCTATTACAGAAAAATGTTAGCCATCTCTTTTATAAGGTCTAAAGATTAAATTGTGCATCCTACAGATTCCTTCATAATAGGATTAGTTTCCTACCTTGAAGAGAATAGAGAAATGAAAGAACAAGTTGGGCTTAGAATAGAGAAATGAGGGAGCAAGTCCTAGATTGCTTGCTGACAACAGCAATATCACATGAATACTTAGCAAACCGTTTCAACCATGAGATAACAACTTAAGAAAAAATTTACCAGAAGGTCCAATGCCTTCTATAAATTTTAAGAATCATGTATTTGAAAACACCTCTTAAATATCTAACATGGTGTAGTTTGTTTAACCAGTAAACTTAAGCACAACCATATAAAATGTTTTTAGTTTATTTCTACCAACACGTTTAAAACATATGATACACAGATTCAGGTCCCACAAATTAAAATGTATCTTTGATTGATTTTAGCAGCTTAAATTTATGGACAATCTTATCTATAAGCCATTTAAAATAAAACTCTTAATAAAATTTCCTATGTGGACATACAATATGTACACACATATAACATAGCATAATAGACCAATATAGCAATTTTAATAATAGCTTTTAAAATCTTTAACTCTTTTTGTAGATTGCCAAAAGATTTGAATTGGTTTTTGTTTTTAGATTACTTTAACACATTACTTTAACAGAGCATCAGAGTTTAATTCTATGTCAAAGAGAAATTGAGCTCCCTGTGATCTTTTGCTGTGAGGTTTCCTTCCTTTACCTTCTTTCATATTGGTGACCATGTTTCTGTGTTTCTGTGTGTAACACATCTTTAAGCATCTTTTGCAGGGCAGGATGAGTGGCAACAAATTCTTTCAGTTTCTGTTTGCTGTGAAAAGTCTTAATTTCACCTTCATTCACAAATGAGAGCTTTGCAGGATATAATATTCTGGGCTGGCAGTTTTTCTCTCTTAGTACCTGGGCTATATATCGCCATTCTCTCCTAGCTTGTAGGGTTTCTGATGAGAAGTCTGCTGTGAGTCTAATTGGAGATCCTCTGAGAGTAATCTGACGTTTCTCTCTTGCACCTTTTAGGATCTTTTCTTTATGTTTCACTGTGGTGAGTTTAATTACAACATGTCGTGGTGAGGATCTCTCTTGGTCATGTTTATTGGGGGTTCTATAAGCTTCCTGTACTAAGATGCCTCTGTCCTTCTCCAAACCTGGGAAATTTTCTGCTAGTATCTCACTGAAAATGCCTTCTAATCCTTTCTTCCTCTCCATGCCTTCAGGAACTCCTAGAACCCGAATATTAGGTTTTTTAATAGTATCCTGTAGACTCCCGACAATATTTTTTAGATTTCTAATTTCTTCTTCTTTTCTTTGGTTTGCCTGTTTCCTTTCCTGTTCTCTGTCTTCTAAGTCTGATATTCTCTCTTCTGCTTTGCCCTTTCTGGTTTTAAGGCTCTCTAATGTGTTTGTCATTTGATCTATTGAGTTCTTCATTTCATTGTGTTTTTTTTGTCACTATCACAGTTTCATGTTCTACTAGTTGTTTCATTTCATTTTGTTTCCTCCTTAATATTTCATTTTCATGAGAGAGATTTTCTATCTTGTCCATTAAGGATTTCTGTAGTTCAAGAATTTGTTTTTGAGAGCTTCTTAATGTTCTTATCAATTTTTTGAGATCTGCTTCTTGCATTTCTTCTATCTCATCATCTTCATAATCTTGAGTTGGGGTGTCTTTTTCATTTGGGGGCGTCATAGTGTCTTCCTTGTTCTTGTTACCTCGGTTTTTGCGTTTGTTGTATGGCATGTTGGAGATATTTGGTTTCTTCACTGTGGTGTTTTTTCTTGTTACACTATGGCTCTATATTAAGAGGACTGTCTGCTTTCAGTGGAGCCTTAGAGGCTTGAGATAAGTGTCGACTGAGAGCTGTGTTTGGTTCCTCAGGGTTGAGGGTGTGTCAAAGATGACACTCCCAGGTTAGGCGTGGTAAATCTCTCTTTCTTTTTTTTTTTTTTTTTGATTCAAAAGGAAAGTAATTCCGCAAAGCTGAACGGAATTGGAGGTAGTTAGCAGGCAAATGATATACCCACAGGAGCCAGAGATCGGAAGCTCTTTCCCAAGGACTACACAGGGAATCTCTGCTGCCCTCAGTGTGGGCTCCAATTCTCCTGCAGTCTCCCACTGGGTTGCCAAGTTAGATGCTAATCTCCTGTTATTTCACCCCTCCCCCCAGAGTCAGGTTTTTCTGCTAGGCTCAGGGCCGGTGCAGACCTGAGGTCGCCCTGCTTATGACGTATGTCCAAAATGGTGCCTGCTCTTTGTCTTGCTCACCTTTGAGGGGTGAGCGGAAAGAGAGAAACTCGTGGCCATATCAGTCACTTTTTTTTTTCCTCTCTCTCTTCTAGTTAGCCTGGTGAACTTTTCCCCACGGAGTTTCAAGCCTTGTTCCCTCTAGTCTCCTCTTTCTGCTTGCCCGCTGGTGTCTCGGGCTATTGAGGTTCGGCTCACCTCGCGTTCCAGCGCTGGTGTGTTGAGTCTGCCGCTGATGTCCAGAACTTGGGCTTCCACGCTCTCCACGCAGGTCCACTGTGAATCACTAGTTCCGGAAGAGTTTCCGCTGCTGTTTCTTCCCCTACTCTTCCTTGACCCTGCAGTATCTCCACTTTTATTAACCTGTGTGTCTTGCTGAACTATCAATGTGCTCCCTTCCTATTCCGCCATCTTGCCACTCCATCATTGACTATCTTGTGTAATGCATTGAGTACTGTTCTGAAAGTGAAAGACAGAATGGTAGCATGAGTACTCAGTATTAAAATACAGAGCTGAAAGTACACTGGGCCTGAAGAATATCTGACACATTGAAATACAGTTAATTGCTGGATGATGGGTATGCTGCAGGAACAGTCTCCAGCTACTGAATGGGTGCTACACCTCTGTGAAGTTTCTCCTTATTGCATATCACTTTTGCACCCTTGTAAAGTCAAAAAAATCGTGCCAGGTGTGGACACCTGTAAGGTGGGGCCAGCATTGTGGGACAAAGGGCTAAGTCACAGCCTGCAACATCTGCATCCAATATGATCAACACCAGTTCGTGTCCTGGCTACTCCACTTCTGATTCAGCTCCTTGCCAATGCACTTGGGAGAGCAGTGGAAGATGGCCAGGTACTTGGCTTCCAGCCACTCATGTGGGAGAAACCCCTGGTACCTGGCTTATTTCAGACCCAGCCTCTGCTGTTGTGGCCATTTGAGGAATGAGCCAGCAGATAGAAGATTCTCTCTCTCTCTCTCTCTCTCTCTCTCTCTCTCTCTCTCTTTCTCTCTCACTGTGTCTCTCTGTAGCTTTGCCTTTCAAAAACTAAGTAAATCTTTAAAACAGCAACAACAAAAATGTGTGTGTGGGGGGGTGCTTGGTGCAGCAGTTAAGACATCACTTAGGCTGATACCTGTATCCTATATCAGAGTGCCTTAGTCACGTCTCAGTCTTGTACTTCTGGTTCAGCTTATTGGTAATGAGCACACTGAGAGGCAACAGATGATGGTTCAAGTACTTCAGCCTAAGTTACTCATGTGGGAGACCCAGATTATTTTCTGGGTTCCTGGCTTTAGCTTGCCTTAGTCTTGGTTGTTAAAGGCATCTGGGAGTGAACCAATGGGTAGAAGATCTCTCTGGTCTCTCTGTCTTTCTGTGTCTCTTTGTCTTTCAAATAATAAAAATAAATAAATAAATACAATTTTAAACGCCTGCATCTCATACTGGAGTATCTGGATTCAATACCCAGCTCCATCTCCTGACTCTACCTTCCATCCAAAGAACACCCTGGGAGGCAGAGGTGATGACTCAAATAATTGGGTTTCTGCCAGTTATATAGGACACCTGGATTGTATCCCAGGTTCCATCCACAGCTCAACTCCAGTCATTGTGGGCATTTGAGAAGTGAATCAGTGAACGTGAACTATGTTTCTATCTGTCTTTGCCTCTCAAATAAATATCTAAATAAAATCATAAATCATTTTAATTTGGGGACTGTACTTCTCAAAGGGATAGAGGAAGGACTTCACAATTGTGGCTCTTATTAATAAATATGCCAGGAAAATGTGGCCAACATCAGGAGATGTTCACTAGAATAAATAGCAAATTTTCCTGACAGCCTATGGTCTTCTTAGGAAGGGATTTTAAGGGGGTTGGAGTCATCCTAGGGTTCCAGTCTTGAGCTGTTAGAAACTAGGTTACTCTTTGCTCCAGTCTTGTACTGAGGTACTTAGGACAGATGAGAGCTTTTGCTGAGAGACTGTAGTCCTTACAGAATAAATGAGACCCTGTATGAGAAGAGGCTCTGATGTACACTGTCCAAGTTTGTCAAAGAGGGAATGTCGTCATAGCTGCTACCTTGGAGGAGGTCACCTCTTGCTTTTCTTCCTTTGCCCAACACAGAGCACCACAGTCGCTGTGCTGACTGCAAGGTACACCTTTTCTTGGAGAGGGTGCAGCTTGCTAGGTGGAAGCCCTTGCCCTCATGCAGCCTGTCGGCCTTAGATCAAAACACTCTCTAAAATTCCAAGAGCACGGAAAAACAATCAGTGGTTGTGATTGGCTGTACCATGTCTCCCTCAGTATCAGCCATCTATTGTAGCAAAATTCGCAACCAGCAAGTGGTGTGTTACTATGGTCCAGAAAAGTATAGCTCTGACTCCCCCAGTGTTCCCATAAATGTCTCTGTATCCAGTTTCCAACTGAGTGGCCTTAGAACAGTTACTGAGTCTCTCTACACTTCAGTTTTCTCATCTTTAGAATGGGATGATTTCATGTAGGAGTACCTGGTTTCAAATATAAGCACTGGCTCTTGACTCCCCCTTCCTACTACCCAGACCCTTGGAAGCAGCAATGAGAGGAGGGCTCAGGTGATTGATTCTCTGCCGCCTTGTGGGACACCTCAATTGCATTGCTGGTTCTCAGCCTTTGCCTGGACCAGATCCAGCCAATGTGGGCATTTGGGGAGTGAACCAGCAGATGCTAGCACTCTATCTCTCTCTCTTTATCTCTCTGCCTCTCAACTAAATACACATTTTTTAGAAATGGAGGTAACAATAAGACTTTCATCACTCCATCTAAGAGGAATTGCAGGCATACAGGGAAGATGGTCAGATTGTACATAGCATTGGGACCCACAATCTGCAGCTATCTCTGGAAGCCAAAACCCAGCCTCTTCAGAAGATAATTCCAAGCAGTCAAGACTCTATCTTTAACATCTGAGAATCTCCCTATTTTTGGTTCTTCCTCCCCTTATAACTTAGTACCAAGCAGAGAAAGATATATTCCACTAAGCAATCCGAGGATCCACAACTGCTGGTGAACACCCCAGCCTCCCAGGCCTACAGACTCCATTTAGGCTCCCCTGAAGCCCTTCCTCTCTCTCATCACACAGCTCCCCCACTTCTCTCCATGTCTTTGAATACAAGTGGCTATGTCAGACGACCTGCCAGAGCAGGCCCTGAATACTTAGCCCTCTTGTAGTCTTGTCTGGGTAAACCTTATTAGATTATGTCTACGTAGTGCCTAGAACATAATAAGTGCTCAGTCAAGGTTAGCTATTTGACAATCTTAATCAGATGTGTCTGTGAACATTTCTCAAACACTTGTATGTTGGGCAATTCAAAATTTCTTCCTGTGTGTTTGTCCATTCAGAAGATGATGAACTCACAACATTAAAGTGTAAATAGATATATTTGTCGAAGAAATCTGGGTGGGTGGGGTGGGTGGAGAGAAGTGCTATTTATAACAATTACAGTTGATCTGGTATTTAAGATACTTCTAGAATAACTTGTGTTTCTTCTTTTTGCAATAGAATGATAACTCCATTTTGGGTGAGAGTTTATAAAGAAATAGAAAAAAGAGGATCAAAATTAACTAAAAAATCTGATAAGCAGTTTCCATGAAAAAGTCATAGCAAATGGCCAGTTAGGTGGCATGCAGAGTACCAGAGAATTGAGATAGATGGCTTGGATGGAGGGAGGGTCATGTGCAGGAACTTGGGTGTTGAGAGATAAAAATAAGTGTTTCCTCATTTTTTAAGGCCTTTAAGTTGTGTGCTGGGTGATGCCTCTGGCTTTCCAGCTCTCAGAACTCCAGTAAAATTTGTCTGGCTCTATGTATTTCACAACTGAACAAGATCATGTAAAAGGACAGTGTCCCTTATCACAGGATCATTACCAAGAGACTCCAAGGTGTATCAGATGAGAGCAAGCCTTAAAACGTTTGCATGATTCAACTGAGGGACAGAGACAGAATTTCAGAATCCACAGGTGGGATGCCACAATTCCCAATCACACTGGAAGGAAGACTTGATTCAGTTTTATTTAAATATCAAAGGACAGAGTGATTCCAAATGACATTTGATTAAATTTAAAAACAACCACAAAATATAATAAAATAGAAAAATAGCTTATCTACAATGATCTTTGAAGCTAAATTAAAAGTTTACAGGTTTTTCTGCTGGATTCTACTCAAATGTGTAGGTATCTAATGTTATTGTGGTTTTTGACTACAGTCTATTATTTCTGTTATATTCAGACCAGAGAACTCACTGTTGATATAATTATGTTTTAGTATTAGGTATTATTAACAGTCTAAAACATTATAGTGCAAATTTCTTATACCACTAGAAATAGAAGGAAATCAGAAGAAAACAAACCAGTGAACACATGCACAACTACACACACACACATATATATATATATATATGTATGTATGTATATACATATATACATACATACATATATACATATATATACATATATACATATATATATATATATATAAGTACCTTTGCTAATTTGTTTTTTTCATATAGAATCCCTGGTAGGGGACATCTTGTTCTGAAATTTTTATTTATTTTAGCCTTAAGCAATGACTGAGAAAAAGTTGGAAATGTAAGCTTTCAATATTATGAATTCTTTGTTAGGAATGTAAAATGCTGATTTTAGTAGTAGCTGTCAGAAAGGTGTGGGGCCATAATTTTTGAAAATGTCAATAGAACTGCAGCATCGCTATTAGTCTGTGGTCAATCAATAAGGACAAAGGCACCATGAGGGAAATAACAGGGCAAAGGTTTTGAATGGCATGAATTCAAACTCAGTTCTTCTATTTACTAATTATCAGACCATGTTCATTTGTAGACCTCATTTTCCTGATGAGAATGGATATTAATAATTACCCTTCAAGAATCATTTCTGTAGAAACATATAATATGCCTAGCTCAGTGCATGGCACATGTAGACACCAAATAAATGGCCATGAATTTTGGTATAGTTATTATCCTCACTAATGTTGCCATTATTATAGTTGGTAATAAGTTGAATAATATTAATTTCAGTTTGCGTATTTATCCAATGCAAGGCTACTCTAAAATTTTCAGCATTGGCATGTTAAAATATCAAGCTGACCTGATTGAGAAGAGTATTTAGGCCTTTGAAATGGAATTACTTTCTCTAATCATACATTAATATTGCATCTGTTTATTATCTAGAAGAGGAAGAAGACAATTGTAAGAGAGTTTCATAGGGATTTTGTGCTGGGAAGGACTTCCAGTGATTTAATATATATGTATATGTATGTATATATATGTACGTATATGTATGTAATATATATGTATGTATATATATACATATTTGAAAGACAGAGCAACAGAGGGAGATCTTCCATCTGCTGATTCACTCTCCAAATAGACGCAACAGCAAGGACTGGACGAGGCCAAAACCAGGAGCCAGGAACACCATCTGGATGGGTGACAAGGGCCCAAGTACCTGAACCATCTTCCTCTGTCTTCCCAGGTACATAGTAGGAATATGAGTTGGAATCCGGGACTCTAGCTGGCACTCTGATAAGGGATGTTGGCATCACCAACAATGACTTAACAAATGACACCACAACACTGGCCCCTAACCAGTACAGTGACTACAGTTAGTTAGGCTAATAAAAACAGACATTTCTCCAAATCATGTAGCTAGTAACAGTTGTAATATATTCCGAATAAGAATCCATGGCTCCCAACTACCACTCCGGAGTATATACCTTTAAAAATAGAGAATACATTTGGGCTTGTTAGCATTACAGCAGACTTTTCTGGTGTACCAAAATTAAATGATGCAACAAAAGTTAGTTATACACAACCAGCCAAGTAAAACAATCTCAGACTCTAATTCACACTTGAATCTTGGTAGTTTCCATGGTAATGGGAAGTTGAGAGAGTTTTCAAATAAAGCAATCTTGTACGGGAAACCTATCTGGTAATTTTTCCAACAACGCATAAGTGGTTAATCAGGCCACATCCACTGTGATGTTACTGGAAACTGAATGGCAGGGAGAAAAGCAAGCTTCATTTCAGTTCATTGTTGCACTCAGTATGTGCAGTGCTTACTCTGCTTGACTCTGGGCTGGCCAGCCTCATAATGAAATATGCAAGAAGCACAATGCCACTCAGGTTAGTAGGTGCTCACTGTCCGTTCGCAGGAAATTACTGTTAACCACCCCTTGACTGACACGTTTATTGGTGCCCGAGTGAGTTTGAACCCTGGTTTCCTCAGTGTGGTCTATATCCCTGCCTGATGACCCTTAGACAGGCCATTGACTGAATCACAAATAAAAAGCAAAACAGGGAGAAACAAACACAATAGTGCATGACCCCTATAGCTTTCTATTCACTTTGTTATAGAAATGATAATTACTTTGTTATAGAAATGATAAAGTTTTTGTTCCTTGTAGACACTGGATCAGAGAGTCATCAGATTCATTGTGCTGCTTATTTTCATGTGTTTAATCAGTATAATGAAAGGGTGACATAGATAACAAAATTGTACCAGTTAGCTTCAAATAGCAACACATCCTCTGATGCAAAGTGGCCAAAGAATATATATTTAAGGATTCTGGGTGGTTCTTGGAAGACAGGAAGAGCTGACCCTCTGTCCTTTGGAATGGTTTGAACTCCAACATTCATAGCATATAATCCGCAGTACAGAATTTTAGCTGTTTTAAGAATACATCTGTGAAGTGTGTTGGGCTAGCTGCATCCTATTTTGCTTGTGATATATTACTTTCAGAGAATAAAAAAACTCCAACAGGCTAATCCTCCGCCTTGCGGCGCCGGCACACCGGGTTCTAGTCCCGGTCGGGGCACCGATCCTGTCCCGGTTGCCCCTCTTCCAGGCCAGCTCTCTGCTGTGGCCAGGGAGTGCAGTGGAGGATGGCCCAAGTGTTTGGGCTCTGCACCCCATGGGAGACCAGGAGAAGCACCTGGCTCCTGCCATCGGAACAGCGTGGTGCGCCGGCCGCAGCGCGCTACCGCGGCGGCCATTAGAGGGTGAACCAACGGCAAAGGAAGACCTTTCTCTCTGTCTCTCTCTCACTGTCCACTCTGCCTGTCAAAAAAAAAAAAAAAAAAGAATAAAAAAACTCATTAAGCTAGCTTGGTAATGTTCCACTCCTGTGTTCAGGGTTTGATTTTGTTTTCAAATGTAGTAGACATGAGTAATGAAGATATGAAAGGTGAAAAAAAAAGTCATGGCATTTATCTTCCAAGAAGTCATGATCCTGTGGCAACAAATAAAAGATGCCAGGAAATGGCCAAAATAGTAAATGAACCCACTGAAAAGACAAAAGGAAAAGGGGGGGGGGAGTCACAGCAGGGGAGGGAGATGGGAAGGGGAAAGAGAGATGACAGGTCATTGGATGGACTTGAGGTTGTAGGCAGGTAAGCTCAGACAGGGGCATGCCTATGTTATGTGTGTACTCAGAACTTGCACTGGGCACCTGCCTCTGGGATCTGTTTGAAAGTGAGCACCACGAATTTTGTGTGCCTCCCTCAGAGCCGTGAGTGAAACTGGTAGGTTTCCTGCAGGCTGGATTTATTTCAGCCTCCCTTTTTGACCAATGCCCCCATTCCAGAAACAATGAAGACAGAGCCTCTGTCTTGGTGACTTGTGCGGTTTGTGATTTCAGATAGCAAGCTCCCCTGCCTCCTCTTTGGGTTAGGGAACACTGCTCTTCTCTCCCTCTACAACAGAGCTGTCAGACTTAGCAAATAACAATAATAGTGACAACAATAGAGGAGAAACTGGGGACATCTTTACATTAAAAATCCCTGCTGCTTATCTTAAATACATATGTAATTAAGTGTCCTATATTTTGCCTGTATAGCCTATTTTAGAGGTTCCCATGGGATCTGTGATGCCTGCTTCCTATATGGGTGCTAGTTTGTGTCCCGACTACTCCATTTCTGATCCAGCTCTCTGCTAATGTGCCTGGGAAAGAAGCTGAAGATAGTCCAAGTACTTGGACCCCTGCAACCCTTGTGGGAGACCCTGAAGAAACTCCTGGATCCTAGCTTTGGCCTGGCTCAGAGCTGGCTGTTGTGGCCATTTGGGGAGTGTATCAGCAGACAGAAGCTCTATCTCTCTGTCACTCCCTCTCTCTGCAATTCTGCCTCACCTCTATAAATCCAGCTATTGATTTTCATGTAGGTTTTTAAACAAATTTTTATTTATTTGAAAGGCAGAGTGAAAGACAGAGTGGGAGACAGAGGGAGAGAGAGAGAGAACAGTGGGAGAGGGGGTAGAGAAAGAGAGAGAGCACTTCCATCTGTTGATTCATTCCCTAAATGGCCACAAAGGCAAAGGTTGGACCAGGCCAAAGCCAGGAGCTTGGAACTCAGTCTGGGTTTCTTACATGGTGCAGGGGCTCAAGTATTTCGGCCCACATTCTTGCTTTCCCAGGCGCATCAGCAGGGAGCTCAGTGGGAAGCAGTATATCCAGATCTCCAACAAGGGATGCTCTCCTTGAAGGCGATGGGTTAACCTGAAATACCACACTGCCCCCTTGATGCCACTTTAAGTTTTTTCCATTTTCCATTAGTCTATTTCAAGATTTTCCAATTTTTGCCATTATTCTGACAGCTTATTTATACACCGATATCACAATGTTTTAAATACAAGAACTGTATGATACTTGATGGGGCTGACTTACTGATAGATGTTAGGTTTTTTTTAATATATGATAGGGCTAGCTTCACTGATATTTTGAAGTGAATTTTAAGTAAATTTTTGGCTAATGTTACTTGGTTCTTTCAAAATATCATAGTCAATTTATTTTATTGCAGGAAATATTTAAAAACATTGCAATTAACCAAGAATTGACACAGTTATGATACTGAGTGTTCATATCTAATAGTACAAACCTACTTATTTTAACTTGTTCAAGAATATTTAGTGTCTTTCAGGATTGTTTTATAGACACCCTGTTGAAGTTCTGGAAAATACGAGAATCTTCCCTCTGGATTTGTACTGCTCTCACTCTCCTCTCTTCTTTCCTTCCTCCCCTCCCCCACCCTTCCATTCGTCCTCTCATCCTACCATGGATAGTTTAATCACATTCATTAAACATTTTATGTGTTTTCTATTGGCATAATATAATAATAAAATAATTATTATTCGGGTTTTTGTGTGTTATTTTACAAGATGCTTTATAAATTAGTATTTTTGAAAGATTTATTTTATTTACTTAAACATTTACTTCAAAGAATTACAGAGAGAGAAAGAAAAAGACAGAGAGAGATCTCCCATCCACTGGTTCACTTATCAAATGGCCACAATGTCTGTGGCTAGGCCAGTCTGAAGCCACGAGCCGGGAGCTTCTTCCAGGTCTCCTATGTGGGAGCAGGGGCTCAAGGATTTGGGCCATCTCCATTAATTTCCCAGGCACTTCTAATCCAGCTCCTTGCTAATGTGCTTGGGAGAGCAGCAGATGGCTCAAATCCATGGGCCCCTGCACCCACCTGGCCCCATTATTATTTTTAAGAGTTACTAAAACTTGTTTTGAGTTTTCCATTTTATTCAAATGTGTGGATATCTGTGTGTGCACATGAGCCTTCATGTATATTTGTTTATGTGTGATTTCCCCTCTCCCAACCTGTGTTTTAACTTCACAGTAGACAGATTTTTTTTACTTTTGGCTTTATCATCTGCTTTAATTTTCTCTTTGCACTATGGTTAGAATATATGCTTTTTTCTTATTTTTATTCTTTGGGACATATTGGCATTATTTTAGCAGCCTAGGTTAATTCAGATTTTGAGAATGTGCTGTATGTAATTAAATTCTACTAAAATATGGTACATTATCTATTTTGATGTAGAGTATAACTTATAGAACTAGAAAGTTCTTATAGATTTAGGTTTTCTGTGCATCAAGGTAACTTTATTGTGGAACAAAAAGTTTAGTTGGATAACTTTCCTTTAATTTATGTATATAAAGGACGCAGATTTCATGTATTTCACATATACATTTTTAAGAGCATAATGATCCTTGCCACCCTATTCTCCTTCCCTCCCTCATACCCACCATCTCTGCTCCTTCTATTCTTAGTTTTCTTTTAATTTTTATAATGACTAGTTTTTAATTTATAATCACAAGCTTAACTCTCCATTAAATAAAGAATTCAAACAATTACTAAGTAGAAAAGCCACTGTCCTTCAAGAGTATTTACAAAGTCTATAAGCAATGATCAGATCTCAAACTGTCAATTTCACTCACGTACATTACATTGTTTTTTGTACTCTGTGTATTAGTTACCACACATTGGGGAAATATAGGTATTTGTCTTTTTAGGACTGGCTTATTTCATAATGGTCTCCAACTGCAACCATTGTGTTGTAAAAGACAGGATTTCATTGTTTTTAATGCTGTGTTGTATTCCATGGTGTAAATACAACACAATTTCTTTATCCAGTCATCATTTGATGGACATCTGGGTTGATTCTATGGCTTAGCTACTGTGAGTTGATCTGCAATAAATATGGGAATGAAGATAACTCTTTAATATGCTGATTTAGTTTCCTTTGGGTAAATTCCCAGTAATGGAATGGCTGGGTCATATGGTAGATCTCTTTTCAAATGTTTGAGGAATCTCCATTCTGTCTTCCATAATGGCTGTAGTGATTTACATTCCCACTTATAATCCAAAAATAAAAAAAAAAAAAACAAATTCTGGTGAGGATGTGGGGAAAAGGGTACCCTAATATGCTGTTGATGGGAATGTAAACCATCTTCTCTTTTTGTTATTTGTTCTTTTTTTTTGGACTGAGAGAAATGCATTACTTCATTTTTATCATGTTTCCAGCTGTAACTATGTGATTCCTGTAGTTTGTGCGTTATGGACCTTCTATATATTGGTATGTTGCATATTTCTACTGATGGCTGTCATATCTTTCAGCATTTTGAAGTAAGTGCCTTACTTTATCTAATCAAAAATGTTAACATCTGAGTGTCTCTGTGTTTTTTTCCAGCATTTGTCAAATATCAAGAAGTGGCACATGGTTCATTTGAATTTGCAATTTTCTTGACATTATAATATTTATTATTGACTTTCCCACCACCAGATTATACTCTTTCATTGCTGTTCCAATAGACAATTTGGTGTTATGTCACAAATATCAGAAAAGAGAGGTATTTGTACTATCTATTTAATACTAAAGAAAAAGAATATTCCAAACAAGCAATGCCAACAGATATGGCAACTTAAAGGAAAGGGAAACTTTCATTGCAAAATAAAATCAACCAGGCCGGCGCCGTGGCTTAACAGGCTAATCCTCCACCTTGCGGTGCCAGCACACTGGGTTCTAGTCCCGGTTGGGGTGCCGGATTCTATCCTGGTTGCCCCTCTTCCAGGCCAGCTCTCTGCTATGGCCTGGGAAAGCAGTGGAAGATGGCCCAAGTGCTTGGGCCCTGCACCCGCATGGGAGACCAGGAGAAGCACCTGGCTCCTGGCTTCGGATCAGCGAGATGCGCTGGCCACCGTGGCCATTGGAGGGTGAACCAACGGCAAAAAGGAAGACTTTTCTCTCTCTCTCTCTCTCTCTCTCTATATATATATATATATATATATATATATATATCCACTCTGCCTGTCAAATAAATAAAGAAATAAATAAAGAAAAAGAAAAAGAAAATCAACCAAAACTGAAGCAAAATGAAACTGCAAACATGATTGGGCTCATGCCAATTAAATACATTTACATAATTATCTAAAGCCTTCATACAATCAAAACTCTTGGCTCAAAGAGTTTCACTGAGAACTCTGTTAAACATTTAAGAAGGGAATATTTACATGATTATCTAAAGCCTTCATACAATCAAAACTCTGGGCCCAAAGAGTTCCACTGTGAATTCTGTTAAACATTTGAGAAGGGAATACTTTAAACCGTGAATTATAGCAAACATTTAAGGAGGCAATATTTTTCACTGTGAGTTATAGCAAGTGTCTCAGAAAGAACTAACTCCAGTTTTACATTATGTACTTCAGAAAACTGAGCAAAAGGAAACATTTCCCAATTAGACATAAAATGTAACTATATTACTCATGAACTTTGGTCTACAAGTCAAAATCACTGATATTCTAGATGGAAATATAACTAATGATAAATTGTCAAATCATATTCAGAAATATATGAAAAGATAACATAAAATAACCTAATGGAATTAACCTAGGGATACAAGTTTAACATTTTAAATTCAACTGATGCAATCTGCCATATTAATATAATGGAGAAATAAAACCCATGTAATTATTTCAATGCATAAAAAATTAAATACTCATTAAAGTTCACAACAAAATGCTCAGCAAAATTCTTAGAAAATTTATTTAATCTGCTAAATGTTAAGTGTAAAAACTCTATAGCTAGTCTCACACCTAATGGTGAAATATTAAATAATTTTTCCCAAAGATCAGGATGAAGGAAGCCATATATTATGAGCAATTTTATTAATCATTATACCAGAGATCTGACTTGGATGATATTGCAATAAAGAATATAAAATAACTGAAACAGTAATAGGAATGCACTGCACACTATTGACATGGCCAAAATCCAGAATAAAGAAAAACCAAGGGCTGCTGATAAAATCATCAATAGAACTCTCTAGTCATTGTTTTGGGGAATGAAGAATGCTACAGCCATTTGGTTTTTCCCTTTTTTCTCCAAAATATTTATTTATTTTTGAAAGAGTTGGAGAGGAGGGTAAGAGAGAGAGGAGAGAGAGAGGATCTCCCATCTGCTGGTTCACTACTCAAATGGCCACAATGGCCAGGGCTGAGCCAGATCAAAGCTAAGAGCTAGGAGGTTCATCTGGGTCTCCCAAATTGGTGACATGGGCCCAAGGGAATGTGCTGTCCTCTACTGCCCTCCCAGGCCCATTATATTAGGGAGCCGGATATGAAATGGAGGAGCCATCTGCCAGCATGGCGGATGGTGGATTACTCTGCTACCACAAGTGCCAACACCAGTGCAGCCAGTCTGGAAGACAATTTGGAAGTTTCTTACAAAGTAAGCATGTATTACATAATTACACTATTGGATACTAACCTAACTGACTTAAAACTCAGGTCCACACAAAAACTGCATATGGATGTTTTATTGTAGTTTCATTCTTAATTACCAAAACATGCAAGTAATTAATATTCTGTTCAGTAGATGAGTGCTTACATAAACTAAGGCAAATCCAGATAATGGAGTATTATTTATAGCTACAATAAAAACACAGTCATCATTCCATAAAAAGGCATGTATGTAACTGCAGGACATTATTTTAAGTGAAATAAGTCAAATACAAGAAGACGAATATCACCTGATCTCACTCATGAAAAGCCCATTTCATGGAAATGGAGAGTATAAATGTGGGCTGTCAGAGACTGGAGTGTCTCAGGAAGTGAGGCATAGGGAAAGATTAGATCAATGAGTATTAAGTTATAGTTAAATAGGAGCAGGAAGTTCTAGTGTTTTATTGTATAGTAGCAATATTATTGATAATGAAATAATATACTGTACATATTTATAAAGAAGCTAGAAGAGATGATTTTGAATGTTTGCACTGTAAACCTATGAATGTCTGAGGGATTGGATATGCTTGACTGACATTTAGGTAATGCATGCATGCATTGATGCATCACACGGTGGGGCGTACCTTTAGTGGGCAGTTCAGATGCCTCAATCCCATATCAGAATGCCTGGGTTCAAGTCCTGACTCTGTTCCTGACTTCACCTTCTTGCTAATGTGCACTATGAATGGCAGCAGGTTATGTCTCCGGTAGTTAGATCCCTGCCATCTGTATGGGATACCAGTCTCCTGGTTTCAGACCCGGATGTTGCAGATGGGAGTGTGTGTTTCCATCTCTCTCTCCTTCAGTTTTTCTCTCTGCTTGTCAAATGAATAAATGATTTTAAAAAAATCATAGTGTATCCCATAAGTATATACTTTTATGTGTCAGGTAAATTTTTTAAAAATTATTTTAAAAATAAAAATATATAATTTAAAAAATGGTCAAAAATGTAAATATCACACTAATGATTTTTATGTTGATTACATTTTGAAATGTTAACATTTGGAGTGTACTGGTACATCAAATATATTATTGAGATAATAAAGAAGAATACTTAAGTGCGAATTATAAGTGTAAGAAGCCCAATTGGAAAGGCTACATAATGATAATTCCAATTATGTGACATTCTGGAAAAGGCCAAACTATAGAGCACTAAAAAGACCAGTTACTATCAGGGATTAAGAAGGAGAGAGGATGAGTAGGTAGAGCAGAGATGATATTCAGGGCAGTGAAATTAGTCTTTATTGTACTGTAATGGTCATTATAATATTATTGTGCATTTGTCCAAACCCATAGAATATACAACACCAAAAGTGATCCCTCATGTAAACTGTCTTTTGGGTGATGATGATGTGACAATTCTAAAAACGTACCATTCTGGTGAAGGGTTTTGATAATGAGGGAGACTGTGCATGTGTGGGGGTAGGGGTATATAGGAAATTGCTCAAGGTTGCTGCAAACCTGCTTTAAAAATAAAGTCAGTTAAAAATAACAAACAAAATTTAAAGGGAATTTATATTTGGAAGGAAAAATTAACTCCAATTTCATATTTTTTCACATACATAGAAAATAACCCTAGTAAACATACTGAGTTTAAAATTTTCAGTAAAAAATGTTGGTATAAATGTGTCAATTTTATTTTTATCTGTGAACTTCAAACAGTTGAAGGATGAAATTAAAATGAACATTCTATTCACAATAGTATCTAAAAAAATAGCAACTTGGTAACAGATTTAACAAAAATGTGTGGCATTTATCCACTACAAATTATAAATGAGAAAAAAATTGGGAGACCTGAAAAATGGTGAGATATATCATGTTCATGAAGAGTAAATAGGAAGATATCAGTTCACCACAAATGGATTTATATGTTCAATACTTATTTTTTGTTTTTGTTTCTGTTTTTTGACAGGCAGAGTGGACAATGAGAGAGAGAGAGACAGAGAGAAAGGTCTTCCTTTACCATTGGTTCACCCTCCAATGGCCACCTCGGCCAGCGCGCTGCAGCCGGTGCACCTCGCTGATCTGATGGCAGGAACCAGGTGCTTCTCCTGGTCTCCCTTGGGGTGCAGGGCACAAGCACTTGGGCCATCCTCCACTGCACTCCGGGGCCACAGCAGAAAGCTGACCTGGAAGAGAGGCTACCGGGACAGAATCTGGCGCCCTGACCGGGACTAGAACCTGGTGTGCCAGTACCGCAGGCCAAGGATTAGCCTATTGAGCTGTGGCACCGGCCATATTCAATTCTTTTAAAACCAAAATCCCATCAACTTTTTTTGAAGAATGAACTGATTACTAAAAGTATATGTCAATGCAAAGAACTAACACTATTCCAGAAATCATGAAGCACAACAAACTTGGTGCACTTATTCTACCTAATATCAAGACTTACTGTAAGTACTATAATCAAGACAGTGTGGTTCTACAACAAATATTGTCAAATAGGTGAGTAACAGAATAGAGAACTCAAAATGTTCTGAAGTGAGGATCCTCATTTCAACAATTTAATTTCAACAGGATTCTTTTCTCAGCCTTTGAATGAGGATCAAGTGCAATTCCAACAAAAGCACTAAAGCTTTGTAGCAGGCAAAGAAAACTTTTTAATAAGTGGTTTTAGAGTAATGAGAAGCATGTCTTGAAAAGAAAATGAAAAAGTGTATGCTGAAAGAAAATGTTCTTAGAGCCTGTATTTGGAAAAGGGCTGATATCGCGTGTATATAATTATCTTTCATAACTCAATAATAAGTATAAAAGAAACCCAAAGTCTAATGACTGAAAGATGTGTCATGAGACATTTCATAAAGTGGAATCCACAAAGGTAGAGTAAACGTATGGGAATGAACAACTGCTATACACTAATTACATAGCTGTAGTTGGAAAGTGAAAATGCCAAGTATTGGTGAGAAGCAAAAATGAGAACTTACATATTTTTGTTGGAATGTACATGTTATAATAATTTTGAAGAAATTTATAACAGTTGCTTATTAAAAAATACATCTCCCTTAAGAACCAGTAATTCTACTCTTGGTCTTCATCTCAGGAACAAAAGCATAAAGTCCCCAAAATACTTGTCCAAAGTTTTTTGTGGAAACTCTATATGAACAAAACTTGGAAACAGCTCACCAGTCCATCAGTCGAAGAATAGTTAAACAGCTTAGTCATAGAATGCTACTTGTCCGTGGGGAGGAGCATTGATATTGGTGAATCTCAATTCATAAATTAAGCTGAGTGAGTATACCTTTATAAAATATTATATCTTGTAGCAATCTCTTCTTTGTTGAAAAGACATTTATTAACAGGGCTTACCTGGGAAGGCGGTCTTAGGTGTAAGGAGTTTGATATAGATGGAAATTTGAGTTTGGGCTCCACAGTTGTGATTGCCTGATGGATTAAGATTTCAGAGGTTGGAATTCTCAAATAAAGAATATTCATGAACTAAATATAAGATATTTGAAGAAGTAAAAAACATAGTGGTAGAAATGAATAAGCAACAAAAGACAGCTAAAGATAGCAATTCACATTTCAAAATAAATAGAAGGGCCGGCGCTGTGGCATAGTGGGTAAAGCTGCCTCCTGCAGTGCTGGCATCCCATATGGGTGCTGGTTCAAGTCCCAGCTGCTCCACTTCCCACCCCCAGCTCTCTGTTGGTGACTAGGAAAGCAGTAGAAGATAGCTTAAATCCTTGGGCCCCTGCACCCACATGGGAGACCCAGAGGAAGCTCCTGGCTCCCGGCTTCATTTATTTATTTATTTATTTATCTTCATTTATTTATTTGACAGACAGAGTTAGACAGTAAGAGAGAGACAGAGAGAAAGGGGTTCCTTCTGTTGGTTCACTCCCCAAATGGCCGCTACGGCCAGCGTTGCGTTGATCCAAAGCCAGGAGCCAGCTGCTTCCTCCCAGTCTCCCATGCAGGTGCAGGGACCCAAGTACTTGGGCTATCCTCCACTGCCCTCCTGGGCCACAGCAGAGAGCTGGACTGGAAGAGGAGCAAACAGAACTAGAACCCGGCACCCATATGGGATGCAGGCACTGCAGGCCAAGGATTAACCAAGTGAGCCATGGC
Source organism: Lepus europaeus (assembly GCF_033115175.1). Classification (NCBI taxonomy): domain Eukaryota; kingdom Metazoa; phylum Chordata; class Mammalia; order Lagomorpha; family Leporidae; genus Lepus; species Lepus europaeus. The sequence continues at coordinate 79,299,282 of NC_084840.1, read as the reverse complement.
GCCGGCACCTCCTGGCTTCAGATCAGTGCAGTTCCAGCCATTGTGGCCAATTGGGGGGTGAACCGGTGGATGGAAGACCTCTTTCTCTCTCTCTGCCTCTCCTTCTCTCTCTGTGTAACTGACTTTCAAATAAATAAATCTTTAAGAAAACAAGTAGAATGTGTAGAAATGAAAATTATAATGGTTGAAATTAAAAGGTAAATGGCAGTTGAAAACCAGATTCAGTCCACATGAAGGGAGAGATCAGGAAGTGCAAGACATTATTAAGACTGCACGAGAGGCCGGCACCGTGGCTCAACAGGCTAATCCTCTGCCTGTGGCGCTGGCACCCCAGATTCTAGTCCAGGTCGGGGTGCCAGATTCTGTCCCGGTTGCTCCTCTTCCAGTCCAGCTCTCTGCTGTGGCCTGGGAAGGCAGTGGAGGATGGGCCAAGTGCTTGGGCCCCTGCACCCATGTGAGAGACCTGGAAGAAACTCTTGGGAATTGGCTTCAATAGGCTCAGTTATGGTTGTTGCAGCCATTTGGGGAGTGAACAATCAGCTGGAAGACCTCTCTCTTTCTCTCTTTCTCTCTTTGTTTCTGCCTCTCTCTACAACTCTGTCTTTTAAATAAATAAAATAATTTTTTAAAGAAGAGATACATCCATCATACATACAGAAATCACAAATATTACCAATGAGAAAAAGTTATTTTATTTTAAAAATATTTATATGTTATAAAGATACTCCTAAATAAAGAAAAAATAATAATTATCATACAGCCTGAAAAGCAAATCATCTCATAAAAACTATTTAAATAATTACTTTTTTCATTTTTATTAATCAGAAGAGAACATATTTCAATTATTAATCAGATATGATTCAGAGATGATAACTATACTTTCCTACCTCCTTCCCTCAACCTCTCTCTTTGCAATAACATAATTTTTGTAATAACATTATTTCAATTTATTTTACTATCACAGGCTTAATGCACCACTCTGCACAATGTTCAGCAAGTAAAAACTACAAAGACCATGGTCCAGAGAAATATAGAAAAGGGCTATAAATAATAATAATAATAAAAAGATGCTAGTTTCATGCTCATACAGTATTTGTATTCCATAGTAACTACTATGGAAAACATGTGATATTTATCCTTTGAGGACTGGCTTATTTCACTAAGCATAATAGTCTCCAGTTGCATCCATTTTGTTGCAGAGAATTTCATTCTTTTTTTATAGCTGAGTTGTATTCCATAGTGTATATATACCACATTTTCTTTATCCAGTCACCAACTGATGGACATCGGAGTTGATTCCATATCTTAGGTTTTGTGAATTGAACCACTAGAAACATGGACACAAATAACTCTTTCATAGACTGATTTAAAAGAAACAATGAGGCGATTGGCTGGGGCCCCCCCGCAAGCCTGCAAATGAAGTGCAGTGGCTGGGGAGGGTGACAGACCAGGTGGTTACTGCAGCCTCCCCCCACGAGCCTTTCCTCACCCTGGCTGGGTCAGCACAGACTGATGGAGAGGTGGTGGCAGCCTCGGCAAGCTGTTTATATATGTGTTTATATATATATATATATATATATATATATATATATATATATTATATACATAATATATATGTATATATGTTCTATATATACAAGTCTGTTTCTCTAGACTTGTATATATAGAACATCCTGGAATCCACCATGAATGGACAGTTGGACCTAAGTGGAACCCTAATCATCAAAGCTCAATTTGTGGAGGATATCTGATGAATTCCCATTCATAATGAAGCTATCACTTATGATGAATTAGTGCTAATGATGCAACGAGTTTTCCGAGGAAAACTTCTGAGTAATAATGAAGTTACAATAAAGTATAAAGATGAAGATGGAGATCTTATAACAATTTTTGATATTTTGACCTTTCCTTTGCCATTCAGTGCAGTAGGATACTGAAACTGACATCATTTGTTAATGGTCAACCCAGACCCTTGGATCAAGTCAGGTGAAATACTTCCATCGAGAACTGATAGAGCTTCAAAATAAAGTGAATCACTTATTGGATAGCTTGGAGCCACCTGGAGAGCCAGGACCTTCCACCAGTATTCCTGAAAATGATACTGTGGGTGGTAGAGAAGAAAAACCTACTGCTTCTGGTTCTTCTGGAAAACAGTCTACTCAGGTATGGCAGCAAGTATGTCAGCTTTTGACCCTTTGAAAAACCAAGATTAAATCAATAAAAATGTTATGTCAGCATTTGGCTTAACAGATGATCTGGTTTCAGGGCCACCAAGTGCTCCTGCAGAAGATTGATCAGGCACTCCTGACAGCATTTCTTCCTCCTCCTCGGCAGCTCACCCATCAGACACAAAGAGGTCAGATGGAAGGCCAGCTGTACCAACAGTAAAGCAACAGGCTGGTTATGGTGTGCAGCAGCCACCTCAGCAGTATGATGTGCAGCATGCAGCCAGTTAGAGTCAGCAGACTGGACCCCAGCAACCTCAGCATTTCCAGGGATATGGCCAACAACCAACTTCCCAGGCACCAGCTCCTGCCTTTTCTGGCCAGCCTCAACAACTGCCTGCTCCACCGCCACAGCAGAACCAGGCGAGCAATTATCCTCCACAAACTTACAGGACCCAAATGTCTCAGCCTACTAATTACACTGTGGCCCTGCCCGTCAACCTGGAATGGCTCCAGGCCAACAGGTTTATAGAGAGATTCTTTTTTTAAAGATTTATTTATTTATTTGAAAGTCAGAGTTATGCAGAGAGAGGAGAGGGAGAGAGAGAGAGAGAGAGAGAGAGAGAGAGATGTCTTCTACCCACCGGTTCACTCCCCAATTAGTGGCAATGGCCGGAGCTTCACTGAATCGAAGCCAGGAGCCAAGAGCTTTTTCCGTGTCTCCCACATGGGTGCAGGAGTCCAAGGACTTGGATCATCTTCTACTGCTTTCCCAGGCCACAGCAGAGAGCTGCATAGGAAGTGGAGCAGTCAGGTCTTGAACTGACGCCCATATGGGATGTCAGTGCTTCAGGACAGGGCGCTAACCTGCTGTACCACAGCACTGACCCCTATAGAGAGATTCATAAACCTACATATACTTAGTAAATACCCATAAGTCCCATGAAACAATAATTGCAGTAGTAATGATAAAAGCATAGATGGACAATCCCATTGTCATAATGGGAAGCTTAACATACTTTTCACAATGATTAATTTCAAGAAATCAATTATTTATCAAAAACAGAATAGTTAAACAACACGAATACACAATTTGTATACACATAACATATTTGTGTGAGAAATACAATCTGTAAAACTCATGATCTGCTAAGGTATAAAACGTGTTTTAGTAGATTCCAAAAATTGCTATCATTGTTGACCATACTCCGATACAAATTCAAATGAACTAGGACTAAATAAGCAAAAAGTTGACCACTGAATTCCCATGTGTTTGGAAAAATCCAAATATATTTCTAAAAAGTCATGATTAGGAAAGAGACGTAGAAAGTAGCTAACCACTTAACCAATTCTCAGACCACATGTTATTCTCAGTGGTGGAAGTTAGGAGCTAGGCATGTGTGGCCACTTACATCAGTTCAATATTATCCTGTTTTCCTAGCCAATCTTTGACAAGAAAAAATTAAGGTATAAATTATAAATATGGCCCCACTACCATGGATCCTCAATTGACTCAGCTTGGCTTGTGGCGCACCACTTGCACAGAAGAGAGACTAGTCGTTATACATATTTATTTTATCACCTGTGGAGCTGACCGTCTCAACCTACCTAGCATTAAGGTCAGACTCTGTGATGCAGACTCTCATCACCTGAGTTATGGAGAATATGCTGAAAACTAGTTCTAGGATATGCTCATAAGGGTAGCCAAGCTGCGACAGAGTTGTAATGTACTGTCTCTAGTGACCTGCATTAGTGACCTAATGACAAAGTGCAGGTGCTATTGGGAAGTGTGGCCCTCTGAGTCATGGGATGGAGGCTTTTGTGTGAGAAATCTTCCCCCCATGCTAGCTGAGAGCAAACTCCCGTGCCTGGAGAGTGATCATCTGGCAATATAAGGTCTGCTTCCATGAAACTTCTCCATCACTCATTGTCTGCACCCCATTAACTGAAGTCAGTCCAACACTGCCTGGTTATGGAAGCATACACTCTTCTGGAAAGAATAGGATGCATGGAAATCAATGACTGCATACTGGCAGGTCCAGAGGAATTTGTGTAGAAGATCATGAACCTATTCCACAGGGTGTATGGATGTAAGATTGAACAGGGAGACATCCTCGATGTGACAGCATTCACCTGTGATGTGAGATTTAAGGCTTTTGCAAAAACATGGAGTGGTTTTATGGGATACATCCTTAAACTGTGTGCATCAAGGACTAATGGTGTGTGGGCAGGAGGATATTGACATTTGCATAGCATGATAAATGTCTGAAGAGTTAGGTTCATATTAGAATGGATTCACTCTATAAGAAGGGAAAAGATTCTTTCTGACCATGTACCTAGCAAGGGCCAAAGGGTATTTTCTTTGCATGAAAAATGTAGCAATGTGTCCCCTTTTGTGTAAATTGATAGCAAACAGCGGTTTTCCTGGAACATGACTCTAGTACCAATGGCTCAGTTAGTATACGAAATGAAAGATAGGAGGTGGCAACCTCAACCATCAAAAGTCATGTGAGTCTTGTGATTACCGCCTGTTGAAAGGCCAGAAAAAAATGCCTTCTTGTCCATCAGCACTCATGGAGGTTACTAAGGATAATGCTATCCCTTGTAAAGAATTAGAAGGCCAACCAACTAGGGGACTCTCTATTGAAATCATTGTGATACATCATAACAACCAGAACAGGTAAAGGCTGTCCCAATGAAATGCATATTCTATTACCGTACTCAGAATCCATTGATTCTAGTGGTGGCTGACATATCTTGAGAAAGTTCCCTTCAATGATTTGCAAGTATGCCTGGAAAAATATTTCTTTGGTCTTCTAGAAGGAGATGAGTCCTTTGCTAGGGTAACCATTCTCTGAAAAAAGACATATGTACAATTTTTATGAGGCATTACAAATGATTTCTTGGCCAACACAGCCTTAACAGACATGAAATGATTTTTAAAACCTATCATTGGAAAAGATCAGAGAAATTTGACTTTAATTGATAAGGATGGAGGTGCATATTCATGCTCTGAGCTTGAGACTATACTATAAAGGTATCCACCATAACTGTCTACATCACTATCATAGCTAACTATATCATATATACATATATACTTATTTGGTAATGCTAGTTCACTAAGTTGATGGCTTTATGCTAACTGGAATTTGTGATTAAGACATGAAAATTACCCAAAAGATCTGAGAACTGCTTGTAGTCCCACAGAGATGGAGAAAATACTACATTTCTGGGACCTGAGAGATCAGTGTCATGTTTAGAGGATTATCATGATTAAATTAGTCTGGGATATCCACTTGCTCCATGAAAGGGTAAGCTATTCTGCATAGCCCTTACTGCCAGCTCTAAGAGGTAGTACAATGCTTGTGGACCTGCAGAATTTTGGAAGCATTACTCAATACAGTAATTCAATATGGCCTAAAAGCTGTCAATTTTAATTGGAGCCCAGGTCAAGAGAATTCTTTACAGCAGGATCAGTCTGAAATACAAACTGGATTTGTCGGTGGGTGATGTGACTTAATGCTGAAGTAATGTTAACGGATAGTAATGATGTTTGAGGTGTTCAGGAAGCTCCAGTGCAAGAAATGCAGTATATACTTCAAGAGCTACCTATTGCCAACCGAATATAACTGAGTCCTCTAATGCATAAACTCAAGTAAGCCAGAATCAATCATTCTCCTGGAAGTACCATGTTGAGAATCAGATCTGAGCCTGTCTATTGGCATGAATAAAATGGCCAAGTAGGTGACCTTGATTCCTTGTTGTCAATAATGTCTCTTGCTCATTGTACACCTTTGCTCCCATGGTGAATGCCCCATGACTGATGTAGCATGTATTTTTCATGCAAGTCAGGGCAATTTTGATAACACAAAACAGACTCTTTAACCATTTTTTTGTGAAGCTCCAGGCACAAATCAGAATTCTGCAAGTATCAGAGAAATAAACAAGATGCTTGTTTATCCACCTCAAAAGGAGAGAGAGCTGCCTTGAGCTATGACTGTGTATCATCTGCCAGCAACTTACAAAAGGACTCTGGAAGGAATGAGGTGGAGGATCCAGCAAGAAAAAATCTTTCTAAAAAGCCCCTGAGTGCACCTATAGGAGAGAGCTACAGTTATGGTGATCCTGAAATTTCATATGAATGCTCACAGTTTTAGAGAAGGTTCCTAACACCCAGGTAGACAGGATGATGAGTGCTGAGACTGTCCTCCATGATTTTTTCTTGGCTATCTTGGATCCAAGAATAACATTACCATAGTAATAAGGATGGACCCTCAGGTTTTGAGTCATTCTAACAACATTGGAACCCTCATAACTTGGAAACAGCACTTATGACTGTAACTCATTGTGATACAATCAGGAACTGGATTATTACTAAAAATACAGGAAGTATTTGTTGTGGCTAGTTGGAGGGTAAGTATATCATTGAATATAAGAGAGCAATTCTTTCATAGGAAAATTTGAAATTTTGTGACATATGTCTGTTCAAAAATTCTTTGAGATTCTCGTAAGTTTCTACTTGGGATGGGTAAAACATTTAAGCTACAAAGCAGGGAAACAAAGAAGTTTTTAAGAACTAATGTTGGGGCCAGCGCCGTGGCTTAACAGGCTAATCCTCCGCCTTGCGGAACCGGCACACCGGGTTCTAGTCCCGGTTGGGGCACCGGATTCTATCCCGGTTGCCCCTCTTCCAGGCTGGCTCTCTGCTATGGCCCAGGAAGGCAGTGGAGGATGGCCCAGGTCCTTGGGCCCTGCACCCGCATGGGAGACCAGGAGAAGCACCTGGCTTCTGGCTTTGGATCGGCGAGATGCGCCGGCCGCGGCGGCCATGGAGGGTGAACCAACGGCAAAAAGGAAGACCTTTCTCTCCCTTTCTCTCTGTCTCTCTCTCTCTCACTGTCCACTCTGCCTGTCAAAAAAAAAAGAACTAATGTTGGGTTTTCAAAGGAACAAATTCTTTATCCCAATATTCTAACAAATCTTAATTAAATCATCACTTTTGTGCCAGCCAGCAGCAGTTGTGGGTTTTACCAAAAGAAGGAACTTCTTTTGCAGTGAAATGTATTAATTTTTAATGAAAACTGAGAGTTATAGTTAAAAGAACTTTTTAAAACTTATTTAAAAGTTAAATAAAATAATACACAACTGTAGTGTTCACTTTACAATAAGGAAAACCAATCATAAAAATACATCTGGAGTACTTAGTTACTCAAACATCTTTTGCTCTGTCAGAATGCTTTAAAACTACATGTTAGGAGTACTCACATTGCCACTTGGAATGCTCATATTGTTTATCAGAGTACCTGGGTTTAAGTCCTGACTCTGCTTCAGATCCAGGTACCTACTGATGTGCACCATGGAATGACTGAAGTAGTTGGGTTCCTCCCACTTACGTGAGACCTGGATTGGGTTTCCAGCTTCTGGCTTTGGCCTTGAGGAGCCCTGGCCTTTGTGGATATTTGGGGGATGAACCAGGGCATGGGAGCTCTCTTTTTCTGTCTCATATAAAAATGCATATTAAAGACGATATTTGTCTTAGTAAGAAAAAATGACACCACGTTTCTACCACTCATGAATAAGTTATATATTAGGGAGAATTATAAAGTCTTAGAAGAACTTGAAAATGTGTAGTCATTCCCTAATAATATTCAAAAATAAAGAAGTTAAGTATTTTGGGGGAAGACTTCATTATTTTGCCCTTAAATCAAGTGTTATGTAGGACAATGCTTTAATATTTTGATAAATTCCCTTGTAGTCTGTAGCTATCATCTGTCTACTTATCTATTATCTACTTTTGCATCTATCATCTATCCAAAATTTCTCAACCAGAAATTTGAATAGAAATTTGAGTATAATTAAATTAAATAATTAAAGGAAAGGGAAAACATTGGTTCTCATGTCACAAGATAACCATTAGTTTTGTGAAATGATACAGAAATCCTCTGTAAAATGTTACAAATAAGATCCATAGTTCATTTCATCTACTTCCTAACAGTAACAAAATTCAGATGAATGTTAAAGCACATTAGGAGACTGTGACTAAAGCTTCCCAGACTGTCTATCCTAAGGACATATTATCATTCAGTCAATTACTCTTCACTGTTGCATAGTTGGGCTACTTTTCACTTAGGTCCTTATCAACAAAGCCATCATAAACAGATTTGCACATGCATCTTTGAATCTCTGATTACAGAGGTGAAGGTGAGGTTGATTCTGGGTGCTGAAATACTGAGAGAAATATTTGAAATTTAAAAGAACTTTGACAATTCCAAATGAATTTATAGTCTTCTAACACCTATATTTCCATAAGCAGTGTGTGATAGCTCTCTTTTCACATGTCCTTTGCTAAGATTTAGCATTCTTATTGAAACATAACTTATGCCTTTTGGTATGTAAATTTTAGTATCTGGTAAATTTTGCATTTTGTTGTTTATGTATGATATTGTTCACATTTTCATGTATTTACTGAGCATATTTTTCTTCTGTAGATTTTGCATGTATTCCTGTTTTGTAAAAGATTTACTTATTTATTTGAGAAGTGGAGGCATGCAGAGAGAGAGAGAGAGAGAGAGAGGGAAAGACAGAGAGAAAGAGATTTTCCAACTGCTGGATCATCACCAGGTGGTCCCAGACCCAAAGACTGGGCTGGTCCAGACCAAAACCATGAGGTCAGAACTCCATGTGGGTGGCAGGGGCCCAAATACTTGCACCATCCTTTGCATCTTTTGCAGGCACCTTAGCAGGGATGTAGATTGGTAGCAGAGTAGCTGGGACTTAAACTGGCACTCAAAATGCCAAAATTTGCCAGGTGCCAAGGGTGGCAGCTTAGCTTGATGCACCACAGTACCTGCCAATGTATTTCTATTTCTATGTTCATATGAAACATTGCAAATAGACTTTTAAATTCTTTATTATTCTTCAAGACAATGCTTTTCTGAGTTTAATGAGTTTGAAGCTGAGAGACAAGTTTAGGAGACAGAAACAGAGAGAAACAAGAGACAGAGAAGCAACGGGAAAGAGGGAGACATAGACAGGGAAAGAGAGGGAGCTTAATATGATTTGCTATTCTTTGCTGAGTTTTTTAAATAAAATTTTACATAGGCCAATAGCCAATTGATTATTTTATGTGTACTTATTCAGAGTGATTAATATACCATTTTAGCTAGTATTTAAGTTAAAGTCTTTAGACATTGGCTGTTCAATGAAGGGCAGTGAATGACTGCATCTAAAATAACTGTTTTATATTGGTTACTTGTATCTAATAATTGAATCAAAGACACAATGTAAGTATTTTTATTCATTTCCAAAAGGAATTGAGAGTACCAATTCTTTTTTGTTGTTGTTGTTGTTTGTTTTTGGAATATGTGGAATGATTCACTGACAAAAAAAAATTATAAATTGAATCCACCAAAGAAATATTTAGGATTGGAACATTATGGCATGAAACTCTATTTTATTTTACCAGAACTGTGTGAATCTGTGAGATCATGTTGTCATCTGCTTCTTCTGCTCCTTCTTCATAAGGAAACTGTTTCTTCCTCTGTGAGGAACCCTAGCAGCACCACAGGATGCTGTTGAATGGATATAATGTGAAGCAGTATGCTAACAAAGCATATAGCCAAGAAAACAAAGGGCTTAGCAAATTGGATTCCAGAATCAATTGCAATGGGGGCATCCTTAATTTCTCAGTTAAAAGGGTAACAAGTAGATAAAGGGCACATACTCAGATAAAGTTTGCCTTGGAGGTAAACTTCGCTCTGAATTCAGAGGCTGAGAAGACCCATAAAACATATCAGGAAGCAGATGTTCATTAAGACTACATGGCCCTGCTCAGGAACACTAGCTATCAGGGAAATGCAAATAACAACCACAGTGTGGATTTACCTTAACTTAGTTAGAATGGCTGTCATCTAAAAATCAAAAGACAATAAATTCTGGCAAGCATGTGGGGAAAAATATACCCTAATCCACTGTTGGTGGGAATGTAAACTGGTACAACCATTATAGAAGACAGTATGGAGATTCTTCAGAGATTGGTAAATAGATAGACCATATGATGGAGAATCCCACTCCTGAGAATTTACTCAAATGAAATGAAATCAACATATGAAAAAGTTATCTGCATTTCCATGTTTACTTTAGCTAAATTTACAATAACAAAGATAAGGAATCAACCCAGATATCCCATAGCTGATGACTGACTGAAGAAAATGTGGTATGTGTACACTATGGAATAGTACTCATCCATAAAAAAGGAATTAAATCCTGTCTTTTGTAACATAATGGATGCAACTGGAAACATTTATACTTAGTGAAATAAGCCAGGCCCCCAAAGTTATATATATATATATTTTTTATTTATATATATTATATTTATATACTATATTATATATAGTATATTTATATATTATATAATTATATATAAATTATATTATATAAATATAATTATATAAATATAAATATAATAGATATTTATAAATATATAACATAATATGTTATATATTATATAAATATGATATATATTTATAAATATGATATATATTTATAAATATATTATATATTATATATTATTTTATATTATATATTATATTTATATAATATATATTATATATTAAATTTATGTATAATTATGTATACATATAATTATGTATACATATATGTATAATTATGTATAATTATATAATATAATATATTATGTGATCATAATATAATCATAATATATATATAATGTATATCATATAGTTTACCTGCTCTGAGGTAACTAATAAAGTACAAAAAAATGTAATGTATGGGGCCAGTGCTGTGGCACAGCAGGTTAACACCCTGGCCTGAAGTGCCAGCATCCCAAATGGGGGCTGCTTCTAGTCCTGGTTGCTCCTCTTCTGAACCAGCTCTCTGCTATGGCCTGAGAAAGCAGTAGAAGATGGGCCAAGTCCTTGGGCCCCTGCATGCACATAGGAGACCTGGAAGAAGCTCCTGGCTCCTGGCTTCATATCGACACAGCTCCAGCTGTTACAGCCATCTGGGGAGTGAACCATTGGATGGAAGACCTCTCTCTCTGTCTGCCTCTCTTCTCTCTGTGTAACTCTGACTTTCAAATGAATAAATAAATATTAAAAAATGTAATGTATATGTGTGAAATTGACATTTTGAGATTTGACTATTTTTGTGCCCTTTTGTTTACTGTTGAGGAACACTGATTTTTTTAAAAGATTTATTTATTTATTTGAAAGTCAGAGTTACACAGAGAGAGGAGAGTCAGAGAGAAAGAAAGAAAGAGGTTTTTTTTTTTACTTTTATTTAATGAATATAAATTTCCAATGTACAGCTTATGGATTACAATGGCTTCCCTCTCCCATAACTTCCCTCCCACCCACAATCCTCCCATCTCCCGCTCCCTCTCCACTTCCATTCACATCAATATTCATTTTCAATTCTGAGAGAGGTCTTCCATCCTATGGTTCACTCCCCAGTTGGCCGCAATGGCCAGAGCTGTGCTGATCCAAAGACAGGAGCCAGGAGTTTCTTCTGGGTCTCCCACATGGGTGCAGGGGCCCAAGGACTTGAACCATCTTTTACTGCTTTCCCAGGCCTTAGCAGAGAGCTGGATTGGAAGAGGAACAGCCAGATCTCAAACTGGTGCCCATATGGGTTGCTGGAGCTTCAGGCTAGGGCATTAACCCAGTTAGCCACAGCACTGGCCCCTAATGATTTTTTTTCTTCCTATTATTTTTTGAGTTCTTTACTTAGTTGAGGGTTAAGCTTATGATTATAACAATAAACTGAAAGTATGTCATTGTAAAAATTAAAAGAAAAGGCAAGCAAGGAAGGATGATGGAGGGTGGAATTGTGGGAGGGAGGAAGGGTAAGGTGGGAAGTATCACTATTTTCCTAATTCTGTATATATGAAATACATGAAATCTGTTACCTTTTATAAATTAAAAAAGAAATTAACAAAAATGTTTTATAGTAAAATAAAACAAAAATGAAGAAGAAAAATACAAAAACCAAGGTAGCAGTGCACCCCTGTATTAAATCAAGGCGTAATGAAGTACCTGAATTTTGGATTTGTAGGATATTTTTCTTATATGAGTTTCTTTGTCTCTTCGCTCATAGTGATAGTTTTTTCTTCTCTTGTATAATAGTGCTTTGGGGAAAAAGCCATCCTCTGAAACACTTAGCTTCACTTAATTCCAGTGTCTATTATGTCCCATACCATCTATCAATTTGTGTGGGATTGGTTGGTGTGATGCAATGTGAATGAGCTATGGGCTGTCCAGATATTTGGTCAGTAATTATTCTGAGTATGTCTGCAAGGATGTTACAGGATAAGATTAACATGCAATTAATGGACTAAATAAAGCAGGTTGCCATCCATAATGTGAATGCGCCTCATTTAATAAATTGAAGGCATGAGTGAAAAAACAAAGGCTGATATTCTATGAGGAAAAGAGATTTCTTCTTGTCTGGCCATCTTTGATCTAGGGCATTGGCTAGATTTTGGCAATGCCAGTCCTCATAATCATGTGAGCCAGTTCTTCATTTTATAGAATATAACTATATCTATACATTTATATTATCTATGTCTACATATCTATATAATCTACCTTTGGTTTTTCTGTTTCTTTCATGGAATCTGAATAATCCCCTCCAAATATTTTTTCTTACATTCAGGAGTGGAGTAAGGGATGCTGGCCACATACTCAGCTGAGGAGTGCAGAAGAGGATAGAAGAATCAGTGTGGCTTAGCACTCCTGCATTTATTAAATTTTTTAAAAAGAGTTATATATTTGAAATACAGAGTTACAGAGAGATGGAGGGAGGACACACACACACCCAGAGATAGAAAAAGAGAGAGAGGTCTCCCATCTACTGGTTTGCTCTCCAAATAGTCATAACACCCAGGGCTGGGGTAAGCTGAAGCCAGGATATTTTGGATGTGAATATTTGCCTATTTGTCCACTGCTATGACAAAGAATTTAATACCCCAGGAAATATGTAGGAAGAAGATATTGTGTTACTGACTGCCAATATGGCACCCAGACAAATCTTTCCAAAGGCTTATGCTTGAACACAAGGGAGACAGTATGGGTGCAGAAGTTCTGCTGATGCCTCTCCTACTGAAGCTGAAGAAGTGCCCTGAATAGCCCAATGTCACTGATATTAATCCAGGGATGACGGCAATGAACAACACCGCCATTCTGAGCATCTTGTGCAAAAAACACAAAAGAATGCCTATGCAGAACAGAAAACAGAACAAGGTGCATATCAAAGTTTCATGTGCCATGGGGGAACACATCTCAGTTCCCAAAAAAGCAGAATTAAAAGGTATACAACCAGAGGTAAAAATGGATACATTCCAACTGACACAGGATTATTTGAGATCGCTATGAAAATTAATGATAAAATGAAATAAATGGTCAAATGTTTTTACAATTATACCTTGCCAAGATTGGATCATGAAGAAATAGAATACCTGAACTGAACAATGAGTAGCAAGTATGAATCATCAATAAAAAGTTTGTCATCAAGAAAAATCCAAGGACCAAATGGCATCACTGCTGAATTATACCAAACTTATAAAGATAAATTTCCACTTCTTAAATCATTTCAACAAAGTAGAAAAGGAGGGAATTCTTTCTATTTCATTATTTGAGGGCAGTGTCACCTTGATACCAAAACCAGGAAAGGACACAACAAATAGGAAAGCTTCAAGCCAATTTCCTTGATGAAAATAAATACAAAAATCTTCAACAAAACACCGTCAAATTGAATCCAACAGCACATTTTTTCCCCAGGTAGAGTTAAACAGTGAGGGAGAAAGACAGAGAGAAAAGTCTTCCTTCCATTGGTTCACCCCCCAAATGGCTGCTACAACCGGAGCTATGCCGATCAGAAACCAGGAGCCAGGAACTTCTTCCTGGTCTGCTATGTGGGTGTAGATGCCCAAGCACTTGGCCCATCCTCCACTGCCTTCCTGGGCCACAGCAGAGAGCTGGACTGGAAGAGGAGCAACTGGGACTAGAACCTGGTGCCCATATTGGATGCCGGCACCACAGGCAGAGGATTAACCAAGTGAGCCACAGCACCGGTCCCCAACAACACATTTGAAAATTCATTTATCATGATCAAATGGGATTCATCCCAGGGAAGCAAAGGTGATTCAACCTATGCAAATCCATAAATGTTACATACCATATCCACAGAATAAAGGACAAGAATCGTATGATTGTCTAAATAATTACACAAATGGTAATTGATAAAGTACAAAGTTCCTTCATGATAAAAATTCTAACCAAATTTGGTATAAAGGACACACCACCTCAGTGTAATAAAGGCCATATAACAAATCAACAGTTAACATCATAAACGGGAGAGCTGAAGGTTTCCTCTTTAATATTTGGAACATAGGCCAGTGCTGTGGCTCAATAGGTTAATCCTCCGCCTAGCAGTGCCATCACACCGGATTCTAGTCCCGGTCAGGGCGCTGGATTCTGTCCCAGTTGCTCCTCTTCCAGGCCAGCTCTCTGCTGTGGCCAGGGAGTGCAGTGGAGGATGGCACAAGTGCTTGGGCCCTGCACCCCATGGGAGACCAGGAGGAAGCACTTGGCTCCTGCTTTTGGATTGGCATGCAGCGCGCCAGCCGCGGTGGCCATTGGAGGGTGAACCAACGGCAAAGGAAGACCTTTCTCTCTGTCTTTCTCTCTCACTGTCCACTCTGCCTGTCAAAAAAAAATATTTGGAAAAAGACAGAAGTACGCTAGAGGTCCTCAAGCAAGAAAAATAAGCAATGGACATTCAAATTGGGCGGGAGGGAGTCAAACTGTCACTCTTTGTAGATGACATGATCTTTTATATAGAAAACCTCAAATATTCCACCAAAAAGCTGTTATAAATAATAAGCAAATTTAGCAAAATTGCAGGATACAAAGTCAATGTACAAAAATGAGTGGCATTATTGTACACCAATAGTGAATCACCTGAAAATAAAATCAAGAAAGTAAACCCTGCTTCCAAAAATTAGTAAAAAATAAAATGCTTGAGAATATATTTAACTACAGAGGTGAAATATCTCTACAATGAAAACTGTAAAACACTTATGATAGAAAATGAAGAGGGCAAACACAAACACATGGAAATGCATCTCCTGTTCATGGATTGGAAAATTCAATATTATTAAAATATGCATAATGCCCATCCAAATCCCAATGTCATTTTCCACAGAACTGGAAATAATACTGCTAATATTTATATGGAATAAAAATAGATGCCAAATAGCCAAAGCATACTTGAATGAAGAGAACAAAGCAGAAGACATTACACTCCTTGACTTTAAAGTAAATTATGAAGCTCTAATTTAAACAGTGTTATATTGATATAAAATCAGATCCACTCACCAGTGAAACAGACTGGAGACCTTAGAAGTAAATCCACACATATACAACCAACTTATCTTTGACCAAGTTGCTAAAGTGTGCATTGGAAAAAGAATAGTCTTTTTAAATAAATGGTGCTGAAAACAATCACATACAAACATGCAGAAGAATGAAACTAGACTCTTATTTTTCACCACGCACAGAAATGAACTCAAAATGGATTAAAGACCTAAATGTAAGATTTGAAACTATTAAAATAAAAAATAGTGAAAACACTTCAGGACATAGGAATGGCAAAGACAAATACATAAAAAACCAAAGCAAAAAAAAAAATAAAAAGACAAATGGGATTTCATCAAACAATGACCAACAAGTACATGAAAATCTAAAAGATGTTTCTCAAAGGAAAACAGAAATTACATGAGATACATGAAGAAAACAATGCTCAACATCACCAATCATCAAGGAAGTGCAAATGAAATATCACCTCATCCAATTAAGATTGGTTCTTACTAGATAGACAAATAGAGCCATGGCCCACTGTTAGTAAGAATGTAAATATTTTTTTTTAATTTTTTAATTTTTTTTAAATTTTTTTTATTTTTTTTTAACTTTTATTTAATGAATATAAATTTCCAAAGTATAGCCCATGGGTTACAATGGCTTCCCCCCTCCCATAACTTCCCTCCCGCCCGCAATCCTACCCCTTCCCGCTCCCTTTCCCCTTCCATTCATGTAAAGATTCATTTTCAATTTTCTTTGTATACAGAAGATCAGTTTAGTATATATTAGGTAAAGATTTCAACATTTTGCCCCTATAGCAACACAAAGTGAAAAAACTACCATTGGATTACTAATTATAGCATTAAATAGCAATGTACAGCACATTAAAGACAGAGATCCTACATAATTTTTTTTTCAAATTAATTAATTTTCTATGCCATTTCCATTTTAACACCAGGTTGTTTTTTTTTCATTTCCAATTTCTTTATATACAGAAGATCAATTAAGTATATAATTAGTAAAGACCTCATCAGTTTGTGCCCACACAGAAACGCAAAGTATAAAAATACTGTTTCAGTACTAGTTATAGCATCACTTCGCTTTAGACGACACATTAGGGACAGATCCCACATGGGGTGTAAGTACACAGTGACTCCTGTTGCTGATTTAACAATTTGACACTCCTGTTCATGGCGTCAGTAATCTCCCTAGGCTCTAGTCATGAGTTGCCAGGGCTATGGAAGCCTTTAGAGTTTGCTGACTTTGGTCTTATTCCAATAGGGTCATAGTCAAAGTGGAAGTTCTCTCCTCCCTTCGGAGAAGGGTACCTCCTTCTTTGATGGCCCCGTTCTTTCCACTGGGATCTCACTCACAGAGATCATTCATTTAGGTCTTTTTTTTTTTCCATGATATCTTGGCTTTCCATGCCTGCTATACTCTCATGGGCTCTTCCGCCAGATCCGAATGCCTTGAGGGCTGATTCTGAGGCCAGAGTGTTGTTTAGGACGTCTGCCATTCTATGAGTCTGCTGTGTATCCCACTTCCCATGTTGGATCTTTCTCTCCCCTTTTGATTCTATCAGTTAGTATTAGCAGACACTTGTCTTGTTTGTGTGATCTCTTTGACTCTTAGACCTATCAGAACTATCAATTGTGAGCTGAAATTGATCACTTGGACTAGTGCGATGGCATTGGTACATGCCATCTTGATGGGATTGTGTTGGAATCCCCTGGCACATTTCTAACTCCACCATTTGCGGCCAGTCCGATTGAGCATGTTCCAAATTGTTCGTCTTCTCCCTCTCTTTTTCCACTCTTAGATTTAACAGGGATCACTTTTCAGTTAAAATTTAAACACTTAAGAATAATTGTGTGTTAATTACTGAGTTCAACCAATAGTACTAGAACAACAACAACAACAACAAATACTAAAAAGGATAAAGTATTACATTGTACATCTAAAGTCAGGACAGGAGCTGATCAGTTCATTGTTGCTTATAGTGTCCATTTCACTTAACAGGTTTCCCCTTTGGCGCTCAGTTGTCACCGATCAGGGAAAACAAATGATATTTTTCTCTTTGGGACTGGCTTAATTCACTCAGCATGATGTTTTCCAGATTGCTCCATCTTGTTGCAAATGACTGGGTTTCGTTGTTTCTTACTGCTGTATAGTATTCTATGGAGTACATGTCCCATAATTTCTTTATCCAGTCTACTGTTGATGGGCATTTGGGTTGGTTCCAGGTCTTAGCTATTGAGAATTGAGCTGCAATAAACATTAATGTGCAGATGGCTTTTTTATTTGCCAAATTAAATTCCTTTGGGTAAATTCCAAGGAGTGGAATGGCTGGGTTGTATGGTAGGGTTATGTTCAGGTTTCTGAGGAATCTCCAGACTGACTTCCATAGTGGCTTAACCACTTTGCATTCCCACCAACAGTGGGTTAGTGTCCCTTTTTCCCCACATCCTCTCCAGCATTTGTTGTTGGTCGATTTCTGAATGTGAGACATTCTCACCGGGGTGAGATGGAACCTCATTGTGGTTTTGATTTGCATTTCTCTGATTGCTAGTGATTTTGAACATTTTTTCATGTGTCTGTTGGCCATTTGGATTTCCTCTTTCGAAAAATGTCTGTTGAGGTCCTTGGCCCATCTCTTAAGTGGGTTGTTTGTTTTGTTGTTGTGGATTTTCTTGATTTCTTTGTAGATTCTGGTTATCAATCCTTTATCTGTAGTATAGTTTGCGAATATTTTTTCCCATTCTGTTGGTTGCCTCTTCACTTTCCTGACTGTTTCTTTTGAAGTACAGAAACTTCTCAATTTGATGCAATCCCAAATGTTAATTTTGGTTTTGACTGCCTGTGCTGTTGGAGTATTTTCCAGGAAGTCTTTGCCTGTGCCTATATCTTGCAGGGTTTCTCCAATGCTCTCTAATAATTTGATGGTTTCGGGTCGTAGATTTAAGTCTTTAATCCATGTTGAGTGAATTTTTGTGTAAGGTGAATGGTAGGGGTCTTGCTTCAAGCTTCTGCACGTGGAAATCCAATTTTCCCAGCACCATTTATTGAATAGACTGTCCTTATTCCAGGGATTAGATTTGGATCTTTGGTCAAATATAAGTTGGCTGTAGATGTTTGGATTGATTTCTGGTGTTTCTATTCTGTTCCATTGGTCTATCCATCTGTTTCTGTACCAGTACCATGCTGTTTTGATAACAACTGCCCTGTAGTATGTCCTAAAATCAGGTATTGTGATGCCTCCGGCTTTGTTTTTGTTGTACAGGATTGCTTTGGCTATTCGAGGTCTTCTGTGTCTCCATATGAATTTCAGCATCATTTTTTCCAGATCTGAGAAGAAGGTCTTCGGGATCTTGATGGGTATTGCATTAAATGTATAAATTGCTTTTGGGAGAATAGACATTTTGATGATATTGATTCTTCCAATCCATGAGCATGGAAGATTTCTCCATTTTTTGGTATCCTCTTCTATTTCTTTCTGTAAGGTTTTGTAGTTTTCATCGTAGAGATCTTTAACGTCTTTGGTTAAGTTTATTCCAAGGTATTTGATTGTTTTTGTAGCTATTGTGAATGGGATTGATTTTAGAAGTTCTTCCTCAGCCGTGGCAATGCCTGTGTATACAAAGGCTGTTGATTTTTGTGCATTGATTTTATATCCTGCTACTTTGCCAAACTCTTCGATGAGTTCCAGCAGTCTCTTAGTAGAGTTCTTTGGGTCCCCTAAATAAAGAATCATATCATCTGCAAAGAGGGATAGTTTGAGTTCGTCCTTCCCGATTTGAATCCCTTTAATTTCTTTTTCTTGCCTAATAGCTCTAGCCAAAACTTCCAGAACTATATCGAATAGCAGTGGTGAGAGTGGGCATCCCTGTCTGGTACCAGATCTCAGTGGAAATGCTTCCAACTTTTCCCCATTCAATAGGATGTTGGCCGTGGGTTTTTCATATATTGCTTTGATTGTATTAAGGAATGTTCCTTCCATACCCAGTTTGCTTAGAGTTTTCATCATGAAAGGGTGTTGTATTTTATCAAATGCTTTCTCTGCGTCTATTGAGAGAATCATATGGTTTTTCTTCTGCAGTCTGTTAATGTAGTGTATTACGTTGATTGTTTTGCGAATGTTGAACCATCCCTGCATACCAGGGATGAATCCCACTTGGTCTGGGTGGATGACCTTTCTGATGTGTTGTTGCAATCTATTGGCCAGAATTTTATTGAGGATTTTTGCATCTATGTTCATCAGGGATATTGGTCTGTAATTCTCTTTCAATGTTGCGTCTCTTTCTGGCTTAGGAATTAAGGTGATGCTGGCTTCATAGAAAGAATTTGGGAGGATTCCCTCTTTTTTGATTGCTCTGAATAGTTTGAGAAGAATTGGAGTCAGTTCTTCTCTAAATGTCTGGTAGAACTCAGCAGTGAATCCATCTGGCCCTGGGCTTTTCTTTGTTGGGAGGGCCTTTATTACTGTTTCAATTTCTGTGTCAGTTATTGGTCTGTTTAGGTTTTCTATGTCTTCCTGGCTCAATTTAGGGAGGTTGTATGTGTCCAAGAATCTGTCCATTTCTGATAGATTTCCCTGTTTGCTGGCATACAAGTCCTTGTAGTAATTTCTGATGATTCTTTTTATTTCTGTGGCGTCTGTTGTTACGTTTCCCTTTTCATCTCTGATCCTATTGATTTGGGTCTTTTCTCTTCTTTTTTTAGTTAGTTGGGCCAATGGGGTGTCAATTTTGTTTATTTTTTCAAAAAACCAGCTCCTCGTTTGGCTGATTTTTGTAATGTTTTTTTGGATTCAATCCTGTTGATTTCTTCTCTGATTTTAATTATTTCTCTTCTCCTACTGGGTTTGGGTTTGGTTTGCTGCAGATTTTCTAGATCCTTGAGATGACTTGAAAGCTCATCTATTTGGTGCCTTTCCAATTTCTTGATGTAGGCACCTATTGATATAAACTTTCCTCTTAACCCTGCTTTTGCTGTATCCCATAGGTTTTGGTATGTTGTGCTTTTATCCTCATTTACTTCCAGAAAATTTTTGATTTCTCTTTTAATTTCTTCTATGACCCATTGTTCATTCAGGAGCATGTTGTTCAATCTCCATGTGTTTGCACGTGCTCTAGGGATTCCTGAGTTGCCAATTTCCAATTTCATTCCTTTGTGGTCTGAGAAGCTGCATGGTATGATTCTAATTCTTTTGAATTTGCTGAGACTTGCTTTATGGCCTAGTATGTGGTCAATCCTAGAGAGGGTTCCATGTACTGCTGAGAAGAATGTAAAGTCCTTAGATGTAGGATGAAAAGTTCTGTAGATATCTGTTAGATCCATTTGGGCTATAGTGTCATTTAAATCTACTGTCTCCTTGTTGATCTTCTGTCCTGTTGATCTGTCTATCTCTGAGAGTGGAGTATTGAAATCCCCCAGTACTATTGTATTGGGGTCTAAGTCTCCCTTTAAGTCCCTTAACAAGTCTTTTAAATAAGCTGGTGCCCTGTAATTAGGTGCATATACATTGATAATCGTTATATCTTCCTGTTGAATTGATCCCTTAATCATTAAATAGTGCCCCTCTTTATCTTTCTTAACAGTTTTTGTGGTAAAGTTTATGTTGTCTGATATT
The DNA here is from genome assembly GCF_033115175.1 of Lepus europaeus. NCBI lineage: Eukaryota > Metazoa > Chordata > Mammalia > Lagomorpha > Leporidae > Lepus > Lepus europaeus. The sequence goes on along the minus strand of NC_084840.1, from coordinate 79,278,109 downwards.
AAGATGGCTACGCCCGCTCTCTTTTCATTTCTGTTGGCGTGGTATATCTTTTTCCAGCCTTTCACTCTCAGCCTGTATGGATCATTGTTGGATAGATGGGTTTCTTGTAAGCAGCAAAAGGATGGGTTTTGTTCCTTAACCCAATCAGCCAATCGGTGTCTTTTAACTGGACAGTTCAAGCCATTAACATTCAATGTGACTATTGAGAAGGAGTAACTTTGCCCTGCCATTAGCCAAAGATACTTTCTAATATATGGTTTGAGATTCCTGTGATCTTTTGGTGTGAGGTTTCCTACCTTTACCTTCTTTCATATTGGTGACCGTGTTTCTGTGTTTCTGTATGTAACACATCTTTAAGCATCTTTTGCAGGGCTGGACGAGTGGCGACAAATTCCTTCAGTTTCTGTTTGCTTTGAAAGGTCTTTATTTCACCTTCATTCATAAATGAGAGCTTTGCAGGATATAATATTCTGGGCTGGCAGTTTTTCTCTCTTAGCACCTGGGCTATGTCTCGCCATTCTCTCCTAGCTTGCAGGGTTTCTGAAGAGAAGTCAGCTGTGAGTCTAATTGGAGATCCCCTGAGAGTAATCTGGCGTTTCTCTCTTGCACATTTTAGGATCTTTTCTTTGTGTTTCACTGTGGTGAGTTTGATTACGACGTGTCGTGGTGAGGATCTCTTTTGGTCATGTTTATTAGGGGTTCTATGAGCTTCCTGTATTAGGATGTCTCTGTCTTTCTCCAAACCTGGGAAATTTTCTGCTAGTATCTCACTAAAAAGGCCTTCTAATCCTTTCTCTCTCTCCATGCCTTCAGGTACTCCTAGAACCCGAATGTTGGGTTTTTTAAGAGTATCCTGTAGATTCCTGACAGTATTTTTTAGATTTCTGATTTCTTCTTCTTTTCTTTGATTTGATTGTTTCCTTTCCTGTTCTCTGTCTTCTAAGTCTGATATTCTCTCTTCTGCTTCGTCCATTCTGTTTTTAAGACTCTCTAATGTGTTTGTCATTTGATCTATTGAATTCTTCATTTCATTATGATTTCTCATCACTATCACCATTTCTTCTTCCACTAGTTGTTTCAATTCATTTTGATTCCTCCTTAATATTTCATTTTCACGAGAGAGATTTTCTATCTTGTCCATGAAGGATTTCTGTAGTTCAAGAATTTGTTTTTGAGAACTTCTTAATGTTCTTAGCAATTTTTTGAGATCTGCTTCTTGCATTTCTTCAATCTCCTCATCTTCATAATCTTGCATTGTTGTGTCTTGTTCACTTGGGGGTGTCATAGTGTCTTCCTTATTCTTGTTAGCTTGGTTTTTGCGTTTGTTGTTTGGCATGTTGGAGATATTTGGTTTCTTCACTGTGGTGTTTTTTCTTGTTACACTATGGCTCTATATTAAGTGGACTGTCTGCTTTCAGTGGTGCCTTAGAGGCTTGAGATGAGTGTGGACTGAGAGCTGTGTTTGGTTCCTCAGGGCTGAGGGTGTGTCAAAGATGACACTCCCAGGTTAGGTGTGGTAAATCTCTCTCTTTTTTGATTCAAAAGGGAAGTAATTCCGCACAGCTGAATGTAATTGGAGGTAGTTAGCAGGCAAATGATATACCCACAGGAGCCAGAGATCGGAAGCTCTTTCCCAAGGACCACACAGGGAATCTCTGCTGCCCTCAGTGTGGGCTCCAATTCTCCTGCAATCTCCCACTGGGTTGCCAAGTTAGATGCTAATCTCCTGTTATTTCGCCCCTCCCCCCAGAGTCAGGTTTTTCTGCTCGGCTCAGGGCCGGTGCAGACCTGAGGTCGCCCAGCTTATGACGTATGTCCAAAATGGCGCCTGCTCTGTCTTGCTCGCCTTTGAGAGGTGAGCGGAGAGAGAGAAACTTGTGTCCGTATCAGTCACTTTTTTATTTTTTATTTTTTCTCTCTCTTCTAGTTAGCCTGGTGAACTTTTCCCCACGGAGTTTCAAGCCTCGTTCCCTCTAGCCTCCTCTTTCCGCTTGCTCGCTGGTATCTCGGGCTATGGAGGTTCGGCTCACCTCGCGTTCCAGCGCTGGTGCGTTGAGTCTGCTGCTGGTGTCCCGAACTTGGGCTCCCACGCTCTCCACGCAGGTCCACTGTGAATCACTAGTTCCGGAAGAGTTTCCTCTGTTGTTTCATCCCCTACTCTTCCTTGACCCTGCAGTATCTCCACTTATATTAAACTTTCTCTCCCCCCGGACTAAGTGTGCTTCTGCCTATTCCGCCATCTTGCCCGGAACCAAGAATGTAAATATTTAAAGATTTATTTATTGATTTGAAAGTCAGAGAGAGAGAGAGAGAGAAATGTCAAAGCTAGGAGCTTGGAACCCAATCTGGGTCAAACACATAGAGGGCAGAGTTCCAAGCACCATCTTTCATTGTTTTCTTGGTCACATTAGCAGGGAACTGGAACAGTAGTGGAACAGCTGGGACTGGAATAAGCACTCATACAGGATGCTAGAGTAGCAGGGGACAGGTTAACCCACTGCACCATGGCGCTAACCTTAGAAATCTACATTAGTACATTCATTGTGGAAAACAGTAGAGAGGTTCCTCAAAAAACTACAAATAAATCCACTGTAAGATCCAGAATCCTATTCCTGGGTGAATATCTATGGAAAATAAAATCATTACATCAAAGATACATCTGCATTGCCATATATATTACAGTGCTATTCGTAATTAGCCAAGAAATGTAAACAGCCTCCGCCAATGAATGAATAAAATATCATCTACCAATAAATGAAGAAAAAAATGTGGTGTATGTGACTCAGCCATACAAAGGATGATTATTTAGAATAATCTAATTATTTGTACCAACATAGGTGGAACTGGAGATTAATATGTTAAGTGAAAGAATCCAAGCACAGAAATGCAAAACTCGAATCATCTCCCTCATAGATGGAGTCTTTAAAAAATAGGTGAGATCTCTGTGAGTGAGATCCCAGCGGTAAGAATGGGCCATCACAGATGTCCTAAACAACACTCTGGCCTCAGAATTAGCCCTTAAGGCATTCGGATCTGGCTGAAGAGCCCATGAGAGTATTGTAGGCATGGAAAGCCAAGATACCATGGAAAAGAAAAAAAGAAGAAGACCTAAATGAAAGATCTCTGTGAGTGAGATCCCAGTGGAAAGAAGGAGGTACCTTTCTCTGAAGGGAGGAGAGAACTTCCACTTTGACTATGACCCTATCAGAATAAGATCAAAGTCAGCGAACTCTAAAGGCTTCCATAGCCCTGGCAACTCATGACTAGAGCCTAGGGAGATTACTGACGCCATGAACAGGAGTGTCAAATCGTTAAGTCAGCAACAGGAGTCACTGTGTACTTACATCCCATGTGGGATCTGTCCTTAATGTGTTGTCTAATGTGCAGTGATGCTATAACTAGTACTGAAACAGTATTTTTACACTTTGTCTTTCTGCGTGGGTACAAACTGATGAGATCTTTACTAATTATATACTGAATCGATCTTCTGTATATAAAGATAATTGGAAATGAAAAAAAACCCTGGTGTTAAATTGGAAATGGCATAGAAAATTAATTAATTTTTTTAAAAAATATTATGTAGGATCTCTGTCTTTAATGTGCTGTACACTCTTATTTAATGCTATAACTAGTACTCCAACAGTATTTTTTTTTAACTTTGTGTTGCTATATGGGGACAAACTGTTGAAATCGTTACCTAATATATACTAAACTGATCTTTTGTATATAAAGAGAATTGAAAATGAATCATGATGTGATTGGAAGGGGAGAGGGAGCGGGAAAGGGGAGGGTTGTGGGTGGGAGGGAAGCTTTGGGAGGGGGAAGCCATTGTAACCCATAAGCTGTACTTTGGAAATTTATATTCATTAAATAAAAGTTTAATTAAAAAAAAGAATGGGCTATCAAAGAAGGAGGTACCTTTCTCTAATTGGAGGAGAGAACTTCCACTTTGAATATGGCCTTGTCTAAACAAGATCAGAGTTGGTGAACTCAAGAGGCTTCCATAGCCTTGGCAGCTCATGACAAGAGCCTCGGGTGATTACTGACATCATAAATAAGAGTGTCAATTGTTAAATCAACAACGGGAGTCACTGTGCATCTTCTCCCTATGTAGGACCTCTGTCCTTAATGTGTTGTACTATGCGAATTAATGGCAAAACTAGTATTCAAACAGTACTCTATACTTTGTGTGTCTTTGTGTATGCAGTGTGTTGAAATCTTCACTAGTATATACTAAGTTGATCTTCTGTTTATAAAGATAATTGAAAATGAATCTTGATGAAGAATGGGATGAGAGAGGGAGTGGGAGATGGGAATCTTCCATCTGGTGATTCACTCCTGAAATGATTGTAACTGCCAAGGTTGGGCCAGGTCAAAACCAGAAACTCTATTCAGTTTACATGGGTGGCCAGGGCCCAAGTAGTTGGACTATCTTCTGCTGCTTTCCAGGTACCTTGGCAGGGAACTGGAATAGAAGAAGAGCATCCAGAGCTTAGAATGGCACTTCAATATAGGGTGCTGGCATAAGTAGAAGCTTAATCCACTGTATGCTACCACCTCTGTCATTATTTTAAACAAAAATTTGTATTTATTCATTGGAAAATCATAGTAATAGAGACAGGGACAGGCATCTTTCATCATCTTGTTTATTCCTCAAGCATCTATAACAGCAGAGGGTAGGTCAGATGGAAGCTAAGAAAGAGGAACTCCATCCTGGTCCTGTACATGAGTAGCAGGAACCCAAACCACCATCTGCTGTCTCCCAGGCATATTCGCAGGAAGCTGACTGGGAAGCACATATGTGTTTCAGGTGGGGACTTGACTGGCTGGACCATCTCACCTGTGTCCATTCTTGTTTAATTTGGAGAATTTTATACACTGACATTTAAAGTAATTATTGATAATAGATCAAACACCTGCCATTTTGGTGTTTGTTTTGCATTTTATTGCAGTTTCTCTCTTTATCCCTCTTCAGAATCTTCATTTGTGGTTGTTTTTCTTCAATGGTGTACTTTGATTTCCTTCTTATTATTTCTGGTTACCAGGAAGCTTACAAAAATTTGAATTTGGGGAGTATTGTAAGAATGAATCAGTAAAGTCATATTAACAACAGACCTGGGGTAAACCATGGCTTACGGTACTACTAGTACTGAAATAGCAGAAGTTTCCATAAGCTCAGAGAAAATGAACAGACTGCTTAGATTTGATTTCTGTGCGTGGTGAAAAATAAGAGTCTAGTTTCATTCTTCTGCATGTTTGTATGTGATTGTTTTCAGCACCATTTATTTAAAAAGACTATTCTTTTTCCAATGCACACTTTAGCAACTTGGTCAAAGATAAGTTGGTTGTATATGTGTGGATTTACTTCTAAGGTCTCCAGTCTGTTTCACTGGTGAATGGATCTGATTTTATGTCAATATAACACTGTTTAAATTAGAGCTTCATAATTTACTTTAAAGTCAAGGAGTGTAATGTCTTCTGCTTTGTTCATGTACCAATGCCATCTCAGTAGTCAAAAGAGATCAATTTCAGTTCACAACTGATCAAACTGATAGGTCTAAGAGTCAAAGGAATCACATAAACAAGACTAGTGTCTGCTAATACTAACTGATAGAATAAAAAAGGGAGAGAATGATCCAACATGGGAAGTGGGATACACATCAGACTCATAGAATGTCAGATGTTCTAAACAGCACTCTGGCCTCAGAATCAGCCCTTAAGGCAATCGGATCTAGCTGAAGAGCCCATGAGAGTATTTTAGGCATGGAAAGCCAAGACATTCTGGTAAAAATAAACAAACAAAAAACAAACAAACAAACAAACAAAAAAACTAAATGAAAGATCTCTGCGAGTGAGATCCCAGTAGAAAGAGCGGGGCATTAAAGAAGGAGGTACCTTTCTCTGAAGGGAGGAAAGAATTTCCACTTTGACTATGACCTTGTCTAAATAAGATTGAAGTTGGCAAATTCAAAAGGCTTCCATAGCCTTGGCAACTCATGACTAGAGCCTAGGGAGATTACTGACGCCATAAACAAGAGTGTCAAATTGTTTAGTCAACAACAGGAGTCACTGTGTACTTACTCCTCATGTAGGATCTCTGTCCTTAATATGTTGTCCAATGTGAAGTAATGCTATAACTAGTACTGAAACAGTATTTTTACACTTTATGTTATGTGTGGGTGCAAACTATTGAAATCTTTACTTAATATATACTAAACTGATCTTCTGTATATAAAGATAATTTAAAATGAATCTTGATGTGAATGGAATGGGAGGGGGAGCAGGAGTTGGGAGGGTGTGGGTAGGAGGGAAGTTATGGGAGGGAAAAGCCATTGTAATCCATAAGCTGTACTTTGGAAATTTATATTTACTAAACAAAAGTAAAAAAAATAAAAATAAATAAAGAATATCTACAATGGCAGGCACAAATGAATTCAGATTATTATAACTAATGCTTCAATGCAAAATGATATTATATACCAACAAACATCAAGAACTTCCATGGAACCATGGCCTCACCTAAAGAGCAAAATGAGATACCAGAAACCGATCATTTGGGAATTGAAAATTCCAATGCTCAGATGAAGATGCAAAATTTATGTTTTAAGAGAACTCAAGAATATTTAAGAGAACACAGGGGCCGGTGCTGTGGCATAGCAGGTAAGGCCATCACCTGCATTGCTGGCATCCCATATGGGAGCTGGTTGAAGTCCCTGCTGCTCCTCTTCTTATCTGGCTCTCTGCTATGGCCTGGGAAAGCAGTAGAAGATGGCCGAAGTGCTTGGACCCCTGCACCTGCATAGGAGACCCGGAATAAGCTCCTGACTTCTGGCTTTGGCATTGCAGCCATTTGGGTAGTGAACCAGGGGATGGAAGAGCTCTCTCCCTCTGCCTTTCCTTCTCTCTCTGTGTTACTCTGACTTTCAAATAAATAGAATAAATATTTAAAAGAGAGAGAGAGAGAGAATGCAAGAGATAGAGGCAGAGAGAGAGAAAGAGAGAGAGAGAACACATATAAGGGGTTCAGTATTCTAAAATATTTGATAGAGAAATTGAAGTAATTAAGCAAAATCAAGCAGATACCCTTCAACTGCAAAATGAACTAAGTGAAATGCAAAACATGATAGAAGCATCAATAAATAGCAGAACAGATCAAATAAGAAAGAATCAGGCAGGAATGGAACACAAACGTGGAGACAAATGTTAAGTACTTTATTAGGATTTCATATCACTCCATTTTGTGTTTGTCTCTTTCCTCATGTCTACGATCAACATTAAGTTGTTATCATTTCAAGACAGTTTACTGTAGCCTTTGTGGAAAACAGTATGGAGATACCTCAGAAATCTTAATATAGACCAACCATTTGACCCACTCATCCCACTCCTGGGAATTTACACAAAAGAAATGAAATCAGTAAAAAAAAAAAGCTATATGCACCTCCATGTTTATTGCAGCTCAATTCACAATAGCTAAGACATGGAATCAACTTAAATGCCCATCAACCAAAAACTAGATAAAGAAATTGTGGGGATACAATTAGATCTACAATAGAATAATCGTGATTTATGCCCAAATGATTCTGTTTCACGAAGGGCACAGGTCTCCAATTAATACTGGGTCAAGTCCAGACATTTAGTCCACAAGCACTTGCTCAGAGGGAAGCTATTAGGATTTGTCCATCAATGGGTTTTACTAGCCCACCACTGAGTTCCAAGTCACAGTCCTATAGCCCCTTACATCTGCCCAAGGTTGTAAGAGAGTGATAAAGGCAGACCTCTGGCCACCCAGATGGGCCCCAGGCCAGTCACACCTGATCCCCACAGCCACAGGTCCCTACACAGCCCTTGGATGTCTGTCAAACCCATTGGAGGCTGGTAATGACACACATCAAAATGAGTCTGACCCCTAGAGCTCAGATCTCCCTAGTACAAGGCAAGTCTGGAGATTCAGTTTGTGAACATGGCCAGAGAATAGACGGTGTAAATGGGCTTCAGGTCTCAGTATCTTAGACTGGGTTCTGAGCTCCAAGGCAAGATCCTAATCTCCCTGTCCTGGCTTCTCTGCACAACTGTGTTGAACTGTGGTGTCACTTTCTCTAGGCAGTTGCAGGACAAATGGCAGAGGCTGCCTGGCTGCTGAAATTCCAAATATTCACTCCACATGTATGCACCTGGGAACTGGGGCAGGGGCCTCAGTCACTGTGGGCCTGACACTGGGATTCACTTTACTCTCTCTCTCTCTGTCAAGCAGAAGGCATCTCTCCATGCTATGCTCCTTGGACCTGGGGGGAAGGGTAACATGCACAACTCTTTCCATCTTGCTTTCTTCAATGAAACTTCTTATGATTTTACAAGAAGAAGCACTGTGGTCTCCCACTTGGCTTCTCCATCTTTTGCAAAGGTGACTTGGTGTGTGTTTAGCTAGCTGTTCACATTGGTGTCTCTGTGGGGAGTGGTTACTGGGACATCCTACTCAGCCCCATTTGGTTTTTATCCAAAGATTTGATATAGACTAGTGGTTGCTCATATGTGATCATCCCTCTTTGGAAGAGTTAATGTTTTAATGAAAAATGAGAAAATCACAATAGATCCCTTAAATACAATCATAAGGATTTGGAAAAGTTAACCAGAGACAGAAAACACAGCCCTGTGCATTTGAGAAACAGGAAAACACTTAATGGAAGAGTGGGCTTCTGAGCTAAACATTAAAAGGCAATGTGGGGTGAATGTTTTGGCACAACAGTTAGGACACTGCTTGGGACACCCTTATGCCATATCAGAGTGCTAGGGTTGAAGTCCCTGCTCTGCTTCTGATCCAGCTTCCTGCTAATTCACACACTGGGCAGGAGCAGATGATGGATAAAATATTTGAATCCTTGTCACCCATGTGACATTGGGTTCCTGGCTACTTTCTTTGGCCTGGCCCAGCCCTGGCTTTTGCAGGCACATGGGCAGTGAACCACCGGATGGAAGATCTGTCTCTGCCTCTCTTTCTGTTGCTTTGGCTTTCAGATAAATAAAAATAAATCAATTACTAAATTTTTAAAACAAGATGTTATTGCATGGTCAATGTATATGGGAAGGAACCTGAGAGAGTAAGGATAAGTGCAAGAGGGCTGTGTGTGGATGGTGTGTTAACATAGGTTCTGTGTGTGTGTGTGTATGCATGTGCTTGGCTTTCAAGAGAGTTGTAAGGAAGTAAGGCCAGAGAAGTAGGATGTGTGTACTAGCCAGAGATTGGAAATTCATTTTTCAAATGTTGTCAGATTCACACCAGCAAGTAGATAGTTATGAGTTTTGATAGAGAAGTGTTATTCATGCTCATAAATCCAGAGGGAAAACTATCTACAGAGGTACTTCCCAAAGTGAAATATTGAAAGGGATGGACCTGCAAATGTCATTGTAATTTGGAAATTATAGAGAAACTCAGCCATTATGGTTTTCACTCAAGTCTTAGGGAAGTCTTCCAAAGGTAAAATAAAAATTTTAATATGTTTTGTGAATTACCTGAGATACTTTATTGAGATTCTTTCATATGATAAGCTTTAGCATGCTGTTTCAACTTTTCATTTTAAAAATATTTAATCTGTGCTTGAAAATTAATTTATATAATGAAAAATGACAAAGCTCCTCACTAAGTTGTAACTGGGTTCAACAAGATAACAGTTGAATAAATGAACATCTAACCTTTATTCTGCATAGTGATTTGACTGAAAGCAGGCATATTTTTGCAATCTAATTTTAATGAAAATTAAAATGACCCTTTAGAGTTACTTTTACCCAGTATCTACAGTTGTCTGATTTCATTATATTCATTATATGGATGTACTATAAAAATCTTACATTCAAAACCAGAAGCAACATGATATATACATGAGCTGTTAGAAAATTATAAATTAGCAAGAGTGAAAAAATACCCTATATTATTAATATATTTTTGTTTTACTTCTTGATAGTCATGTGATTAATAAAGGCTAGATATTTTTAGTATAGAACATTTTCATACTTAGTAACTACATGTTCTTTTTTTAAAGATTTATTTTATTTACTTGAAACACAGAGTTACAGAGAAATGTAGAGACAGAGAGAAAGGTCTTCCATCCACTGGTTCACACCCAAATGGCTGCAATGGCTGGAGCTGAGCTGATCTGAAGCCAGGAGCCAGGAGTTTCTTCCGGGTCTCCCAGGTTGGTGAAGGGGTCCAAGGACTTGGGCCATCCTCCATTGCCTTCCCAGGCACATTAGCAGGGAGCTAGATTGGAAGAGGAGTAGCCAGGACTAGAACTGGTGCTCATATAGAGGCCAGCACTGCAGGCCGGGGCTTTAATCTGCTGTGCCACAGTGCCAGCACCCATAGTTTAACATATAATCAATGAGATAATGATTTTTTGTTTATGAAACTCTAAAACAATATAAATGGTCTTTTAAAATCTCTTTTAGAAAAATTTATTTGTTTATTTAAAAGGCAGAGGTGCTGAGAGAGACAGAGAGAGAGAGAGAGAGAGAGAGAAAGATCCTCCATTGGCTGGCTCACTGCCCATGTGGTTTCAATGACTGGAGCTGGATCCATCTGAAGCCAGGAACCAGGAACCCCCTCCTAGTCTTCCATATGGGTGCAGGGGCCCAAGCACCTGGGCCATTCGCCCATTGCCCTCCCAGGAGCACCATCAGGGAGCTGGATTGGAAAGTGGACCAAATGGGACCTGCATGGTGCCCACATTGGATGCTGGAACTGCAGGTGGTGGCTCAATACCCTATGTCACAGGGCTGGCCCCTCCTCTTAAATCTTAAATGATAGATAATATATATGATGTAAAGGGCTTGTAACTGAAAGTCAGATGCTATATGAGGAATATTCAAAATGTTTATGGAAAATGTACCTTACTTTTAATACTATTATTCCATGAAATTTTTGAAGTTTCCTCTTTATATCCATTTCTGACCCTGAGTGTCTTGGGTTGAGTGACTGCGTTTCTGAGTCTCTGTGTGAAGTTATCTGTGCAACGTACCATCTCAGCTTTCATTCAATTTGCCATGATCAGATCTTCCTATGTATTTATGATTAAGGAATTTAAGAAATGTTAGTTTTGGTGCTGGCGTCATGGCTCACTTGGCTAATCCTCTGCCTGTGGTGCTGGCATCCCATATGGGCACCAGGTTCTAGTCCCAGTTGCTCCTCTTCCAGTCCAGCTCTCTGCTGTTGTCCGGGAGGGCAGTGGAGGATGGCCCACGTGCTTGGGCTCCTGCACCCGCATGGGAGACCAGGAAGAAACACCTGGCTCCTGGCTTCGGATCGGCGCAGTGCCGGCGGTAGCAGCCATTTGGGGAGTGAACCAACGGAAGGAAGACCTTTCTCTCTATCTAACTCTACCTGTCAAATAAATAAATAAATAAAAAGAAATGTTAGTTTTAGCTCAAATATGCATTTAAGCCTGAGGAATATAGCTATTTGGTTTATATGTTAGAAAGAGTATAATGAATTATAAAGGAGTACAATCAGTTTCTTTTGTAGTCCATTTTTCTAGAAGTTGGTAATTTTGATAAATCTCCAGGTACTACCATTTTAAGTAGAGTAGTCATTGCACTACAGTAACAAGAGTTGCTGTCTACAGAGGGAACTGGATCAGACAACCAGTTTAAATTAAATCAGGTGATTGGGATTATGATAATTTCTATTGATACAAGTAATTGAGAATATATGTATATCCATATATATATTTAAATTCATTTACTTGTCAGGCAGAGAAGAAGAGGGAGAATGTGAGGGAGAGGGAGAGAGAGAGAGAAAGAGAGAGAGACCCTATCCCATGGTTCACTCCCCAAATGCAAGCAATGCTGGGGCTGGTTTGGGGTTGGTGAGAGCCAGGAGTTGGGAATGCAACCCATTGCTCCACATGGCAGGAAACCAGTTACTCAAATCATCACCCATTGCCTTCAAAATCTTCATTAGCAGGGTAATAGAATTAGGAGTGAGGTCTGAGGATCCAGCCCAGGCATATAGAAGTGGGATGCTGATGTTTCAACCTGGTCTTTACTACTATGTCAATGCCCAATCCTGTGGAACTATTTTTTTTAAGAATTACTTATTTATTTATTTGAAAGAGTGATGGAGAGAGTGAGATATGGATATATATATATGGATACATATATATATATATACACACACATACACACACGCACAAAGAGAGGGAGAGGGAGGAGGTAAGGTGTCAATCTCCCATCTGCTGGTTTACTCTACAAATGCCCCACAATACTGAGGGCTAGGTCAGGTTGAAGTCAGGAGCCATGAAACTCCATTAGGGTTTCCCATGAGGGTGGGAGGTTCCAAAGTGCCTTGGAATATCATCTGCTGCCTTCCAAGGTATGTTAGCAAGAAGCTGGATCAGAAGAAGAGGTGCAGGGCTCCTGCTGGTACTCTATTTTAGGGTATAGGTGTCCTGAGCAGTGCTTGATTTCCTGTACCATGCTGTTCACTACCAGAAATATTTTAACTGTGAGTATCAAGTTTTTTTTTAATAATTATGTATTTATTTTGAAACAGTTACAGAGAGAGAGAGAGAGAGGGAGAGATGAGGGGAGGGAGGAGAGAATCTCCCATCTGCTGCTCCAATCTCCAGATGGCTCCAACAGCTAGCACTGGGCCAGGCCAAAGCCGGGAACCAAGAGCTTCATTCGAGACCCCCACATGGGTCCCAAGGGCCCAGACACTTTTTCCATTTTCTGCTGCTTTTTTCCATGGCATTAGTGGGGAGCTAGAGCAGCAGTGGAGCAGCCAGGACATGAACCTGTGCCCATATGGGACGCTGGCATTGCAGACAGTGGCTTTACCCTCTATGCCACAATGCCTCTCCCTTGCATCAGTTTCAAGTGTAAAACTGCAACAATTACTTCCTCTGTAAGCCTTACGAACACCAGTTAGCCATTGTTTGATCCAAAGCAGACAGCAGGCACTTTGGAGGAACCGGATGTCTCTCAACAACAAAGGTGAATGATATTTTGTAACGGGATAAATTTGATGTCGGCCTTGGGGAGGCAGGGATCAGTCCTGAATTGCTTGCTCTTTGCAGGGATTAGTGAAAGTGAGGATTAATTAGGGATTAGGTGCTACCCTGGGTTAAGGACTGTTTAGCAATTGGGTATCCAATTTCTAGGTGGAAACAGCAAAGCAGTTCTGGGGTATTATGAGAAAGGAAGCAATAGCCACTCAAAGAGGAGGCCATTATGTCATTTTTACAGCTGCTGCCTGACCTCAGGAAAGCACTTCTTTGAAATGTGCATCTGGCTTTATCTACGTCTGTCCTCCAAGTCAGATCAATGGCAGGGCTGTGCTTTTTTGTTTTTTTTTTTTTAAATATAGCTTATTATTATTCTTTCAATCCTACATGACTTTGAACTGTTTCAAAGTATGAGGAAACATTATTATTCATGTTAATATGTTTGTTTATAGTAGCTAAATTAAGCTAGTTTAGGGAAGGGAGATGGATATTCCTGATGGAACTGTTGAAATTTCCAAGGATTGATTATCGTAATGCAAGGGTGTATAGACTCTACAGCCACTAACATGGTTTATGTTCCTGCTGCAAAACTTAACTTAGGCACAACAACCATTATCTTTAGCAGTGTTAATTTCTTCACCACAGATGCCAGTAATGATACTTTTGTACAAGTTGATATGAGAATTAAATGAGGCAAGGCAAGTGCAATGTCTTCTTTTTTCACAACTAGTATTTTGTAGCTATACCATAGTGAACTCTTTGTTTACTTATTTGCCTCTTTGTCCTCTTTAAATTATTTGTTTCATTCTTTCCTACTGTATATGATTCCAGATGGAAGCAGAAATGATAGAATGTTGAAAGAGATTTTCCTTTTCTAGTAGAAGCAACTTATCCAAAAATCAATAGAACATTGTTTCAAATGTTTCAAAATGGCCTATGAATGGGTTTTATTATTTTGCTGCACTTAGATTATAAGTCTCTCCCCATTCTCATTCCAAATGCAACACAAATCCGAACTGGTTTCTTTAACAAAAAGTAATAAGTGCTACTGTTATTGATTAACGCTCTTCACTGCTATCTGTCTCAGCTTCCGTGGGAGTAAGGGCCACCTTTGACATAACCACATGGGATGCACTGTGGTATGATCGATTTGGGTTGAATTCAGCTATAAGCATGGATTGTGGCTCCCTTACCCTTTCTTATTTCAGTTGAAGAATCGTGCCACAATAGAGATTTTCCTTCCTATTTCATCAGAGTGACCTTTTAATTAGAATCTGGAAGTGTGGTATGGTTAACAGCCTCAAGGGCAATGCAACTCTTGAGTATTGAGAAACATTAAAGAGATAGTAATCTGTCTCTTGGTCTCCCTCTATGGTTCTGTTCTGAGGTGCAGAAGGTCAGCAGCAGCTATCTGGAAGGCAACCTGCTCTTGTCTCTGAAGTTGTATGCACTTCATTTATTCCATGGAATTTTCCCCTTTGTTGTCTAGGCTCACCGCTTCCTTCCTTCCTTCTTCCCTCCCTCCCTTCCCCTCTTCCTTCCTTCTTTCCTTCCTTCCCTCCTTCCTTCCTATAATCAATTTTATTTTTATTTTTTATTTTTTGACAGGCAGAGTGGACAGTGAGAGAGAGAGAGACGGAGAGAAAGGTCTTCCTTTTCCATTGGTTCACCCCCCAATGGCTGCTGCGGCTGGCGCACCATGCTGATCCAAAGGCAGGAGCCAGGTGCTTCTCCTGGTCTCCCATGGGGTGCAGGGACCAAGGACTTGGGCCATCCTTCACTGCACTCCTGGGCCATAGCAGAGAGCTTGCCTGGAAGAGGGGCAATTGGGACAGAATACGGCTCCCCGACCAGGACTAGAACCCGGTGTGCCAGCGCCGCAAGGTGGAGGATTAGCCTATTGAGCCTCGGCACCAGCCTAATCAATTTTAAGTACAAAAAAGTAACAATTACATTGAAGCTGAAATTAGCAACTCAGGAATCTCTAGAACATAGGCAAACACATGGAGACTGAACAACATGCTCCTGAATGAACAGTGGGTCATAGAAGAAATCAAAAGAGAGATCAAAACATTTCTGGAACAAATAAATGAAGATGACAATAAAACATCAAAACTTACAGGATACAGCAGAAGCAGTGTTAAGAGGCAAGTTTATAGCAATTGGTGCCTACATCAAGAAATTGGAAAGGTACCAAATAAATAAGCTATCAATGCATCTCAAGGATCTATAAAAACAACAGCAAACCAAACCCAAAACTAGTAGAAGAAAATAAATAATTAAAATTAGAGAAGAATTCAACAAAATTGAAACAAAAAAGTACAAAAGATCAGCAAAACAAAGAGCTGTTTTTTTTTAAATAAACAAAATTGACACAACATTGGCCCAACTAACCAAAAAAAGGAGAGAAGTCCCAAATCAATAAAATTAGAGATGAAAAAGGAAATGTAAAAACAGACACCACAGAAATAAAAAAGTATTACCAGACATTACTATGAAGAGCTGTATGCCAACAAACTGTAAAACCTAGAAGAAATGGATAGATTCCTAGACACATACAGCCCACCTAAATTGAGCCATGAAAACACAGAAAACCTAAACAGACCCATTATCAAGACAGAAATTAAATCAATAATAAAGACCTTTCCAACAAAGAAAAGCCCAGAACTAGATGGCTGCACTGCTGAATTCTACCAGACATTTAGAAGAACAAGCTCCACTTCTTCTCAAACTATTCAAAACATTTGAAAGAGAGGGAATCCTCCCAAATTATTTCTATGAAGTCAGCATAAACTTAATTCCTAGACCCAGAAGAAAAAGATGCTACAGAGAAAGAGAACTGCAGACTAATTTCCCTCATGAACATAGTTGTAAAAATCCTCAACAAAATTCTAGCCAATCAAATCCTAAAACACTTCAGAAGGATCATTCACCTGGACCAAGTGGGATTTATCCCTGGTATGTAGGGATTGTTCAACATTCACAAATCAATCAATGTGATACATCACATTAAAAATTGCTGAACAAAACCCATATGATTATTTCAATAGATACAGAGAAAGCATTTGATAAAATCAACACCCTTTCATGATGTAAACTTTAAGCACATTGATGTAGAAGGAACATTCCTCAACACAATCAAGGCAATTTATGACAAGCCCATGGCCATTGTCCTATTGAATGGGGAAAAGGTAGAAGCATTCTCACTGAGATCCAGAACCAGACAAAGGATGATCACTCTTACCATTGCTATTTAATATAGTCCTTGAATTTTTAGCCAGAGCCATTAGGCAAGAAAAAGAAATCAAAGGGATACAAATTGGGAATGAGGAAGTCAAACTATCCCTATTTGCAGATAACATGGTTCTTTATATAGGGGGTCCAAAAGACTCCACCAAAAGAATATTGGACCTCATAGAAGAGTCTAGTATAGTAGCAGGATACAAAATCAATACCCAAAAATCAACAGCCTTTGTATACACAGGCAATATCATGGCTGAGAAAGAACTTCTAAGATCAATCCCATTTACAATATTTACAAAATATTGGAAGTGAAGCAGCCGGGACTTGAACCATCACTCCTATGGAATGCCAGCACTGCAGGTGGTGGCTTTACCCTGCATGCCACAGCACCAGCCCAAGAAAAATCTTTGTTGTTAATAGGACCCCCAGTTTACAGTATTTTATTATGGCTACCCACAATTAAAATCAAAGTATGGCATAAATGGTTCAGAACAGATTGTGATTGGCTGGAGATGAGAGGGAAGAGAATGCTCATGAAGATCTTGAAAAGGAATTTTTACAGAAAGGAGGAAAAGAAAAATACATTGTTTTCCTTACAGTGCGTGGGTATCCTTGCTGGCAGTCACAGCTCAGTGATTCTGTCAGCAACACACAGGAAACAGGTGAGGCTTCCTGCGCACACATAAACCACAAGGATGGGGTGATGCCTGCTTCCTTCCCTGCTTCCTAGAATGGCTCGCAGAGCAGTAAATATTTGAGGAATGAACCAAACAACAAAGTTTTCAATTGTAGTTCTGCCATATTTTTCTCTGTGGTCTTGGGGGTAGTCTTAACATTTCTGGTTTTCAATATCCTCAACTCTACAATGACATAATCTAACTACTACTGCTGGGAATCAGTATGCTAATAGGTTGCTATCTGGTCAACACTTGTGGGAAAAAAGGAGGAAGTAGGATGGAGCTGAGGGAGAAGCTGGGTGGGGGAAGGTATGCAGTTGGCATAACCCTTCAGATTTGCTCTGAGTTGGCACCATTTGGTGCAGGAGGCTGCATCTTGTCCACATCTTCCAGACATGGGAAGCAGAGCCCCAGGAAAGGTGCATAATGTTCCAGTAGAGTAGACAGCCTAATACCCTCAGCAGCAGCACTGTCCTCCAACTCTGGTGGGGCTTTTGCGTGGCACAATACAGTGGCCACATACTGACACAAATGTGGTTGTGACACATATGGAATCATTGCAAACTGCTAAAAGTCATAGTTATCATTTCAAAGGATTCAACCGGAACAAAATAAGCCTTTGCTTGTTGTATCACTGAAAATTCAATTTAATTAGAAGCAAGTTGTTTTTCTTTCCATCCGACTCCTTTTGTTCCTCTACATCTTACTTATAATTGATATAACTAGGATGAAATATCAAATAGTGGATGATGGGTTATCTCTCAGTACCTAATTGCTTCATTGGGTTGACTTTCTTGAAGATTTCTCAAGGCTGGTTATTTTAAATGCTTTCAATATCCCTTTGAACCCAACCTAGCCAACTTTGCCCTCCAGGTGTGGTTTAAAGATTTGATTTACTTGTTACTATTTGTGCTCATTCTATTTTTTTTTTTTTGACAGGCAGAGCAGACAGTGAGAGAGAGAGACAGAGAGAAAGGTCTTCCTTTGCCGTTGGTTCACCCTCCAATGGCTGCCACGGCCAGCACACTGCTGCCGGCGCACCGTGCTGATCCAAAGGCAGGAGCCAAGTGCTTCTCCTGGTCTCAATGGGGTGCAGTGCCCAAGGACTTGGGCCATCCTCCACTGCACTCCCGGGCCACAGCAGAAAGCTGGCCTGAAAGAGGGGCAACCGGGACAGAATCCGGCCCCCCAACCGGGACTAGAACCCAGTGTGATGGCGCCGCAAGGCAGAGGATTAGCCTTTTGAGCCATGGCGCCGGCCTATGTTAATTCTTAAAATGAAAATAAGTTACAGTTCCAAGGATTCTGCACAGGTGTCAGTAGAGTCCAACGTTAATATGAAAACAATATCCTTTAGATATTACAAGAAAGGGAACTGTCAGACTTGAAGAATGTCATGGGAGCAGAGAGGATAAAAAGGAGCAGAAGGTGGCATGGGAATGAACAGTGAGGGAAGCAATGTACTGAAGGAGCAACGTGCAGATCAGTCACAGTAAATCTTCCTACCTGATTAAACAGGAGCAAGAGCTTCTTTCATGGCATCCTTTTATGACAACAGTTCCATCGCTGAGATGCACTATTAAGTTCCTATTACAGACGCAAGAAGCATTCTGGAAACTGTTCCTAATGTTGGCTTTCTCTAAGGATAGTGATTTGAAATCTTACAGTTTCAATATCAAATGCATATGGATTTATATCTCCTCCAAATAAAATTATAATATTGAATTTATATGTTTGAAGTCAGAGAAGATACGTTGTTTAAGATTAAGCATTTATACTGCATGCTTTCTTTATCACACCATGACGGTTTTCCAGTGAAGATAGATCACTTGTGCTCTATTTTGTTAGTGACAAAAATAATTGTTACCGTAACTAATGAAGTTTCCTGTTATGACAGAAAAATACTGGTGCTGCCTATCTCAGTTAGAATATGTACATCTGATAAAGATTTCAGGCAGCAATGTTCAGACTTTATTTTGTTCTTTCCTCCCATACACACTCAGTCATAATTGTTAAATTTTAAGCTTTAACAATCAGTGGCTCATTGATTTCCTATTAGGTTTGCTGATAAATGGCTGCTTCTATTACTTTGTTCTTTGGACCATTGCTGTTTAATTTTGAAACATCTTGATTCCCTCTCTCTCTTCATACTCTTTAGGAGTAAATTATCACTATCTCTGCTCCTGTTTTAACCTTCTTTAAAATACTAGTGGTCTGGTACTGAGTAGCTATTCCGTTGTTTTCATCTTTTTCATGTCATTATTAAATGTCTGTATGACAGCAGTATATGATAGAAATATGTGGCTGAAATTTGCTTTTAAAATTAATCTGAAATTCTTTCAGTAGATTAATATAATCAATTTACAATTATTTTCTAGATGGAAATAGTTTAAATTAACCACAATATATATTTTCTTGTTAGTATGTATTTTGATGTTGTCTTATATTCCATTGCTTAGTAATACTGATGGATAAATGTTATGGCTTTTCATATCATATTCCTAATGGAAGATTATTTTATAAATCAATTTAAAACACAATATCTTAATCCAATATCAATGATATTGAGTAACTTATATGACGTCCAATGACATAGATGTTCTTCTGTCTCTCCAAATTCTACTCTCATTTCCTGCAAAAATTAAAGGCTTATCCTCACTAAATGTTTAATTTTAGGTTTGCTTTAAGTTCATTTATTATTTTTAACTTTAATTGTTTTTTATTTTACCTTAGTTTTCATGTCAATGTGATATTAATACAAAGAGAACAGATTCTATATAGCTCATAGATACAATTCTGGGAATGTAATATTTTTTCTCTCTTTTCCTCCCAACCCTCCTAACATCCCTCTCTCTCTCTTTCTTTCTTACCTTAAGCAACTTTGATTTTGGGAAAGTTTTTTTTTTAACTTTCATTTAGTAAATATAAATTTCCAAAGTACAGTTTATGGATTACAATGGTTTTTCCCCCTCATAACTTCCCTCCCACACGCACCCCTCCCATCTCCCGCTTCCTCTCCCATTCCATTCACATCAAGATTCGTTTTCAATTATCTTTATGTACAGAAGATCAGTTTAGTATATATTAAGTAAAGATTTCAACAGTTTGCACCCACACAGAACATAAAGTGTAAAATACTGTTTCAGTACTAGTTATAGCATTACTTTACATTGGACAACACATTAAGGACAGATCCCACATGAGGAGTAAGTACACAGTGACTCCTGTTGTTGACTTAACAATTTGACACTCTTCTTTATGGCGTCAGTAATCTCCCTAGGCTCTAGTCATGAGTTGCCAAGGCTATGGAAGCCTTTTGAGTTAACTGACTTTGATCTTATTCAGACAGGGTCATAGTCAAAGTGGAAGTTCTCTCCTCCCTTCGGAGAAAGGTAATTTTGGGAAAGTTTTAAACAACTGCCTTCGGCCAGCACCGTGGCTCAACAGGCTAATCCTCCGCCTTGCAGCGCCGGCACACCGGGTTCTAGTCCCGGTCGAGGAGCCGGATTCTGACCCGGTTGCCCCTCTTCCAGGCCAGCTTTCTGCTGTGGCCAGGGAGTGCAGTGGAGGATGGCCCAAGTACTTGGGCCCTGCACCCCATGGGAGACCAGGAGAAGCACCTGGCTCCTGCCATCGGATCAGCGCGGTGCGCCAGCCGCAGCATGCCAGTCGCGGCCATTGGAGGGTGAACCAACAGCAAAGGAAGACCTTTCTCTCTGTCTCTCTCTCTCACTGTCCACTCTGCTTGTCAAAAAAATAATAATAAATAACTGCCTTGACATTTGTAAATCACACTATCAACAGTCACTGTGACCTAACTGAATTATTCTGAGGATAATGTGTATGTCTATTTCTTGTCTGTTCTATCTTTTTCTTTGTATTGTTCCTTATTCTTTTTTCTTGCCTTTTTACTTTGATTTTTAAGTGTTTCAAATAATACAGAAAAGCATACAGAGTAAATTTTACAATTTTTAGCATTTTGTAGGATTCACTTCATAAGTAAGAATTGTATATACGCGCACACAAACATACTGTTTTTCCTGAAATCAGGGATATTAATAATCACACAATGTGGGATTCGTTATGAGGATCATAAAGTGAGGATATAAGGGTATATTATTAGGGAAGTGGTGTAATTCAATGATCACAGCATCTATTCATAGCTACATACTGGATAATATATTTTATACTATATACATATTAACATATTTGTGAGAGAATACACATGTAATTCGTCTTTCTGTGTTTGCTTTATCTCTCTTAATTATCTCCACCTTATTTTTAATTTTTATGTTATTAAATAAACACATATTTTTTTAAAAATATGTGTATATATAGTTTATTTATTACTTTATATGAAAGGTAGAGAAACAGGGAAATCTTCCTTCTGCTGGTTTACTCCCCAAATGCCCAACATAGCAAAAGCTGGGCCAGGCTAAAACCTGAAGCCAAGAACCCAATCTTGTCCTCCCACATGGGTGGCAGGGACTCAAGTACTTGGACCATCATGCTGTTTCATAGGGTGCACATTCCAGGAAGTTGGATCAGAAGAGAAGAGCTGGGGCCAGAACCAGGTGCTCTGATATGGGATGGGTGAGTTCCAAGGGGCATCCTCATGACTGCACAGACACCCACAGCTAATATCTCTTATTCATATACATTTGAAATATGACCTAACCTGAATTTGTATAGGAGATCCAGTTTCAAATCGTATTTATATATATTGATCTTCAACTCCACACACTTTTAGCAAACGTGATTCCCATGTTTGGAGGAGCTGACTTTCCCTCACCTAATAGCGTTCATGAGTCAATGTGTAAAGGAAGCCATGATCTCCTGCAGGGGGCTCTGTTTACCATTTGGATCACTATGTCATTTTCAAGGAGGCCTTTTCTGAGCATGGCGGCACCTAGTGGCTCCACGGCAGCGCTCATCACATGTGCTGTGTTTGGTTCTCCTTTTCCTGGGAAAAAGGGTTTTCTATCTGGAATGTTAGGAAGTCAACCAATTTAAGGGAGAGGGGCATTGTGCTCAGGAAAGGTGAACTATTGTGACTCTTTTCTGATTTTCAGAGAGTCCACAGCAGAAGAATTCACGTTAAACACAGGATACAATGAACATCAGACAATTCACATCAACCAACTCAATGGCTGGTCTGAGGCCAGATTTGCTGAAGGCATCTCATGGGGAACCCTCACCACCCTCTGACTGATCCCCTGATACCTTGTTTCAGCCTATCTTCTCCTCTGGCCATGAGTGTGGTAGAATCAAGTGTTCCGGGGTCAGACAATTTTGCTGATTCTAGTTCAAAGGGGGACCAGGTTACGGGAACAACTTAGGGAAATTCATATCACTATTAATCTATTGTTTCTGGGTAGGTACTCTGTTCATGATTTTTATCCAGTTTTGTCTATTGATGACAGGAAATTCATTCTTTCTCTAAAAGGGACTTATCCTGGAAGAACATAGGTAAAGAAAGCTCTGCTAAGGAAAGTCCACCGTTGGTCCCTACTTGAGCAATGGCTCATTGCCTGTGAGCTTCAACTTGCTCCTCACTGACTACTCTGCCTCTCATAATTGTTCTCTGCTATATTTGGCTTTGAGATTTTGTAACTTTCTGTAGAGGAATGCTTTTCTTTGTGCATATTACATTAGTGACTCTTCACCAGTAATCGGAGTTATCTTTCATTTTAAGGATTTATTTATTTACTTGAAAGTCAGAGTTACACAGAGAGAAGGAGAGATGGGGAGAGAGAGAGAGAGGGAGGGAGAAAGAGAGGGAGGGAGAGGGAGAGAGAGAGAGAGAGGGAGAGAGAGAGGGAGGTCTTCAATCCACTGGTTCACTCCCCAGATGGCTGCAATGGCTGGAGCTGCGCCCATCTGAAGCCAGGAGCCAGGAGCTTCTTCCAGGTCTCCCACATGGGTGCAGGGTCCCAAGCACTTGGCCATCTTCTACTGCTTTCCCAGGCTACATCAGAGAGCTGGATTGAAGCGGAGCAGCCAGGACTTGAACCAGTGCACATATGGGATGCCGCAACTGCAGGTGGCAGCTTTACCTGCTATGTCACAGTGCTGCTCCAGTTCAGTATCTTTTAAGTCTACCAGAAATACCTAAACTTTGATACCATAGTTACAACTTCAAATGAGCATAAATAAATATTTTCAAATGACTAGCATTGCCTCTCTTTTTTAGAATTTACTTACATTTATTTGAAAGGCAGAGTGAAAGAGAGGGAGACACACACACACACACCACACACACACAGATCTTCCAAGTATTGGTTCATTCCCCAAATGGGTGCAATGGCCTGGGCTGTGCCAGAACACTGTCCAGATCCAAAAGCTTCATCTGTATCTCCCATGTGTGTGCCAGGGACTCAAATACTTGAACCATCTTTTGCTGCTTTCCCAGGGAAAATTAGCTGGGAGCTGGGTCAAAAGTGGAGCAGCTGGGACTCGAACCAGCACACATAGTACTGATACTGGTGTTGCAGGAAGTGGCTTGACCCACTATGTCACAACACAGATCCCAACATTTCCTCTCAAGATGGGAAATGCAAAAAAAAAGGATATAATGCATCTAACCAGCTGAAGCTTATTAATTATTTCAATAAGTGGTATTATTTTTGATATGTCTATGAGAAATATTTATGAAGTTATTCAGTAGGCAATTTGGAGTTCAGAGAACATAAAGCTTTGGGGGTGATTATCATACATCTGGGTTAGGTTCTTTGGGGGAATGTGTGATATAATAGCAAATTCATTTAGGGTCCAGCACCGTGGCACAGTGGGTTAAGATGTGCCTGCAGCACCAACATCTCATATGGACACCAGTTGTTGTCCTGTCTCCTCCACATCTGATCCAGCTCCTGGCTACTGTGCCTGGGAAAGCAGCAGAAGATGGCCCAAGTCCCTGGGCTCCTGCCACTCACATGGGAGAACCAGAAGAAGTGCCAGGTCTTCCACATAGGTAGTAGGAATGTAGCTACTTTAGTAATTACCACTGCCCCCCAGGGGCGATATTGGAAGTAATTTGGAGTCAGGGCCTGGAACCTTAAGCTGGGTGTCTTAGCTGCTAGGCTAAATAGCTGTTCTGTATTCCCTAACTTTATCCTCATTTTCACTAGGAGATATATTCCATTATTATATCCATTTCACAGAGATGGAACATGTGGGCCAAACAGGTCAAGTAACTAGTATAAGGCTTACTTTTTCACTGGGGTGAGATTGGATAAATCATGAGAAATGATCTTTGGAATCACACGTAGGTATAAAAAAGAAGAAAAAGTGAAGTCAACAATGCAATTGCCAAAAGGCTAGAGGGTCAGGAATGGATCGGGAAAGATGTGGTGGTGTAGAGATTAAGGGAGGAGAGAGGCCACAGAGGAGTGCATCTAGCAACTAGATGTGGCAATTCAGCTAAACAAAGGGAATATGTGGGAAATAACTTCCAGGTCCCTCGCAGCCTTCCCACGAGCAATTTCCAGCTGGATGTTTCCACTGAATTATGGGTACCCCAGAACCGGACTCTCCACACTCATGCAAGGTGTTTAGAGATTGATTTCTTAATGTTAGCAGTTGATGGCTTAAGGGTAGAACTTTATCTAATTGTGGTGGCTAGGAAAAGGGGCTGGCAAGAAGCTTCAGGTGACAGCAGGTGCATACTCAGAGGGTGGTTCTCCACATGTTGATTAGTTGAGTTCAGGTCTGGCCTAGTTTCTCCTTCCTGGCTAACTGTGTGATCATGCCTCTGCACCTGTCGTGGTGAGTTTCCAGAAGACACCAGACTATGGAGCCATCTGATCTTGAGCTGAAATCTCCAAAGTGTGAGCGAAATGAACGCTTGTTGTCCCAAGAAGCTCCTTTTAGCTATTTTAGTTAATGCAATGAAAAACGGACTAATAAAGAGGAGGCGGGGAAGGGCAGGGTGAAGACGTGAAGCCTGGATTCGTTTTTCAAGGAATTCAGATGTGAAGCAGGTGAAACAGACAGTGTGGTTTCTAAAATGCCACAGATAGAGATACAGGGGTGTGTGTGTGTGTGTGTGAGAGAGAGAGAGAGAGAGAGAGAGAGACAGAGAGACAGAGAGAGACAAAGAGAGACAGAGAGAATCACAGTAATATAGTTGAGAGAGACAAAGTAAACAGTGAAGAGACAAGAAAGCAAACACTGAAATCCCTGATGTCACCAATTTATGAGAGTGCAAGATCAGGAATTTGGATTACCAGGAAGATTAGCCTTCAAAGGGCAGAATGTAGGTATATGGAGATAATCAATGCTGCCTGAAAGAGAGGAATACAGAAGCAGAATATGTTTCTGATGAGTAAGTCATCAAGGCAGAATAAAATGACCTTGTCTTAATTCCACAGCATTTGCTCAGTAGTGCAAGGTGAGACCACTTCAGAAACTTATATATGTGGCTGTGGTCCTTAGAAAGGAATCCCTGCACACAAGAGTAAGCTGGTTCCACATCACTCTTATAGGCCACTCCTTTATTATGATTAAAACAAAATTTCCCTTGAACACGTTTCCCATTAAAATGACCAGAAGCTTTCTGTTTAATATATATACTTTGCTGTGTTTCTTAAAGGTATTTAGTCCTCACATGTACACAGAATGCACACACATGCATGAACACACACATTTACAAATACCCTCACACCCTACATTCTTCAAGCACACAAACGCCATCAGCATTTCATCTCTCTATAGCTTTCTGAATTACATCTGCTGCATACCATTTGCGACCTCTAGGAAGACAACTGAAACTATCTGTTAGGGGTGTCACACATTATATAATTTTGTGTGAGGGCCAAGAGGACAAATAGTGTCTCTTACTATTTGGCCCAGGATATCAAGTGCAGGGCTCTTTTCTGAATCTCGATAATTGTTTATTGATCCATTGGTAATGACGTGTTTTAGGACTTCTTTGATGAACATGAACCCTCATAGCACCCTGGAGATGGAAAGGGCTGTAGCAATCCCTCTGGATGGTTTACATGTACCAGGTAGGGGAGCTTTCTTCTTTTCAGCCTCCTTATATAATGCGATAAGATGCTTACTAAAAAAAAAAAAAAAAAAAAAAAAAAAAAAAAAAAAAAAAATTTAGAATTTTTTCCCACTTGGATTGGAGCTGATTTGCTTTACACATTCTTTGGAGAAAAGACTGAAACTCTGTCAGCTTGCATTATGAGTCAGCTGTCTATATTTATGACATGGATTTTATGGAGTACATATATTTGTTTGGAAATGATACCTGAGGGAATAAGGAAATCAAGATGAATGTCTTAGATTATTCTTTATGATACCCGAACAACTTACATATTCTAGCAGCTCAGTAAATGCAAGCATGCCAATTAATTGTTTGGAATTTTGAGTACAGAAAACCTGAAAGAATGATTTTTTCATTATTTTTTCTGTGAAGGCAGCACTCATGCTAAGAATGATATTGCTGTTCAAGATTACATATATGAACTCTGCTATTATTCTACACCCTCCACTTGCACAATTATTTGTTAAGTGGAGGCCATATTTTTTGGTTCCATAAGCAGGCTTCAAAATTCATGTTAAAAGGGAATTAAAGCCATGTTTGGAAAAATATCTTCTACCTTTAGCATAAATTAAAGTATTAACCTGGGTTTGGGTGACTCCCAAGATGTCAGGGTAAAAGTATGTTTCTCTGTTTGATAAAAACATTGAAGGCACTTATTGTTTACAGAAAGGAGCAAAGAGAGATGGAAGGTCAGATAATGAAGCCAACAGGAACAGGGGCTTGGGAATTAGGGATGTGTGATGTAAACTGGATCCTTGTAGGAATTATGACCACACAGCATGCAGCATACCTGAACCGATCAGGGAGATATTGGAGAATGTGTGTGGACGTTGGGACTAGGGATTTGGGGTCCCCAGGCTCTGGCTTTCTACCAGCCAAGAAAACAATTGAAATGCAAAGGAAAACTGACATTCAACTTGTATTTTTGTGGTAACCGAAAAGACCATGAAACGATACTGCCAGTGTTTAAATATGTGATAAGTTTTATTATCAAGATTCAATCAACTCAGCAAACACTTCCTATTAAAAGTACACTGTGGCAAGTTTTACAGAGCATACTAATGAGCTTGTGATAGCTCTAGTATGTATGGGAAACAGAAAAAGAATTTGATCAGAGTTAAAAACAGCAAAGAGTATTGGGAAAACTTGAGAAAATGACCAGTATGGAACAGAAGTACAAGGAAACTCCTTTGCAAAGTTGAACATAAGGGAACGGCATGGCAGGGAGAGATACAGATAAACTCACTGGAGTTCTGCAGTAGATGCACGGCACAGTGCAATACACAGCATCAATATGAACCAATTCTCCACAAATGTACCATAAATTAAGATTCATAAAGCTGCCTGCTCGAGACCCCGAGACTGTGCCTCCTCCCCAGGATCTCATCTCTCCTCCACAGTGTCCAGTTCAGAATTCTCATTTCCCCAAGTCCTCTTACGTGGGTACCAGAATTGTGAGCCCATTAGCAGCAACTCCTGTGAGCCTCAGTTCTGTTTTTCACTTCCTCTTTAAGTGGGTGTTTGGCTGCTTTGGGGGATGGCCTGCAGAGGGGGCTGTCTTCTTGGTCCTTCCTTCCCTGGCTTCCTCTCTCCAAAGGATCTGAACCGCCAAGTCTACCCGCTTTGCTCCTCACTGAGTTCCCCACACAGCTCCTCTTCTGCTTCCGCTAAACACTCTGAGTCTTCATGATACCAACCTGCACTGACTCATTCCTCCACCACCTCTCCTTACAGCTGCTCCACACACGTAGGCCTCTGCACAATGGAGCATTGTTTCAATGGGGCTGTCAATGACCATTCTGTTTAGTGTCAACCCCTGCCATTGCTCCCTTCCTTCCAGCTTCCTGATGTGATTTTCTCTAGTGCACCTGCTACCATTCCACAAACCCTATATTCTACTTACTTATGGTTGGGCTTTTTTTTTTCATACAGTAATGATCCCTGAGAAGTGAGATTGTTCTACATTTTTTTTTCTTGTTTGAACTCTAACAACAGGGCCTTTAATAGTGCTGGGCACACAGAGACCCCAGTCCATCCGTTAACGCTTATTTCATGAAAGAAAGAAGTAGTCTGCTGCATATTTCTGATCAAGTCCTTTAGAAGGTGGGAGGATTGATACCAGCACCATAACTGGTTTGCTCCAGCTAATCTGGCCATTTCTGAATCCGAACAGACCCATTTGTAAAGAGGCAATGAATTCCTATGTCAGGCCCATGTCCAAAATACACCTTGGTATAGATAGAATTAATTAAATCATTGATACTTTTCTGTGGTTTTTATGTAAATGATATTACATAAGCCCCAGTGGCTACTTTCCAATCATGTTCCTTCTCTTCCTGTGTTGAAGCTTGTAAATGAATGAAGACATTTGTGCATTTTCTCATTATTTTGCACAAACACCTTGGAGTGTTAGGGCTGTACAAGAAAAAAGTCACCAAAAAATAGATAAATCATCTGTATTTAAATTGCATTTTTTGGACATAGTTGGTAAATTATAATTGTCTCTATGATTTATTCATTACATTGCATCTTTCTCAGCCTGCTTTCGGCATTGTTTGGGGGAGCTCCAGCGGAAACTGCCTACCATGCTCCTTCTCTCAGAACAAATCCACTGCAACACTCCAGGAGCTCATGTTCAGTCCTATTGCCACTTGCAGCTGTCTGTCAGTGCTGGTACTCTGCTGAGCAGCAATGGGAAGCAGAGGCTCGACGTGCAAACATGTGAAACAGAGAAGGCACAGGGAATTGGAGCATAAAGCCACTGTGTTGTAGAAGGATTGCTTTCCCTATGAATACTGCAGTGGGATTGGAGGAAGGAGTTTCATTCTCAGTACATAATATAGCATAAAGCCTCTTAAACTTTTTCAAGAAGAGCCTAGCAAAAATTCCTTTATATAGAAATCTACTAACAAGCATTCTAATATTCCTACCCCTATCTAATAATCTGTGACTGACAATGCTGGAGTGTTGTTTGAATGCCTGTTTGAAAGGTATTTTATTTTCAAAAGGATCACAAATTTAGTATTATCAAGTGCACATGTCAACTTGGGAGAAATGTATCCCTAAGTACTATACCAGATAAACTTCCTCTGGACAAAACACTGAGCACATTTTGGATATTCTTTTCTATTTTCATTCTTAATTTTCTGGGGACTCCCATGCATTGGCTCTATGTTTATGTTGCTCATTTTTGTTTAAAATATCGATCATCAGAGACTTTTGGAAATAAGCTAAATCTGAAAGCAAATGTTCTAAATAAACTTTCGAGGTAAGAAAGCAATATATGCACATATATGAAATTTAAAAATCCTGTTGTGGGGTGGGTCTGTGGCATATAGGGTAAAGCTGCTACCCATATGGGCACTGGATCCAATCCCGGCTGCTCCACTTCTGCTCCAACTCACTGATATGGCCTGGGAAAGCAGTGGAAGATGGCCCAGGTGCTGGGGCCCTTGCACCCAACTGGGAGACCAAGATGAAGCTCCTGGTGCCTGGCTTTGGAATGACTTATCTTTTGCCATTGCAGCCATCTGAGGAGTGAACCAGTAGATCGAAGACCTCTCTCTGTCTCTCTCTGCCTCTGCCCATGTAACTCTCTGCCTTTCAAATAAATAAATACATCTTTCACAAATTCTACTTGTCGCATTATTTTGAGTAACTATAAAATGTGTATTTTTTATACTTAGGAGTTCATGAATGATATAGAGCAAGCATGATTTTGAATATAAGCTACAAAAATATAGTCTGTTTTCAACATTTAATACAATTGGAAATATTTGATTATTTTACTAATCACAGGCTAATTTAATGTATTTTGCTGTATCATGGCTGAGGGAATCCTTTTTCAAAAAATAAAAATAAAAAACCTTTGAGGCTGACATTGTGGTGTAACAAGTTAAGCTGCCACCTGTGATGCTGGTATGCCATGCGGGCAGCAGTTCAAGCACGGGCTGCACCACTTCTGACTCAGCTACCTGCCAAAGTGTCCTAGAAAGCAGTCAAAGATGGACCAAATTCTTGGGTCCCTGCACCCACATGGGAAACACGGATGAAGCTCTTGGCTCCTGGCTCCTAGCTGCTGGGTCTTGGCTTCTGGCTTTGGCTTGGCCCAACCCTGGGCAGTTGCAGCCATTTGGGGAGTGAAGCAGCAGATGGAAGATCTCTCTCTTTCTCTAGTCTCTCTCTCTCTCTCTCTCTCTCTCTCTCTCTCTCTCTCTCTCATTCTACCTTTTAAATAAATAAAATAATCTAAAAAAACCTTTTTATTTCAAAATTGTTTGACATTTACAAAACAACATTTACTAGTACAAAGGGTCTCCATGTACCCATACCCAGCTTCTCCTGCTATTAATATTTCATATTTGTAGGATATATTTGTCATAATTAGTAAACCACTACTGATTTTCCACCATATATATATATATATATATATATATATATATATATACACACATATATGTAATCCAAATGCATTCTATTCCTCTCACCCCTCCCAGCCTCTGCGCTCAGGTTAGGTTTCTTTTTTCTATTTTATTTTTCTCACACACATGAGGGAGAACATGCACTATATTTATTTGTGTGTGGCTTATTTCACTAAATGGGATGTCCTCCAGTTCCATCCATTGTGTGGCAAAAGATAGAACTTCATTAACTGTGAATGATTGCATTCCACTGTGTATATATAACATACAGAATGTTATGTTCATCTGTTCATCTGCTGATGGACACCTTGGTTGATTCCATGAATTGCTATTGTGAACAGTGCTGCTACAAACATAGCAGAGTAGCTAGCAGTAGTTTTTGTCATCAAAATTTGCCCTGTTTTCTCTGTAATTCCCACATTTAAATTAAAAGCAATCTGCATACTGTGATCTTTTTCTCTCTCTTGAATTACCTTTTTATTTTGACTCATTGGTTTACTTCTATTCATTTCCACATTATTTCCCAAATACTTTCAATAAATAATGTTTAGATTCTATTTCCCTTTTCATTTTTTGTCTTCCTGTCATGATGGCTTTCCAAGTGATTTATTTCACGCTGTGCCTTTTAAAAAATTTTAAGTTGAAATTTAATTTTTGCATTTTTAAACTTTTATTTAGCAAATATAAATTTACCAAGTACAGCTTATGGATTACAATGGCTTTTCCCTCCCATAACTTCCCTCCCACCCACACCCTCCCAACTCCCGCTCCCTCTCCCATTCCATTCACATCAAGATTCATTTTCAATTCTCTTTATATACAGAAGATCAGTTTAGTATATATTAAGTAAAGATTTCAACAGTTTGCACCCACACAGAACATAAAGTGTAAAATACTGTTTCAGTACTAGTTATAGCATTAATTCACATTGAGCAATACATTAAG
This sequence comes from Lepus europaeus, assembly GCF_033115175.1. Lineage (NCBI taxonomy): Eukaryota > Metazoa > Chordata > Mammalia > Lagomorpha > Leporidae > Lepus > Lepus europaeus. The sequence goes on along the minus strand of NC_084840.1, from coordinate 79,246,776 downwards.
GACAGAGATCCTACATGAGGAGTAAGTACACAGTGATTCCTGTTGTTGACTTAACAAATTAACACTCTTGTTTATGGCATCAGTAATCTCCCTAGGCTCTAGTCATGAGTTTCCAAGGCTATGGAAGCCTTTTGTGTTCGCCAACTCTGATCTTATTTCAGCAAGGTCATAGTCAAAGTAGAGGTTCTCTCCTCCCTTCAGAGAAAAGTACCTCCTTCTTTAATGTCCCATTCTTTCTACTGGGAACTCACTTGCAGAAATCTTTCATTTAGGTTTTGTTTGTTTGTTTGTTTGTTTGTTTTGCCAGAGTGTCTTGGCTTTCCATGCCTAAAATACTCTCATGGGCTCTTGAGCCAGATCCAAATGCCTTAAGGGCTGATTCTGAGGCCAGAGTGCTGTTTAGAACATCTGCCATTCTATGAGTCTGCTGTGTATCCCGCTTCCCATGTTGGATCCTTCTCTCCCTTTTTGATTCTATCAGTTAGTATTTGCAGACACTAGTCTTGTTTATGTGATCCCTTTGACTCTTAGACCTATCAGTATGATCAATTGTGAACTGAAATTGCATTTTTAAGATTTCTGCCATGCCTTTTCTCCCTCAGTTCTGCTTTCTCCCCTTCCTGACACTCTGAATTTTCTCACATGCTTCTTGAACTTCAGTTGATGAATATTACATTTTGACATGTTTAATTAAGAAAAATTGACCTTGTAAAATATTTATGAGGTCTGTTCAGCAAATTGTCTTTAGTTGTGTGTGTGTGTAACACACTTCACTGTGACCCTGCCCTTGCTCTCTGGGGAGAGCACCATATGGTGATGCTGGAAGAGTCACACTCTTATAGAATCCCTTTTGCTTGAGTAAGGGATTGGAACTTATATTCAGCTAAGAGTATGGCAGGAGGTGGATGTCACTGCCATCTGGGTTTCCTGTGTTGAAGACTCCATGTTGGGAGATTATTGGAGAGATTGTCATACTGGTCTTGAGGCAGTGGCTGCCACTAGAGAGGGGCTCCATGGCTACCAGCTATAATGATTTATAAAACTCAGGTCCAGATGATGCCTGGTGAAGAAATGGGGACCTCAGTTTTACATGTGCAAGGAACTCAATGTGCAAAAGTATGACTCTATGAGACTGGAAGAAAATCTGGAGTCAGCGATAAACTTGCCATCCACCTGACCTCACAACTGCAGTCTGGGAGATCAGAACAGGTGATCTGGGGAGGTCATGACCAGAATCCTGGCTGTGAATGTTTTGTGATAATCAATAATATATATTTCTAGATGCCAGTTTTTGGTTATTTGTTATTCAGTAATAGAAAAGCACACATCATTTTGAAAAATTTGGAAAACTCTACATCCTGACTCACACTTGTTCATTTTGATAAGAAATCTTGTGGCTCAAGATTCCTATTGATTGTAAAATAAATCATTATATTTCATTCATCATCAACAGAGTAAAGAAAAGATAATCTCAGAGACAAAATTTCATATTTTGGAAAAATTGAGTTGTAAAGACTTTTTTTTTGCCTGACATTTACAGGATCTCTTAAACTTATTATCTGGTGTTGTAGAAATTCCTTTCCATGCCTAGAAAATATTTATGGTATTATTCAACAATACGTGTTGATTCACATCTGAGAATAAAATCTTTCTTATTGCACTCTCCCAGAAGACTTTTTTAACAGCTTGTGACTGAACCAAATAGTCTGTTGGATATTAACATTGGAAAATATGCATAACATTTGCACTCAAAATGATCATCCTGATTTATCTTTTTTCCTGTTTTCTGGCTTGTAGCCAAAGCTGAAATCCTTAAGCCCCCACAGAAAGGCCCTATTTTTTAAATGAATATTTTTGTGTCAATATGCTTGTATTAAAATGCCCATGGGGAAGCAAGTTACAGAAACAAGTTATATGCTATTGTGTTCTAGTCTTTGTTTTGTTAGGTTTAGGAGGCAATTAGTTAAAGATTTTATTTTAGAAAGGACAGAATTAGAGATACAGAGAGTAGGGAGTTCATTCTGCCTGAACAGAGGGCAGGGGCTTCAAGCCACGATTCATTCCCCTTGGGAACAGGCAGAGGTTGTTGGGGGAGATCATGTGAACAGTCTGAGAGATACATGGATCCTGATGAGGTGGATGGGAGGGGGGTGGCCTGCAGAAAGGCTCTTTGATAAAATTTGCAATGATTGTCTCAGCAGTTTGGAATGGTCCAGATGTGGGACTTTGCAAGACATCTAGGCTTTAGATGATCTACTTATGCCCAGTTTTACCTGGGTTGGGGTTAACTGTCTGTGCCTCAGTGGGCTAACAGGTTCTATCATTTTTCCTATGGGTACTTAATAAATAACCGTTTATGGCTTAGTTGACAGTGATCTACAGAAGTTAAAAAAAAAAAGCTAAACTCCCTACTTTACTCTCTAGGCACTTTTGCAAAGTTCTCCATGAGAGCCAGGAAGAGAAAATTACTCTTCCCCCTGGGAAGGCAAATGTAGACTTCTGACCATAGAATGGCTTCTATCTGAAAGAAGATCCTCCCAAACAGGATCAAGTTCCAACAACTTTCTAAGGAGCTCATGGAATGTTCCTGTTGCTTGTTAATAAGCTGTGAGGATTGCTGAGGCAAAGCACCACAAACAGTGGTTTAAGCATCAGAGAGCTATTTTTTCATAGTGTTGAAGGCAGGAATTCCAAGATCAGGGTGTCTGCAGAGTTTAATTCTCCCAGGTCTTCTTCACTTGGCTTGTAGATGGTTAGCTTCACACTGTACCTTCATGTAGTCTTTTGTTTGTGTGCAACTGTCATAATTTCCTCTTTGTATAAGGAGATCAATCATATTGATTAGGATTAGGGCACACTCTAGTGATCCAATTTAACCTTAATTACCTCTGGAAAGACCCTATCTCAAATTCCCATCGCATTCTGAGCTACTGAGAGTTAGGACTTCAGCATCTAAATTTTGGGCAGCACAATTTATGTTAATATTTCCTTTCTCTTCACCCACAAAAACATCAGTGTTCTTCCATTCAGTCTTTGATCCTGGTTTATACAGCCCAACATCCACACAGGCTCACAGACTAGTGAAGAATTTGAACTCATAGGAGAAGTTATTATTTTTTCTCCATTTCTCCAATATTCTCTGGTTGCCAGTTCCAGAAATGTATGAATGCATGTGATGAAATGACCTTCTGTTATAGCGAAGGGGGAGTCTGATTTTCTTAATGTGATTTTTACAATAGGTACATGGCTAGTATTGGATACACACAGCATTACCAAGATATGTATCTTTTAGAAAAATCAGGTAGATAGATGAAAATCAGACAATTCTTTAAAAGTCATAATATCTGAAAGTTTTCTGCAATAGTTAACAGGGAATAGTAGCTAAATGTAATACTCAATCTAACTACCATTTTAAAAGATGAGATATTGTACCTTTTACTATATAACTGAAGCCAAGGTGGGTCATGAAATTCAATTTATGGAGGAACAAATTACTTACATGGAGCATCTCTATCTTGGAAAAATATATCTGTTAGCAGTAACATATGGACTTCTTAAAAGCATACATTTCTTTCAGATCCCATTAAGAATGCATTTTTCTAAATACTTACTCAAACTTTATGAACAAACCAAACAACATATGGAATGATTGGTATTTCCATAAAATATGATCCATGAAAAGTCCTATAAAGTCTTACAAAGTATGTTGCACATTTCTTTATCAAAATAACAAAAGCAAGAGAAAAAAAAAAAGCAAAACATAGTTTTCATTTACAGTTAGCTTTTTTTTTAAATTGTCCTCTCTTCTAATATCTACTTGCTTTTCTAAGATTCTCTGTTATTTTGACTAAGTACTGAATGCTATTTTTTAGGCAAATGAACTCTTAATTTTTAAAGACTTATTTATTTATTTGAAAGTTAAAGTTACAGAGAGAGAGAGAGAGAGAGAGAGAGAGAACCAGAGCGAGTGCTTCCATCTGCAGGTTCATTCCCCACTGGTTCATTCCTCAAGCGAACACAATGACCAGTGCTGGTCCAAGCCAAAGCCAGAAGTCAGGAGCTCCATCCAAGTGTCCCACATGGTGCCCAAACACTTGGGCCATCCTTTGCTGCTTTCCTTAGGCCATTAGCAGGGAGCTGGATCAAAGGTGGAGCAGCCAGGACAGGAACTGGCACTCATTTGGGATGCTGGAATTGGGATAGGTCACTTAACCAGCCCGGCTGAATGAACCCTTTTTGATGGTAACCAATATATTTTTTCTATAATGTTATGAAAGAATCAGTGTCAAGCCTTCAACACTTCCACCTGTACCATGCTTACTGAATCTATGGTGATGGGAATATTTGGGAGGTATCATAAAAAGATTTTACAAGGAATCCCTTTGTCCTGAAAGATGAATTTTCCAATGTGCTCAGAAATAAGTTTATCTCTCGAGAACATTAAAAGGTGAACTGCGTGTGATGATATGACCTATGGTGTAGTTTCTAGGGAGGAACAAGGCACAGCATAGCTTCCCGCATCTTTAACTTGCTTCCTTCTTCTTGTATACAAACAAGTGAATGCCAACGTTCTTAAAATCCTGCATATGTTCTCTATGTATTTAGAGAACAAAGGGAGCAATTAACTGGTTGAGTAGGAGCACTGAGAATGAAAGTCTAACCTGTATTTATGTTGCCATACTGCATCCATTCACTCAATTTGTCTGTCAGTTGCCATCTTTGCACTGAGAGCCACCATTTGTCATGGTCTATGTCCTTTCTCAAGACTGCATTGGCTGAGAAGTAAAAGAGGTGTCTCTTTGAGGAGGAGCACAAGTGCATGTGTCCATGTTTATTTAAATCCACTCATGTCAAGAATTGCCTAGCAACACGGTACAGAGATTAGATTCAGGATGAGGAGCAAGATTTAAGACAACAATGAGATGAGAACATTGAATGATCAAATGTCACAACTGCTTGTTCCTTTATAAGGAAAATATATAAGACTAATTTCCAAACTACTAGCTGTATAAACACAGATCACAAACTGTCAAACTCTACATGTGTCAGGTTTCAGTAAAACAATATCACCATCCAATTTGGTTATCCCATATCTATAACTATAGTTACCAACAGTTATCTTTCTCCAACAAGCCAGGAATGGGGGTCACTACATTACAACCACTCCCTGTATGGGTGTGCATGGTATAAGCAGTTGTGGGTATGTTCATAATACATATAGATGTTAATCTGGGTTCCCAATGGAAACAGAACCAGCAGGACACAATAGAAAAAAAAAAAAGATTAATTACAAGGAATAGATTCACACCATTACAAAAGCTGAGAAATCCCAGGATCTGTAGACAGCAAGCTTTAGACACAGAAAATCTGAGTTGGAAGTTCTAGCTCAGGTGCAAGGCAGAAGATGTGTCCCAACTCAAAGGCAGTGAGAGAGAGAGAGAGAGAGAGAGAGAGAGAGAGACATAAAAGAGAGAGGAAGTGAAGAGAAAGAAATAACTATGTAAAGGCACCTAGAAGTTTAGTTACAGCTTGATTATTGACTAGCTATTAGAAAATTGGAAATGTTTCAAGATTATAACACTTTCAAGATTATAATTTCTGCATTATAAAAAAGCTTCTTTAGATTTATTCTAGAAATAAGTGTAAAATACAATGTTAAAAGGTAAGTATCTTCAATAAAGCAGGAAAATATTTCTAAACTATGAGGCAATCTTGACGAAATAAATAAATGGCAGTCACTTTTCTCCTGTTTTTGGTGACTTAAAATATTATTTTTTTTTTAATTTTTTTTATTTTTTTGACAGGCAGAGTGGACAGTGAGAGAGAGAGACAGAGAGAAAGGTCTTCCTTTGCCGTTGGTTCACCCTCCAATGGCCACTGGTGCTGGCGCCCTGCGGCCAGCGCACTGTGCTGATCCGATGGCAGGAGCCAGGTGCTTCTCCTGGTCTCCCATGGGGTGCAGGGCCCAAGGATTTGGGCCATCCTCCACTACACTCCCTGGCCACAGCAGGGAACTGGCCTGGAAGAGGGGCAACCGGAACAGAATCCGGCTCCCCGACCGGGACTAGCACCCGGTGTGCCGGTGCCGCAAGGCGGAGGATTAGCCTAGTGAGCTGAAAAAAAAAATATATATATATATATTATTTTTTGAATTTTGCTTTTGATGCTAGTATAATCATTCTTTTGTGAGTTAGGATGGTAGTGTCATTTTAATGACATGGAAATTTAAGGTACAGGCCAAATGAATTGTATAATTTGTCATAAAACAAGTTTTTTAGAACATTCACTAAAACACAGTAAATTTTATCAATATTTTGTGTTCCATCTATGCATTTAGGTTCAAATGAATTTACTGAAAGTTTCTTGCTACACGTTATAGTAGGAATTCTTAGAAGCCATATAAACTTAAATACATATTTATGTGCATGTGTGAAAAGTCTTCAAAAATTTATGAAAATGCATATTGTATGGAAACTATAGATGGATTTAAAAACATTTTTGACCAAAATAAAATATTTTAATTTTAACTTTCCATAAACTTTGAAAGTAACTATTAATAATGTATTTATTCATTTCTTATTTTTATTTACTTATTTGACAGGTAGAGTTACAGACAGTGAGAGAGAGAGACAAAAAGAAAGGTCTTCCTTCCGTTGGTTCGCCCCCTAAATGGCCGCTATGGCCGGAGCTACACTGATCCGAAGCCAAAGCCAGATACTTCCTCCTGGTCTCCCATGCGGGTGCAGGCACCCAAGCACTTGGGCCATCCTCCATTGCACTCCCGGGCCACAGCAGAGAGCTGGACTGGAAGAGGAGCAACCGGGACTAGAACCTGGGGTGCCGGCACCGCAGGTGGAGGATTAGTCAAGTGAGCCACGGCGCCGGCCCCTATTTATTTATTTCTTTAAGAAGGAAGCAGAAAGAGAGAAAAAGAGCACTCAATTCTGCTAATCCACTCCCCAAATTCCTACACCTGGGAACTGGTTGAAGCCAGGACCTGGGAACTTATTCCAGGGTGCCAGGGCCTCAACTACTTGGCCCATCACTACTGTCTCCTACACTCCATGTTAAGCAGGACACCAGAATCAGGAGCTGAGGCGGGACTTGAACTCAGAAACCCTGAATTGGGAACTGTGTGACTTAACCCTTAGGCCCAATGCAAACCCCCAACCATGAACTTTTTGCAGCATCTTCATATATAATATAATAAATTTAACATTTTTAAACTGGATTTTCTTCTTTAATTGAAGAAATTCAAGATGCAAAGGAAAATTCAGTTTCATTTGAATTCAAAATATTAAATCTGTCTGAAATGGATAAAGGCTATATTCAACTATAGACCTAGAGATATCTAGATGTGTAAACTGAACATTTGAAATGGCTCTTTAAGTTACAAACCAATTTGTCCTTTGCAAATGGATCAACACAGATTCGTGAAATTTGTTCATTAGTCCTCCATATAGGACATGCTGTGTTAAGAAATGAATAAAAACAATTTGGAAAGAATCTACTATGTAAATAAGGCATGTGGATGAAAAGGAGAGCCCAGTATTTGTAGGTTTAGTTCCTTCCAATAATACTAGTCCACATTTGGGTGTTGCCTCTGTAGCCTCCTATCTATTGAGTAAGGAAAAGCAGGGGAGGTGTTAGTCCCTAATAGAGTTAGATATTTCTGGGCTTTTAATTTTGTAATTTTCCAAGAAAGGAAATATTAAGTTGAACTACATGAAATGTATATATTTGTGTGTCAATTATTAGCAATTTCTTAGGATACAATCTAAATAGCAATTTAACAGAGTCTATATCCTTAAATTTAAGGAAATGTGGATATTCAATCAGACAATGCATGGGGACTCGGATTTTATATAAAAGCACTATTTGAGGAGACTGAGTAAGTAATATTTATCCTTAAAAGTTTTAGGTAATAAATTACTATTCTGATAGATGTAAGTAAATTCATCAGGATGGAGGCATGAAGAAAACTATGGTACCACAGGCAAAAAGTGATAGTTGGTGTGTAGATGAATCATGTTTTTGGATTAGAAATAATTGCACACAATTTTTACTTTAAGACTGTCTTCCTATCCTTCATTCTTTTTATTCCCATTACAATTGTCAACTGTTTTTTTAAAAGCATTTATTTATTTTTAAAGCAGAGTGACAGAAGGAGAGGGACAGAGAGAGAGAGAGAGAGGGAGAATTTGTGTATCATATAAGTATGATGTCTATAAGATAGGTTTTCAATCTTCTTATGTGTATATAGGATGAGAAGAGATAATTATTAGCTTTTATGTGTTTTTTCATATGCACAAAAGAATAACTACCTATAATGTATTTACTTATTAATGTCTTCATCCAAATATCTCCTTCATACTCCTTAATTTTGTGTTTATCAACTACTTGATTTTTAAGATAAAATTCACATACCCCAAAATCAATCACTTTAAATTATATAGTTTAAAGAGCCTGATGTATATTTACTGTGTTGTGCACTCATCATTACTATCAATTCCAGATCATTTCCATCTTCTCAAAGAAAACTCTGGACCTATTAAGAGTTGGGTACATGTCCCTCTTCCCTTTTTGCCTAGCAACCACCCGTTTACTTTCTGTCTATATGAATTTGCCTATTCTTGACATTTTATATATTTGAAATCATATAGTATATGAAACTTTATGCCTAGCTTTTTGTATTTAATGTTTTCAAGATTCATCCATATTGAGCCATGTAACAGTATTTCAATCCTTTATATGGAGGAATGATATTCTGTAACAAAGATATAGAGTGATCTTTATTATCTGGACTCTGTATTTGCAAAACTCCTACAAACTAAATTTTATGTGTAACCAGAAAATCCACATCGTTAGTGCACTTGTGGTCTTTTGTGTAAATACAGAGTGGTGAGAAATTTCAGCCACTCAACATACACATTCCAACTTAAGAAACAGAAATATGACTTCTTGTTTCAACTTTGATACTGTAAGAAATCATTCTCTCCATGGATTATTTCATACCATAATTTTCATAGGTTGGACTTCTGTTGTTAATTTCCATCTTTTTTTTTCATTTACTAAACTTTTGTTTAATAAATATAAATTTCCAAAGTACAGCTTATGGGTTACAATGACTTCCCTCCTCCCATAACTTCCCTCCCGCCCGTAACCCTCCCCCTTCCCGCTCCGTCTCCCCTTACATTCACATCAAGATTCATTTTCAATTCTCTTTATATACAAAAGATCAGTTTAGTATATATTAGGTAAAGATTTCAACAGTTTGCCCCATATAGCAACACAAAGTGAAAAAACTACCATTGGAGTACTAGTTATAGCATTAAAGAACAGTGTACAGCACATTAAAGACAGAAATCCTACATAATTTTTTTTAAAAAATTAATTTTCTATGCCATTTCCAATTTAACACCAGGTTTTTTTTTCTCATTTCCAATTATCTTTATATACAGAAGATCAATTCAGTATATAATTAGTAAAGACCTCATCAGTTTGTACCCACACAGAAACACGAAGTATAAAAATACTGTTTCAGTACTAGTTATAGCATCACTGCACATTAGACAACACATTAAGGACAAATCCCACATGGGGTGTAAGTACACAGTGAATCCTGTTGCTGACTTAACTCCTATTCATGGCGTCAGTAATCTCCCTAGGCTCTAGTCATGAGTTGTCAGGGCTATGGAAGCCCTTAGAGTTTGCTGACTTTGATCTTATTCCGATAGGGTCATAGTCAAAGTGGAAGTTCTCTCCTCCCTTCAGAGAAAGGTACCTCCTTCTTTGATGGCCCCGTTCTTTCTACTGGGATCTCACTCACAGAGATCTTTCATTTAGGTCTTTTTTTTTTTTCATGGTATCTTGGCTTACGATGCCTAAAATACTCTCATGGGCTCTTCAGCCAGATCCAAATGCCTTAAGGGCTGATTCTGAGGCTAGAGTGTTGTTTAGGACATCTGCCATTCTATGAGTCTGCTGTGTATCCCGCTTCCCATGTTGGATCCTTCTCTCCCTTTTTGATTGTATCAGTTAGTATTAGCAGACACTTGTCTTGTTTGTGTGATCCATTTGACTCTTAGACCTATCAGAGCCATCACTTGTGAACTGAAATCGATCACTTGGACTAGTGAGATGGCATTGGTACATGCCACCTTGATGGGATTGTATTGGAGTCCCCTGGCACATTTCTAACTCCACAAATTGGGGCAAGTCCGATTGAGCATGTCCCAAATTGTACATCTCCTCCCTCTCTTTTTCCACTCTTAAATTTAACAGGGATCACTTTTCAGTTAAAATTTAAACACCTAAGAATAATTGTGTGTTAATTACAGAGTTCAACCACTAGTACTAGAACAACAACAACAACAACAAATACTAAAAAGGATAAAGTATTACATTGTACATCTAGAGTCAGGACAAGAGCTGATCAGGTCATTGTTTCTTATAGTGTCTATTTCACTTAACAGGTTTCCCCTTTGGTGCTCAGTTGTCACCGATCAGGGAAAACAAATGATATTTTTCTCTTTGGGACTGGCTTAATTCACTCAGCATGATGTTTTCCAGATTCCTCCATCTTGTTGCAAATGACCGGGTTTCCTTGTTTCTTACTGCTGTATAGTATTCTATGGAGTACATGTCCCATAATTTCTTTATCCAGTCTACTGTTGATGGGCATTTGGGTTGGTTCCAGGTCTTAGCTATTGGGAATTGAGCTGCAATAAACATTAATGTGCAGATGGCTTTTTTATTTGCCAAATTAATTTCCTTTGGGTAAATTCCAAGGAGTGGGATGGCTGGGTTGTATGGTAGGGTTATGTTCAGGTTTCTGAGGAATCTCCAGACTGACTTCCATAGTGACTTAACCAGTTTGCATTCCCACCAACAGTGGGTTAGTGTCCCTTTTTCCTCACATCCTCTCCAGCATCTGCTGTTGGTAGATTTCTGAATGTGATCCATTATCACCGGGGTGAGATGGAACCTCATTGTTGTTTTGATTTGCATTTCTCTGATTGCTAGTGATCTTGAACATTTTTTCATGTGTCTGTTGGCCATTTGGATTTCCTCTTTCGAAAAATGTCTATTGAGGTCCTTGGGCCAACCCTTTATCTGTAGTATAGTTTGTGAATATTTTTTCCCATTCTGTTGATTGCCTCTTCACTTTCCTGACTGTTTCTTTTGAAGTACAGAAACTTCTCAATTTGATGCAATCCCAAATGTTAATTTTGGTCTTGACTGCCTGTGCTGTTGGAGTATTTTCCAAGAAGTCTTTGCCTGTGCCTATATCTTGCAGGGTTTCTCCAATGCTCTCTAATAATTTGATGGTTTCAGGTCATAGATTTAAGTCTTTAATCCATGTTGAGTGAATTTTTGTGTAAGGTGAATGGTAGGGGTCTTGCTTCAAGCTTCTGCACGTGGAAATCCAATTTTCCCAGCACCATTTATTGAATAGACTGTCCTTATTCCAGGGATTAGATTTGGATCTTTGATCAAATATAAGTTGGCTGTAGATGTTTGGGTTGATTTCTGGTGTTTCTATTCTGTTCCATTGGTCTATCCATCTGTTTCTGTACCAGTACCATGCTGTTTTGATAAAAACTGCCCTGTAGTAAGTCCTAACTCTGGTATTGTGATGCCTCCTGCTTTGTTTTTGTTGTACAAGATTTTTGGATATTTGAGGTCTTCTGTGTCTCCATACGAATTTCAGCATCATTTTTTCCAGATCTGAGAAGAAGGTCTTCGGTATCTTGATTGGTATTGCATTGAATGTGTAAATTGCTTTTGGGAGAATAGACATTTTGATGATATTAATTCTTCCATTCCATGAGCATGGAAGATTTCTCCATTTTTTGGTATCCTCTTCTATTTCTTTCTGTAAGGTTTTCTAGTTTTCATCATAGAGATCTTTAACATCCTTGGTTAAGTTTATTCCAAGGTATTTGATTGTTTTTGTAGCTATTGTGAATGGGATTGATCTTAGAAGTTCTTCCTCAGCTGTGGCATTGCCTGTGTATACAAAGGCTGTTGATTTTTGTGCATTGATTTTATATCCTGCTACTTTGCCAAACTCTTCGATGAGTTCCAGCAGTCTCTTAGTAGAGTTCTTTGGGTCCCCTAAATAAAGAATCATATCATCTGCAAAGAGGGATAGTTTGAGTTCTTCCTTCCAATTTATATCTCTTTAATTTCTTTTTCTTGCCTAATACCTCTGGCTAACACTTCCAGAACTATATTGAATAGCAGTGGTGAGAGTGGGCATCCCTGTCTGGTACCAGATCTCAGTGGAAATGCTTCCAACTTTTCCCCATTCAATAGGATGTTGGCCGTGGGTTTTTCATATATTGCTTTGATTGTGTTGAGGAATGTTCCTTCCATACCCAGTTTGCTTAGAGTTTTCATCATGAAAGGGTGTTGTATTTTATCAAATGCTTTCTCTGCGTCTATTGAGAGAATCATATGGTTTTTCTTCTGCAGTCTGTTAATGTAGTGTATTACATTGATTGTTTTGCGAACGTTGAACCATCCCTGCATACCAGGGATAAATCCCCCTTGGTCTGGGTGGATGATCTTTCTGATGTGTTGTTGCATTCTATTGGCCAGAATTTTATTGAGTATTTTTGCATCTATGTTCATCAGGGATATTGGTCTGTAATTATCTTTCAATGCTGCATCTTTTTCTGGCTTAGGAATTAAGGTGATGCTGGCTTCATAGAAAGAATTTGGGAGGATTCCCTCTTTTTCGACTGTTTTTCAAAACAATCTATTCATAGTTTGAGAAGAATTGGAGTTAGTTCTTCTCTAAATGTCTGGTGGAACTCAGCAGTGAATCCATCTGGCCCTGGGCTTTTCTTTGTTGGGAGGGTCTTTATTACTGTTTCAATTTCTGTCTCTGTTATGGGTCTTATTAGGTTTTCTATGTCTTCCTGGTTCAATTTAGGTAGGTTGTATGTGTCCAAGAATCTGTCCATTTCTGATAGATTTCCCTGTTTGCTGGTATACAAGTCCTTGTAGTAATTTCTGATGATTCTTTTTATTTCTGTGGTGTCTGTTGTTACGTTTCCATTTTCATCTCTGATCCTATTGATTTGGGTCTTTTCTCTTCTTTTTTTAGTTAGTTGAGCCAATGGTGTGTCAATTTTATTTATTTTTTCAAAAAACCAGCTCCTCGTTTGGCTGATTTTTTGTAATTTTTTTTTTGATTCAATCCTGTTGATTTCTTCTTTGATTTTAATTATTTCTCTTCTCCTACTGGGTTTGGGTTTGGTTTGCTGCAGATTTTCTAGATCCTTGACATGACTTGAAAGCCCATCTATTTGGTGCCTTTCCAATTTCTTGATGTAGGCACCTATTGATATAAACTTTCCTCTTAACCCTGCTTTTGTTGTATCCCATAGGTTTTGGTATGTTGTGCTGTTATCCTCATTTACTTCCAGAAAATTTTTGATTTCTCTTTTAATTTCTTCTATGACCCATTGTTCATTCAGGAGCATGTTGTTCAATCTCCATGTGTTTGCACGTGCTCTAGGGATTCCTGAGTTGCCAATTTCCAATTTCATTCCTTTGTGGTCTGAGAAGCTGCATGGTATGATTCTAATTCTTTTGAATTTGCTGAGACTTGCTTTATGGCCTAGTATGTGGTCAATCCTAGAGAAGGTTCCATGTACTGCTGAGAAGAATGTAAAGTCTTTAGATGTAGGATGAAATATTCTGTAGATATCTGTTAGATCATTTGGGCTGTAGTGTCATTTAAATCTACTGTCTCCTTGTTGATCTTCTGTCCTGTTGATCTGTCTATCTCTGACACTGGAGTATTGAAGTCCCCCAGTACTATTGTATTGGTGTCTAAGTCTCCCTTTAAGTCCCTTAACAAGTCTTTTAAATAAGCTGGTGCCCTGTAATTAGGTGCATATACAATGATAATCGTTATATCTTCCTGTTGAATGGATCCCTTAATCATTATATAGTGCCCCTCTTTGTCTCTCCTAACAGTTTTTGTGGTAAAGTTTATGTTGTCCGATATTAAGATGGCTACGCCCACTCTTTTTTCATTTCTGTTGGCATGGTATAACGTTTTCCAGCCTTTCACTTTCAGCCTGTATGGATCATTGTTGGAAAGATGAGTTTCTTGTAAGCAGCAAAAAGATGGGTTTTGTTCCTTAACCCAATCAGCCAATCGGTGTCTTTTAACTGGACAGTTCAAGCCATTAACATTCAATGTGACTGTTGAGAAGGAGTAACTTTGCCCTGCCATTTGCCAAAGATATTTTCTAATATATGGTTTGAGATTCCTGTGATCTTTTGCTGTGAGGTTTCCTTCCTTTACCTTCTTTCATATTGGTGACCGTGTTTCTGTTTTTCTGTATGTAACACATCTTTAAGCATCTTTTGCAGGGCTGGATGAGTGGTGACACATTCTTTCAATTTCTGTTTGCTGTGAAAGGTCTTTATTTCACCTTCATTCACAAATGAGAGCTTTGCAGGATATAATATTCTGGGCTGGCAGTTTTTCTCTCTTAGTATCTGGGCTATGTCTCGCCATTCTCTCCTAGCTTGTAGGGTTTCTGAAGAGAAGTCAGCTGTGAGTTTAATTGGAGATCCTCTGAGAGTAATCTGGCGTTTCTCTCTTGCACATTTTAGGATATTTTCTTTATGTTTCACTGTGGTGAGTTTGATTATGACATGTCGTGGTGAGGATCTCTTTTGGTCATGTTTATTAGGGGTTCTATGAGCTTCCTGTACTAGGATGTCTCTGTCCTTCTCCAAACCTGGGAAATTTTCTGCTAGGATCTCACTAAAAAGGCCTTCTAATCCTTTCTCCCTCTCCATGCCTTCAGGAACTCCTAGAACCTGAATGTTGGGTTTTTTAATAGTATCCTGTAGATTCCTGACAGTACTTTTTAGATTTCTGATTTCTTCTTCTTTTCTTTGATTTGACTGTTTCCTTTCCTGTTCTCTGTCTTCTAAGTCCGATATTCTCTCTTCTGTTTCACCCATTCTGTTTTTAAGGCTCTCTAATGTGTTTGTCATTTGATCTATTGAGTTCTTCATTTCATTGTGGTTTTTTGTCACTATCACAGTTTCATGTTCTACTAGTTGTTTCATTTCATTTTGATTCCTCCTTAATATTTCATTTTCACGAGAGAGATTTTCTATCTTGTCCATTAAGGATTTCTGTAGTTCAAGAATTTGTTTTTGAGAACTTCCTAATGTTCTTATCAGTTTTTTGAGATCCGCTTCTTGCATTACCTCTATTTCTTCATCTTCATAATCTTGGATTGGGGTGTCTTGTTCATTTGGGGGCATCATAGTGTCTTCCTTGCTCTTGTTACCTCGGCTTCTACGTTTGTTGTTTGGCATGTTGGAGATAATTTATGGGTTTTTTTTTTTTTTGCTGTGGTGTTTTTTTTTCTCGTTATACTATGCCTCTAAGTGGGCTGTCTGCTTTGATGGATCCTTAGAGGCTGTGATGGGTGTGGCCAGAGAGCTCTGCTTATTTCTTCAGGTTTAAGGCTGTGCAAAAAGTGACTCACCTTGCTCCTTGCTGGATATCTCTCTCTCTCTCTTTTTTTTTTTTTTGACTCAGTTGGGAAGTAATTCCGAATGGCTGAGTAGAATTGAGGGTAGTTGAAATCTGGCCTCTGTGAGTATTCGTTTGATCTACTCCTGGGACCACACAAAGAGTTTATGCAGCCCTCAATGTGTTCTCAAGTTTCACCTTAGACCCAAAGTTACTGAGTTTCTGTACTCATTGCCACTTTACATATGTAAAATGGTGCCTGCTCTTGTTTTGCTCAGGTGGAGGGAGGGGCCTCTGCCTTTCCCCACTAATGTCTCGAGTTTCTGAGGCTTTTGTGTTACCTCCAGTTCGTTCCTGCACTGGGGAGATTCTGAGGCTCGGCTCCCGCGGTTGGGTTTCCACGCGGTGGGCTCCTTGTAGGTCCTCTGTGTCACATCCACTAGATCCGGAAGCATTTCCTCTGCAGTTTTTTTCTTGAATCTTTTCCTGAGGCTACAGTAATTCCACATTTATGAAACTTTATTTTCCAGACTATCGGCGCACGTCCTCACTATCCGACATCTTGGCTCCGCCCCTAATTTCCATCTTTAAAGTGGTCCCCTGATGTAAGGCTGAATTGCTGTCTGCTACACCTTAAATGCAGGAAGGCTGCGAGTGTGGCTTATGGAGAACACACACATGTTAGATAGGCATTGTTCAGGTATCAATTATGGTGCCATGAATGTAATTTTAATGAATTATGATACACACAGAAAACTGAAAGATGGAATTTTCCAGTCTGGAATGTGCCATCTGGGGGAGCTATGGGAAGATAGAAAAGCAGCTAAATTTGTGGATTCATCAGATGATGACCAATAAAAAGTGTAGTAGACACCATTATTGGGAGAATGGAAGCCAAAGAAATTTACAGTCACATTACACAGGGTCAGGAAAACGTTAAGCCCTTTTTGGCTAGTGTAGCCTGGCTCAGACATTTCCAAAGACAATTTGATTTGGCGTGAAAAAATGTTGAACTGGCAGGTAAAACAGGTTCTGTAGATCAGGAGGATGTGGAACAATACATAAATGCTGTAAGGATTATGTAAATTATGTCAGAGCTATTTTTGTATTATTATTATTATCAGATATGTGATTTACAATTGCTGCAGCAAGTTGTAGTTCAGCTTGTGAAGAATAATTTACCTGTTTTTACTTGGATAGCTTGTAAAGATGAGTGATGTGGAAGAGCACTTCTTTGATACTAAAGAGACTGGTTTAGGTACTTCTGATAGCCTCCAAATTTCCTGAGCTTCCACTGTTCATGCAATGACTTGTGAAATGTATTAAAGAAGGGAACTGTACTTGGAAATGCACATAAAGGAAGGTTATGTGTTGATCAATTGATGCAAATGTGACCAAAGTTTTGAAGCAATCTAATCCTATATTTCCTCTAGGAGCAATGGATCACATTGTCCAATTCAGTTTTTGTGGAAACTTGATTATTTAATTATACTTATGTATTTACATATTTGAAAGAGGGGGGGGCAGGCTGAAGCTTGGATTGAGGAACTCAATCCAAACCTCTCAAGTAGCAGCAGGAACAACTTTTCTAGAGCCATTAGGGTGCCCCAATAACAGGAAGCCTGGAGTCAGGTGGCAAAGCCAGGTATTGAAACCAAGTACTTCAATGTGGTTTCAAGTGCTATCTGTTTTTTGTTTGATTTGCATTTCATTAGTGATTAATGATGTTGAGAATATTTTTTTGTCTTCTTTTGTTATTTGTGTGTCTTCTTTAGGGAAATTTCCATTCAAATCTTTTGCCCTTTATTTATATTGAATTCTTTTTATTTTTATTGTGGTGTTGTCAGAGCTATTTTTGTATTACTATTATTCTGGAAATTAGATATTTATCAGATATGTGATTTACAATTGTTGCAATAAGTTGTAGTTCAGCTTTCTTGGTAATAAAACACAAAGTAATTTTTTAAAAAATTTGTGAAGAATAATTTACCTGTTTTTACTTGGATGGCTTGTGTGTTTGATACCATATCTTAGATACTGCTGCTTGATTCAAGGACAAAGAGATTTATTCTTATGTTATCTTCTAAGAGTTTTGTAGTATTATCTCTGTGATATTCATTTTGCATTGATTTTTTGTATGTGGTGTGAACTTGGGATACAAAATCATCTTTATGCTGTGGAGATTTGGTTCACTCAGCACTGTCGCTGTAAAGACTCTTTTCCTAGCAATGATCTTGACATCCTGGTCTAAAATCAATTGGCTATAAATATGTTAATGAATTTTTGAATTATCAACTCTATCACTTACAAAGATATGACTAGATTATGCTAACATTCTCTTGATTACTGTAGTTTTAAATTAAGTCAAAATCTGGAATTAGATATACTTCATCTTAGTCTTTTTCAATATTGCTTTAGCCATTTTGAATACTTTGAATTTACATATTAAACATAGGATTTCTTTTTAAATTTTTGAGACAAAAGCAGCCCTAATTTAGATAGAAATTTCATTGAAACTATAAATCAATTTGGAGAATATCACAATTTAAGCTAATTTTTCCAAACTGGAGAATGGGATAATTTTCCCTTTGTTTAGATCGTCTTCAATTTCTTTCAACAGTTTATTGCAAATAGTGGTATATAAATCTTACACCTCTTCAGTTAAATTTATTTCTAGGTATTTTATTCCTATTGGTGTTATTTTAGACATAATTTTCTTCTTAATTTATTTTCAAATTGTTTCTTGCTGGGGTATAAAATAACAATTTGTTTTTGTACACTGATCTTATATCCTGCAACATTTCAGAAATATATTGACTTTAAGTATTCACTTTTTTTCTGGATTCCTTGGGGATTTATATATATATAAGTTTGGCAGGTCTGCAAATGGAGATAATTTTATTTCTTTTTAACCAGTTTGGACTTGTTTTATTTCTTTTTCTATCCTCATTTCCCTGGCTAGATGTTCTAGTCTGATGCTGGATACAAGCAGTGGGAGCACACATGTTTGTCTTGTTACTGATTGTTGGGGAGAGCTGTTAGTCTTCAACACTATGAATGACATTGTGGGATTTCCATGGATACTAAGGCAGAACACTTAGTTCCCTGTTATTCGTAGCTTTTGAGAGTTTTTGCCTGTGAAAGTGTTTAATTTTGTCAAATGATTCTTGTCGATTGATATGAAAATATGGTATATTTGTATATTAATGTTGTTTATTGACTGATTTTCATATGTTGACCTAACCTTACATTCCTATGATAAATCACATTTAATAATGGTTTGTAATCCTGTTTATAAGCTGTTATATTTGGTTTGTCAGATTTGTTCAAGAATTTTTTCATCCCAACTTATCAGCAATATTGAGCTAAAATTTTATTATGATGTCTTTGAAATCATAATACTAATGCTATCAGGTTATGTGTTATGCATTCACTTATATTTTTGGAAGATGATGAGAAGAATTGCTACTAATTATTTATTAAGCATTTGATAGCATTCACTGGAGAGGCCAACTGGAACCGGGATTTCCTTTAGATTTGATTCTGTTATTAACTTATTCTCTGAAGAATTGTATGTATTATCTGATTTTCAATTGCTTATATTATGAATTGTGGTAGTTCTTTCACTGCAGCTTAGTTTCCTAATTTTTGGCATTTGTTTGTTCATATCATTCCCAAATGAATTTTTTATTAACTGTGAACCTGGTAGCAATGTACCTCCTTTCATTCCTGATTTTAATAATTTGTCTTCTTTATTTCTTAATCAGTATGTTTAAAATCTTATTGATAGTTTTCAAGAACCAAAGTTGGAATTCATTGGTTTCCTTTATTGTTTTTCTACTACCTATTTCTTTTGTTTCCCTCCATTGTGCAGTGTTATCTTTGTTTTGATTGTTTGGTGCAGTTTGCTCTTCTAACTCATGTTCCTGGAAAGATAGTTTACTTATTTTTCTTCTTTTTAAGATATTTTTAGTTATAATTTCCTTGTATGCCATACATTTTGATAAAGCTTGATTTTAATTTCTATCAATGAATTTTCTAGTACCCTTGTGATTTCTTTGTCCAATTGTTAATTATAGGTTGGTTAATTTCCGTATAATTGTGAATTCTCTTCATTTCTAATTTCAATCTGTTTAGTCAGAGAATTATGCTAATGTCTAAATACTTAAATATATTAAGATCCATTTTATAGCCTGCCATGTAGCTTATCTTAAAATATCTAGACCATGTATTCTACAGGGTAGTGTACATTCTGCCAGTCAGGTGGAGTGTTCCATGGATAGCTGTTTAGTAAGCTGGTAAGTAGTTTAGCTCTTCTATTTCCCTATTGTTCTTCTGTTTCATGGTTCTGTAGATAATTAAAGGGGCTCTAAAATCATAATTAATAGAAATATCTATTTTTTCTTTCAAATTGGTTATTTTAAAAATTTTGATTTCACAGATACAATCATTAAGAAGATAACCAAACTTTTGCCCCTCCCTTCCTCTCTCCCTCAACCCCACCATTCTTTCCTTTCTTATTTTACCCTTTAATTTTTGTAAAAATATAATCTCAATTTACTTTATAATCACAGATTTATGAACCACTAACCATAATGTTTTGATTATAGCTGTCACATCTTGAAATCTACTATGTTGCCTCAAACTTTGTTTTTGCTGTTTAAGATTGCTTTAACTATTCGGGACTTCTATTTCTTATGAATTTTAGCATGAAATTTTTCTACATATGTGAAGAATGTCCTCGATAAGTTGATTGAGATAGTATTGAATCTTTAAACTGTTTGGGTAGTATGAACATTTTCATATTAATTCTTTAAATCCACAAACATGGAATGTGCTTTCATTTTTTGTGTATTTTATTTTATTTACTTCTTTAATGATTTGCAATTTTCATTGTAGAGATTCTTCACATACTTGCTTAAATTTATTCCAAGGTATTTAAAGTTTTTTCAGCTATTGTGACTGGGACTGGTCTAATAAGTTCTTTCTCAGCCGGGGCATTTTCTGTGTATACAAAGTTTACTGATTTTTTTTTTAATTTTTTATTTTTGACAGGCAGAGTGGACAGTGAGAGAGAGAGAGAGAGAGAGAGACAGAGAGAAAGGTCTTCCTTTTGCCATTGGTTCACCCTCCAATGGCCGCCACGGCCGGCGCACTGTGGCCGGCGCACCGCGCTGATCCGAAGCCAGGAGCCAGGTGCTTCTCCTGGTCTCCAATGGGGTGAAGGGCCCAAGCACTTGGGCCATCCTACATTGCACTCCCGGGCCATAGCAGAGAGCTGGCCTGGAAGAGGGACAACTGGGACAGAATCCAGCGCCCTGACTAGGACTAGAACCCAGTGTGCCGGCATCGCAAGGTGGAAGATTAGCTTGTTGAGCCACGGAGCCAGCCATGTATGTGTTTTTTATTGTCTGTAACTTTGCCAAACTCTTATGGATTCCAATAATCTCTTAGTGGAGTCTTGGTTCCTCTATGGAAAGGTTCATGTCATCTGCAAACAGGGATAATTTGGCTTCCTCCTTTCCAATTTGTATCCCTTTGATATGTTTTTCTTGCCTAATGGCTCTAAAACTCCCAGAACCTTACTGCATAGCAGTGGTGAAAGTGGGAATCATTGTCCGGTTCTGGGTCTTAGTGGAAGTGCTCTCAACCTTCTCCATTCAATCTAATGTTGCTTGAGGGTTTGTCTTGTGTTATCTTGATTGTGTTGAGGTATGTTCCTCCTGTACCCAATTTGCTTAATGTTTTTTTTTTGTCATGAAAGGATATATTTTGTCAAATGCTTTCTCTGCATCAGATCTGTTATTTTTTGTTTCATAAGTTTGGATCTCTTGCTAAGTTGCTAGATATTTGAAGTTCTTATATGCGTTTGACAGATTAACTCTGATAAATATAACGTGTTTTGTCTCTTCTAAAGGTTTTTGACTTCAAATCTGTGGGTCTGATGTTTGTACAGTCTTTCTGGGTCTCTTGGTTACTATTTTTGAGATTATTTCTTCCTTTTAACCTTTAATTGATTTGTGTCTCTGAACCTAAAGTGTGTGTCTTGCAGACAGAATATAGCCTAATTATGTTTTTAAACACATTCTAACAATATTTTCCTTTTGAATGTAGAATAAATCTCATATACATTTAATGTAATTTCTCCTAAGTGAGGGATTCTGTCACTCACCTAACTTCCTCTATTATTGTCTGCTTTTGTGTTGACTAGGTACTTTCGAGCATACACTTTCAATTACTTAGTTATTTCATTTAGTGTTTTTGATGTTTTACCTCTTACATTATGGCAATACAGTTTGAATTAATACCAACTCCATCTTAAAAGTATTCAAAAACTTTGATTCTTTGTAGCTCTGCCCCTCCACCTTTATCCTGTTATTTTAACAAATTGCTTATTTATATACTTTTAGAATCAACCTAGGTTTATAATCATTGCCTTATACAATCATTTAAAAATAATATAAAAAGGAATCATAATCAAAACAATTCACTTGCACTGTCTTCTGTATTTAGTTATGCACTCCTCTTCCCCTAATTTCTTTATGAGGAATTGAGTTATTTAATATTGAGGGAGTTTCTTTATTATTTCTTATAGGTTAGGAATACTAACAATAGACTCAGTTTTTATTTATTTGTTAATGTCTTAATTTCTCATTCATTTTTGAAAATGCAATTATTCTGGATGTAGAATTTTTGGTTCACAAGGTTTTTTTCTTTGCTTTGTTTCCCTATAATACTAGTTATATTATTCCAGTGCTTTCTAGAGTACATTGTTTATAATGGAAATCTGTTGTTAACTTTATGTACAAACATCCCTTGTATGTTATGATTTAATTTTGTCTTGCTGACTTCAAGGAGAGTTTCAATAATTTGACTGTAACATGTTTCAGTGTAGGTCTCCTTGGTTTTTTTGTTTGTTTGTTTGTTTTTTAAGGGGAAGGGTTTATTGGGGAATACCCTATAGACTGGAGTGAAGGGGCAGCAAAAGAAAAAGAGAGAAAGAAAGAGAGTATAAGAGAGAGAGAGACAGAGGAGAGAAGATAGAGAGATGAGCCGAGAGAGAGCACAGGAGAGAAGGACCAAGAGAGGGGCCAAGAGAGCACATGTTCAGGAACAGGTCCTTTTAAAACTTTGCCCGAGGGCGGGCAGGGAAGCAGGAGCAGCAGTCTCCTTGGTTTTTAATCTGATAGAGTTTGTGGAGCATCTATGTGTGGATTAATATTTTTCATAGAATTAAACAAATTTTAGACATTTTTCCCAACTATTATTTCTGCCTCCTTCTTCTTCTTTTGAGATATAATTTTGTGAGTATGCATTTGATACTCTGTCAGATATTGAAGGTTTTTCAATTTTTAATTTTTTTTCTGTTTCTCAGACTGTATAATGGAGTAATTGTTATATTTACTGATTCTTTTGTATGCACATCTGCTGTTGAATCTCTGTAGTGTATTTTTCACTTTTGTTACATGATTTCTCAAGTTTTTTTGATTCTTTATTTATTTTTTGGTTTCATTTTTTAGAAATTTTTATTTAGTAAATATAAATTTCCAAAGTACAGTTTATGGATTATAATGGCTTCCCCCCATAATTTCCCTCCCACTTGTGCCCCTCCCATCTCCTGCTCCCTCTCCCATTCCATTCACATCAAGATTCATTTTCAATTATCTTTATATACAGAAGATCGATTTAGTATATATTAAGTAAAGATTGTGAATTTATTAGAACTGATGTACTGAAGTACCCAAATTAGGTGGTTTAAACAAAAAGAATTTATTGTCTCATGGGTTTGGAGGCCAGAAGTCCAAACTCTAGGTGTCAGCTTAGCTGATCCCTTCCAAGAGCTCTGAGGGAAGGATCTGCCCCAGATCTCTCCTTTACTTGTAGGTGGGCATCTTCTTCCCAAGTCCCTGCATTTATCTTTCCTTTCTACCTGTCTCTGTGTCCAAATGTCTTCTTTTTATATTGTATTAAGATCTATCATAGGCTGGCACCATGACTCACTTGGCTAATCCTCCACCTGTGGCGCTGGCACCCTGGGTTCTAGTCTCAGTTGCTCCTCTTTCAGTCCAGCTCTCTGCTGTGGCCCAGGAGGGCAGTGGAGGATGGCCCAAGTGCTTGGGTCCCTGCACCCGCATGGGAGACCGGGAGCAAGCACCCGGCTCCTGACTTCGGATTGGCACAGCGCGCCGACCGTAGCAGCCATTAGGGGAGTGAACCAACGGAAAGAAGACCTTTCTCTCTGTCTCTTTCTGTCTATAACTTTCTCTCTGTCTCTCTCTCTTTCATTGTCTAACTCTGCCTGGTAAATAATTTTAAAAAAAGATCTATCATAATGAACTCATTTCAGCTTGAATCTCTTAAAGTCACATTCTGAGGTACTAGGAATTAGAATTTCAACAAGTGAAACTGGCAGAATGTGGGCAATTTCCATGGCTATCATTAAACTGGGGAGGGAGAGACAGTACTGGGTAGGTTAAAAGTCTCCAAAGACATGACTCTTTTTCTTGAATAAGTGTTCCCCAGAGCACTTCAAGCCTTCCTTTGATTTCTTCAGCTCCAAAAATGTTGGTTCCAATATATTGTGCCAATTTTTACAAATAGCCTTTACTAAGGAGTGGGGTGTATATTAATAATTCAAAATGCTGGTTCTCTGTAACTGCAGCGATAACCAAAAAAACCCCACTGACTAATGTAATCAAGGGAAAAAAGGGAAAAAGCATGTTCTGAGGCCACTTATCACCCTGAGTCTTGCTTTGCTTTCATGTGAGGATAAGACTAGAGGTTTGTTTTTGTTGTTGTTGTTGTTTTGCTTTGTTTTGTTGTTGTTTTGACAGATTTAGTGAGAGAGAGAGAGACAGAGAGAAAGGTCTTCCTTTCATTGGTTCAGCCCTTAAATGGCCGCTACGGCCGGAGCTACGGTGATCTGAAGCCAAGAGCCAGGTGCTTCCTCCTGGTTTCCCATGTGGGTGCAGGGGTCCAAGCACTTGGGCCATCCTCCACCGCCTTCCTGAGCCACAGTAGAGAGCTGGACTGGAAGAGCACCCCACGGTCATATGGGATGCCCGGCGCTGCAGGTGGAGGATTAACCAAGTGAGCCAGGGTGCTGGCCCCCTAGAGTTTTTTTCATCGAAATCCAACACCCAATAGTAGAGAAAATACATTGTATGCATTCCAGAACACACTTTTATTTCTGGATAAATAAAATGTAACTTGCTTGTGGACCACTTGTGGGTAGACGCATCAATTGTAAAAATCACAGCAAAAAGATAAATAATTACTTTTCAATGAGATGCAAGTTTTTTCTGGACTCAATGGTTCTATAGGAGGTTGTGAGAAAGCAAGAAACATTGCATACAGCAGAGGTGAGACATTTTATAAAAATTTTAGTACCTGTAGCATTTAAAGACAACAAGGATATCTAATATTAACAGCTATGTTGTGACACAGTCAGTTCAAACAACTCAATGAGCTGTGGTGTTGGACTATCTCCTCAGTAGTTACTAGAAAGATAAATCTAACCAACCTAGAAGTCAAGGAAGCTGAGAATAGGAGTTGAACCTGTACTGAACCTAGCAAATGCTGACCCATTTTTGTATAAATGTGTTCACCGGGGAGTAGCTATAAGATAAAGGTGAGACAAAGTTGATATTTTTATACAGTTTTTAAAAATACAATTAATTAATTTGAAAGGAAGAATGTTAAAAAAAAAGCTGAGATCTTCCATATGCTGGTTCATCCCCCTAAGTGGTCTCAACAGCTGTGGTTGGTTAGGCAGATACCAGAAAATGTCTACTCTGTGTCTCCCATTTGGTTGACAAGAACTCAAGTACTTGGCCTTTCATCTGCTGCCTTCCAGGTACATTGGAAGGAAGCTGAATGGGAAGCAGAGTAGCCAAGACTCGAACCAGCACTCTGTTTTGGGATAGTGATGTTCCATGCTATGTTTAACCCACGGAACCACAATGCTCACCCAAAGCTTATATTTATGACACACTACAGAGAAATATCAAGCTGATACCTATGACATACTATAGGGAAATATCAAATATCATGGAGATGTTCAAACAATGGGGAGATCAAAACCTGAAAAACAAAAGCAGCACTGTGGCAAATAAAAAATTTTGGTTCTTTTGGTTTGAATGAGGGTGTTGGGTTTCTTTCCCATGGCAATGTGGCACAAGAGGGACATCAGAGAGGGTAGACCGTTTTAGTAGCTCTCAGATGTCCAAGGTGATGTCTCCCTGAATATTCAGAAACAATAGAAAATGTCAAAACTTTGACTGAACTTATATCTAAATAACACTACTCTTTAATTTGACCTGGGACCCTGACCCTGTGCTATTCTTTTCTTATTCCCAGAAATGATGACTTTAGGACCACTTTTATCTTACTTAGCTATTTCATCTTTGATCATGGCTCAAGTGTGCTGATTCCAAAATGCAGTTCCAAAGAGACATTTTGATAGATGGCTGTACTTTTGAAAGTTTAAGCTAAATCCTTATCATTATTTATAACTTTCTGTCTTATTAGTGCACTATTTTTGCCTTGTATAAATACAAAAGCTACCTCTTAAACCATTCCAGATAAGATTTTTATACCACTCCTTACTGCCTCATCTACTTTCGTTTTAAGTTTCTCTTTTCAAATACTATTATCCCTTCAAGCATTGCATGCAATATTTCTCTGCTTGTTAGCCTACTGCCTTGTTAACTCTGATTCCTTATTTCATGCATGGTATTTGACCATGCTTATGATCTAGATCTCACCTACCGTCAATTGAATTGAAAATCTCTGCAGTGCCTCTTTTAGCAATGAATCTCATACTTTATTCTCATCAGCACTGTCTTCCATACCATTTCATCTTAACTTTTTTGATGCTTTGTATCAATTACTCTATTCCAGTTAAAATTATTACTCTGTCACATCATCAGTTAAGAAATAAGTCTCTCCCCCAACCTCTGTTGCTCATTCTCCTTCTCCCTCTCTTATAAACAACCTTGAGTTTCACCTTCAATTGAGATTCAGAGAATTAGAATATCCATAATATTTCCAGCAAGGGCATTTGTGTACTTTTATTGAATGCCTGTGAGAAGGGTGCTTTGCTTTGAATTATGAAGTACACATAACTTGTAAGACATTTCCACTCTCAAGCAGTTTGCTGTCCACCACAGAAGTCAAGATGTGCATTTGCATGTGTGAGTATAAATTCTTCTGTTATGCAATGGAATATGAGTACCATATGGGTAGCATGCAACCTGGAAGTATAAATTAAAGTGAGAATCACAGCTTGCTCAAGTGACCAGAAATCACATTATGGAAGAGGGCCATTTACCTGGAAACCGGAACAGCAACCAAGGTGCTGATGGGTGGAGAGGCTGGTAGAGTATAGAGATGACGGTGAGATTATTACCAGGGAATATAGCTAGGCACATATTATTTTTAATAATCTATGTTCATAAACATCATATTTATAGAAATTGAACATAAAACAGGATGGAATAAAGTTTTATGAAAGCAGAAGAGTTTTAGAGCTCACCTTCATCTGCTGGTAGTGATTAGGATAGCCATGCACCTGCAGATCTGATTTCATTTTCTGCAAGTAAGACTTGCAGATTTCCAGAGCTCTTTCAGCCCTGATGTGAAAGCAGTCATGCTTTTTGAATAGTAACCGTATTACACCATTTGGAGTCTTCTAAACAATATACAGATTGTGGATCCAGGAGGCCTTGAATGTCTGCACTTCAGAGATTTTCTCTGGTGAAATATGAAAGAGAAAACATGGCCTTGGGTCTCTGATGGATAGCAAACATACTCTACTTCTTTGCTGAAAAGAAATTTCTCAGACTTGTACTCCTAGATCACTTCTCCTTTAAATGTTCTTTTTGTTGTTCCTGTGCTTGTATGAAAAGTTTGTGGTAAGAAAATTTCTCCTATTTATTCAGGATCATCTTGGCCCTTGTCTTTCCTAGGTCACACAAATGTCCAGGACTAGACAATGATTATGCAGGATTCCAAGACATCATCCAAGCCTGCAGCAATTAAAGTCCAGGTGATGATGGGGGGCCTGGGAAGGATGCCATGTAGAATGAGTAGTTTTGTTCGTTTGATAACTCATATAAGCACATAGGAACTCCATGAATATTACTGAATTCCAAAACACCAAAATAACTCAAAAAAAGAAATATGGTAAATATTTTAAGTAATTATATATTTTGTGTTAGACCTTCTGATCAAAAATGTTATCAATACTTCTCCTGCTATCTTCCCTTGGATAAGTATAGAGACATGAAAGTTGATTCTTTTTGAGATAATAAAAATGATTTGCATGTTTTTTCTGCGTTAATCACAATACTAACAGCTACTGTTTACCTAGTGCTTGATATGTGCCACTAATTATGCTATTTGCTTCATTCATTATTTCTATATATTTTACAATAATTATGTGATATTAAATATAATTATTATCCCTGTTTTATAGATAAGGAAATAGCAGAACAGAGAAGTGAAATAATTTATTGTGGATCATATCATTTGTTAATGATGGAGCCTGGATTCAGGCTTTATTCATACTTATACTGATGCTTTATTCATACTTAGCCAATAGGTCATCCTGGCATCACTTTATCTCTACACATTAGCTCCTTAGTTCTATTAGCTTGTTCACTCCACAGCTTAAATGCATGCTTATGTGTCTGTGCACCTAATGGCTGACTCTTGATTTTTCCTAAATATGTACACACACACATGCACACACATACAATTCGTTTTTAAATATTGGTCTATAACGAAATTTATTCAAGGTCTAGTCAATTTCTGCATTTAATGACATTTAACCTTTTAAGTCACTTTCTTTAAAGGAGATTAAATGTCCTCCACACCTCTGATTACAGGATTTTTCATCTTCTGCCTTACTTTATTATTTATATTAAACTGAAAATGGTTCCAAACTACCCTATTATGTATGAATAGTTGTGAATAGCTCACCCATCACTGATGATGAGTGGGTCATTCATAGGTTGCAAAATATACACAAACTATTATTTCATTGAAAATTTTACCACACATGCAGTCCACATGGTACTATTACTGATGATATATTGGGCTTAATTTGAATGTGAAGCAAAACCTCCAAAAGTAGTAAGCCCTAGGGCATGTACAATTATGAATAAATTAGAAAAAATAAATCACACCATTTTCTATGGACATTTTCATTAAAAGTTATATGATTTTTTTCTTGCCCAGAAGTAATTTTAAAAAGTTGTTTACATATTTGTAGACCCAATGTTCATTCCTCAGTATCACCTTACTTAAAACGATTGATAGAATTGACTGTATCTTTCCTGGATTTGGGCTATAATCCTGAAAAACACTACCCAAATGCCCTAATCCTTAAAGTTCAAATCCTAAAACACCAACATTTCACAAAATATAATTCTTGAACATATAATACTTTTTCCTGAAAGGTATTTGTGTACATTTATCTGTTTTCCAATTTTTGAAAAACATACAGAAATAAAACAAAATCCTCCATACACCACTTAACATAGTGAAATAGGCAATAATGACATATATATCTCTGCAAAGAGTCAGGCATACTAACAGTTGTTAGCAGACAGATCATATTGGTAAAGAAATAAGTCAAAAATCAAAATGTATAAATGCACATTACTGTGGTTGGTAATTTTGTGCAACTATCTATATAACTATGGACAACTGAATTACTACAAGAAAAAACTCTAACTTTTGATAATGTCAAGCAAAACACAATGTTTGGCCATTACTGAGTATATAGTCATCCAGAGCTAAGATTTTGATAAATTTTATGTTTTCCAAATTCAAAGGTACAAAAAGAATACCTCTTAATTTATTGAGTAAGTTTTGATATTTTTGTACATATGCACAGTGCTTAAATATGACATCACATTATGATAATGCACTTTCACAAGTTCAAATGTGTGAAAAATGCATATAATGAATTAGTACTCTAAAAGTCTGTATGATTCATGCCTTCAGTATTAGAAATGGTGTGAATGTGTACTATATAGCATAATAAACTGTAAATACAAGATACAATTTAAAATATTGGAGAAAGGGACCGGCACTCTGACGTAGTGGGTAAAGCTGCCACCTTCAGTGCTGGCATCTCATATGGGCACTGGTTCGAGTCCCGGCTGCTCCATTTCTGATCCAGCTTTCTGCTATGGCCTAGGAAAGCAGTGGGAAATACCCCGAGTCCTTGGGCCCCTGAGTCCACATGGGAGATCCAGAAGAAGCTCCTGGCTCCTGGCTTCAGAACAGCTCAGCTCTGGCCATTGCAGCTATTTGGGGAGTGAGGATCTCTCTCTCTCTCTCTCTCTCTCTCTCTCTCTCTCTCTCTCTCTCTCTGCCTTTGCCTCTGCCTCTCTAACTCTGCCTTTCAAATAAATAAATAAATCCTAAAAAATAGTGGGAAAAAGGAAAAATAAAAACCAATAACAATAGTAACAACAAAATCCTAAAATT
Organism: Lepus europaeus; assembly: GCF_033115175.1. Classification (NCBI taxonomy): domain Eukaryota; kingdom Metazoa; phylum Chordata; class Mammalia; order Lagomorpha; family Leporidae; genus Lepus; species Lepus europaeus. The sequence goes on along the minus strand of NC_084840.1, from coordinate 79,216,751 downwards.
TGACACATGAAAAAGTCTGCTACAGGTGTATATTATTATATGGGCAATTGCATGGAGGCAGTACAAAAGGAGAGATCGACTCTGATTAGAGATCATTAACTCTAGTTCTAAGTTTTGTGTCATTGTGAATCATTGTTCTTTTATTTTCTTGGTTTTTTTAAATTTATGTTTGTTTATTTACATTTACTTTAAGGGGGAGAGAGAGAGAGAGAGAGAGAGAGAGAGAGAGAGAGAGAGAGAGAGAGAATGAGAAACTATTCCATCTGCTGGTTTACTCCCTAAATAATTGCAACAACCAAGGCTGGATCAGACCATACTCAGGGGCCTACCTAGAACTCCACTTGGGTCTTCCATGTGGTTGGCAGAGGTCCAACATTTGAGCCATCAATGATCTGCTGCCTCCTAAGATGTGCTAGCAGGGAGCTGGATGGTAAGCAGAGATACCAGAACTCAAGCCAGCACTCAGATATGTGATGCAGGTGTCACAATCAGGTCCTAACCCATTGGATCACAGTGTCTGCTCCTGCTACTTTTCTGTTAGGGCAGAGTTCCTCCCTCAAATATTTCATTCCTACCCATTTCCTAAGTGATTGTTCATTTTTGAAATTCTCCTATAATTAAAATACTACAACATGAACACCCCTTATTACATTTTCCAAGATTCTGTGCTATGCTTCTGTGCTGTTTTGGGTATGTCAAAATCCACTCTGAATGCAGTCATAAACAGACCTCAAATTTAGTGTAAACAAAGTTGGTGATCACACAGCTACAGAATTGCATGTCTTCTTATCCTCTGACACAGATAATTATTTTCAGAACCAGTTAATAACTTCACTGGGTTCTTCAGGAAAATGTGACTTTAATTCATTAAAACCTCCTGGAATTTTATCAGCTGAAAGAAATGACTGAAGATAATTGGTATATTTTAAAATTCAATTTTTTTCATTGTCATTGAATGGCTAATCCACTCATCTGAATTTTCTGCAAATGTCTTGGAATGAATGACAAACTGTTGGTAGCACTGTGAAATTCACTTTTAGAAGCCTTGATCATGTCTAGTTTCAAATATGTTTCTGTGGTTTGGAAATTCAGTGGAAATCAATGCTCATCTGAAGAGTCCACCAAAGTTTCAAATAGGAGTATTTTTAGTACTTTGCTCTTCCTAGTTGTAAATATATAAATTAGTGGATAACTTCTAGAATTGTGTTATCCAACAGGGATTTTAATTGTATTAACTAGGTAAAAGACAGTGAGGATAGTTTTGGAGGTACTATCTATTAGACCATATGAATCAGACATTAATTTTTTGGGGCTAGATTTAGTGATAGATAGAAGACTATCTTCTACCCCCAAGGAAGAATAGTTTAGGATTATACATGTTTTGTAATGGAGGAGGGACCTCTTTATCAGTAACTTAGCTTTGGTTCAGAAGATAGCTGAGAATTTTCAACATTTTATTCTCTGAGGAAATATGTTTGTTGAAGGAAGCTTAGTGCTGTGTGTGTAGAGGCAGGAGTAATACAAGATTGAATAATTTGGAAACCATCCTGCATACAATTGAAAACACCCTCACTGCCCTCCCAGGACTTGGTTTTCTACCTCTCTTATACAGCTTTGCTTTTTGTTTTTTCTCCCACAATGGGGATTGTATTTTTGTGAAGTTTGTGCTTTCAGAATGTTGACATTTAAGATTTTAATTCTTAGAATTGTGATTTTCAAGATTTTGGCCTTTTTGGATTTTAGACTTGAGAAATTTTGCTCAATATTAACTTTATTTGAAAGGCTAAGAGAAGAGAAACAGACAAGACAGGTCTTCAATCCGCTTCTTTGCTCCTCAAATCCCCTCAATGACTAGGGCTCAGCCAGGTCAATGGTAGAGATTTGGGAACTCCATCTGGGTCCCCAACATGGGTGGCAGGAACTCAAGTATCTGAGCCTTCACTTGCTACCTTCCTTGGTGGGCATTAGCAGGGTGCAGAATTGGAAGCAGAGAAGCCAATGTTTGAACCAGGTACCTTGAAAAGATATGTGGAAGTCCTCATTGGCAATTTAACTGCTGAGCAAACTGTCTGCTCCAGACTTTAGGAATTTGACCTTTTGGGACTTAAATGTTGAATATTATGGCATGAAATGTTATTTCTTTCAGGATTATGATTGGCATCAACCCTCCTAGTAATATACTTTGCCTGGATCCCATGACAATTTCTCTTGATTTTCCTCCCACTGGCCTGCTACTAGTTTTCTCTGAGACAGTTCTTTCCTCCCCATTTTTAGATGAGGGTTAGCGCATAAACATCCTTTGATTTCTGTTTGCTCTCCTCTTTAATAGCTTCATCCATTCCCATGGATTTAAAGTGAGACCCCATTTGTGGTGCATCAGTGTTATAAACTGAAGATATTCACAAGTGAAATCATCCCCCTTCACCTTCAAACATAACCTTGTTCTTGAGAAGGCTTCATTTTAATATACAGTAATTTGACTCTTCAAACTCTTGGAGCAAAACTCACAAATGTCTTCAATTTTCTCTTCCTCTCAGTTCCCACACTTAATTCACAGCATAATCTGCTGACCTTACCTTCAAAGCCTACAGAATCTGATCATTTCTTATTAATCCTGTGCTGCAGCCCCAACCAAATTGTATCTCTCACCTAGTTGATAGCATTCACTGCCTTCCAATTGTCTTCTACCCAAGACCACCAACATGATGCTCTCAAAGTAGGAATACGGGAATACGTCTTTTTTTTTTAGCTTAATTACTTCCAAAGAAAAGTGAAAATCTTTTCAAGGCTCACAGCCTTTTGCAATCTTATCTTCATTATCTCTATGGCTGATTCAAAGAAACTTTTCTACTCAATGATTCACCCTGAAAACATTGGCCTCCTTAGTGTTTCATGATAGACAGAGATTCGCAATAGATTAAGCAACACAAAAAAAAGATACTAAGCTAATATAATAATTGATAAATTAGTTGAAATAGATGCATTGATCAAAAGTCAGAGATCATGCCATCCCAATCTGTACTTCCATTGTTACGTCTCTTTCCTAACTCTGGCCCTCCTACTTTCATTTTTCATTTATAAGGATTCCAGGGACTGTGATATGGACTCACCCAGAGAATCTAGTATAATCTCCTCATCTTGAGGTCCTTAATTTAATTACATAAAATAAGTATTTTGTCTCATTAGGCAGTATATTCATATGTTCCTGAGATGAAAATAAAGAGATTGTTGGGGGCCATTAATTTGCCTACCTTAGAATCATAGACTACTATGCACCAGTTAAAAATCTAAAGCTTAATTAAGACAATAGTGGGCACCAGTTCAAGCCCCAGCTGCTCTACTTCCGGTCCAGCTCTCTGCTATGGCCTGGGAAAGTGGTAGAAGATGGCCCAAGTCTTTGGGCTCCTGCACACACATGGGAGACCTAGAAGAAGCTTCTGGCTCCTGGCTTCAGATGGGCACAGCTCTGGCTGTTGTGGCCAGTTGGGGAGTTAACCAGCAGATGGAAGTTCTCTCTATCTGCCTCTCCTCTCTCTGTGTAACTCTTGACTTTCAAATAAATAAATAAATCTCTAAAAAAACAATTATTTTAAATTTCTACTTTACTAAATACATTTTAAGCACAGAAAAGTCCTCAAAATTCATAGTAAAGGTTATTATGAAAATCTATGCATAGATTTCAAAACTCTTTTTAGCACTAAAACAATGGAATTTTGAAGTACTTTCATATGTATCTTCATTGTTATATACTATGCCTGATAGACCTTTCATTATGTCATTAAATTCATACCTGGTTTAAAATTATCATAGAAACTCCCTCTGAACAAATGCTAGTTATAGACAAAGAACTGTTCTTTTCCTGTGTGGTATCATCCATCTCCAAGTCTGGGTTTTTGCAAGCTTTTGGTCTTGGCTAATATACGGACATTTGAAGAGTGCTACAGTAGATCTACTTATTCTAAACAGCCATTTTAGAAGAGATTATTCAAAATATTGTCTCTCAGTGAAAATGACCCTGTATCATTTCACATATATTTGAGTGTGCCTAATAATAACGAGTACATTTGACTGTATATTCCCTGGGCTATTATCACTTAATGACAAAATTTGAAATGAGTAAATTATGCCATCTCAAATTGAATTGGTGTGATTTGATTTCTACTGGGAATCTCATAAAAATAAGAAGACATTTCTTAGGAAACAAATGTGTTGTTAATTCAACAGAGAATAGGAAGTATGTTTTTGGTTTGCTATCAAACCATAGAACCTTTTTGTCACATTTTGATAATTGACATTAAACTTAGTACAGTAAGTAGGGTCCAGGGATTTTAAGTGAAGTTATGTTATAATTGTCTTTATACAATAAAAAGTTATATTCTTCCTTTTTTGTTTTAAAAAATACAGGGATACAATGAGTTGAACTCGCATGAAAATAAATGCAATATGCAAATATTGAATTTTTCTTTCTAATAAGAATTAGAAAAGTGAAAAATTGAAAATCTGCCAAAAGATGATGGAAACAGAGGTCAATAGACTTCTTTAAATTCTTTTGTGATAGGGAAAAGAATATTTTGAGTGACTGAGAGAAGTGATGGTTTTTTTTTCACAGTTAACATTCTATATAGCACTGTAACACTTTCTGTTAGAGTGATAATTACAGCTTCCCACCAAGGGCATGGGGTAATCACTACTTGCAAATGTGTACAGGTGAAAAGATACACTGAAAGAAATATTATTGTATAACTTTATAGGTAATATTAGCTTTTTTAAAAATTATCTCTGGTCTTTGAAATACACCATACTTCTCATCTGCAAACCATTTTCACGATTGAACTCTAATACAGGGTATTGAGAAGGTCACAGAGAACTTAATTACTCAGTATGCCGTTTGATTTAAAAATATTGTTTTTCACTAATTGTATGAGTGGGGTACTATCCCAGAATTATACCTCAAAAGTTTGAAAAACATTTTCTTAAATCATGGGTTCTTTCAAAAGTTTCCTACATCTGTATTTCCTCCATTTCCATTCACAAAGTTGGGATTTTCATGATTTTAAGCATGAATTACTTTAATAATAGCAAATATATTTGCCAATATGGGTATATCAATATGCCCTATAGGAGCCAGATACTTTTCCAGACAGAAGAGATATAAAGATTAAAAGTCATTCCAAGGATTCTAATAGTGTATAGCTGCTAGTAGATGGTACTTTATCTTTTTGTTGAGGTTAACAAACACACATGCATATATATTTTTATGTATACATAAACATAATTTACATGAATGTGCACAAATTGACAAATGACAGACACATATGCACAAACATGATCAGAGTCTCCCATACCTTTTCACCTAGATAGTCCCTGAGCTAGAGATGCAAATGCCTACTTATGGTGTGAATATATAGTATTATAAAAACATAGCCTATTAATTATATATACCTTTGGAGTATTCCTAGTGTTATGATTTTGCTAGCATCCATCTCTTCCTCATCACCATGATCAAATCAGTTGCTTATTGTTCCATCTGCTTGATCATGGACTTGACCATGTTGATTTTCCACTACCAAGCCTAGATCTTCATCTGTGTTGAATTTTGTAGTATGCTGGATTGAGAGACCTGAAGTCACTCACCAGTGGGAACATAAATATACAAGAATGCTGGTGGCAAATAGTAACATTGGAGTGGTAACCACCAGCTAACTTATGGATCTGGGCAGGAAGATCCCAAACCTAATGTCACTAGTCCAGTGACATAACATGTCAGGGGAAGGTGCACCTAAACTGATACCTGGTCAAGTAGATAATTCAGGACCTAGAACTTCCATTCCGTACCAGAGCATCAGGGTAGTATTACATTTCTGTGGGAAATTGGTCAGAGGAAAGGAGGGGTCTCTTGGACAGCATCTGAATACTTAAGGCTTTCCACAGCAAAGTTTAGACAAGAAGGAATATGAAAAGAATATAAGTGGGGGATTTGGAATCCTGACCAAATCGAGGCTGATGGCCAGGGACAAAGTCTTCTGTTCTTCATGCCTGGTTAATGATTACATGATGATAACATTTTTTACAAATGCTCTCTGTACACACTCCCACAATGAATACTCAGTACGTTATTTACTACAGTTCCTTTCATTGTCTTTAAAGACATGTATCCCCATTGGTTTTGTAGCTTGTGATTCTATAGTTTCTTTTCCTCATGCATTTGACTGCAAGCCCTCAGAGGATGGAGTGCATCTGTACAGAGTGTATCTGTAACCCTACAAACAGTTCTCAAGGAACATTGATAAAAGTATATTAAAAGGGGCTGGCACTGTGGCATGACAGATAAAGCCACCACCTGCAGTGCCCACATCCCATATGGGAACTGGTTCAAGTCCTGGCTGCTCCACTTCTGATCCCATTTCCTGCTGTGGCCTGGGAAGTCAGTGGAAGATGGCCCCTGCTCCCATGTGGGAGAACTGGAAGAAGCTCCTGGCTCCTGGCTTCAGATTGGTCCAGCTCTGGCCATTGCAGCCATTTGGGGAGTGAACCAGAGGATGGAAGAGCCCTCTCTTTCTCTCTCTCTCTCTCTTTCTCTATGCCTCTCTTTAACTCTGTCTTTCAGATAAATAAATAAATATTTTTAAAAAGTGTGTTAAAAAACAAAGGGGGCAAACTATCAATATAGATATTAATATAAATAAATATACATATTAATTCAAGTATCTACATGAGACAGCAATCATAAATTATTCTCTTATAGAGTTTCTAGTTATTTCCAGAGATAAAAAGGTAAGTAACATATTCATCTTGTGAAGGTATATCAAATGCTATGGAGAAAGATAGAAAAGGAAGTGGAATAAGAACGCTGAAGTGGCCGGCGCCGCGGCTCACTAGGCTAATCCTCCGCCTTGCGGCGCCGGCACACCGGGTTCTAGTCCCGGTCGGGGCACCGATCCTGTCCCGGTTGCCCCTCTTCCAGGCCAGCTCTCTGCTGTGGCCAGGGAGTGCAGTGGAGGATGGCCCAAGTCCTTGGGCCCTGCACCCCATGGGAGACCAGGAGAAGCACCTGGCTCCTGCCATCGGATCAGCGCGGTGCGCAGGCCGCAGCGCGCCTACCGCGGCGGCCATTGGAGGGTGAACCAATGGCAAAAGGAAGACCTTTCTCTCTGTCTCTCTCTCACTGTCCACTCTGCCTGTTAAAAAAAAAAAAGAACGCTGAAGTATAGAAGGCTTGCTGTTTTAAATAATATGCTCAGGGGAGGCTATCCTGGGAAGGCTGGATTTTGGTGTAGTCTTGACAAAGGCAAGGAAAGAAGTAATGAAAAAATCTGGTAAAAAATGCTTCCAAATAGAGGGTTTGGTAAGTGCAAAGGCCCTGGGTAGTGGCATAACTGTTCTGTTGGACAAACAAGAAAGCTAATGTGGCAGGAACCAAACCTGCAAGCAGGGAGGGTGGGGGGAGAAGGCAGTGGAGTGAGGTGGGAGCCCCCTTGTGGGGCTTGGCTTCATCTATCTGAAGCTGACAGCCCAGGCATGTCTCAGAACTCAGACTTTCCTAGAAGTTAGGTAATTAGAAAGGTAGCTTTCTAACTAGGACTTATTTTGAAATAAGTTTTAAGGATAATGCACCATACCGTCTCATGGACACACTACCCTCTTTGGGTTTTGTGACAGCATCCTGTGGAGAGACATTGAAAAAAATTACAGGGAAAAAGTTCAGAAACATCTAGCATTTCAGTTCAAGCCGAGTTTTTTCTGCTCTGGAAATATCATAATCAAATGAGGATTTAGGATTTTGAGGAATTGAGAATTGTTGAAAGGATTTGAGATGCTGTCCTTTAGCTGTTATTTAGACAAATCCAAGGAGAGTATTTGAGCAAAAGAGAGAAAAGACAAACATACCTTAATGCCATTCTGGTTGCTGTGTTATGATTATGAATAGAGCCATCTTAGCTAAACCACTTTGTATGCTCAAAAAAATAAAGTATATTCCATGTCTTATTTTCTTCTATGATTATGATGGCTTTACAAAATTTGTTGAAAAAATAGCTAAAAGAAAGCAAAAAATTTGAAATCCATGCCAAATTTTTATTTATTTGTTTGAAATTCTGAGTTACACAGAGAGAGAAGAAGCAGAGAGAGAGAGAGGTCTTCGATCCGATGGTTCACTCCCCAATTGGCCACAATGGCTGGAACTTCACCGATCGAAGCCAGGAGCCAGGAGCTTCTTCCAGGTCTCCCACATGGGTGCAGGGGCCCAAGGACTTGGACCATCTTCTTACTGCTTTCCCAGGCTATAGAAGAGAGTTGGATCGGAAGTGGAGCAGTCGGATCTTGAACCGGTGCCCATATGGGATGTCGGTGCTTTAGGCCAGGGACTTAACCCATTGAGCCACAGCGCCGGCCCCTCCATGCCAAATTTTTTTCACGGAAAATTATGCAATATTATGCTTCAAGGTTTCAAAATTTTGTGTACCAAAATAAATTTACCTTTTAACTCCATTTCCCCATAAACTTTTTGAAAGTGTTAATATTTTGCAGATAATATGTGATTTATCCATTAATATGTGATAATATGTAGATAATATGTAGATAATATGTGATTTATATGTAGATAATATGTAGATAATACGTAGATTTATATGTAGATAATATGTAGATAATATGTGATTTATCCATTGTATGGATTTCACTGTGTATAATTGGTTCAGTGTACACAACTTACAACATTTAAGTTCAGGCTGGAGCCACGGCTCACTAGGCTAATCCTCCACCTACGGTGCTGGTACCCCGGGTTCTAGTCCTGGTTGGAACACCAGATTCTGTCCTGGTTGCTCCTCTTCCAGTCCAGCTCTCTGCTGTGGCCCCAGGAGTGCAGTGGAGGATGGCCCAGGTCCTTGGGACCTGCACCAGCATGGGAGACCAGGAGGAAGCACCTGGCTCCCGGGTTCAGATTGGCGCAGCACACTGGCCATGGCGGCCATTTGGGGGGTGAACCAATGGAAGGAAGACCTTTCTCTGTCTCTCTCACTGTCTAACTCTGCCTATCAAAAAAAAAAAAACCACAACATTTAAGTTAATATACTTGATGAGCTCTTTTTCCACAGGTCTTTCCTATGAAGGATTTCCTCAGATGAAATATTTTCTTTAAAACTTCTGTGTATCCTCTATTTTTTTTTAATTTTATATGGCTTATATCACACCATACTATGTTTTTATCATGTTATCTGTAGACATTTTTTAGAGATTTAATTTATTTATTTGAAAGCCAAAGTTACACAGAGAGAGGAGAGGCAGAGACAGAGAGAAAGGTGTTCCATCCTCTAGTTCACTTCCAAATTGGCTGCAATGACCTGAGCTGCACCGATCAGAAGCCAGGAGCCAGGAGTCAGGAGCTTCTTCCAGGTCGCTTACATGGGTGCAGGGGCCCAAGGACTTGGGACATCTTCTACTGCTTTTCCATGCCACAGCAGAGACAGGATTGGAAGTGGAGCAGCCAGGACTCAAACCCATGCTCATATGGGATGCCAGCATTGCAGGCGTGGGCTTTACCCGCTACACCACAGCTCTGGCCCCTATCTGTAGACTTTTAAATAAATGTCTATTTTCAGCCCTGACAACAACTGTTGCCACTGAAATCTCATTGCAACAGCTAATTACAAGGTGATATCCTAAGCTATCAGGGTCTTACCCCTGCTTAAGGAACTTCTGAATGCGTATTTCATCTTATGTTTGTACTCTGAAACAACACTGTGTGTGGCTTGTGGTGTACTCCATAGGTAGTAAGGAGACCTATGCTTTGTTCTGTTTTTTTTGTTTTCCTTTCATTTTCCTTATTGTAGATGCAACAGGAGGGAATAGGAGCATGTCTTACCTGGGAACAAAATCATCCAGTAAATTGCTTTCAGGAGCTGCAATGGCCACTCAGCATGTCGGGCATGCCAGAGCCATTTCTTGCTGTCCATGATGTGCTGGCCACGGCGTCTCTTCTTTGCCCCCTGGTAAGGCCATTTATGTATTGACTTGTCATTTGAAGTGATGCAATTGGAACAGTCTCCTTCCTGAAAGAATTCCCTAGGTTTCTGTATAGACTTACTCTTTTAGGTGGAGAAAAGATTGGTTGAAGGAGGCATCACAGAAGGATCCAGCACCATTTTTTTCCCTCCTGGATCCCAAGATAAAAACACACACCTGTGCTGTGAATCACTGGTCTCCATGGGTACATTTTCATGCTGAACTCAATGTTTTACTACTGCAAGGCATGAGTGAGACTGACATCATGAATTGATTCCCTCTAGGGCCTACAACTCTACCCCAGAGAGATGTCCCTGGGGCTGCTTCTCCCTGCTTTACAGGGCAGAGACCACCTGCTTAGACACAAGAGTAAGTAGCCAACACTGCCTCACCTGTGCCTCCTTGCCCTACCTCCTGTGCTATGGAACACCAATCAGTTTGCGGTCTGCTCGTTATTCTCTTTAGCTCTCCACTACAACGTGAAGCCAAAAAGGAAAGGGTTTAATGGATGTCATTTTCCTGAGCTTAGGCCAATCAATGCCTGGTAAGTCTTCTTTTTATTCTTAAGTTTTTAAAATTTCTTTTCATTTTTTATTTGAAAAGCAGAGGGAGCTGTGTGTGTGTGTCTGCAGGAGAGAGAGAAAAAGAGAGAAGAGAGAGAGGAGGAGGAGACCGTAATCCCCTGTCTTCCTGTTCACTCCTCAAATGCCCCCAATAGCTAGGACTGGTCTATGAGCCAGGAGCCCAGAACTCAATCCAGATCTGCCAAGTGGGTGGCAGGGACCCAAGTGCTTGAGCTGTGATCTGCTGCCTCCTAGTGTTCAGCAGCAGGAAGCTGGAGCAGGAAGTGGACTTGGAGATCCAACGAGGCACTGTTACTTAGGGTACGTGGATCCCAAGCAGAGTTGCTACTGGTGTGCCAAACATCAGCAGCCATATTGTCTTAAATACTCGTCAAATAAATAAATGCACAACCATATTAGACGTTAGGGGAACTTCTTAAAAAAATCAACATAGGACTTGGATCTGGGGACACTCTGACTATTGAATCACCTTGGGAGTTATCACTAGATCTGTTCTGTTCAATCTGTCACTCTCTCATGGCACCAGCAATGATGTCCACACCTGTGATTAGAGGGCTCCTCTTTGCTCTGAGCATGCCCTTGGGGCCCACTCACAGCCAGTCCTTCAAGTATTCATGACATGCTTTGTTTCTATTTTCCCATTTCTCAACATGACACTTTCTCCTAGTAATTGCCATTTCAACAAGAATGGCAATGCACTACCCAGATAAGTCCTACATAGAATTGCTATGTTAAATACAATGATTGAAAAAAATAATGGAGAAGAGGGCACAAGGTCAGACATGTCAAAATGTGTCTAGCTATTTCTGAACAACTGATTTCAGTTCATGATATTCACATTTTGAAATGATATGATTAGTAAGGTAATTTTAATACCCTATAGTCCCATTTTCCTATAATTAATAGAAAAAAGATAGATTTTTAAAAAGTGGACACAATTAACTAAATATTATTCCTTTTGAATGGTTAGTTTAGTCACAAAGTCCTTGCATGAATGACATTGTCTTTTACTGAACTCATACTAAGCTAAGAAAACACTCCTGGGTTTTTGCATCAGATAAACAAATCCTATTTTTCCATATGGACCTATAAAATATATCAAATGATATTATTATCTCTAGTGTCTTGTTCAGCTTGAAGAGGGTCTATTTGTTCCCCCAGGTGTTTCTGTAAGGCCCTGTAGATTGTCATTATTACTAGCATGGAAGAGATTAAAATACAAGTTACTCAGACTTTGTTAAGTGTTATCTAACACTGATATTGTAATAAGGGATGAGTAGCAGTTTTGAAAAACAGTATAAAATGCAGTTTGTACCCTCCAGGAACAGTTTTTAGAAACCTGAACCAAAAAAATGGAGAAGAGAGTATAAAACGAATGGCAAAGGACTGGCAGAGCTCAGAACTCAGAGCCAAGGTCAGGGTGAGCTCAGAGCATTCTGAAGTTCCATGAGCTTCTTGGAAGAAGGGCCCAGAACTGAGTCTGCCCAGGGGTCTCCCAGGAACCCTGATGGCCTTCTGTGAAGGTTAATTATATATCTCCAAAATAAGCACAGGCTCAGTAGTAGGCACATGGTAATGGGTGGATGGGAGAGAGGGAGAAATAAGAAAACAGTCACAACTCTGAGTCTCTACAATGGAGAGAATTAGGCAGGACAGTGGGTAAGCAGGGCTTAGAAGAACCGGCCAAGTGAAGAACAGGATTTAGAGGCTACGTGGACCTCAACAAGGGAGCAGCTCCACCTTGCTGCTCTGTGGCAGAGGGAGGAAGCAAGGTCACAGGAGCCCAAGGCTGGTGCACCCTGCAGAAGCCTGGTCCCAAGGCCATCCCATAGGGCAGGCTGTGGTAGGTAAAAGTACTTGCTCCCCTATATGTCTCCCTCATCTCCCACCAGCACCTTCACATTCCTGGAAGTCAGCTGTTACCTGAGCCTTCAGGAGAAGGGCCCAGGTGGTTGGGAGGAGAGACAGAGCTGACTAACAGAGCTGCTGATATCCAGTGAACACCTAAGATGTGCTCCGGGCCTGAGACACTCTATGACATAACTTTTAAAGATCAGAAAACAGAATCCTAGAAAAATTTAACTTTTTTTTCTCCTATCTGAAATTTTTGTCCTTTGACCAACACTGTAATCTCCACCTCACACTCTCCCAGCTCCTGGAAGTCACTATTCTACCACTGTACTCAATTTCTATGAGTTTGACTTGCTAATAATTTTTAAAAATTTTTAAATTATTTGTTCATTTTGAGAGGCAGAGAGAAACAGAGACATGGGGAGAGTTCCCATCTAGTGGTTCACACCTGGATTCCCACAATAGCCACATAGCCAAAGCCAGGAGTCAAGATGACAATGCAGGTCTCCCCTGCACACAACAGACCCCAAATACTTGAGTCATCACTGCCCTTTTATGGGGTCTCCAATGGTAGGAAGGTGGACTCAGTAACTACAACAGGGAATCAAACTTAGGTACTCTGGTGTAGGATGAAGACATGTTAACCTCTAAGTTAAATGTCTGACCAGAGTTCTACTTTTTTACATGCCACAAATAAGAAAGATTCTATGTTATTGGCCTTTTTGTGTCTAGTTTATGCCACTTAACATATAATGCAGATCAAGAGATCTTTTTGGCAACATGGTGGCTACAGTTAATTATAATAGAAAATATTCATGAAAATTGCTAATAGAGTCAGTTATTTTTATTTTTTTAAGATTTATTTTTATTTATTTGAAAGAGTTACAGAGAGAGAGAAGGAGAGTCAGAGAGAGAGAGAGAGGTCTTCCATCCGATGGTTCACTCCCCAATTGGCCACAATGGACGGAGCTGCGCGGATCCGAAACCAGGAGCCAGGAGCTTCTTCCGGGTCTCCCACGTGGATGCAGGGGCCCAAGGACTTGGACCATCTTCCACTGCTATCCCAGGCCATATCAGAGAGCTGGATTGGAAGAGGAGCAGCCAGAACTAGAACTGGTGCCCATATAGGATGCCGGTGCTCCATGCCAGGGCTTTAACCCTCTGCGCCACAGCGCCTCCCTGTAGAGTCAGTTATTTTTAAAGATTTTTCTATGTATTTCAAAGGCAGAGAGAGGGAGAGAGAGAGTGGGGGGGGGATTTTCATCCCCTGGTTCACTCCACAAATGATTGCAACAAAGGTTGGGTCAGGCAGAAGCCAGGAGTCAGGAGCCAGGAACTCTATCTGGTTCTCCTGCCTTGGGGGCAGGAGCCCAAACACTTGGGCCATCCTCTGCTACCCCTTTGCAGGAAGCTGGATGGAGTCGAACAGCTGGGTCTCAAACCAGCACACTCCAATATGGCATGCTGGTGTTGCAAATGGTGGCCTAACCTGCTCTATCACAATGCTGGCCCCAGATAGTCAATTTTAAGTGTTATTGCCACATCAAAAATAAGTATATGAGTTAATGTGTTTGTTAATGTGCTCCAGGTAGCCACTCTGCTATGCATCCATATTTCAAAATGTTATGTGTAATCAATAGAGATAATTTCTATTTGATTATAAAGAAAACTGGAAACTGTCCACAAATACAGGATCTGAAGAAAGGCACACATTTTGTATCTATGTGAGCAACAAAAGGCCTGAAGTTCTTGGTTACTTATTGTAATATTAAATTCTGCCAACCAAATTGTAGAATTACAAAGTATAAGTTTAAATACAGAATTATAAAATTACAAAAACAATTTTTGTATGATTACAAAGTTTCTATAGGTATGAAATTGTGATTTTTTCTGATTGTGCTGAGTCATTGCTTTTCCCACTGTAGGTACAAAAAATCCTTGAGTGAGAAGGTACATTATGATTCAGTAAACATTGACAAAGCTTTCTTTGTTGAACAGTTCATTCTGGAATACAAGCAGCATTTTATTAATTGCCCTGGATTTATGTATGAACTAATGTGACTATCCAGTAGTTCTTAAAACTGCTACAGTCTCTAGCTTTGCTTCTTTCAAGAGTAAGATGCCCACAGTTCTGTGCTAGTACCTCAAGGAGAATTTCAGAGGGTTTGACACATGATCAAGTTCTGATGGAATATTCCAGGTGGAAATCAAAACAGAACAAAATAATCAACAAAGAAATCAGGATTTGGGAAAGCGATTTATCATGTAGTTAAAAGGCAATAGTCTTAAAATGACTGCTGTATATTTTTTGGAATGGTATTATTGAAATCAATTATAATTAAAAATATCAGTATCAGTTAATTGTATTGATCAGTTCATATTTTCACATTATGTATTATTTGTTATTTTGAAGCCATGCTTAATTTATCATTTGATGCATCCTGAAAGCTCTTCAGGTATACACAATCCACGTTTCACTCTTTTTCTCTTATTTGAAGTTGGCATCTCAGGTACATGTGGAAGGCCATGTTTCTTACACAGAGACCATCTGAAAGACACTCGAAATTTCCATTATTTCTTTTTGCATACATGTACTAAGTCCAAAAACTAGATATATGCTAAATGTTTTTGATTCATTTTTTTGTGCCAGACCAAATCTCATGATGTATACCTCCACTCACCCTGTGTTCAGAACACCAGTTTCCCACATTCTTAGGAGAATAAATCAGAGAAAAGTGGCTCCACTCCATTCCTCAAGGTTTGTAGTTGATGCTACTGGTATTAGGAAGTTATTGTTTATATTTTAAGTTATATAATTTTAGTTCTAGGTATATATTGATATAGGTCATAGTCAATCTTTAAAAGCAGGTTTTGAATATTAGGGAGCATTAGATGAGAGAACTTGATTAGTAAAATAATAAGAAAAGAAATGGAATCAATAAAATAAATGGAAGGGGTAAGAAGATACAGCTGGGCTAACACTGTGGCACAGTAGGTTAATCCTCTGCCTGTAGTGCCAGCATCCCATATGGGCACTGGTCTAGCCCGGTTGCTCCTCTTCCAATCCAGCTTTCTGCTGTGGCCTTGAAAAGCAATGGAAGATGGCCTAAGTGCTTTGTCTCCTGCACCTGCATGGGAAACCAGGAAGAAGCACCTGGCTCCTGGCTTTGGATCGGCACAGTTCTGGCCATTGCAGCCATTTGGGGAGTGAACCAATGGAAGGAAGACCTTACTCTCTGTCTCTCTCTCTCACTGCCTGTAACTCTACCTCTCAAATAAATAAATAAAATCTTAAAAAAAAAAGAAGATTCAGCTGTTTACCATCTTGCTTTCCCTGGAGCAGTTCTGCAGGAAGAGATCTTAACATACATCCCTCAAGGCATGTAGGTTCCAGAATTTTGCAGTTATAGCCCATCTATTTGTATACTTTTTGTACATTTCTCCTCAACTGCTTTATAGAACTGATAATTAGCACTGCAAAACTATAAGGATTATGTATTAACCAGATGGCAGTCATTCGCATGTATTTGATGTAGTAGTAAATGTAGATTTCTCTTAAGCTTCTTAAAACTGCTGTCATTAAAAATAAGATCATGACATATATCATCTCATGAAAAGTACACATTTTCACTAGGAGGCTGTTTATCCATTTCTTCCTATATATACAAGGGTCAGATTATTAAAGATTTATTAGCTAAAGAGACAAGTAAAAGTTTGTGTATTAGACCACAGAATGTTTCCTGGTTTAAAAAAAAAAGAGCTCTCAAGTTCAAACAAGTTTTATATCTTCAAAAATTATAAATTGGTTAATAAGAATATTCAGTTAAATGAGCTGTTTTACAGAAGAGATGTGATGATAGAAAAACAACTTCATTTAAGAAGAGTATTTAAGATTATTAAGTCAAGAAATGTCCCACTGTAAATCAATACATGAAGAACTTAATACTTTAATATTTGTCCCTCTATAACATGATGATGCAGGTGAAGTGATGTATAATCACCATTCATCAGACAAACACATTTTTATTTCTTACCATGAGAATCAGAACTCTAGCACATAATTCACCCTAGAAGCCTTGCATCTGTATGGGAGCATGGAGTCCTCCAGATTCTTTTTTTTTTAAGGCCAAGGGGTTTATTGTCAGGTGCCTCCCCGTGCACAATAGCATCCTGTACTGGGAGAACAGGACTTACATAGATAGCTCTGTAGAGGTGAGAGAGTGGGAGCAGCAAATCTCATTAGGGTTTGGTTGGAGCTGATGGTTGTGATTAGGCCATTTGGTCACCTAACTTCTAGTAAGCCAGGCTGGGCTTAGGAAGACCATACCACTTACAAACATTCCCCGCTTTGATTTTTTATAAAGCAAGTGTTGTATGGGATTACATCAGCCCCAAAAGTCCAGGAGGAGTGGAGGGATGATGATCTATCTTCTAGAGCTGTTTCCTGCTAACATTGGGTGACGAGTTGCTCTACACTGGCATGGGGTGAAGTCTAAAGTTGTGATGTCCTGGGTGGGAAGCCAAGTATATTCCTGTTGTAGCATTTGGTTGACCACCTGGTTGGTGAAGGGTTTGGTTCATTCCATTATCACTTCCTGTAAACATGTAAACAGACAATGTGGAATAAAAGCCAAGGTGACAATAGTAGCCAATGGTCCTAGGAGAGACATTAACCAAGTGATGAGGGGGCTCCATAGAGAGTGAGAGATGAGGAGTTTATCTGTAGTAAAAGTTCTGAATAATCATACAATGTTAAGTTGTGGGGGTGGGGAGGACTGTCAATACACAAGGGTCCAGAATAGATGCATTGATGTAAGAGTAGAGGGTGTGATTACAAAGGAATGAGGCCCCAAGTGGGCTGGACAGGGTCTAGAAAAAAGGGCAGAGTCATTAGAGGACCTAATAAAGGTACTGTCTAAACCACAAGCAAATTTTCCCATTGAGAGACAAGTAGAAACTCACACAGGGGCTTGATAATAATCAGGTGGGCTTTAAGGCCTTGCCAGTTATGAGGCCTAGACCTGTCTATCTCTTCCCCTGGGATACATCCTAAGGGAGATGTGAACCTACTTGGGGAAGGCACCCTGTTGACTTCCATTATCTAGCTGGCCTGGGAGGAGAGCTGGTCAGGTAAAGGCAGGTGGCATCTCTAATAGCTAATCTTAGCTTTGCAAACATGATCAACACAAACCTAGCCAAGTATCTTTAAATCTCTGTAGATAGCATTGCCAACTATAAAATGAGAGAGGTGGTAAACATGTTAACTTCTTGTCTTTTTAATTTTTTTTAAATTTGAAATGCAGAGAATGAGAGAGAGAGAGTGAGTGAGTGAGAGAGAGAGAGAGAGAGGAGAGATTGCCCATCTTCTGGTTCACCCCCAAAATGCTCCCAATAGGCAGAGCTGGGCCCTGCTGAAACCAGGAGCCAGGAAGTCAATCAAAGTCTCCCACCTCGGGGGCAGGAACTCAACAGCTTGAGCCTTCACCTGCTGCCTTCCCAGGGTGCACATTAGCAGGAAGCTGGGATCAGGAGCAGAGCCCAGACTTACACTCTGGCTCTG
This sequence comes from Lepus europaeus, assembly GCF_033115175.1. Lineage (NCBI taxonomy): Eukaryota > Metazoa > Chordata > Mammalia > Lagomorpha > Leporidae > Lepus > Lepus europaeus. The sequence continues at coordinate 79,198,757 of NC_084840.1, read as the reverse complement.
AAAAACGGGATGCAGGAATCCCAAGTGGTGTCTTGACTGCTAGGCTGAATGTTTGACCCCCATCTCCTCTTTCTATAAACAAATGCAATCCTGTTTCTTTTTGTGATGATCAGTAACTCACTGTGAAGTTATGGAGATGCAGCATCCCTTTGCTTTTAAAAAATTGTGTAAATGGGAGCCATCCCCATTTGGGAAACCATTTATCTTGGCCAGAGAAGACAGTGTGCCATGTGGCCATTTCACACAGTTTGGTGTAAGTTCATTTTCTTTTAGACTCACACTGGAAAAATAAAGAATTTATTTTGCTGTCATGAGACCTTAAGAGTATGGGCTCAGAATTTTAAGGACCAGATCCTGAGCTCATCTAAAATTTAAACTAGGAGGAAGAAGAGGCCCACAGAAAGAAATAAAAAGTGGGATAGAAACCAATATTTCAGACCCTCTTAAAGGAAAATTCATCCTTACATTTTCTGCAGTTAACAACAGAAGATGATAATTCCATGACAGTTAAAGCAACTTCAAGTTGGGCTCCTCACATAGCAGCTCAAAGATTACTAACACTAAGCCGAACCAACTTTGAAATCCCTTCATGGGAAGTGTTCCCAACCAAACATGGCATTTGTTTCAACTAAAACTGAGAAATTCTATTAAAGCAGAATAGAGCTTTCATAGTCAGCACAGTGTATCGGGAGTAATATGAAGATGGTGATGGCCAAGTAGGGATGGAGGGAAGTGCTGAAGGGAATCAGAATGCTAAATTAGAAAAATGATGTAATGATTAGAATAATACAAAGGAATGAAAGGAATTGACCAAATCAAATTTCAGAGAAAATCCATTGATGAGCTTGGACTTAATTCCACTTTCAGAAAATATATGCAGAGTAAGGACTAAGGGTTGCAAAGCAAATGAAATTCTAATACACAGAATAAAAGCAGTGTAGAATACACAGAAAAGAATCAAATCCTATGTTAAGAAAGGAAGAAAAATATAGGAAAGAAACCCAAAAGTTTATCCAGTTCTTTTGTTATGAAATGAAAACAGAATCATATCCTATATCATTTATTCTTTTTTTTATATAATGCAAATAATTCAACTCTTGAAAATGATATTATTTTCATCCTTTGGCAAAGACACAGCCATTCTCCACTAATTTATTATATCTATTTATTTGATTTATATAGGTAAGGGATACCTTTAGAATTCCATTAACTTAACTGAAAAATTTCTGTACTTAGAAGCCTATGGGAATGTCAGTCAACATTTGTGTTCCAAAGATGAGAAAAACTTCTGCATTAATAAAATCTGACTTTATTTATAAATGTCATCATCATTACCATCATCATCAACAAAGGGCAGTGCATAATAGGGTTGACTTTGAATCATTATGTAAACATTTAAAGTTCTAGCTTCATGATTTCTAGCTGAGTGAACTGGTTCTACTTAAGCTTCTAAAGCCTTAGCTCTTCCCTTTATAACATAAGGAGAATATAAAAGTCCATTCAGGGTTGTTGTATGGAATCCATTTAAGAATATAGACCTTCCTCCGCCTTGCAGCGCCAGCACACCGGGTTCTAGGCCTGGTCGGGGCGCCGGATTCTGTCCCGGTTGCCCCTCTTCCAGGCAAGCTCTCTGCTGTGGCCCGGGAGTGCAGTGGAGGATGGCCCAAGTGCTTGGGCCCTGCACCCCATGGGAGACCAGGAGAAGCACCTGGCTCCTGCCATCAGATCAGCACGGTGCACCGGACGCAGCGCGCTGGCCGCGGCGGCCATTGGAGGGTGAAGCAACGGCAAAAAAAGGAAGACTTTTCTCTCTGTCTCTCTCTCTCACTGTCCACTCTGCCTGTCAAAAAAAAAAAAAAGAATACAGACCTGATAATGGTACTTGGTATCTAGGAAGTTTGTGTTAAATTTTGAGTTTTCTCTTTTTTAAAAGATTTATTTATTTATTTGAAAGGCAGAGATACGAAGAGAGGGAGAGGGAGAGAGGGAGGTCTTCCAGCTGGTGGTTCATGCCCCCAAATAGCTGCAATGGCCAGAGCTGGGCTGATCTGAAGCCAGGAGCCTGGACCTTCTTACAGGTCTCCCACATGGGTGCAGGGTCCCAAGGCCTTGGGCCATCTTACACTGCTTTCCCAGACCATTAACTTGTAGCTGGATCAAAAGTGGAACAGCCAGGACTCGAACAGGCACCCATATGAGATGCCAGAACTGCAGGTGAAGACTTAACCTACTGTGCCACAGTGCTGGCCCCAAATGTTAACTTTTCTAAACCCAGCTTTTCTAATCTCAGCTTTGCAAACATGTGTTGATCAACACAAACCTAGCCAAGTATCCATAAATCTCTGTAGACAGCATTGGCAACTATAAAATGAGAGGGGTGGTGAACATTTTAGCTTCTTGTCTTTTTAATTTTTTTTTAATTTGAAATGCAGAGAATGAGAGAGTGAAAGAGCAAAAGAAGAAGAAAAATGTTAAAATACATTAACTTGTATCAGTCATCATCCTCATAATCAACACTTCTGTCATTATCAGAAAAATTGAGTGTAAGCATTTCTACTTTGTAATTATTGACACTAAATAATTATTGGGAGTTAAAAAATAGGACATTTTCCTTTTTTGAGGGGTGAGGGAGAGCGATGTACTGTGGCAGGAAGATAATGGGAATATCAAAGGCTATTCACTTAGTTTTTAAAGGAGTGGGTCAGGAAATAATTTTTCCCTAAAAGAAAGCTTCTTGTGGAAATTTAGGAAAAATCTCATGAGGCTATTGAGGACAACTGAAAGAAGTCTTGTTCCATGTTGTTCTCTTTCCTAAAGGAAATCACAAAAGAGAATGCCCTGGTTGGGAAATTCCTGATTTGTAGGAAAGCTGGGGATGGGAATTGTATCTTGATTGCTAGAACTGTGAGTCCGTGTTGCATCATATTACTCAATAAGCAAGGATACACACATTTTGTGTGCCATGGCCTGGTAATTGATGTGCTTGGGATGTGACCACTTTTTGATACAATCAAAGTGCTAAATTGCCTACCACTTATAAAAGTCTGAGCAGATGAGGCTAGAACCTGATGTCTCTGAAGTGATCATGACATCTTGTGATTGGATTATTTTATAGCCCTTATCTATACTCCTGCAGAACAGTGGTCTTTCTACTTTCTACTTGTTGATTCTAAATGGAGGATTAACCTGTGAGTAAAAAGTAAATTCAAAGTATGTTATCACAAAAATTAAAAAGCACAAATAAGGAAGGATGTAAGAAAGAGGGAGGGAGGCAGAGTGGAAAGTATCATTCTGTGACTAAAACTGTATATATGAAATACATGAAATCTGTTTTCTTTATATAATTTTTTAAAAAAAATACACTTTTCTTGGAAAAAATATCTTCTAAAGGTGAATGGAATTAGAAAGCATTGTAACACTGGAAAGCTCTCAATCAATAGCATATCTTCACAGATGTCTGTGGTTGGATTGCATTGTGGCACAGTTGGTTAAGGCTCTGCCTGCAACGCCCACATCCCAAATGGTGCCTATTCAAGTACTGGCTGCCCCACTTCTGACCCACTCCCTGCTAAAGTGCCTGGAAAAGCAACAGAAGATGGCCTAAATCTTTGGGCCCCTGGAACCACAGGGGAGACCTGGATGAAGCTCCTGACTCTTGAATTTGGTCTAGCCTAACCCTGTACATTGTATAGGCCATCTGAGGAGTGAACCAGCAAATGGAAGATCTCTCTCTCTCTCTCTCTCTCTCTCTCTCTCTCTCTCTCTCTCTGTAATTCTGCCTTTCAAATAAATATAATAAATCTTTTTTGTGTCTGCTTGATCATTTTTTAAAAATTTTATTTAAATTATTCGTTTCATGTATTTCATATATACAGATTTAAGAACATAGTGACACTTTCCCCCTACCCTCTCTCCCACCTGCATTCCAACCCTTCTTCCTCCTACCTCTCACATTCCCACTCTTAATTTTTACAAAGATCTATGTTCAGTTTATGCACTGATTGTATAGTTAACCCTACACTAAGTAAAAGAGCTCAAAAACTAGTCTGAAAAGCAAATATATATATATATATACATATATATATATATATATATATATAAAAAACACTGTTTCTCAACAGAAAATACAAGGGCTATAAACAATCATCGAATCTCAAAATGTTCATTTCACTTCAATACATTATTTTCAGGTACTCTATTACGTACTACAGATCAGAGGAAACATCTGATATGTGTCTTTTTGGGACTGGCTTATTTCACTAAGTATAATAGCTTCCAGTTGCATCCATGTTGTTGCAAGACAGGATTTCATTTTTTTTTAACAGCTGAGTCATATTCCATAGTGTATATATACCATAATTTCTTTATCTAGTCAACAGTTGAAAATATTTTAACAAAAATGCAGAATTGATAATAGACACACAAAGGGATGTCATAGGTTCTTAGAAAATAGGATTAAAGTATAGTTACTTATTTGTTTATATGCAGCATGTATATTTATATAAAACATGTCATCATTTCTCAAAGTAAGCTCTGTGAAGTTCAAGACACTTGTAATCACTAATATCAGTCATTTAGTCCATATCTAAGTGAAGATATTCTCTACACATATGTATAAAAAGACTCAAATCTAATTTATCTAAAATACATCTGTAAACAGAATAATTACAGTAGGCAACCCAGCAGAAAGTGGGCAGAAGATTGGAATATGAACCAGAGCATGAGTGTTTTCCAGTAATTATTTGATGAGATCAACTTGATTTGCCTTCAGATAAAAACAACTTAAATCATGAAATGATCACAAAATACACCCTCTCCAATGACAGAAAGGGAAAAAAATTAGGTATTGAAAAATCCAGAGTAAAGAAAACTGTCATTTACAATTCCTGGAATGTAATTTGATAGAACCATATTGTGAAATTGTTTGGCACTATCTACTAAAACTCAACTGCCTTAGGGATTCTACACCTATAATTTCACCTAAAGACATCTTCAAGCATATTCATAACAGCATTGATGCTAGCACCAAACCTTAGAAGAAATTTTAATGTGTGTCAATCAAGGAAGATACCATATATTTCAAACCGAGCAATTAATACTACATGACAAAGAGCATGGACAGACTACAGTGACAAGCAGAAACATATCACTAACATACAACATGAATTTCAAAAAACATAATATTAAGTGAATTAAGCCAGTCACAAAAAGTATAAGCCATGTAAGTCTATTTGTACATTAATAAAGTAGAAATAAGGCTAAATATATCTATGTTGTTAGACATTGGATTATTGTTTACTGTTAAGATATAATATTTATGGGTCTGGTGCTGTGGCACAGCGGGTTAAAGCCCTGGCCTGAAGTGCCAGCATCCCATATGGGCACCGGTTGTAGTCCCGGCTTCTCTTCTTTCAATCCAGCTATCTGCTATGGCCTGGGAAAGCAGTAGAATATGGCCCAACTCCTTGGGCCCCTGCACCTGTGAGGGAGACCTGGAGGAAGCTCCTGGCTCCTGATTTATTTATTTGGGGTTGGCACTGTGGTGTAGTGGGTAAAGCCGCCACTTGCAGTGCCAGCATCCCATATGGTTGCCAGTTTGAGTCCCAGCTACTCTAAGCAGCAGAAGATGGCCCAAGTCCATGGGAGACCCAGAAGAGGCTCTTGGCTCCTGGCTTAGGATAGGCCCAGCTCTGGCTGCTGTGACCATTTGGGGAGTGAACCAGCAAATGGCTGACCTCTCTTACTTTCTCTCTCTTCCTCTTTCTCTCTCTCTCTCTGCCACCACCTTTCCAATAAATAAATAAATCTTTAAAAATTAAATAAAATATTTATTTACTTATTTGAAAGGTAGACTTATAGAGAGAGGAGGAGATATTTTCCATCCAATTCCATTGATTCCCCAAAAGGCCACTGTGGCCAGAAGCCTGGAACTCCCACATGGTGCAGAGACCCAAGGACTTAGGCCATCCTCTACTGGTTTCCCAGGCACATTAGCAGAGAGCTGGGTTTGAAGTGGAGCAGCCAGGATTTGAACCACATCTATATGGGAGGCTGGCATCACAGGTGAGGGGCTTAACCCACTGCACCACAAAGCTGATATCATTTTCCTTTTTTATTGGTCACTCAAAAATCATGAACCTTAGCAAATTGAAAACGATTTAGTATCATGGGAGAGAACACGAGCATTTTGGTTTACATGCTAGAGACCATTTTCCTGATTGTAAATGTGAGGGCATTAATTGCAATTTTAACTGTGTGGATTATAAACTGGGACATCTTAATCCAATGCCTTAATGTCTGTCAGTCTTTGATTTTACCTTTCCAACTGGAAATTAAATGCCCAGTTCATGACAATAGGTAAGCTTTTATCTTTGTTTTCTACTTCCTTAAAAATGATGCCTGCTTAGAATAACACTTGGCATCTCTTAAAACATAAATTAGACCAAGTGTTTGCTAATAACAATAGATGGAAGTAAAAGGAAAGAATGATCCAGCATGGGAAGTAGGCCACACAGCAAAATCATAGAATGACAAACACTTTTAACAGCACTCTGTCCACAGAATCAGCCCTTAAGGCATTCTGATCTGGCTAAAAAGCCCATGAGAGGATTTCAGGCATGGAAAGCCAAGACACTGTGGCAAAAAATGCCCTACATGAAAGATCTCTGTGAGTGGAATCCCAGTAGAAAAAAGGGGGACCATCAAAGGAGGTAACTTTCTCTGAAAGGAAGAGAGAACTTCCACTTTGAATATGAAGCTGTCTAAATAATGTCGAAGTTTGCGAACTCAAAAGGCTTCCATAGCCTGGGCAGCTCATGACAAGAGCCTCAAGTGATCACTGATGTCATAAATAAGAGTTTCAATTGTTAAATCAACAACAGGGTCACTGTGCACTTGATCCCCATGTAGGATTTCTGTCCTTAATGAGTTGTACTATGAGAATTAACAGTAAAACTAATCCACAAACAGTTCTTTATACTTTGTGTGTCTGTGTGGGTGCAAACTGTTGAAATCTTTACTTATCATAGAGTTCATCTACTGTATATAAAAATAGTTAAAAATGAATCAATTAAGAATGAGATGGGAGGGGGAGTAGGAGGTGGGACAGGAAATGGAGGTGGAAGGGCAGATATGGGGGGAAGAACTGATATATTCCAAAAGTTTTACCTATGAAATTTATATTTATTAAATAAAAGCTTTCTAAAAACACTCAATTAGTATTTGTTGAATAAAGGAACAAACTTGTTGATAGTCAATATTTTTTTTTGACAGGCAGAGTGGACAGTGAGAGAGAGAGACAGAGAGAAAGGTCTTCCTTTTCCATTGGTTCACCCTGCAATGGCTGCTGTGGCCGGTGTGCTGCACTGATCTGAAGCCTGGAGCCAGGTCTTTCCTCCTGGTCTCCCATGCGGGTGCAGGGCCCAAGGACTTGGGCCATCCTCCACTGCACTCCTGGGCCAAGCTGGACTGGAACAGGAGCAATTGGGACAGAATCCGGTGCCCTGACCTGGACTAGAACTTGGAGATTAGCCTATTGAGCCATGGCGCCGGCCATTAGTCAATATTTATAAAGCGCCGTCACACCGGGTTCTAGCCCAGTCAGGGCACCATATTCTGTCCCGGTTGCCCCTCTTCCAGGCCAGCTCTCTGCTGTGGCCAGGGAGTGCAGTGGAGGATGGCCCAAGTCCTTGGTCCCTGCACCCCATGGGAGACCAGGAGAAGCACCTGGCTCCTGCCATCAGATCAGCGTGGTGCGCCGGCCACAGCGAGCTGGCCGTGGCGGCCATTGGAGGGTGAACCAATGGCAAAGGAAGACCTTTCTGTCTCTCTCTCTCACTGTCCACTCTGCCTGTCAAAAATAAATAAATAAATAAAGCATCAAACTTAGCATCTATTGTATTTAAAATTTGTAGGAAATGGTGATTTGGTACTGAGTTAGAATTTTGAAATATTTTAATACATTTTATAAAATATTATATTGATAAATTATATAAAATTTTAATACACTTGATATAATATGTTTGGGAACACTTGATGAAACTGATGAAATTCTGAGAATTAAATTGTATACTAGTTTTTGTTTTTAAGGAGAAGAGATAGCCTACCTTGGATTGGGGTTTTGGCATTCTGCTTTTCTGACCTTATGGGGAAAGCTCACATTCACAAGGTCCTTACCTTGTGAGTGATTTCATGAGACCTGAGGACATATCTAGTCATCCTTAGTAACTGTTTGACAGCCATGAGAAGAGAGGGCTCTTGTACCTTCTTTAGTGTGGCCTTCAGAAAATTAAAGCCAAGTCTGTAGATTTCTGATGCCTGAGAAGTGATAGCCGGTTTGTTCATTAATATTGTAAAGGCGGCAATTACAACATCATTTTTGAGATGTCACTCTCAGAGACGTTGGTCATCCAGATGTCAGGAAGTAAGGATGGGTTAATAACATAGTGGGATTTTCATGAATGCATGAGAGATTTCCTGAGAAATGAGGAGCTGGGAAAAATGCCATTAAAATTCTATCTATTTATTTATCTATCTATATCTATCTATATAATCATCTATATCTATCTATCTATCATTCTATCATTCTATCATCTATCTGTATCTATCTATCATCTACCTATTATCTATTATGTATTCATCCATAAATATCTTTTTCTATCTGTATAGCGACCTGTATGTATATCTTTGTATAGTCAATCTGGGACATTTTCTTCAAATTGCAGGTGTAATATCTAACATTTTGTTGCTCAGAATAAGAATTTGATTACTATGATGGTGATTATGATAATAATAATGGTAACAATAAGAGTAATGTTTATGGATATAATTCAGTATGATCTCATTTTTTATTTTTTTAAAAATTTATTTGACAAGTAGAGTTATAGACAGAGAGAGAGAAAGGTCTTCCTTCCATTGGTTCACTCCCCAAATGGCTGCCACGGCCGGTGCTACACCAATCCGAAGCCAGGAGCCAGGTGCTTTTCTTGGTCTCCCATGTGGGTGCAGGGGCCCAAGCACACGGGCCATCCTTCACTGCCCTCCCGGGCCACAGCAGAGAGTTGGACTGGAAGAGGAGCAACCGGGACTAGAATCGGTGCCCATATGGGATGCCAGCACTGCAGGCGGAGGATTATCCAAGCGAACCATGGTGCTGGCCCCTTAGTAAGATCTCTATATGAGTGGAATCAATCATTTACATTTTAATATTCAGAAAATGCGAATTCATTTTATTAAGTCTGATTTATGAATGGAGTTTGAGGCACAGGGAGATAAGTAATTCTCCAGGGTCACGAAGCTGACTTGGTTCAGTCTTGTTCTTAGTGCAATCTCAAGAGAGGCAGAGCTCAAGAGAGAGAAAAAGAGAAAGAGAAGGGGAGAAGGAAAGAGATTTTTCCTGTTTGTTGATTCACTCCCCAAATGCCCCTGAAGTTAGGCCTGGGCCAGGCCAGCCCATAGCTGGGAGCTGGGTATTCTATGTAGCTTTCCCACATATGGGTGGCAGGTACCCAGTTATCTGTGTCTCCCATGTTGTGTAGCACTGGAGACTGGAATCAGGAAGAGAACCACTGTTCAAAGTGCAGAAGCTTGGATATGGGATGCAAGCATTTGAGCAGTGTCAGACCCACTGTGTCAATATCTGTCCCTACATCGGTCTTCTATGCTGAATCTTGATGGGCTAACGTACTTCATTAATTGATAAAATAATTTGTTTATGAGTCTCATTGAGCCTTCTCTGACCTTCAGCCATCTGGCTGTCAGTCACAGTGTGCGGAAAGTTAGATTTATCATTTACAGAGGCCAGAGCCTGTTTAGGAAATGATTCTAAGACTTGCCTATTTTATTTGTTACGGCCATGAACAGCGAAACTAAGAAACAGTAACATTCTCAATGAAATGACAGAGGGAAATAGGAATGAGATTATTCATTTTAAAATACAAACGGAAGTTTCATGTCAAAAAGCTAACATGGAGGTTGGTTTGAGGGTGTGTGTTTCTTTCTATTCATTTTCTTATGTATGTAATATAAATTTATACTATGTGTTTATATATTTCTAAGATTATTTAAATTTTCCTTCCATAGATATAAAGTAAATTAATGTATATCACATCATATTAAAATAATCTGATTGTCATGGCTTTTGCTTCTCAAAACAGCTTTTGGAAGCTTGGAGATTTGACAATTTATACAAAGCATTTTGTGAAGACTTGAACAGATTTTTATTTTTGAATGAACTAAATATGCCAGAGATTTCTACATTGCACTGCAAAGGCAGGAGATAACTCAGTAAACCAAAAACAGAAGTATATCTATCACATTTCATGCATTGACTTAACATTTGTGAGAGTGAATAGCTTCAATCAACAGAAGAAATTCATAAAATATCTGTAGGATTGTTTAGTAAGTTTTTAACCTTATATTAAATGACCTTTGTAATTCATTTTGAAGAGTTTGTATTTCTGGTGGATTATAAGTATTAAAATGAGAATAAAATTTATATTATTCATATTGAATATTTTTATTAAGAGGAGAAATGGAATTCCATGGACATTTTGCTAATAATTATAATGAAATATAAATTGACCTGAACATATTCAGTTGCAGGCAAGGTGGGAAACATCTTTCTAATTGCCCATGCCTGATTTAATGCATTGTTTCTACAAAGCTAGGTAATGGTTCATTTCTAGGTGTGGAGGTTGGTGAGGTTGTTTCTAAAGGGAATGCTGGCTTCAGACAGCAAGAGAACCATGCACAATTTTGTTTGATCCCCAGAGGCTTAACAATTTAATGAGCTATTTTCAGGCAGTGTCAGTTATCAGTGACAGTCTAGGCAGACCATCTCAGTGTCACAGGAAGAGGTCAAGGAGGGAATCTATGACTTGAGTGACTCAGAAGCCTAAAATCATGGCTGCAGAAAGAAACAAGTTGGATAGAGTCATATGTCGCTCTATATAAATAGTTCTCACAGTATTTAGTTTCAAATTTTGAATTTTTTTCTAGCCACTGTAATTTAAAAAAATTTTTTAGCCACTGTTATTTAACTTTGTTTTATTTGGAGCCAAGCTACGTGCAACCAGATGAAACCAGTAATTCATGTAGTAAAGCCATTTTAATATCTAAGTTTGAGATGCAATTCCCAAAGACATGAGGAGATCATGAGGTCATAGTTTCATGTCACCATCCTGGGCTGCCGATCATTTCCCCTGGTGCCTTCAGGTGCAACTTCTATTAAACAGGGGTATGGGGAGTACCAGATAAAGATTTTATGAAAATACAGTGACTTGTAGTCCAGTTCAACAATTGTGCTTTAGAGCACAACTGGTAAATTTTAATGTTTATTTATTTATCTATTTTATTTGAAAAGCAAAAAGACACACACACACACACACACACACACCATACCACACATACGTACATAAAGAGAGGGACAGATTTCCCCAAAGGCCATACATTTAGGGCTAGCCCAGGCGAAAGCCAGGAGCTGGGAACTCAATCTGAACCTCCCATGTGGCTGAAAGGGACCCAAGTACTTGAGCCACCATCTGCTGTCTTCCAGGGTGTGCAATATCAGAGAGACCAAATCTGCAGCCCCCAGACTCCAGCGCAGCACTCCAGTATGAGATGTGGGTGTTCCATGTAGCATCTTAAGTTATGCACTGAATAACTTCCACCAACTGATTGTTTTAATGGTGAATACTGTAACCGAAGAAAGTTTCATTAAAAAAAAAAAAATCTTACATAAAATTTTAAAAACAACACAACAGAAGACTTGGAAGCCTTCAGATTTCCTACATATTTTAGTCTAACTAGTTCAGAAATGAAACTTGAAATCCAGAAAGCTAATATAAAAGCCTGAAAAGAAACTTTAAAAATGCCTTCAGTTGCTTTCATTATACTCTATGATTTTCCAGTTGGAATGCACTTTCATATTTAAAAACTTCGAGGTTTGCTTCAATATTTGAGAAACTATAAATATCAGAAGTCAAGTCCAAGCTCCTAATTAATGCTTATATTTGGATTCAAAACACAAATCTTCTAACAGTAATTCCTAGATGTCTCCCACTCTATCACTAAGTATACTGGTTTCAATCTCTATCTCACAAGATATTAAATTAGTGGTTTATTAGATGTAAGATTCTGAGCCAGTTATTTCCTTTTACTTTGATGTAAACATTTTCTTATTTATAAAGTGAGGATAATGATATCACCTACATGATAAGGTTGTGTATTACAAGTTATATGAGTAAAAGACATGTAAACTCATTGGCACAGTTCCAGGCACTTTGGGTGGGCAAGTTTTTCAGTGAAAAACCTGAATAAGTAATTTAAAATGAATAAATAGCTGGAATACTAACACCCACAGTGTTGACTCCATAAGCATATCAAGTTAGTCTTACAGATTATGTAATTTATACAATGATGTATGTGTCAGATCAGTCCAGGTAGATAAGCTGTCATTGAATTCATGAGGATATAAAATAATCCTCATCAGAGGAAAACTTCAAGCTCACAAAGCACTAAAGCAGAGTAATAGGACTTCATGGTCAAAACTTTGGAAGACAATTTGTAAATCAAAAAATAATAGGTCAGCGGCAAGATGGTGGAATAGGTAGGGAACACATTGATAGTTCGGCAAGACACAGGTTAATAAAAGTGAAGATACTGCAGGGTCAAGGAAGAGTAGGGGATGAAACAGCAGAGGAAACTCTTCTGGAACTAGTGATTCACAGTGGACCTGCGTGGAGAGCGTGGGAGGACAAGTTCGGGACACCAGCGGCAGACTCAACACACCAGCGCTGGAACGCGAGGTGAGCCGAACCTCAATAGCCCGAGACACCAGCGGGCAAGCAGAAAGAGGAGACTAGAGGGAATGAGGCTTGAAACTCCATGGGGAAAAGTTCACCAGGCTAACTAGAAGAGAGAGAGGGAAAAAAAAGTGACTGATACGGGCATGAGTTTCTCTCTCTCCGCTCACCCCTCAAAGGCTAGCAAGACAAAGAGCAGGCGCCATTTTGGACATACGTCATAAGCAGGGCGACTTCAGGTCTGCACCGGCCCTGAGCCTAGCAGAAAAACCTGACTCTGGGGGGAGGGGTGAAATAATAGGAGATTAGCATCTAACTTGGCAACCCAGTGGGAGACTGCAGGAGAATTGGAGCCCACACTGAGGGCAGCACAGATTCCCTGTGTGGTCCTTGGGAAAGAGCTTCCGATCTCTGGCTCCTGTGGGTATATCATTTGCCTGCTAACTACCTCCAATTACGTTCAGCTGTGTGGAATTACTTCCCTTTTGAATCAAAAAAAAAAAAGAAGAAAGAAAGAAAGAGAGATTTACCACGCCTAACTTGGGAGTGTCACCTTTGACACACCCTCAGCCCTGAGGAACCAAACACAGCTCTCAGTCCACACTCATCTCAAGCCTCTAAGTCTTCACTGAAAGCAGACAGTCCACTTAATATAGAGCCATAGTATAACAAGAAAAAACACCACAGTGAAGAAACCAAATATCTCCAACATGCCAAACAACAAACGCAAAAACCGAGGTAACAAGAACAAGGAAGACACTATGATGCCCCCAAATGAAAAAGACATCCCAATTCAAGATTATGAAGATGATGAGATAGAAGAAATGCAAGAAGCGGATCTCAAAAAATTGATAAGAACATTAAGAAGTTCTCAAAAACAAATTCTTGAACTACAGAAATCCTTAATGAACAAGATAGAAAATCTTTCTCGTGAAAATGAATTATTAAGGAGGAATCAAAATGAAATGAAACAACTAGCAGAACAAGAAACTGTGATAGTGACGAGAAATCATAATGAAATGAAGAATTCAATAGATCAAATGACAAACACATTAGAGAGCCTTAAAAACAGAATGGGCGAAGCAGAAGAGAGAATATCAGACTTAGAAGACAGAGAACAGGAAAGGAAACAGGCAAACCAAAGAAAAGAAGAAGAAATTAGAAATCTAAAATATTGTCAGGAATCTACAGGATACTATTAAAAAACCTAACATTCGGGTTCTGGGAATTCCTGAAGGCATGGAGAGGGAGAAAGGATTAGAAGGCATTTCCAGTGAGATACTAGCAGAAAATTTCCCAGGTTTGGAGAAGGACAGAGGCATCTTAGTACAGGAAGCTTATAGAACCCCTAATAAACATGACCAAAAGAGATCCTCACCATGACACATTGTAATCAAACTCACCACAGTGAAACATAAAGAAAAGATTCTAAAAGGTGCAAGAGAGAAACGTCAGATTACTCTTAGAGGATCTCCAATTAGACTCACAGCAGACTTCTCATCAGAAACCCTACAAGCTAGGAGAGAATGGCGAGACATAGCCCAGGTACTAAGAGAGAAAAACTGCCAGCCCAGAATATTATATCCTGCAAAGCTCTCATTTGTGAATGAAGGTGAAATTAAGACTTTTCATAGCAAACAGAAACTGAAGAATTTGTTGCCACTCATCCTGCCCTGCAAAAGATGCTTAAAGATGTGTTACACACATAAACACAGAAACATGGTCACCAATATGAAAGAAGGTAAAGGAAGGAAACCTCATAGCAAAAGATCACAGGAAGCTCAATTTCTCTTTGACATAGAATTAAACTCTGATTCTCTGTTAAAGCAATGTGTTAAAGTAATCTATTATGTTCTCTTGATGTCTGTTAAATTCTAATTGTTCAAAAACAGCTGAATTTTTATTAAGAGCTATGGGTTATTTAAATATGTGCTTATTTTCAAAGATTTGAATAATTACCTTGTAACAATGATCAAATTTGGTCTATGTTATGTCATGATTTTAAGGAATCTTAATTCAACCAGATATTTCGGATTTTGAGCCTTCTTGGCATTCTTGACAGGCATTCAAAAAATCAAAGTTTCAAACAATCTGGACTCTAAAATTTCCAGTAAATCCTGGACTTTGGTTTTTCCAGTTTGGGCCCAACTGAAAAAATCGAAGGACCTATGTCTCTCATCTTATAGAGACACCAACTAATCAGGCTATTTGGATTATATTAGAAGTACTGTCAAGATGTGGTGTGGTACCAAACTTTAAGTTTCTATAATGGAAAATGCTATTAATACAAATGTTTGAGAATTAAAAGTCTAATGATTTTGTGTTACTAGACATGATAGTTATCTTTATGAGAAAGCCCCAGAGGCCTAAAGGGTTAATTACTTGTAAAATCCTACAGGTGCTTTCAAAAATACTTTGAAGTAAGCAAGTGCCTCTTGTTGGTTGATGAGTTTATAATTTTAAACATGGCGACTTAAAGTCTTTTGTCATCCATAGTTATATATGATTTGCTGCTCATAAAACTAAAGCGCTGTTGGTTCTGTGTTTAGCTGTCCTCCTATAGGTTCCTATGGAATTTTTCCAGCCACTTCTATTGTATTCAGTACTTTGGGATGGCTCTGTAAACAGATGAAGCCAATAATGTATTAACAGTACCAACTGAGAGAAAGTATGGTTAACTGAGGTTACTAAAATCAAAAAGGAATTCAAATCAATTGGAAATCTACTAAAAGAGTTAAAGATTTTAAAAGCTATTATTAAAATTACTATATTGGTCTACTATGCTATGTAATATGTGTGTACATATTGTATGTCCACATGGGGAAATTTTATTAAGAGTTTTATTTTAAATGGCTTATAGATAAGATTGTCCATAAATTTAAGCTGCTAAAATCAATCAAAGATACATTTTAATTTGTGGGACCTGAATCTGTGTATCATATGTTTTAAACGTGTTGGTAGAAAGAAACTAAAAACATTTTATATGGTTGTGCTTAAGTTTACTGGTTAAACAAACTACACCATGTTAGATATTTAAGAGGTGTTTTCAAATACATGATTCTTAAAATTTATAGAAGGCATTGGACCTTCTGGTAAATGTTTTCTTAAGTTGTTATCTAATGGTTGAAACTGTTTGCTAAGTATTCATGTAATATTGCTATTGTCAGCAAGCGATCTAGGACTTGCTCCCTCATTTCTCTATTCTAAGCCCAACTTGTTCTTTCATTTCTCTATTCTCTTCAAGGTAGGAAACTAATTCTATTATGAAGGAATCTGTAGGACACACAATTTAATCTTTAGACCTTATAAAAAGATGGCTAATATTTTTCTGTAATAGCATAGCCAAAATAAGAGCTTAAATAATAATCTCATAGCTAGATTCACTTCACATCAGCGAAGTATACAGTAAGTAGAAAAAACCTCCCTTTCAGACCAAAGGGAAAGAAAGTTTTAAAGTGAGAATATAATTTTCCTCATTGGCTTTGTCCACCTTAGAAAAAGTACTACAGAACATGCCTGTGACTATAGAGTTGTAGTTCAGGCCACCAAAGATTAGAGATGGGATTTGGGCACTCCCTTGACTTGCATCCTCTGGTCTGCTTTAACACAAACCAGGAGGAAAAGAAAGCTAGGCATCAGAAGCAATGGGTGGCAGGCCTATTAATGGCTGATCTGTACAGTGATCTGCCCTCAAGGAGACCCAACAGGCCAGTCCACTGCAGTGGCTTTCAATGTGGTAAGCCTGGGCTTCAGCAGAAGTCAGCTTGTGAAGAGCCCTGGCAGCTCTGCCAAGAGTCGGATCACTGGAAATGGACCTGCCCTGGAGTCGAAGGATGCCCAGGTCAGAGCCACAGATCTTATTGGCTCTAAGCTGAAAAGCCCTTCACTCAGCCCAGCTTCCAAAGTGACCACTGCAGCTGAGGGTATGGTCAAGTAGGGTCAGCAACATTGCAGGCAGAACTGTAAATTTCTTGTTAGAGATGCCCCCTGCCTTTACCTGGCCAGCTCTCCTCCCAGGCCAGCCAAGTAATGAAAGCCAACAGAGTGCGCCTCCCCTAGGAGGTTCACACCTCCCTTAGGATATACCCCATGTGAAGAGATAGATAGGTCTGGCCTCTTAACTTACAAGGCCTAAAGCCCACCAGATTATTATCAAGCCCCTTCTATCAGGTTCTATTTGCCTCTCAATCAGAAAACTTAATTGTAGCTTAGACAGCACCTTTCTTAGCTCCTCTAATAATGACTCTGTCCTTTGTTCTAGACCCTGTCTAGCACACTTGGGCCTCATTCCTTTGTAATCATAACCTCTACTCTACCACCCATGGCTTTACTCCCAACCTGTGTGTACTGATGGTCCTCTTCCCCACTTAATGCTGTATAATTGTTCAAACCTGGCAAATGCCACTCTTAGGATCATTGGTTACTATCCTCACTCTGTCTTTTATGACCTTGTCTAAATATGATCAGAGTCGGCAAACTTGGAAGGCTTCCATAGCCTTGGCAACTCATGACGACAGCCTAGGATGGTTACTGGCACCATAAACTAGAGAGTCAATTTGTTGGGTCAACAACAGGAGCCACTGTGCACTTGCTCCTCATGTGGGATCTCTGTCCTTAATGTACTGTACATTGTGATTTAATGCTATAACTAGTACTCAAACAGTATGTTTCACTTTGTGTTTCTATGTGGGTGCAAACTGTTGCAATCTTTATACTAAATTGATCTTCTGTATATAAAGAGAATTGAAAATTAATCTTGATGTGAATGGAAGGGGAGAGAGAGCGGGAGAGGGGAGGGTTGCGGGTGGGAGGGAAGTTATGGGAGGGGGAAGCCATTGTAATCCATAAGCTGTACACTGGAAATTTATATTCATTAAATAAAAGTTAAAAAAATCAAATATAAATAAATAAATCTTTAAAGAACAAAAAAAATAGATTAGGACATGCATGTTAACTTGAATGAACAAATCATCCTTACATGTTCTCATGAATGGTTTAGATTATGTGGCAATGCCTCATGCAAGTTGAGATTTATTGGATTTGCTTTATGGGTCAAAGAGTCTCTTGATTTTCATCTCAACTCTTATGATATATTTTAATGAAGATTAAAAAGTTTGGGAATATCTGGGATTGAAAGACTCAGATTTATTAATCAGGAAGATGCAAGTGACTTAGTTTACTTGATTTCAAGTTATTAATTTCAAAACTTATATATTGAAAATGTCCATCATACAGCACTTCTGTGTGATTTGAAAAACTTCATATGAAAATTCCAATTATCACTTGTGTGTAAAAATGATTTTGAATATCAAATGACTGATACTTTTTGAATTTACTGTTTAAAACATGAAGAAAACATCTAAGAATAAGAATTCACTAATAACTATTCACTATATTTAATATATGATCAAGATGTTGGAAATATATATGTATATATACACACAAATGTCCTATGAAACTCACTTTGGTTAGAAGTAATGAAACATTTGAAAATATAACTTTTTATTATTTATATATAAGCCAAGTTCTTTTTTTAAGATTTACTTATTTATTTGGAAGTCAGAATTAGAGAGAGAGAGACAGAGAGAGAGACAGAGAGATATCTTTCATCTGCTGGTTCACTCCCCAAAATGGCCACAATGCCTAGAGCTGAGCCAATCCAAAGCCATGACCCAGGAACTTTTTTCAGGTCTCCTACATGGGTGCAGGGGCCCAAGTTCTTGGGCCATCTTCCACTGATTCCTTAGGTACAATTGCAGGGAGCTAGATCAGTTGTGGATCCATCGCACTGCTCGTGGAGGCTTTACTGGCTACGCCTCAGTGCCAGCCCAGAACCAAGTTTTTTTTTTTTTTTTAATGCTCATTTATGCACCTCTACTTGAAAAGCCAATTTAGCTAGAGGGATAGCGAGAGAGAGAGAGAGAGAGAGAGAGAGAGAGAGATCATTGATCCATGTCTACTCCTCATCTCCCAAATGCCTACAACAAGCATTGACCACGCCAAAGCCAGAATCCTGGAACTCCATCATGGTTTCCCACATGGGTGGCAGGGAATCAAGTACATGGACCATCATCTGCTGACTTCCCAGGCACACTATCAGCAAGCTGGATCAGTAGTGGAAGAGCCAGGACTTTAACTGGCACTCTGATGCTAATGTGTGCGTACCAATCCACGGACTTAATTTGCTATGCCACAATATCTACTCTGGAAACCAATTTTACACAGTGTAAAACACACACTAGAATTCAGGCAAACTGCTGGGATGAAGTCTAAAATATCTCAGTATATACCAAGTTAAATTTTGATGGAGTTAATCTACAATTTTGAAATATCTTATCCATCTCTTAAATGACAGCATGAAACCATGAAAAAATGTTAAGGAAATAAAATAATATCAATTTTAGGAACACATTTCAGCCTCACCTGGACTTCTTTGGGTTGTTTCTTTTGTATGTTTTCATTTTATTTTTAAATATTTTGATTAATATGCAATACTTGAACATTTTTATGGGGTACATTGCAACATTTCAACACACAACATAGTGTAACTAATCAAACCAGGAAACTAGCTTTTCCATTTCCTTATCTTTTCTTTGTGTTTGGAGCTTACCAACTCTTTTCTTCTACTTCTTACACAGGATTATTCAGTCATAAAAAATAATGAAATCCTGATGCATTTCTACATAACTAATTTAAGACAGTTCAGGAGTTGGGACTTGATCAAGGTAGGATGTGATTGAGTTTTATTCCTTTCTTGCATTTTAACTGTAAAACAAGATTTCATGCATTTCAAATCCAATAAGTTTATTTGGTAAAAGTGACCTTCCCAATAACCTTTTTCAAATATAGGATGCGGGGTTCTGTTTATCATTAGCAGAGAGAGCCATGCCAAATGCTACTTTTAAACCTATTTTATGATTCAAATTTAGTAGATTGAATAAAAAAATACCTTAGGCTTTGGAGCTGCATCCATTTGTACATGCAAATTCAGTAATTGCTTATATAAATTGAGTAAACTGTACATGAAAACAAGCTGTTAAATGTTCAATTAATCAGATTGCAAAAATTTTTCCAGTGCTCTTGCTACCAGCAAATTCTTGCCCAGATCATTCATATGAGCTGTAAAACAATCTCGTATTTCATCTGCACATGCAACAGGGTTTCATTTTTCCCCCCCTGGGGATTGGCTCTGATTCATTCATTCCTTCAGTGTTAGTTTGTACAAGCATTGTTAAGTGTCAGACATAGAGATTGTATAGTGTATAAGTCAGGTACATCTCTTCACCGCAACCATATTTATTTTTTAAACACTAAACAAGCTATGAAAATATAAACAAAATTGCTTTATCCTCCAGTTTTGTTTCTATGACTGTCATTATTCCATATGTCCCTCAAAGGTAGGCAGAATGATGCTGCAGAAATAATGCATTCTTGGGATACACTTTTCACTTTGTTATTAAAATTTGTAAAAAATAATTTCTTGGTTTTTTTGCAAATTCTGTGTGTGTAAAATGAGTGGGTCAACCATGCTCACTCACCTTGCTGTTACTTCCAGCTTCCTGGGAATCCATGCCATGCATTTGTCTGCCATTCTCTGTGTCATTCAAAGTCTAGGGGTCTTGAGAGGGGTTGTCAGACTTCTGTGTGCTCATAGTCCACTTGGAGAGCTTGCTTCAATGCTGATTCCAACCAGGTGGTCTGAAGTGGGATTGGGGAGTCCCTAAGACTGAACTCTAGAGAGGCTGATGCTCTGAGTCTCTGGACTGCATGTTGAATAAGCAGGACCAGCAGCATGCTGCATGCCATGTTTGCTTACCTGGCTTCTAGACTCATCTGTTTGTCTTGTAAAAATGTAATGGTGTTAGAGAGAGGGAGGAAGGCATTGTTAATGAAGATAAACAGACAGGGACAGGCGGTGCACTGATGTGTACCAAGTGAGGAAGCAGGTATCAACAAAGCTCATTCTGAACATCCATTTCTTTTTTGGATGAAAAGAGTGGGGGTTTAATCTATTGTCTTCATTACAGGAAGCCATAGCAGCTACCTTGTACTACTTCCATTAAAGAAACCCTCCCTAGTGCTTCTCTACATCATTGCGACAACCACTTCTGCTACCTATGTCTGGCATTCAAGAAAATGAAGTCCTGGAGAGTTAAGTAATTTTCCCTATCTCATACTACCAGTCAGTGATGGAGCTGCAATTCTCAGCCAATTCTGTCAGGGCTTACACTATGCAACATTTTTCCCATTATCACTTACCAATCTCTGTTTTTCATATCTTGATACTATCACTGGCTTGGTGGAACAAGGCATATTATGCAGAGAAACGAAAGAACATTGATTTTATCAACTGATATTATTTGAAACCTCGATGTTTGACATAATTCATGTTTTTTGAAAGGATAATCTATTCAAGATTTTGGATTTCTACATTTCTTAGAATTAATAAAGATATAGTTCAATGCTTACAGAATTATATAGAATTTCTTATTAATATATATACACAACATAAAAAAAGTCTTTTCATTGCTTAACATGTGGATTTGGATACATGATATTAAAATCCTTTCTAAAGTAAAGAAATAACCTGTCCATTGCATTAGTGCCAAGGGTTTCAGAAAATTGGATTTTTTTAATCAAATAAACATTCTTCTCTTAAAAATCAAATATATTGAAAAGAGAAATAAAATGGTATTCTTATTTGGGGGCATATTCTTCCTCCTTTTTGCACATAACATTTACACAAGTGGGTTGTTCGTTTTGTTGTTGTGGATTTTCTTGATTTCTTTGTAGATTCTGGTTATCAACCCTTTATCTGTAGTATAGTTTGCAAATATTTTTCCCATTCTGTCGGTTGCCTCTTCACTTTCCTGACTGTTTCTATTGAAGTACAGAAACTTCTCAATTTGATGCAATCCCAAATGTTAATTTTGGTTTTGACTGCCTGTGCTGTTGGAGTATTTTCCAGGAAGTCTTTGCCTGTGCCTATATCTTGCAGGGTTTCTCCAATGCTCTCTAATAATTTGATGGTTTCGGGTCGTAGATTTAAGTCTTTAATCCATGTTGAGTGAATTTTTGTGTAAGGTGAATGGTAGGGGTCTTGCTTCAAGCTTCTGCACGTGGAAATCCAATTTTTCCAGCACCATTTATTGAATAGACTGTCCTTATTCCAGGGATTAGTTTTGGATCTTTGATCAAATATGAGTTGGCTGTAGATGTTTGGATTGATTTCTGGTGTTTCTATTCTGTTCCATTGGTCTATCCATCTGTTTCTGTACCAGTACCATGCTGTTTTGATAACAACTGCCTTGTAGTATGTCCTGAAATCTGGTATTATGATGCCTCCAGCTTTGTTTTTGTTGTACAAGATTGCTTTATCTATTCGAGGTCTTCTGTGTCTCCATATGAATTTCAGCATCATTTTTTCCAGATCTGAGAAGAATGTATTTGGTATCTTGCTTGGTATTGCATTGAATGTATAAATTGCTTTTGGGAGAATAGACATTTTGATGGTGTTGATTCTTCCAATCCATGAGCATGGAAGATTTCTCCATTTTTTGGTATCCTCTTCTATTTCTTTCTGTAAGGTTTTCTAGTTTTCATCATAGAAATCTTTAATGTCCTTGGTTAAGTTTATTCCAAGGTATTTGATTGTTTTTGTAGCTATTGTGAATGGGATTGATCTTAGAAGTTCTTCCTCAGCTGCGGCATTGCCTGTGTATACAAAGGCTGTTGATTTTTGTGCATTGATTTTATATCCTGCTACTTTGCCAAACTCTTCGATGAGTTCCAGCAGTCTCTTAGTAGAGTTCTTTGGGTCCCCTAAATAAAGAATCATATCATCTGCAAAGAGGGATAGTTTGAGTTCTTCCTTCCCAATTTGTATCCCTTTAATTTCTTTTTCTTGCCTAATAGCTCTGGCTAAAACTTCCAGAACTATATTGAAGAGCAGTGGTGAGAGTGGGCATCCCTGTCTGGTACCAGATCTCAGTGGAAATGCTTCCAATTTTTCCCCATCAATAGGATGTTGGCCGTGGGTTTTTCATATATTGCTTTGATTGTGTTGAGGAATGTTCCTTCCATACCCAGTTTGCTTAGAGTTTTCATCATGAAAGGGTGTTGTATTTTATCAAGTGCTTTCTCTGCGTCTATTGAGAGAATCATATGGTTTTTCTTCTGCAGTCTGTTAATGTGGTGTATCACTTTGATTCTTTTGTGAACGTTGAACCATCCCTGCATACCAGGGATAAATCCCACTTGGTCTAGGTGGATGATCTTTCTAATGTGTTGTTGCATTCTATTGGCCAGAATTTTATTGAGTATTTTTGCATCTATGTTCATCAAGGATATTGGTCTGTAATTCTCTTTCAATGCTGCATCTTTTTCTGGCTTAGGAATTAAGGTGATGCTGGCTTCATAGAAAGAATTTGGGAGGATTCCCTCTTTTTCAATTGTTCTGAATAGTTTGAGAATTGGAGTTAGTTCTTCTCTAAATGTCTGGTAGAACTCAGCAGTGAATCCATCTGGTCCTGGGCTTTTCTTTGTTGGGAGGGCCTTTATTACTGTTTCAATTTCTGTGTCAGTTATGGGTCTGTTTAGGTTTTCTATGTCTTCCTGGCTCAATTTAGGTAGGTTGTGTGTGTCCAAGAATCTGTCCATTTCTGATAGATTTCCCTGTTTGCTGGTATACAAGTCCTTGTAGTAATTTCTGATGATTCTTTTTTTTTATTAAACTTTTATTTAATGAATATAAATTTCCAAAGTATAGCTTATGGGTTACAATGGCTTCCCCCCTCCCATAACTTCCCTCCCGCCCGCAACCCACCCCCCTCCCGCTCCCTTTCCCCTTCCATTCATGTAAAGATTCATTTTCCATTCTCTTTGTATACAGAAGATCAGTTTAGTATATATTAGGTAAAGATTTCAACATTTTGCCCATATAGCAACATAAAGTGAAAAAACTACCATTGGATTACTAATTATAGCATTAAATAGCAATGTACAGCACATTAAAGACAGAGATCCTACATAATTTTTTTTTCAAAATAATTAATTTTCTATGCCATTTCCATTTTAACACCAGGTTGTTTTTTTTTTTTTCATTTCCAATTCTCTTTATATACAGAAGATCACTTCACTATATAATTAGTAAAGACCTCATCAGTCTGCGCCCACACAGAAACGCAAAGTTTAAAAATACTGTTTCAGTACCAGTCATAGCATCACTTGGCTTTAGACGACACATTAGGGACAGATCCCGCATGGGGTGTAAGTACACAGTGACTCCTGTTGCTGACTTAACAATTTGACACTCCTGTTCATGGCGTCAGTAATCTCCCTGGGCTCTAGTCATGAGTTGCCAGGGCTATGGAAGCCTTTAGAGTTCGCTGACTTTGATCTTATACCGAAAAGGTCATAGTCAAAGTGGAGGTTCTCTCCTCCCTTCGGAGAAGGGTACCTCCTTCTTTGATGGCCCCGTTCTTTCCACTGGGATCTCACTCACAGAGATCATTCACTTAGGTCTTTTTTTTTTCCATGATATCTTGGCTTTCCATGCCTGCTATACTCTCATGGGCTCTTCAGCCAGATCTGAATGCCTTGAGGGCTGATTCTGAGGCCAGAGTGTTGTTTAGGACATCTGCCATCCTATGAGTCTGCTGTGTATCCCACTTCCCATGTTGGATCTTTCTCTCCCTTTTTGATTCTATCAGTTAGTATTAGAAGATACTTGTCTTGTTTGTGTGATCTCTTTGACTCTTAGACCTATCAGAGCTATCAATTGTGAGCTGAAATTGATCACTTGGACTAGTGCGATGGCATTGGTACATGCCATCTTGATGGAATTGTGTTGGAATCCCCTGCACATTTCTAACTCCACCATTTGCGGCCAGTCCGATTGAGCATGTTCCTAATTGTTCATCTCCTCCCTCTCTTTTTCCACTCTTAGATTTAACAGGGATCACTTTTCAGTTAAAATTTAAACACCTGAGAATAATTGTGTGTTAATTACTGAGTTCAACCAATAGTACTAGAACAACAACAACAACAACAAATACTAAAAAGGATAGAGTATTACATTGTACATCTAAAGTCAGGACAGGAGCTGATCAGTTCATTGTTGCTTATAGTGTCCATTTCACATAACAGGTTTTCTCTTTGGCGCTCAGTTGTCACCGAGTAAGGAAAACAAATGATATTTTTCTCTTTGGGACTGGCTTAATTCACTCAGCATGATGTTTTCCAGATTGCTCCATCTTGTTGCAAATGACTGGGTTTCGTTGTTTCTTACTGCTGTATAGTATTCTATGGAGTACATGTCCCATAATTTCTTTATCCAGTCTACTGTTGATGGGCATTTGGGTTGGTTCCAGGTCTTAGCTATTGTGAATTGAGCTGCAATAAACATTAATGTGCAGATGGCTTTTTTATTTGCCAAATTAAATTCCTTTGGGTAAATTCCAAGGAGTGGGATGGCTGGGTTGTATGGTAGGGTTATGTTCAGGTTTCTGAGGAATCTCCAGACAGACTTCCATAGTGGCTTAACCAGTTTGCATTCCCACCAACAGTGGGTTAGTGTCCCTTTTTCCCCACATCCTCTCCAGCATCTGTTGTTGGTAGATTTCTGAATGTGAGCTATTCTCACCGGGGTGAGATGGAACCTCATTGTGGTTTTGATTTGCATTTCTCTGATTGCTAGTGATCTTGAACATTTTTTCATGTGTCTGTTGGCCATTTGGATTTCCTCTTTCGAAAAATGTCTATTGAGGTCCTTGGCCCATCTCTTAAGTGGGTTGTTTGTTTTGTTGTTGTGGATTTTCTTGATTTCTTTGTAGATTCTGGTTATCAACCCTTTATCTGTAGTATAGATTGCGAATATTTTTTCCCATTCTGTCGGTTGCCTCTTCACTTTCCTGACTGTTTCTCTTGAAGTACAGAAACTTCTCAATTTGATGCAATCCCAAATGTTAATTTTGGTCTTGACTGCCTGTGCTGTTGGAGTATTTTCCAGGAAGTCTTTGCCTGTGCCTATATCTTGCAGGGTTTCTCCAATGCTCTCTAATAATTTGATGGTTTCGGGTCGTAGATTTAAGTCTTTAATCCATGTTGAGTGAATTTTTGTGTAAGGTGAATGGTAGGGGTCTTGCTTCAAGCTTCTGCACGTGGAAATCCAATTTTTCCAGCACCATTTATTGAATAGACTGTCCTTATTCCAGGGATTAGTTTTGGATCTTTGATCAAATATGAGTTGGCTGTAGATGTTTGGATTGATTTCTGGTGTTTCTATTCTGTTCCATTGGTCTATCCATCTGTTTCTGTACCAGTACCATGCTGTTTTGATAACAACTGCCTTGTAGTATGTCCTGAAATCTGGTATTATGATGCCTCCAGCTTTGTTTTTGTTGTACAAGATTGCTTTATCTATTCGAGGTCTTCTGTGTCTCCATATGAATTTCAGCATCATTTTTTCCAGATCTGAGAAGAATGTATTTGGTATCTTGCTTGGTATTGCATTGAATGTATAAATTGCTTTTGGGAGAATAGACATTTTGATGGTGTTGATTCTTCCAATCCATGAGCATGGAAGATTTCTCCATTTTTTTGGTATCCTCTTCTATTTCTTTCTGTAAGGTTTTCTAGTTTTCATCATAGAAATCTTTAATGTCCTTGGTTAAGTTTATTCCAAGGTATTTGATTGTTTTTGTAGCTATTGTGAATGGGATTGATCTTAGAAGTTCTTCCTCAGCTGCGGCATTGCCTGTGTATACAAAGGCTGTTGATTTTTGTGCATTGATTTTATATCCTGCTACTTTGCCAAACTCTTCGATGAGTTCCAGCAGTCTCTTAGTAGAGTTTTTTGGGTCCCCTAAATAAAGAATCATATCATCTGCAAAGAGGGATAGTTTGAGTTCTTCCTTCCCAATTTGTATCCCTTTAATTTCTTTTTCTTGCCTAATAGCTCTGGCTAAAACTTCCAGAACTATATTGAAGAGCAGTGGTGAGAGTGGGCATCCCTGTCTGGTACCAGATCTCAGTGGAAATGCTTCCAATTTTTCCCCATCAATAGGATGTTGGCCGTGGGTTTTTCATATATTGCTTTGATTGTGTTGAGGAATGTTCCTTCCATACCCAGTTTGCTTAGAGTTTTCATCATGAAAGGGTGTTGTATTTTATCAAGTGCTTTCTCTGCGTCTATTGAGAGAATCATATGGTTTTTCTTCTGCAGTCTGTTAATGTGGTGTATCACTTTGATTCTTTTGTGAACGTTGAACCATCCCTGCATACCAGGGATAAATCCCACTTGGTCTAGGTGGATGATCTTTCTAATGTGTTGTTGCATTCTATTGGCCAGAATTTTATTGAGTATTTTTGCATCTATGTTCATCAAGGATATTGGTCTGTAATTCTCTTTCAATGCTGCATCTTTTTCTGGCTTAGGAATTAAGGTGATGCTGGCTTCATAGAAAGAATTTGGGAGGATTCCCTCTTTTTCAATTGTTCTGAATAGTTTGAGAATTGGAGTTAGTTCTTCTCTAAATGTCTGGTAGAACTCAGCAGTGAATCCATCTGGTCCTGGGCTTTTCTTTGTTGGGAGGGCCTTTATTACTGTTTCAATTTCTGTGTCAGTTATGGGTCTGTTTAGGTTTTCTATGTCTTCCTGGCTCAATTTAGGTAGGTTGTGTGTGTCCAAGAATCTGTCCATTTCTGATAGATTTCCCTGTTTGCTGGTATACAAGTCCTTGTAGTAATTTCTGATGATTCTTTTTTTTTATTAAACTTTTATTTAATGAATATAAATTTCCAAAGTATAGCTTATGGGTTACAATGGCTTCCCCCCTCCCATAACTTCCCTCCCGCCCGCAACCCACCCCCCTCCCGCTCCCTTTCCCCTTCCATTCATGTAAAGATTCATTTTCCATTCTCTTTGTATACAGAAGATCAGTTTAGTATATATTAGGTAAAGATTTCAACATTTTGCCCATATAGCAACATAAAGTGAAAAAACTACCATTGGATTACTAATTATAGCATTAAATAGCAATGTACAGCACATTAACGACAGAGATCCTACATAATTTTTTTTTCAAAATAATTAATTTTCTATGCCATTTCCATTTTAACACCAGGTTGTTTTTTTTTTTTCATTTCCAATTCTCTTTATATACAGAAGATCACTTCACTATATAATTAGTAAAGACCTCATCAGTCTGCGCCCACACAGAAACGCAAAGTTTAAAAATACTGTTTCAGTACCAGTCATAGCATCACTTGGCTTTAGACGACACATTAGGGACAGATCCCGCATGGGGTGTAAGTACACAGTGACTCCTGTTGCTGACTTAACAATTTGACACTCCTGTTCATGGCGTCAGTAATCTCCCTGGGCTCTAGTCATGAGTTGCCAGGGCTATGGAAGCCTTTAGAGTTCGCTGACTTTGATCTTATACCGAAAAGGTCATAGTCAAAGTGGAGGTTCTCTCCTCCCTTCGGAGAAGGGTACCTCCTTCTTTGATGGCCCCGTTCTTTCCACTGGGATCTCACTCACAGAGATCATTCACTTAGGTCTTTTTTTTTTCCATGATATCTTGGCTTTCCATGCCTGCTATACTCTCATGGGCTCTTCAGCCAGATCTGAATGCCTTGAGGGCTGATTCTGAGGCCAGAGTGTTGTTTAGGACATCTGCCATCCTATGAGTCTGCTGTGTATCCCACTTCCCATGTTGGATCTTTCTCTCCCTTTTTGATTCTATCAGTTAGTATTAGAAGATACTTGTCTTGTTTGTGTGATCTCTTTGACTCTTAGACCTATCAGAGCTATCAATTGTGAGCTGAAATTGATCACTTGGACTAGTGCGATGGCATTGGTACATGCCATCTTGATGGAATTGTGTTGGAATCCCCTGCACATTTCTAACTCCACCATTTGCGGCCAGTCCGATTGAGCATGTTCCTAATTGTTCATCTCCTCCCTCTCTTTTTCCACTCTTAGATTTAACAGGGATCACTTTTCAGTTAAAATTTAAACACCTGAGAATAATTGTGTGTTAATTACTGAGTTCAACCAATAGTACTAGAACAACAACAACAACAACAAATACTAAAAAGGATAGAGTATTACATTGTACATCTAAAGTCAGGACAGGAGCTGATCAGTTCATTGTTGCTTATAGTGTCCATTTCACATAACAGGTTTTCTCTTTGGCGCTCAGTTGTCACCGAGTAAGGAAAACAAATGATATTTTTCTCTTTGGGACTGGCTTAATTCACTCAGCATGATGTTTTCCAGATTGCTCCATCTTGTTGCAAATGACTGGGTTTCGTTGTTTCTTACTGCTGTATAGTATTCTATGGAGTACATGTCCCATAATTTCTTTATCCAGTCTACTGTTGATGGGCATTTGGGTTGGTTCCAGGTCTTAGCTATTGTGAATTGAGCTGCAATAAACATTAATGTGCAGATGGCTTTTTTATTTGCCAAATTAAATTCCTTTGGGTAAATTCCAAGGAGTGGGATGGCTGGGTTGTATGGTAGGGTTATGTTCAGGTTTCTGAGGAATCTCCAGACAGACTTCCATAGTGGCTTAACCAGTTTGCATTCCCACCAACAGTGGGTTAGTGTCCCTTTTTCCCCACATCCTCTCCAGCATCTGTTGTTGGTAGATTTCTGAATGTGAGCTATTCTCACCGGGGTGAGATGGAACCTCATTGTGGTTTTGATTTGCATTTCTCTGATTGCTAGTGATCTTGAACATTTTTTCATGTGTCTGTTGGCCATTTGGATTTCCTCTTTCGAAAAATGTCTATTGAGGTCCTTGGCCCATCTCTTAAGTGGGTTGTTTGTTTTGTTGTTGTGGATTTTCTTGATTTCTTTGTAGATTCTGGTTATCAACCCTTTATCTGTAGTATAGATTGCGAATATTTTTTCCCATTCTGTCGGTTGCCTCTTCACTTTCCTGACTGTTTCTCTTGAAGTACAGAAACTTCTCAATTTGATGCAATCCCAAATGTTAATTTTGGTCTTGACTGCCTGTGCTGTTGGAGTATTTTCCAGGAAGTCTTTGCCTGTGCCTATATCTTGCAGGGTTTCTCCAATGCTCTCTAATAATTTGATGGTTTCGGGTTGTAGATTTAAGTCTTTAATCCATGTTGAGTGAATTTTTGTGTAAGGTGAATGGTAGGGGTCTTGCTTCAAGCTTCTGCATGTGGAAATCCAATTTTTCCAGCACCATTTATTGAATAGACTGTCCTTATTCCAGGGATTAGTTTTGGATCTTTGATCAAATATGAGTTGGCTGTAGATGTTTGGATTGATTTCTGGTGTTTCTATTCTGTTCCATTGGTCTATCCATCTGTTTCTGTACCAGTACCATGCTGTTTTGATAACAACTGCCTTGTAGTATGTCCTGAAATCTGGTATTATGATGCCTCCAGATTTGTTTTTGTTGTACAAGATTGCTTTATCTATTCGAGGTCTTCTGTGTCTCCATATGAATTTCAGCATCATTTTTTCCAGATCTGAGAAGAATGTATTTGGTATCTTGCTTGGTATTGCATTGAATGTATAAATTGCTTTTGGGAGAATAGACATTTTGATGGTGTTGATTCTTCCAATCCATGAGCATAGAAGATTTCTCCATTTTTTGGTATCCTCTTCTATTTCTTTCTGTAAGGTTTTCTAGTTTTCATCATAGAAATCTTTAATGTCCTTGGTTAAGTTTATTCCAAGGTATTTGATTGTTTTTGTAGCTATTGTGAATGGGATTGATCTTAGAAGTTCTTCCTCAGCTGCGGCATTGCCTGTGTATACAAAGGCTGTTGATTTTTGTGCATTGATTTTATATCCTGCTACTTTGCCAAACTCTTCGATGAGTTCCAGCAGTCTCTTAGTAGAGTTCTTTGGGTCCCCTAAATAAAGAATCATATCATCTGCAAAGAGGGATAGTTTGAGTTCTTCCTTCCCAATTTGTATCCCTTTAATTTCTTTTTCTTGCCTAATAGCTCTGGCTAAAACTTCCAGAACTATATTGAAGAGCAGTGGTGAGAGTGGGCATCCCTGTCTGGTACCAGAACTCAGTGGAAATGCTTCCAATTTTTCCCCATCAATAGGATGTTGGCCGTGGGTTTTTCATATATTGCTTTGATTGTGTTGAGGAATGTTCCTTCCATACCCAGTTTGCTTAGAGTTTTCATCATGAAAGGGTGTTGTATTTTATCAAGTGCTTTCTCTGCGTCTATTGAGAGAATCATATGGTTTTTATTCTGCAGTCTGTTAATGTGGTGTATCACTTTGATTCTTTTGTGAACGTTGAACCATCCCTGCATACCAGGGATAAATCCCACTTGGTCTAGGTGGATGATCTTTCTAATGTGTTGTTGCATTCTATTGGCCAGAATTTTATTGAGTATTTTTGCATCTATGTTCATCAAGGATATTGGTCTGTAATTCTCTTTCAATGCTGCATCTTTTTCTGGCTTAGGAATTAAGGTGATGCTGGCTTCATAGAAAGAATTTGGGAGGATTCCCTCTTTTTCAATTGTTCTGAATAGTTTGAGAATTGGAGTTAGTTCTTCTCTAAATGTCTGGTAGAACTCAGCAGTGAATCCATCTGGTCCTGGGCTTTTCTTTGTTGGGAGGGCCTTTATTACTGTTTCAATTTCTGTGTCAGTTATGGGTCTGTTTAGGTTTTCTATGTCTTCCTGGCTTAATTTAGGTAGGTTGTGTGTGTCCAAGAATCTGTCCATTTCTGATAGATTTCCCTGTTTGCTGGTATACAAGTCCTTGTAGTAATTTCTGATGATTCTTTTTATTTCTGTGGTGTCTGTTGTTATGTTTCCATTTTCATCTCTGATCCTATTGCTTTGGGTCTTTTCTCTTCTTTTTTTAGTTAGTTGAGCCAATGGTGTGTCAATTTTATTTATTTTTTCAAAAAACCAGCTCCTCGTTTGGCTGATTTTTTGTAATTTTTTTTTGATTCAATCCTGTTGATTTCTTCTTTGATTTTAATTATTTCTCTTCTCCTAGTGAGTTTGGGTTTGGTTTGCTGCAGATTTTCTAGATCCTTGAGATGACTTGAAAGCTCATCTATTTGGTGCCTTTCCAATTTCTTGATGTAGGCACCTATTGATATAAACTTTCCTCTTAACCCTGCTTTTGCTGTATCCCATAGGTTTTGGTATGTTGTGCTTTTATCCTCATTTACTTCCAGAAAATTTTTGATTTCTCTTTTAATTTCTTCTATGACCCATTGTTCATTCAGGAGCATGTTGTTCAATTCCCAATGTGTTTGCACGTGCTCTAGGGATTCCTGAGTTGCCAATTTCCAATTTCATTCCTTTGTGGTCTGAGAAGCTGCATGGTATGATTCTAATTCTTTTGAATTTGCTGAGACTTGCTTTATGGCCTAGTATGTGGTCAATCCTAGAGAATGTTCCATGTACTGCTGAGAAGAATGTAAAGTCTTTAGATGTAGGATAAAATGTTCTGTAGATACCTGTTAGATCCATTTGGGCTATAGTGTCATTTAAATCTACTGTCTCCTTGTTGATCTTCTGTCCTGTTGATCTGTCTATCTCTGACAGTGGAGTATTGAAGTCTCCCAGAACTATTGTATTGGTGTCTAAGTCTCCCTTTAAGTCCCTTAACAAGTCTTTTAAATAAGCTGGTGCCCTGTAATTAGGTGCATATACATTGATAATCGTTATATCTTCCTGTTGAATGGATCCCTTAATCATTAAATAGTGCCCCTCTTTGTCTCTCTTAACAGTTTTTGTGGTAAAGTTTATGTTGTCCAATATTAAGATGGCTACACCCGCTCTTTTTTCATTTCTGTTGGCATGGTATATCTTTTTCCAGCCTTTCACTTTCAGTCTGTATGCATCATTGTTGGAAAGATGAGTTTTTTGTAAGCAGCAAAAAGATGGGTTTTGTTCCTTAACCCAATCAGCCAATCGGTGTCTTTTAACTGGACAGTTCAAGCCATTAACATTCAATGTGACTATTGAGAAGGAGTAACTTTGCCCTGCCATTTGCCAAAGATATTTTCTAATGTATGGTTTGAGATTCCTGTGATCTTTTGCTGTGAGGTTTCCTTCCTTTACCTTCTTTCATATTGGTGACCATGTTTCTATGTTTCTGTATGTAACACATCTTTAAGCATCTTTTGCAGGGCTGGATGAGTGGCGACACATTCTTTCAATTTCTGTTTGCTGTGAAAGGTGTTTATTTCACCTTCATTCACAAATGAGAGCTTTGCAGGATATAATATTCTGGGCTGGCAGTTTTTCTCTCTTAGTACCTGGGCTATATCTCGCCATTCTCTCCTATCTTGTAGGGTTTCTGATGAGAAGTCAGCCGTGAGTCTAATTGGAGATCCTCTGAGAGTAATCTGGTGTTTCTCTCCTGCACATTTTAGGATCTTTTCTTTATGTTTTACTGTGGTGAGATTGATTACAACGTGTCGTGGTGAGGATCCCTTTTGGTCATGTTTATTAGGGGTTCTATGAGCTTCCTGTACTAGGATGTCTCTGTCCTTCTCCAAACCTGGGAAATTTTCTGCTAGGATCTCACTAAAAAGGCCTTCTAATCCTTTCTCCCTCTCCATGCCTTCAGGCACTCCTAGAACCCGAATGTTGGGTTTTTTAAGAGTATCCTGTAGATTCCTGACAGTATTTTTTAGATTTCTGATTTCTTCTTCTTTTCTTTGATTTGACTGTTTCCTTTCCTGTTCTCTGTGTCTTCTAAGTCTGATATTCTCTCTTCTGCTTCACCCGTTCTGTTTTTAAGGCTCTCTAATGTGTTTGTCATTTGATCTATTGAGTTCTTCATTTCATTGTGGTTTTTTGTCACTATCACAGTTTCATGTTCTACTAGTTGTTTCATTTCATTTTGATTCCTCCTTAATAATTCATTTTCATGAGAGAGATTTTCTATCTTGTCCATTAAGGATTTCTGTAGTTCAAGAATTTGTTTTTGAGAGCTTCTTAATGTTCTTACCAATTTTTTGAGATCTGCTTCTTGCATTTCCTCTATCTCTTCATCTTCATAATCTTGCATTGGGGTGTCTTGTTCATTTGGGGGCATCATAGTGTCTTCCTTGCTCTTGTTACCTCGGCTTCTACATTTGTTGTTTGGCATGTTGGAGATAATGTATGTGTTTTTTTTTTTTTTTTGCTGTGGTGTTTTTTTTTTTTCTCGTTATACTATGCCTCTAAGTGGGCTGTCTGCTTTGATGGATCCTTAGAGGCTGTGATGGGTGTGGCCAGAGAGCTCTGCTTGATTCTTCAGATTTAAGGCTTTGCAAAAAGTGGCTCACCCAGATTGTTCTCTCCCTTGCTCCTTGCTGGATCTCTCTCTCTCTCTCTCTTTTTGACTCAGTTGGGAAGTAATTCCACACAGCTGAGTGGAATTGAAGGTAGTTGAAATCTGGCCTCTGTGAGTATTCGTTTGATCTACCCCTGGGACCACACAAAGAGTTTATGCAGCCCTCAATGTGTTCTCAAGTTTCGACCAGTCCCAAAGTTACTGAGTTTGTGTACTTGTTGCCGCTTTACATATGTAAAATGGCTCTTGCTCTTTGTTTTGCTCGGCCTTGTTAGGTGAGTGGAGAGAGAGGCCTCTGCCTTCCCCCACCAATGTCTCGGGTTTCTGAAGTTTTTGTCTTACCTCCAGTTCCCGCGCTGGCGAGATTCTGCGGCTCAGCTCCCGCGGCTGGGCTTCCACATGGTGGGCTCCCTGTAGGTCCTCTGTGTCACATCCACTAGATCCAGAAGGTTTCCTCTGCAGTTTTTTTTTCTTGAGTCTTTTCCTGAGGCTACAGTAATTTCACTTTTATGAAACTAAATTTTCCCAGACTATCGGTGCACGTCCTCACTATCTGCCATCTTGGCTCCGCCCCAGGATCCACCTCTTTGTCACTGCGGGAGAGGCTGATGCAGTGGACTGTGGAGCAGCCATGGGCCAGGCCCTGGACGCCCTCCTTGGGACAGAGGCCCCGGCCGGCCCCCATCTCCCTGCATCCCAGGTGGCAGGGCCAAGCCCCAGGGCCAAAGGAGTTTCTCTTCTGCTGCCTGAGCCTCAGAGACCCCAGCCACAGCCACTCAGCCGGGGCAGAGATCCCCCAGCCCACCCGGCACTGTCAGGCCTGACAGAGCCTGGGCCACAGCCAAGGACGGAGCTGGACAGAGATGCCCCAGTGGGACAGTCTTTCTGGGCCAGCAGGGACCCCTGGCTTCCCTGCTCGTGGCCGGTGTGGGAGGCCCACCCCCACCCCTGCCCATGCAGCAGAGGCAACTGGACAGCTCCGTTTATTAATGTTGTTCGACACGGATGCATTGGGCATGGTCCTTCCGCCAGCCAGCGGCTTTACATGGGGTGCTGGCGGGTGGCGCGCTATGTACACGTGGGACAGACGCTGCAGGGCATGGGGAACAGGCAGGTGGGCGGAGGGAAGGCCGCCCATCCTCAGTGGCCCTGGGAATGGCTGGGGGGCGGGTACTGGTGTCCAGGGTCAGGGTCCGGCAAGACCCGGTCCCCAGGACAGGGCCTGCAGTCCCACATCAGCTCCATTGTCCAAAGGTCACTCTGCAGTCTCCCCATGCTGGGCGGGGTGAGCTGTGCCTGCATCTCCCCTCACCACTCCGGGAGCAGCCCCGAGCCCCAGGCCTGGGGACAGCCAGCAGTCCATGTGTGCAGAGGCCTCGGGCGCTGCCTTGCCCCCACTGCTGGTCATCTCCTGGCCAGCTGCCCCATGCTCCCCAGACCTCCTGCTTGGCAGCCATGGCCTAGAAGGAAGTGGTGGCACCTGGGGCGCGCCCTGGAGCTTGGGGGCCACCCCTGCTCCTCCTGGCTGTGTGGCATGGGTGGGGCCTGAAAGGGGCACCCACTCAGGCTGCTGCCTGCAGCTGTCTGTCTGAGGCCCAAGGGTGTGGAGGACAGGACACAGCAGGTGGAGCCCCCTCCCTGGGGATGGAGTGCAGGGGTAACCGTGCTGGGTGGCCACCAGCAGGTTCCCTTTCCCCAGCCGGATTCTGCAGGAAAGAGGTCGCTGTCTCTCTCTGCAGGGTGCTCCTCCGTGGAGGTGGGCTGGGCCACGGGTCCCCTCTCTTGCTGCGTTCAGGCTCCTGGGGTGTGATGAGGTTCCAGCCCCCAGGCCATGATGGCCCTGGAGTCCTGTGGTCCTGGTGCTGTCTGCATGGTCCATGCAGAGGAAGCTGGGAGGGAGGCACAGAGCCAGGAGCCACCTCCAACGCCTGCCTTGCCCACTGTGCCTCGGCAGTGGCGTCCCAGGGCAGCAGAGTTAGCCCGACCCCAGCATCCCCCGAGGAACCCCGTCCCTCTCATAGGCCTGCTGGCCTCCAGCCCCCCTACAGGGTGGGGACCAGGGTAGCCTGGTGGCCCCCTCCCCTCCCTGCCACCTTTCCCTCGGGACGCCCCAGGGTGCTGTCTGGGCTCCAGCCCACACCCCTGCTCCCCCAGCTGAGGCTGGGAGTGGAAACCAACTGGCGGAGCCCTCATTAAGGAATTAGCAGGAGTAGTAATTACAGGCTCCAGTCTTGCTCAGTGGCGACAGCCCCAGCCCGCCTCCTGAACCTGCTCCCTCCCCTAGGCCTGGTGAACCTTGGGGTTCCAGCAGTGGCTCCCCTAGGGTTGCCTCTAGGGCGGGCACTTGCATCCCATTCCCTTCTGCGAGGAGGCCTTGGCGAGGTGAGGCCGCGGTGAGCTGGCCTGCTAGGCGCATCTGCACAGCATCCGCCAGGCTGTTCTCCAGGAGGCCAGCGGGCGCAGGGACTGGGGCCTTCTCCTTGGCAGAGTCCATGGTGGCCCTGGGCACGTAGTTGAATGGCGAGACATGCGCTGCGCGGCTCGGGGAACCGTGCCGGTTGGCAGGGAAGCCCCCCACGGCGATACTCAAGCCCTCATGGGCGAAGGGCACGGGGGCAGGGCCCTTGGCTGGGACAGGCCCATCCACATCGCTGCGGGTTGGGGCCTGGGAGCCGGTTGGGGCGGGGGGCTGCTCCCTGCTCTCCAGGCTTGGGGACGTGCTGGCGTTGGTCTTGGGCTGGGCCACCTCTTCCGTCTGCACCACAGCGTCACTGGTCTTCCGTGGCGGGGGGCCGGCGGGGTCCTCCTCGGAAGAGGCGCCCCGGAGCGGCAGGGCCTAGGCCGGCAGGGTGCTTTGCAGGATGTGTGCGACGTCCTAGTCCCAGATGCGCCGCCATGTCGTGCCTGGCGCGACCACCCTGGGCAGTGGCAGGGCGTGCGCTGAGGGGGCTCCCAAGGCCCGCCGTCGGGCCTGTGGGCCACGCTGATGTGGGGCAGGGAGAAGTAGCGCTTGACCGTCTCCGGCCGAGTGATGTGCTCTCTGAGCTGGTGCGCCGGGTCGCACGCTGGCCGAGGCCTGGACTGGACCCTGGCCTGGTCGGCTGCTGCCGGGGGGCCGCCCTCAGCTCATCGCAGTGCGAAGAGCAGAGGAAGACGGCGGGGAGCGCGGGCCAGCCGGGGCGGGGCGACGCACACTGGGAGGTGGAGGCGGAGGCGGCGGAGGACATGTCCGTGCGCCGGCAACGCAGCAAGCAGGGAGACTCCTTGATGAAGGTCAGTTGGTGCCGGAAGCCCGAGCGGTCCGAGGACTCGCTGCCGCTGGAGCGGGCGGATGCCACACGCACCAGGCCCAGTCGGCCCCCACGCGCCCCCGCTGCCCCCTCGCGGCCTCTGGGGCTGGGCTCCGGGGTGGGCCTGGCCAGCGGCGGCGGCCCGGGCCTGACCAGCCTCTGCATGAACGGGGTCCGGACGGGCGACTTCTGGGTCTTGTGCTGCTTGGCCGCGCCGGCGTCTTGGGCACGCAGGGGGCTGCCGGCCGGGCAGAGACCCTGCAGCTGGGGTGGCAGGGGGGCGACTTCCTGGGCAGAGGCTGACAGGCGGGCGAGGTCTGGGAGGAGCTTGAAGAAGGGGTCTTGGCCAGAGGAGCAGGGGGGGTGGCGCTCCTGGGGGAATGGCTCAGCGCCGCCAGCTCCGAGCTCCTGCCCAGCTGGTGCAGGCTCCGAGAGCACTGCTGCCTGGGCGCTGGCCCCTTGCCTGCGGCTGCTGGCTGTGCCTGGCTGGGGGTGCTCCACGGCCTTCCTCGGTGTGGCCCAGGGGCCAGGGACAGCTTTGGGCTGGGGCCGGGTGGCCGGGCTGGGTTCCTAGATCACTGTTCGCCCTCCGAGAACGGCCAGCACCCCCGCCGCTGCCTTCTGAGGGCCGCCAGGGGCACCGGGGCTCGCGCCGCTCTTGGCTGAGGCCAGGCTCCATTTCTCCGGCCGCCAGGCACTGCCGGCCCCGACCCCGGCCCCAGGCTGGCGCCTGTTCCTGCGCTTGGATAGCTGCAGGGAGGGGCCGTGGACAGAGCAGACCCCAGGGACAGGAGCGAGTCGGACTCAGAGGAGGCCTCGCGGGGGGTGCAGCCACGTGAGGATGGAGTTGGCGCCCTCCTGGATGGAAGGCCACTCGACGCTGTCCAGGTCGGAGGCCCGGTCTGAGCCGGCCGCCTTCTCGCCGCAGTCCCGGGGCGCCTCCGCCGGCCGCTCCTCCTGCCCGGCAGCCCGGGCCTTGCGGCGCCGGGGGCCAGAGGCCGGGGGCCGGCGCCTGGGCATGGCTGAGCTGATGCAGCCGCACAGGAGCTCCTCGGAGCGCGCCCTGGGGGAGCTGTCGCGCCCGCCTCCCCGGTGTGGGGCCTGGGGGACCCTGGGCTCCGGCCTTCCCAGGTGGCTTGCCGGCCGCTCACAGGGCTCCGGCTTGCTAAGCGAGCTGCCTGAGGAGCTCAGAGAGTAGCAAGGTGGGGTCTCATCTGCGATCAGCCGGGGCTGGGGGGGGGGGGGGGGGGCGCCTGGGCCAGAGCGGCCGCCTTGGCTGGGTCCTGGGCCTCCTTCCCGCGGGATGGCGGACGGTCGCGGCGGGGGCGGCCCTGCCGAAGAGGGCGCCTCCTCAGTGTCATAGAAGCAGTACACGGCCTCCTCCTCGGTGGGTGTTGTGAGGCACAGGGGTCTCCCTCCTTCCCCTCGACCCCGGTCCTAGTGGGCACTTGGGGGCCGGGCCAGGGGCAGCTCGAGCCCGGCCTGGCTCCTGCCTGTGCCCCGGGTCTGCTCCAGGCTCCAGCTGGTGTCCCCGGCCTTGAGCCGGTGCCCCGAGACTTGGCTGGCTATTGTGAATGAGACTGATTTTACAAGTTCTTTCTCAGCTGTGACATTGTTTGTGTATATAAAAGCTTTTGATATTTGTGTGTTGATTTTATATTCTGTAACTTTGCAAATTTCTCTTATGAATTCCAATAATCTCTTAGTGGATTCTTTTCGTTCCCCTATGTAGCAGATCATATAATGTACAAACAAGGATAATTTGATGTCCTCCTTTCCCAATTTTATACCTTTTCTTTCTTTTTGTCTAATGGCTCTGGCTAAAACTTCCAGAATTGTATTGAACAGCAGTGGTGAAAGTGGACGTCCTTGTCTGGTTCTGAATCTCAGTGAAAATGCTTCCAACTTTTCACCCAAAAGTATCCTGGTGACTGTTGATTTGTCATATATTATCTTGATTGTGTTGAGAAATGCTCCCTGTATACACAGTTTGCTTAAAATTTTATCATGAACGGATTTTGTGTTTTACCAAATGCTTTCTCTGCATCTATTCAGATAATCATACATACAGCCTTCATTCTTCAGTTAGCTAATGTGATGTATCACATTTATGGATTTGTGCATATTAAACAATCCCTGCATATGATGGATAAATCACACTTGGTCTGGGTGAGTGATCTTTCTGATGTGGTGATGGATTCTATTGGACAGTAATGTGTTGAGGATTTCTGTATCTATTCTCATCAGAGATATTGGTCTATAGTTCATTTTCTTTGTATCTTTTCTATTTTTATAATTAAGATCATGCTGAGTTTGGGAGGAATCCAGTCCTTTCAGTTGGTTTAAATAGTTAACATGAATTGGGATTAGTTTATTTATATGAGAGGCCAAGTTACAGAGAAAGGGAGATACAGAGAGACAGTATTCCATCCCGTGGTTCACTCCCCAAATCCAATCCAGCTGATGCTAATGCACCCAGGAAAGCATCGGAGGATGACACAAGTACTTGAGACCCTGCACCCTTGTGGGAGACCAGGATGGAACCCTTAGCTCCTGGCTTCTGGCTGACCACGCCCTACCCCAGATACTGCAGCCATTTGGGGTTGAACCAGAGAATGTAAGATCTCTCTCTCTCTCTGCAGCTCCATCTCTAAAATAAACAGGGGGAAGTGCTTGATGCAGCAGGTTAAGTCACCATCTGCAGTGCCCGCATCCCACATGGGTGCCAGTTTGAGTCCCATTTAGCTGTGTGGTGATGTACCTGGGAACATAGGGGAAAATGGTCTGGGTCCTTGGGCCCCAACCTCCCTTGGGCAACCTGAAAGAAACTCCTGGCTCCTGGCTTCAGTCTGGCCCAGACTCAGCTGTTGCAGCCTTTTGGGGAGTGAACTAGTGCATAGGAGACTTTTCTCCCTCTCTCTGTGGGGAAGCGCAGGCTGACCACCTGTGGGAACCTCCTCATTTTTGTATCTACATAGCTTACAGCAATCGGTGGACCACAAGGCCTACGAAAACAACCAGGTGAAACAGATGAAACAGAATGTACTCAGCATAAGCAACCAGAAGGAACCAGGTGAAACATGCAAAGATGCCAGAGATGAACTTTCGACCTGAGGCTATACGTGCCCTTTCATCTGATCGGACGTCATTAGCATAAACTGCACGTGAAGAGAACCGCTATTGGCTGTGGAGCATGTGCTCCACGGGACTTGGGATATAAAGGACATTGGGATCTGGGCGGGCCGCCGCCGCCGCCCCCTCCTCCTCTTTTCTCCTCTCCTCATTTTCCTTCTGTCCCCATGAGTAAAGTTCCTTGAGAACCGAGAAAGAGTGAAAGTTCCTTGAGAACTGATGAACAGTGACTGTGTTGTGACTGCGTTGGACCCTTGCTGGTGAGGGTCCGACACTCTCTCTGTATAACTCTGACTTACAAATAAATATTTTTGAAGGATCAGAAATAATTTTCACAATTTTTGATGTTGCTTTTCCTTTTTTTGTTGTTACCAATACATTTTATTTGAGAAGCAGAGTGAGAGAGATTGAGAGATCTTCCAACTTCTGATTCATTGCTCCAAATGACCACAATGGCTTTGGTTGGCCCGGCTGAAGCCAGGAGCCTGGAACCCGACCTGAGTCTCCCATTGGGGTGGCAGGGGCCCACATACTTGGGCCATCCTCTGCTGCTGGAAGCATTAGAATTAACATTAGCAGGAAGCTGTATTAGGAGTGAGGCATTAGGCACCCAAACCAGCTCCAATAGAGGATGCCATCATCACAGGCAGTAGCTTAACCAACAGTGCCACAATGCCGGTGCTTGATGTTCTGTATTCTTAACTGGAATCACTTTGTATCATTTTCTGTATGGACCTCCATAATTTTTCTATGTTTCTGTTTTACTGATATAAATATATATTGTATTAATACATAAATTATTATTTTAAAATCTTAAAAACCAGTTTCTATATTTTCCATTGTACTCATCATTATAATCCTTAAAACAAACTTCAGAGACAAGTCTAACCTTTGCAAACAATATTTTGCATTTATTGACATTGGAAACATCCTGTTAGTAAAACTTCCCATTATCCTAAGATTAACAGTTTTCACAGAATACAAATTAATTATCCTATCATGTTTAGAGCTTTTGCCTTATAAGCCACTTTTCCTAATTGATAGTTTATATTTTTAAGGAGTATTCATGCATCCTACTGCTTTTACCATTTATTTTAAAATGAAAACTATGGATAACAGTTACTGAAAAGATTGTGAATGGGAGAGAGGTGGCTTGTGTTTGGAAATTTAAGCCATGGTAATGGCCTCATGAATAACTGACAGAATTAATGTATCAATTGACTTAAAATATGTTCCAAAATCTGTATATATGAAATACATGAAGCTTGCATACCTTAAATATAAATTTAAAAAAAAAAAAAACAGATTTTGGGTCCGGCGCCGTGGCTCACTTGGTTAATCCTCCGCCTGCAGCACTGGCATTCCATATGGGCACTAGGTTCTAGTCCCGGTTGTTCCTCTTCCAGTCCAGTTCTCTATTGTGGCCCTGGAGAGCAGGAAGGATGGCCCACATGCTCGGGCCCCTGCACCCACGTGGGAGACCAGGAGGAAACACCTGGCTCCTGGCTTCAGATAGGTGTAGCTCCGGCCATAGTGGCCATTTAGGGGGTGAACCAATGGAAGGAAGACCTTTTTCCTCTCTCTCCTTCACTGTCTAACTCTGTCAAATAAATAAATAAAATTAAACAAAAAAACCCATAGATTTTTCCAGAAGAATTAAAATTATTTAGCCTAGGTTCTTGCTTCAGCAATAGGGATCTTTTAAATTGAAAGTAGTTTAATAAAAATTACACCTATATTACCATAATGTGGTCTTGTACCTAAATACCATTATTTCTAGGGTGGCATTCAGGGCACTGACATTTTAAGAAATATGGCACCCAGTTCTCTAATAATATGCTATGAGTGTTTGGATCTGGATAATCTGAAAGATAAATATTTTTCTATTGTAGAATTTCAGACATAGAAGATCATTCAATGATCCAGATGTAAAATTAAAATAATGTGGGGCTGGTGTTGTCTTCTCCTGGCTTATACCACTGCATGCAATGCAGGCATTGCATATCTAAGTGCCCGTTTGAATCCTAGATTCTGTGCTTCCATTACAACTCCCTAGCAATGTGTCTGGAATGGTAGCAGATGGTCCATGTTTTAGGGCTTCTGCCAGCCATGTGGGAATCCTGGGTGGAGTTGCACATTCCTGGTTTTGACCTGGGCAGTGTTGGCCATTGTGGCCATTTGGATAGTCAACCAGCAGATGGGAGTTCAATCTTTCTCTCTCTGTCTTCTTCTCTGTCTCTTTTCTTTCTCTCTCAATAAATAAAAAATTAAATTAA
Source organism: Lepus europaeus (assembly GCF_033115175.1). NCBI lineage: Eukaryota > Metazoa > Chordata > Mammalia > Lagomorpha > Leporidae > Lepus > Lepus europaeus. The sequence continues at coordinate 79,155,937 of NC_084840.1, read as the reverse complement.
TCCTAATCCTTAAGAACTTTGTGTCCTTGATACCATGTTAAAGACATAGCTTTTAGCTTACAGAAAAAAATTAATAAAATTTGTAAATGCCTTTGTCAAGTAGAAGTTTTAAGAAGATTCTCATTAGGCACATCTGTGTAAGAGGAGTTTTAGGCTTTCACATTTTTCTTCCTGTAGTTTCAGATAATTTGAAACCCTTCATTACCATTCATTTTCCTTATCAGTGCCTAGCTTTCTAGATAACCATAGTATTTTCCTTTGCTTTATATATTCAGTAATTTTGTAAGAACATGTCTAAGTTTAGAATGCTATGGGGTGATTTTCTTAAACACATTTACACTGCATAAACATATATTATCAAGTATATTTTGCACTTAAAGTGTTTTAACTCTAGATTTTCAGCATGTGCGTGTGTTGTTGTTTTGGTTTTGTTTTTGTTTTTGTTTTGACAGGTAGAGTTAGACAGTGAGAGAGAGACAGAGAGAAAGGTCTTCCTTCCATTGGTTCACCCCCAAAATGGCTGCTACAGCCTGTGCTGCGCTGATCTGAAGCCAAGAGCCAGGTGCTTCTCCTGGTCTCCCATGCGGGTGCAGAGCCCAAGCACTTGGGCCATCCTCCACTGCCTTCTCAGGCCACAGCAGAGAGCTGGACTGGAAGAGGAGCAACCGGGACAGAATCCGGTGCCCTGGCCAGGACTAGAATCTGGGGTGCCAGCACGACAGGCAGAGGATTAGCCTAGTGAGCCACGGTGCCAGCCATCAGCATGTGTTCTGTTCCATTGCTTCAGTTTTCTTCTGCATTGGCACTGTGGCTGAATTATCTTCTCTATGTACAACCTTTGTATCCTTTCAAATCTGTTTTCTTTTTTTTAAAGGACTTATTTATTTATTGGTAATTTTCTGTTAATAATATGTCTTTTGGGCCAGCGCCGTGGCTTAACAGGCTAATCCTCCGCCTTGCAGCGCCGGCACACCAGGTTCTAGTCCCAGTTGGAGCTCCGGATTCTATCCCGGTTGCCCCTCTTCCAGGCCAGCTCTCTGCTATGGCCTGGGAAGGCAGTGGAGGATGGCCTAAGTCCTTGGGCCCTGCACCCGCATGGGAGACCAGGAGGAAGCCCTGGCTCCTGGCTTCGGATCAGCGAGATGTGCTGGCCACAGCGGCCATTGGAGGGTGAACCAACAGCAAAAAGGAAGACCTTTCTCTCTGTCTCTCTCTCTCACTATCCACTCTGCCTGTCAAAAAAAGAAAAAAAAATGCTCTATAAAAAATAATAATATGTCTTTTGTTTTATTCTGACCAACCTAAATAGATAGGATAGATGTTAATTATCTTTATTAGTTTCCACACAGGGTTTTGTTACACTGATTTTTTTTCCTGTTTTTCAAGTTTTATTGACTTTTTTCACGTTTCACAATAAAAGTGGCTATGCACTGGCTCATGTGTGGGCATGGGGACAGACAGGCACGTTTCCATGGGATGCATGGCTGAGCAGCACTGGTGCAGATTCTTCATGGCAATGCCCTGCTGGCTGACAGACTGTGCGCTGCACGGTGCAGTGCTGTCGGCGTCCTTGGCTGTGTCTGAGATGAATTCTCAGCAGCCAGGGGATGACCCGAGAAATGCGTGGGGCAGAGACCTCAAAGCCAGCACTGTACAGGTCATAACGAGTCGCTGTGTGGGCATCTCAAGCGGTTCATTCTTCCGCCATAGAACAAGGGAGCCCCCGACTTCCTGTCTCTGTTTTATACTCTGCAGTGCACAAGCCCATGAGACACAACCACTAGGGGGCGTCCTCACCACAGGCGCCGGAGCCACCCAGGGCCGGGCTGCAGTCCCCACAGGGCTGACCTTGTTCTTCGTGCTGGGGCGCCACTTCCGGGACCGCATCATTGAACTTATCGTTGATGCTGCAGTTTATTTGGACTGCTCTGGGGAGCTATTACAGCCCTGGTAGTTTATAAACCACAGAAATGGACTCACAGTGGATGCGGAAGTGGGGGTCTCAGATCACGGCCCTGGCAAGTTGGGGTGCATCAGGGGTCTGGTGTCTGGTGTCTGGATGGACATTCCCAGAATCTTCAAGTGGATAAATGAAAAGACGCACACTGGATCTATCTTGTGAGGTTGATGAATGCGCCTGGCCACCTCACAGCCTCACCCGGTGATAACCCCATTCCCTCTTGACCACCTGTCAGCATTTAGTGCTCTGATCAGACCACAGCAGACGTTTATCTTCGTGTACTACCTGTTGAGTGGGGTTTAATTTGCTCCTTTTCTAGTTTCCTTAGGTGGAAACCAAGGTAATTGATTTGAGACAATTCTTCAAAAATTTCAGAGAAAATTCAGTTCTCTTTTCAATGTGATTTTTTTAAAGATTTATTTACTTAGTGAAAGAGTTGCACACAGAGAGAAAGAGAGGCAGAGAGATAGAGAGATAGAGAGAGGTCTTCTATCCGCTGGTTCACTACCCAATTGTCTGCAACAGCTGGAGCTGTGCGGATCAGAATCGAGAAGCCAGGAGCTTCTTTGGAGCCTCCCACATAGTGCAGGGGTCCAAGCACCTGTCCACAGCAGAGAGCTGGATCAGAAGTGGAGCAGCTGGGACTCGATCTGACACCTATATGGGATGCTGGCTCTGCAGGTTGCACCTTTACCCGCTATGCCACAGCACCAGCCCCAAGGTATGTTGTTATAAAGAACTTCTGAAAACCCCTTAGAGACATTTACTGCTATTTTTTTCTTTAGTGTCTCTAAAGATTCATTACACAGATTCTCTTATGTTGTATTTTCATTCAGCATTTATACCTTCTAATGTCTTCATTAAGTCTTGGACTTAGTTTTACAGAAATGTGTTCTACTGAGTTGTTAGGAACTTCAGTGTTTTCCTGATACTTCAGTGTGATAGTTCTTTTGGATTTGGTTTGTGGTCATATAACATAATTTGTATACTATCATTTTGATATTATCCTGTAATTAATATTTGTTTTATGGCCTACATCTATTTTGGTAAATCTTCTATGGATACTTGAGAGTGGTGGTTTCACCTGTATATTCTTGGAGATTTTCTTCCAACTCATTCTGTCATTTTCTGAATAAAAAATACTGGGATAACAGATGATACTTGCCAATTTTTTTTCATTTTAAATACTCTATCTTATTTTACAACATGCATTTTCAAAGTCTATTGGATGTAAAAATTTTAGGATTATTGCATTGTCTTGATTAATTGAACTGCTTGTAAATATGAAATGACATTTTTATTGCTCATGGTAGTTTTAGTTATTAAATACACCTTGCAAAACTCATATTCCTCAGCTTTGATTTGTCAAATGTTAGTGTGGCAAATATTTTCCATTTTAAATGAATTTGTGTTTTTACATTTAATGTACATATCTGATGGGAAGTATATAATTCATCTTTTTTCTGTAGTGTCTAATCATTTGACTTTTCATTGAGATTTTGGACCACTTTCTTTTAAAATGATTGTCTATGTAATTCAACTTATCTGTCACAATACTGCTTTCTTTTAATTCCATATGTTGTTACACGATTTTGCTTTATTTTAGATGACTATTTTATTTATTTGAAAGACAGTTACAGAGACAGGTAGATACAGAGAGAGATCTTCCACCCACTGGTTCACTCCCCAAATGCTTACAATGGCTAGAACTCAGCTGATCTGAGGCCAGGAGCCAGGAACTTCTTCTGGGTCTCCCACACAGGTGAGCAGGAGCCCAAGCATTTGGGCCATCTTCTACTGATTTCCCAGGCCATCAGCAGGGAACTGGATCAGAAGTAGAGCAGCTTGGACTTGAACTGATGACCATTTGGGATGCCAGTGCTGCAAGTTAGGGCTTTAACCCCCTGAGTCACACCGCCAACCCCAACTACTATTTTATGATTTAGTTATATTTCTATTTTGGAGGAATTATTAATTAAAATCCTTTGTTTTGATACCTTAGTAGCTGCTTTACCAATATTAATATAGATTTCTACTTATAGTCTTCTACCTAGAAGTAACACCATAGCACATTATATATAATGAAAATACAATATTTTCTCCTTACCCTGTTACACCCTTCCTGCCAGTGTAAGATTATAATTCAGTAAATTTAGAAAAAAAATGCTATTTTCCTTCAGATATTTTTCCTCTCCATTTTGGGGGCTTATATTAGTCACTTGAAGTTTTATCATAGTTCAGCACTGTCTCAAAGATGCACATATTTTTATGATGTGTAATTTATATTAATTTCCATCTAGTATAGTGACAATCACTGGCACTGTGATTTATATATTTACAACTGTATGTTATTAAAAATTATATATTTACAACTGTAGGTTATTAAAAAAATGTTCATGCTTCCACTTACCTGTTTCCAGACTGATTTTTTGATGCAATTAAGTTCCTTATAAACAGGTTCATCTTTTCCAGTCTTGTCTTATGATTTGTTATGTGGGTCACAACCATGCTTAGCCTACGAGTAATCTCCTACTCCTAAGGCAAAAACTTTTATTATTGTTCTTTTCACTGTCCCATGACTAAGGAGTTTTCAGTCTGGCTGATAGGAATGGATGATTAAGTGCAGCACTACATGGGCACCAGGCACAATTTCCTGTAATGCCAGGCACAATTTTCTGTAATGTCCCACCCACAGTATTTGGGAGTTTTCTGATGGGCATGCACTGCAAATAACTTGGATTAGAATTCAGATGGCCCTCCACAGTTCCTGGTTCTTTCTCATTCCTGCCTTTTCCTCCCCCATTTGCTGCCCTGTGATATGGGACTGCCTTTGTGTTCCCAGATGCTCAGCTTCATCACATCTGCTCAGGGAGTCGGGGAGACACTGCCTCAGTTCCCTCCCCTGTAATTTGGTCTAGAATCTCTCTCTAGAAGGAGCTGTGGAGTGTGGGAGGCCTACTTCATTTCTTTTCCGTCTTTCCGGTATTGGCTTCATTTCTTGAGGCCCATTATTATGAACCATGTGTATAATGCAGGTTTTTTTGTTGTTTCATGTAGTAAGATAAACAGCCCTTACTTTATCTTGGTCACAGGCAAACTGCATTTGAGCTTCAGCATGTGTTATAGATTGGCTAAAATAATCTCCCTTTTCTTTTTTTTTTATTTTTTTTTTATTTTTGACAGGCAGAGTGGACAGTGAGAGAGAGACAGAGAGAAAGGTCTTCCTTTTGCCGTTGGTTCACCCTCCAATGGCCGCCGCGGTAGCGTGCTGCGGCCGGCGCACCGCGCTGATCCGATGGCAGGAGCTAGGTGCTTCTCCTGGTCTCCCATGGGGTGCAGGGCCCAAGGACTTGGGCCATCCTCCACTACACTCCCTGGCCACAGCAGAGAGCTGGCCTGGAAGAGGGGCAACCGGGACAGGATCGGTGCCCCAACCGGGACTAGAACCCGGTGTGCCAGCGCCACAAGGCGGAGGATTAGCCTAGTGAGCCGCGGCGCCGGCCATAATCTCCCTTTTCTTAACTGCTTTGTGCTTATCTTTTATTTTTCAGTCTACTTATCCTATCTTTAGGAAAATCTTCCCTGGGTCTGTTGTAGATTGAATTCTCTAATTCAATTCTAATTAATTCTCTAATTCTTCTTCTTTTTTTTTTTTTTGACAGGCAGAGTTAGACAGTGAGAGAGACAGAGAGAAAGATCTTCCTTGCTGTTGATTCACCCCTCAAATGTCTGCTATGGCTGGCGTGCTGCACCGATCTGAAGCCAGAAGCCAGGTGCTTCCTCCTGGTCTCCCATGCGGGTGCAGGGCCCAAGCACTTGGGCCATCCTCCACTGCCTTCCCGGGTCACAGCAGAGAGCTGGACTGGAAGAGGAGCAACTGGAACAAAATCTGGTGCCCCAACTGGGACTAGAACCTGGGGTGCTGGCACCGCAGGTGGAAGATTAGCCAAGTGAGCTGTGGCGCCGACCTAATTCTCTAATTCTAATTCTAATTCTAATTCTAATTCTAATTCTAATTCTAATTAATTCTTTCATTAAACTCTGTTATCTCAATCCACTACCTAAATTTAGAATTGTAATTTTATTTTCATTTCTTCTCCACTAGATTCTAACCTGAATAAGAAGAGGAATTTTGTGTATCTTCAGAGCCTAGTATAATGTCTTACATAGTGTGGATTCTCAATATATATTTGTATTCTTAATAAATATTGTACAGTTAATGGGAAAGTTACCATATCTTTATATAAAAGTATTCATTTATTTTTCTCTTATCTTCATACTGAACAAGTATCACCTGGAAATGGAGAATGAGTAAAGCAGCATGAGACAATTCTGGAAAAGTGTATGTGAATATTTCAATAAAACTTAGAGAATTTTCAGTGATTTTATAATGTCACAATGAAACCTACAAGCAGGAGAATCTGAGATTCTCTACAAGATAGGCTAAGTGAAGGATAAAATTGATATTCTCAAGTAAAAGAACATCTAAACAAAATAATAGTATGCATGTTACCATATAAGTTATACACTGATTACTGGAAGTAGTACAAAGCAATAGGTTAAAGAGCAAAAATATGGAGGATGGCCCAAGTGCTTGGGCCCTGCACCCGCATGGGAGACCAGGAGGAAGCACCTGGCTTCTGCCTCGGATCAGCACATTTTGCGGCCATAGCAGCCATTTGGTGGGTGAACCAGTGGAAAGGAAGACCTTTCTGTCTGTCTCTCTCTCTCTCACTGTCTAACTCTGCCTGTCAAATAATAAAAATTTAAAAAAAGAGAAAAAATATGGTGGGAAGCAGATATGAAGTAATTTGGTGAACTAAAAGGCCTAACAGTCACTTAAATTTGAGAAAATAATAAATTTAGGAAAATCAAGGAACATTTATATCATTTACTATTAAAATCACTAATGAAATACATGAGCATCTAAATGTATACTTTATAAAATATCAATAACCAGAGAGTTATTTACAGTCCTCTAGACCACCAGAAAAGTTAAAACCTGTATCAACTCAAAAGATAGATTTTGCATAGGGTTGGTGCTGTGGCGCAGTGGGTTAACACCCTGGCCTGAAGAGCTGGCATCCAATATGGGCACCAGTTGAAGATCCAGCTGCTCCATTTCTGATCCAGCTCTCTGCTGTGGCCTGGGAAAGCAGTAGAAGATGGCCCAAGTCCTTGGGCCCCTGCACCCACATGAGAGACTGGGAAGAAGCTCCTGGCTCCTGGCTTCTCGCTTCGGATTGGTGCAGCTCTGGCTGTTTTGGCCATCTCGGGAGTGAAGCAGCGATGGAAGACCTATCTCTCTCTCTCTCTCTCTGCCTCTCAACTCTCTGTGTAACTCTTTCAAATAAATAAATAAATCTTAAAAAAAAAAAAAAAGATAGAGCTGGCGCCACAGCTCACTACGCTAATCCTCCGCCTTGCGGCGCTGGCACACCAGGTTCTAGTCCCGGTCAGGGCACCGATCCTGTCCCGGTTGCCCCTCTTCCAGGCCAGCTTTCTGCTGTGGCCAGGGAGTGCAGTGGAGGATGGCCCAAGTCCTTGGGCCCTGCACCCCACGGGAGACCAGGAGAAGCACCTGGCTCCTGCCATCGGATCAGCGCGGTGCGCCGGCCGCAGCGCGCCTACCGCGGCGGCCATTGGAGGGTGAACCAATGGCAAAGGAAGACCTTTCTCTCTGTCTCTCTCTCACTGTCCACTCTGCCTGTCAAAAAAAAAGATAGATTTACTGTATTCGTAAAAGGCAGTTCTCATGGGGGGTACATATGGAAGCCACCAAGAAACCTAAGCAAAATTTTTGGTTTGTTCATCCCACAATGAAAAAGCCAAGCAAGATAGACTAAGTTTCTAAGTGCTAGGATTGTCTTACCTAGGTTAATTATGATATATACTGCTGGTAGTAGTAAATTCAAATACAGAAAATGTAATTTATATTTTGGCTGCCAGAATTAGTACTGAGCAATATTATATGAGCAATCTTCTAATGACAATAACATGCTTATGTATCTGGTGAATAAAAGTTCATTATAGTTGCATTAAAATGGATAATTAAAAATTTAATGAAGATAATTCAAGGAAGGACAATCCATTTATCTGAAACATCATGAATGATTATATATCCAAGTGGTAGCAGTAAATTCAGAGATGAACAAATATACAAAAGATATACAGTGCTCAAAAATGATATTGCATTTCCATAAATAGACTTTATTACTTGATAAGGACAATAATAATATGAAAAGCAGATATAAAAAGTGGAATTTGGTAAAAAATATATTACAATTACAAAAAAGAAAAGAGCATATGTATTTTTAAAGATTTATTTTATTTATTTGAAAGAGTTAACAGAGAGAGGTAGAGCCAGAGAGAGAAATGTCTTCCACCCATTGGTTCACTTCCCAAATGACCACCACAGCCAGAGCTGTGCTGATCTGAAGCCAGGTGCTTCATCCGGGTCTCCCACATGGATGCAGAGGCCCAAAGACATGGGCCACCTTCTACTGCTTTCCCAGGCCATAGCAGAGAGTTGGATTAGAACTGGAGCAGCTGGAACTTGAACCGGCACCCATATGGGATACCAGTGCTGCAGGCCGGGGCTTTAACCCATTGCCCCATAGTGCTGGCCCCCATATGTATTTAAAATAAAGATCATGGTAATAATTAGGAAATTTTTCAAGGAAAAGTAATTATATCTAGAGATACTCTTTATTTTTCAAGATTTAGTTATTTATTTTGAAGGAGTTACAGAGGGGGAAGGAGAGAGAGAGAATTTCTAGCTGCTTGTTAAACCCCTAGATGGACACAATGGCCAGCACTGGTTCCAGCCAATTCCAGGAGCTTCTTCCAGATCTTTCACGTGGGTGGCAGGGCCCAGAGAGCTGGACCATCATCTTGTGCTTTCCCAGGCCAATTTCAGGGAGCTATACCAGGAGTGGGGCACTTGGGTGATAAATTGGTGCCCATAAGGGATGCCAGTGCTGCAATTTGCAGCTTTACTTGCTATGCCAAAACACTAGCTCCTAGAGATACTCTTTAAAATGTAATAATGGAAGGCACTGTTATATAGAATTCAGGAATAAACAAAACATATACAGCCAATAATGAGAACATTGTTCCATTAGGCTATGCTGGTTCTGAGCAATGTGTGTAATTCAGTGGCTAGGAGAGATTTAGTGTCAGTGGTCTCACAATTAAAATGTGAGCATGAACAGGAGTGTCAAATTGTTAAGTCAGCAACAGGAGTCACTGTGTACTTACACCCCATGTGGGATCTGTCCTTAATGTGTTGTCTAAGGTGAAGTGATGCTATAACTAGTACTGAAACAGTATTTTTATACTTTGTGTTTCTGTGTGGGTACAAACTGATGAGGTCTTTACTAATTATATACTGAAATGATCTTCTGTATATAAAGATAATTGGAAATGAAAAAAAAAAAAACAACCTGGTGTTAAATTGGAAATGGCATACAAAATTAATTAGATCAGCGCGGTGCGCCGGCCGCAGCGCGCTACCGCAGCGGCCATTGGAGAGTGAACCAACGGCAAAAGGAAGACCTTTCTCTCTGTCTCTCTCTCACTGTCCACTCTGCCTGTCAAAAAAAAATTAAAAAAAAATATTATGTTGGATCTCTGTCTTTTATGTGCTGTACACTGTGTACTTACACCCCATGTGGGATCTGTCCTTAATGTGTTGTCTAAGGTGAAGTGATGCTATAACTAGTACTCCAACGGTAGTTTTTTCACTGTGTGTTGCTATATGGGGCAAACTGTTGAAATCTTTACCTAATATATACTAAACTGATCTTCTGTATATAAAGAGAATTGAAAATGAATCTTGATGTGAATGGAAGGGGAGAGGGAGAGGGAAAGGGGAGGGTTGTGGGTGGGAGGGAAGTTATGGGAGGGGGGAAGCCATTGTAACACATAAGCTGTACACTGGAAATTTATATTCATTAAATAAAAGTTAAAAAAAAATGTGAGCAAGATGTCCTGAGGTGCACAGTGGGTGGAATGGCTGACAGAATATATATGATGTACACATCTGTTGGAAATAAATTCAAAGATAAACCTAAACATACAAAAGGGTTGCAGTTGTTAATATATATTGTTTATTGTAAGTAAAAACTCAATTTATAGGTGGAAGCATTGAGAAACTGACAACCAGTTAGTTATAATGACTATTTGGTGAAAAATTTAATTACATTCACATCAAAATTCAAGGGAAAACAGAAATGAATGAAACATAAAGTGAAAGCATGCAGAATATCCAATAAATCTTGAAGGAAGCATACTTGTAAGCAGCACTACATCACTGAGTTCAAAACAATAGGATAATTTGTGGGTTATCAGAACTAAAGAAAGACTTAAAAATATATGACCTGGAATGTGAAAATGATTATACTGGAGAAGATTTTAAAAGCTGTGTACATAAAATTGTTAAGGAAACAGAAATTTTCATTTTTTTGGTGATATCATATTGTCGTAATTTGCTTTCACTATGATATTGATGATTCATATGGGTGATAATGATAAATAAAACAAAATGAATACAGCTGTTACAAATTATATGCTAATTACTGGAAGTAGTGCTGAGCAATGATGTAGGAGCAATGATAGATTAAGAGCCAATAAAAGCAATTTATGTTCCATTACAATTGAAGAATAATAATTAGATAATTACAAAAAGGCTAAAATAGTTAAATCAAGTAAACATCAGGGCATTTATTAGGATAATATTTAAGAAAAAATATGTGCACCAACAACTATACTTGCTGATTTCACAATATAAGGATTTACCATGAAATTCAACTACAGAAAAGGTAAAGAACACATCATCTTGAAAGGGAGGAGGGTTGGGACTAGTGTATGGCATAGAAGGTGAAGCTTACGCCTGCAGCACCAACATTCCATATGGGTACTGGTTCAAGTCCTGGCTGTTCCACTTCCAATAAAGCTCCCTGCTAATGGTATGGGAAAGCAGCAAAGGATGGCCCAAGTGTTTAGGCCCCTGCACCCATGTGGCAGACCTGAAAGAAGCTCATGGCTCCTGACTTTGGACTGGCCCAGCTCCTACAGCTGCAGACATAGGAGGAGTAAACCAGTGGATGGAAGATTCTCTCTCTCAACTCTACCTTTCAAATAAATAAATAAATAAATAAATCTTTAAAAAGAGAAAAAGTTAAGGGTTGCATTGATCTGAGAGATTGTATACAGTGTAGGTGTCCCAATTCAGTGGGGTAAGCTACTATCTACAATGGCTACATCCCATATCAGAGTGACCATTTGAGTCCTAGCTACACAGCTTTAGATACAGGTCATTTCTAATGTTCTTGGGAGGGAGCAGATGTTAGCTAATGTTCTTGAGTGCCTGCCACCACCCACATGGGAGGCTTTTTGAATTTCATGGCAACTGGGTTGGGTCTTGCCCAGCCCTGGATGGTGCAGCAATTTGGGGATAAACCATTAGATAAAATATCTGTGTCTCTCACTTTTCTCTCTCTCTGTATCTTTCTCCACCTCCTTGTATCACTATCTAAATTTTTAAAAAGTAATAAAAATAAATATGAATATGTACATTGTCAGGAGAATGTACATAAATATCATCAAGTTTGGATGTCACATGGATTGTTCATCCAAGATGGTCAGAGCTTCACTATGCTAGTATTGACAGACATTAGGATATTGATAATAGACATGGAAATAGTATTCTTTTGAATGACAAAAATAAAATGGTAATGTTATGTTATAACAAAATATTTTGAATACTGTAAATTGTAAGTGAAATGGTAACAATAGTAGTGATAAGTAGTTATAAAGGAAGATCTAATATGTATAAAACTTTTAAAAATGTATTTAAACATAATATTGAAAAATGAAAGAAATTAAATCCAGAGAAAATCATGCACTCAACAGAAGATTATTAAACATAGTTAAAATATCTAGATTGAGTTCACGAACACTTTCAAACAAAGCGGTCAGTTTAGCATATGATAAAAATCTTTAGAGTGTAAAAATTATATGAGTTTCATAGGATTAATCACTACTTCAGAACTAGACATCTTTGAGCAACTGTGTTTGTGAACAATACCAGGACAAACTACAGAATTTTCATTGAGTTCATCATCTCCCAGTGGGAAAAAAAAACAATATTTCTCTATTCACAATACTGGGATTGGCACACACTGTGATAATGATGGTTTGCACACATGGTAGTAATAAAAATAAGAAAAAGCTAAAAGCAAAAAAAGTTTCACATTGTCATGTAATATATAGTTATTACTGTCAGTATTCTGTTGGAGTCATAATAAATAATAGGATATCAAGCCAGTATAATGAAATTTGGTGAGAAATAATTAAAATTGCACTAAAGAATAAATATTATAAAACTGGAGATTTAAAAACAAGCAAACATCACTTCTTAACATGAAGAAAAAATGTGACAAAAGAATGACACTCAGGGATACTTCAAAACCAATGTTAAATTGAATCTCATCAGAATCCAGAAACAGTGAAAGGAAATGGATTTGAATGGGAGAAAGAACATACTTTATATAAATGGTCCTGAAAAATTTTGCGCATGAAAATATCCAGGAAAACTTCAACATTTTCACTGAGTTGATAATATCTCAATTAAAAAAATCTGTAATTTCATATTTGTTTACATTAGGAAACTGATGAGGGCCCAGTGCTGTGGGGCAGCAGGGTAACACCCTGGCCTGAAGGGCGGGCATCCCATATGGATGCCGGTTTGAGTCCCGGCTGCTCCACTTCCTATCCAGCTCTCTGCTATGGCCTGGGAAAGCAGCAGAAGATGGTCCAAGTCCTTGGGCCCCTGCACCCACATGGGAGACCTGAAAGAAGCTCCTGGCTCCTGGTTCGGATGAAAGAATCTCTCTCTCTCTCTCTCTCTCTCTCTCTCTCTCTCTCTCTCTCTCTCTGCCTCTCCTCTCTCTGTGTAACTCTTTCAAATAAAATAAATAAATCTTGTAAAAAAAGGAAACATGATATACACTGGTGACAGTAGTAAAATCAAGTGAAAATAAAGAAAAAGTATTATTTATATCACTGTATATATTGTGATTACTTTGTGTAGAACTCAGTCATTTTGTAGGAGTAATTACCAAATGGAAAACAAATATAAGAGAATGTAGTCAAAAGTGCTTTGAAATTATTTTTAAAAACCATTACATAGTATGGGAACTTAAGACAATGCTACTTTATAGAAGAATCCTAATGGAAAGATTCTCTTGTGTTGACTGGTGCTATCAAAAATTTCAATACCAGTGATAAATTTGGAATTCCCAAAAATCACAAAATGGTTTCAAAAATGTGAGAATCTGGGGCCAGCACTGTGGCACAGCAGGTTAACGCCCTGGCTTGAGATGTCAGCATCCCATATGGGTGCCAGTTCTAGTCCCAGCTGCTCCTCTTCTGATCCAGCTCTCTGCTGTGGCCTGGGAAAGCAGTGGAGGATGGCCCAGGTCCTTGGGCCCCTGCACCAGCGTGGGAGACCCAGAAGAAACTCCTGGCTCCTGGCTTTGGACCAGCACAGCTCTGGCCATTGCAGCCAATTGGGGAGTGAACCATCGGATGAAAGAATATCTCTCTCTCTCTCTCTCTCTCTCTCTCTCTCTTTCTCTCTGCCTCTCCTCTCTCTGTGAAACTGTGACTTTCAAATAAATTGATGAATCTTTAAAAAAAAGTGAGATTCTAATAGCAAGAACAAGTACATTGGTGTCAGAACATTCAGAGATACTGTATACATGAAGGATTCCAAGAAAACTTAGACATTTTTCAGAAGGCTAGTAATCTTACAATGAAAAAGTCATTGAAGACATCTACAGACTCTTGATGCTGGATCAAGATACACTAAGAAATGAAATTATATGTGGGTAATATCATTGAATTCAAAGACAATAACATATTTAATTGTGATAAAATGATATTGTCATATAAAGTATTTTGGCAGGAACAGTGAATGCCAATAAAATATGATCTAATCATATAAAGATTTGCAGGAAATAAAATCCAGAACAGGTCTTGCCCCTTCCAGAGTGATCTTAAAGGAACCACATGAGCACCGAGAACTATGCTATTGAAATTTTCAACATCAATAAGAATGTAGTCTCATAAAAAATCCATAAAGTGTGAAAAACATCCTTGAAACAGTCAAAGAGTTTGGCCTTAGATGTCTCTGAGAAGTTTTGAAGATAAAAATTGCTTATTTTCTTCCAGAATTTTGAGTGAATTGACAGCAAAATGAAAAACCTAGCAAACATAGTCACACATTCACAGTGCTAGCATTGGTAAACACTATGATTTGATGATGTAATTTGGCAATACAAATAGAAAGTAAAGATTAAAACCTTTTTGCTTATTAGTGTATAAATTATACTGTCATTACTGATAGAACTGTTATTTTATAATAATAAAATGATAAGCACATATTTGTTGAAAAATAGTTAATTCAATTACATTTAAAGTGCAAAATAAGGAGAAAAAGTGAATGGAAATAAAGCAAAGATCTTGGAAATTACCAGGAACATCATCAACAAAGATAGTTGTTTTTATAGATACACTTTGAAAATTCAAAATGACAATTCAACTTATAATCCTATAGAATTCCAGCCAAATTAAAATAATGTATCCCTTGAGAACTGAGAAATATTGAATGGGTTAAGATGACTCAAAGAATCTGGGAACATGAAATAGTTGCAATGACACTTTAGATTATTTCCATCAGGTCAATGTCACAAATGGAAAGCCACGTTAGGCCTGGGATTAATAATAGAAGGACTGATTCACAATAGGATATTAATGATAAAAATGGATCACACAAGTGCTTTAAAACAATGATATCTAAAATAATGCATATTTAATAATATATACTATGTTTTGGCGATCATAATTGACTGATTATATGTTATATATATATATAGAGAGAGAGAGAGAGACTGATAATATAGGTTAAATTATAGTGTGATCAGCAGATGTAAAGATATTTGTTGGATAAGAGTCCAATAAATTATTTTATTTCCAGAAAATTTTCATGGAATTTGTTAAACCAACAATAAAAGGTAACCATGATTATCTGTAGTTCCGTGTACTCAGATTGGCTTATACTACACATCATTGATGTATACATATTATAGAAATGAAACAGTGATCTTTCTACTTTTTATTTGTTGAAAATTATGATAGTGGTGCATTACACTTGTAATTATATAGTAAATTGAGAGTATGTTATTGCAAAAGTTAAAGAAAAAAAGAAGTAAAAGAAAGAGAGGGGATACAGGGAAGGAGGGTGGAAGTATGGTTGTCTTCTTAGAACTGTATATATGAAATACATTAAATCTATTTTTTAATATAACAGATAAAAATTAAAAAGGAATGTACGTGTCAGTATATAATCTATATTCTGATGACTGGAAATAGTGGTAAACAACAATGTAGGAGCAATAATACCATGACAAACACAAGAGAATTGGGTGAAGCACTATGCATTAGATGTACACAAAACAAGAAATAACAGAAAAAATCAACAGTAAGTAAAGAAAATATCATGCCAGTTACCAAAAAAATCTCTTAAATGAAAGATACTGGCATCTACAGCTATACTGTAAAAATATCAACAGGGGCTGGCTCTGTGGTACAGTGAGTTAAAGCCCCAGCCTGCAGTGCCAGCATCCCATATGGGCACTGGTTCAAGTCCCAACTGATCGACTTCTGATCCAGCTCTCTGCTATGGCCTGGGAAAGCAGAAGAGGATGGCCCAAGTCCTTGGACCCCCTGCACTCATGTGGGAGACCTGGAAGAAGCTCCTGGCTCAGCTCTGGTCACTGTGACCATTTGAGGATTGAGCCAGAGGATGGAAGACCTCTCTCTCTGTCTCTCTCTTGGTAACTCTGTCTTTCATATAAATAAAATAAAGTTTAAAAAACAATAAACAAATAAAAGGTTTATTTAGACTCATATAACCCACTGGAAAAAAGGCAAAACATATCACCTTGAAATGGAGAGTGACAATATGTGCCCAAAACCCTTCTGATTAATTTTATACATAAAAGTGGAAAAGAAAATTAACAAGATTTTGTGTATCTCAATAATCTTGCCATATAAAGCCAAGAAAAATCACAACAGGTGTAGTTCTAGCATTGGCTTTTGTTTGCTTAATAATTATATACATATATATACATATATATGTATATATATATAATTTATTCAACATCAGAAAAGGATATTTCAGAGTTCCATAATAATCCAGTTCCTTGTCATTACAGCAATGTGGAGTGACCCACCACATTGTAGCACATACTCTGTCTCTCTATATCCCCCTTTCTGCTAACCTCTAAAATTAAAGAAACTATCAACTAAATATAATTCTGAGATCCAAGTTCACATCAAGATCCTGATACTTAACAACATAATTGACAGTACATGTACCAGTATCTAGATCCACATTAGATAATTTGAATAGTTGGAAAACTAGAATAATCAAGTAATAATTCAGAGCTCTATAAATACCAGAATCATATATGTGTACACACACATGTGTGGAGAATTGTTACCCTTGACTAAGATGGCTTGGAGGCACTGTGAATCTGAAGGTTTCCAGGACAGCTTATAGGATGTCGGAGCTGATGATGAACTCACAATGAAAATTTATGTCATCATGCCCACAGGTTCACAGAGCTGGAGTTGGTCTAGACTACTAGAATATTTTTTTAAAAAGTGAGCTCAATATATTGTCCATAAGGCTAAAATGCAATCTGCTAATGAGAGAGATGAAATTGGCCATAGATGGTGCTCAGATACTGTGACCATAATATTTGATTGTACACCTGAATTTAGAGAAGTGGTGGCCTAAAACTGATAAGGAAAACTAAGGTAGTCTGAAGTTTTCTGTGCAAGAACTGACATGAGTTAGTCTACTGACAATGTACTCAGGTAATAGTAACAAATTCAAATATAATATGAAAAATAGACACATGGACTTTCAACACACATTGTATTTTGATGATTGTGTTTATCAATGGAAATTTCAGAAGAAGTGGAAATAGAATCACAAAGAGCTATAATGGATATAGATAAATAGTCTTTAAACACCTTTAAAAATGCAGAAAATTTGCAGTCTCCTAAGTCATGGATATCCTATGCAGTTTAATTCAAAAAAATTTATTAATATAAAGAGACGTTTCATGTATTTCATAGCTACAAATCTGATGATAACCATACTTCCCCCCCCCATTCATTCCTTTCTTTCCTTTTTTCTTTAATTTTTTCAAAGACAAAAGTTAATTCCCCTCTTTAATCACAGGCTTTATTCATTACTAACTTTATTATTCAACAAGTAAAAAAGTAGAAAGACTAAAGATCCACAGGAGTATAAAAAAGTTATAAAAACAATAATTGTATACCAAGATGTCAGTTTCATTTTTGTACCTTTTTTGTATTCTATGTTAACTGACACATATCAGAAAAAAATATGAAATTTGTCTTTTTTGGACTGGCTTATTTCACTAAGCATAATGATTTCCAGTTGCAACCATTTTGCTGCAAAAGTCAGAATTTCATTCCTTTTTTTGGCTGAGTATTATTCCATATTTGTGTGTGTGTGTGTCTGTGTGTATCACATTTTCTTTATCCAGTTATCAGTTGATGATCTGAAACCTAAGATAACAATGTCTCAATCTAGTGCTTGGGAATTTTAAAGTGATAGGCCAATTATAAGTCTTCAGAAATAAAGAAAATGTAAAACAAGTGTGCCCCAAGAATGTCAAAGATCTCTATGATGAGAATTACAAAACATTAAAGAAGAAAATGGAAGAATATACAAAAAATGGAAAAATGTTCCATGTTCCTGGACTGGAAGAATCAATATCATCAAAATGTCCTTACTTCTGAAAGCAATTTACGGGTTCAGTGGGATATCAATCAAAATACAAAGAAAATTCTCAGATAAAGAACAAATGGTGCTGGGGCTGGCATTGTGGTGCAGCAGGTTAAAGCCCTGGTCTGTAGTGCTGGCTTCTCATGCAGGCTCAGTTTTGGGTCCAGGCTGCTCCACTTCTGGTCCAGCTCTCTGCTGTGGCCTGGGAAAGCAGTGGAGGATGGCCCAGGTCCTTGGGCCCCTACACCAACATGGGAAACTCGAAGGAGGCTCCTGGGTCCTGGCTTTGGATCAGCATAGTGCTGGCCACTACAGCCATCTGGGGAATGGGATAGTGGGTGGAGGACCTCTCTCTCTCTCTCTCTCTCTCTCTCTCTCTCTCTGCCTATCGTTCTTTCAGATAAATAAATCATTTAAAAATGATGCTGACATTCATATGGAAACACAGGAGTACCCAAATAGCTAAAGCAATATTATACAACAAAAACAAAGCCAGAGGCATCACAGCATAGATTTCAAGACATACTACAGGGCAGTTATTTTCATTGTGATTATGATACTTCAGTATAAAGACAGATAAAACTATGAATAGACAATGAGTTCTACTATGTTTGATTTCTACAGCAGTATGGATTAACATCCTAAAACTACATGTTTATATATTCTAGAATTGAAGGAATCATAAGATTAAGACTAAAATATGATTAGACTAAAGTAAGTGCTGTAATCCTCTCACCTACATCTTATTTTCTGGGTATTCTTCATTGCAAGGAAACAGGTTTACAGTGCAATGGTTTCTTCCAGACTGGAAGAAAAAGACTAATATTTAGAAATGACATTGGAACATTTAATAATGCCAGTAAATAAGGAAATGATTAGATTAATGGAGAGAATTCAAAAGGATACAGAAACCAGCCTGAATGGCTCCCACTGGTCAAATACAGGAGTTGAGTATTTAAATAGCAGCATATTTTAATTTGTTGAGTATAATAAAATTCTATGAGCTTCTATTGTTATAAAAGTGAATAAATAGTTGGAGGAGAAGGAACACTTTTATTTTTTAACTTTTATTTAGTAAATATAAATTTCCAAAGTACAGTTTATGGATTATAATGGCTTCCCCACCCCCATAATTTCCCTCCCATTCGCACCCCTCCCATCTCCCACTCCCTCTCCCATTCCATTCACATCAAGATTCATTTTCAATTATCTTTATATACAGAAGATCAATTTAGTATATATTAAGTAAAGACTTCATCAGTTTGCACCCACACAGAACATAAAGTGTAAAATACTGTTTCAGTACTAGTTATAGCATTAATTAACCTTGGACAACACATTAAGGACAGAGATCCCACATGAGGAGTAAGTACACAGTGATTCCTGTTGTTGACTTAACAATTTGACACTCTTGTTTATGGCATCAGTAATCTCCCTAGGCTCTTGTCATGAGTTTCCAAGGCTATGGAAGCCTTTTGAGTTCACCAACTTCGATCTTATTCAGACAAGGTCATAGTCAAAGTGTAAGACTATGACTGTAATCAGGTTAAACTGCTGCCTGCAATGCCAGCATCCCATATGGGTACAGATTGGAATCTTGGCTGCTCCACTTCTAATCAAGCTCCCTAGTGATGTGCCTGAGAATGCAGTGGAATGGCCATGTACATGGGCCCCTGCACTCATGTAACAGACCCAGATGAGGCTCCTGGCTTCTGTTTATGGCCTCACTCAGCCCTGGCTTTTGTGGCCATTTGAAGAGTGAACCAGCAGTTGGAAAACTCCTCTTACTCTCCCCCTCTCTCTCTGTAACTGTAACTTTTGGATAAAGTAAATCAATCTTTTAAAAAATAAAATTAAAATAACAACTAATTAATGCAAAAAATTAATGACAATTGTAAAAACAGCCATTTAGAAAACATCCTAGTAATAACAGAGCCAGACAATAATTATCAATAAAATTAAAATGGGTGGATAAAATTTTCCAATAATTTAATTACAGTTTCAAAGCATCTCACCACAATTTATTATAAATAGGCAACAACCAACTTTACAGTAGAGAAATATGGTAGATATCAGCTTAAGAAATTATGAAATTAACATCTCCAAAGATAGAGCAAGTCAACATCATGTATCTCCTGATCCAATGTACTGAGAAGGACATAATATCACTTATGGGGAGGTTTGCCACAAAAATCACAACCTAAATTAACTGTCTTATCCACTGTCAGTGTAGGATGGTGGGGCCCTGGGGGTGAGTTTCAAAGTATGATGTAGTTACCAAAAAATAAATAAATAAAAAAGAATAGGGCAAGAAGGGGGAGACTGTCTTTAAAACCTTTGACTTGAGCTTGCTGGGTTTGCTGAGAAATGAATATCAGAGCTTTTCTTGAAGCCGGTCACATGAAGGACCTGGCCAGCAGTGATTTCCTGATGCCATACAGGATGCTTGGTTTACTTCTCTGCCACTCTCTTGTGTTTTTAGTTTGTTCTCATTGTAATCATGCACAATGCAGTTACTTCTGAAGATGAGGTTTACAAAGTCTGCTGCATGGAACAGTGTGACGTGTAGTGACTTGGGATTGGAATATAAACTCCCGGGGGCAAATGCAGTGGCACCTTCACTAAGATCAGGGGTTTGTTCAGATCCCTGTTGGAAGCAGTTGGCCGGAAATACTTGCCAGTGCTGTCAGAGCACCGCTGTGAAATGTGAAATAGTTGTTTTGTTAAATCATTTTCTTTTTGTTCTTACTTATTTTTTTGTTGCTTTATTATTACTGGCATGGTTTGGCATCAGATGTCATCACCTCTTTATATATTTGAAGTTTGGAATAAATAGTGTGGTGCCAAAAAAAAAAAAGGATGATGTAGAGCCCCGAGGGGGAGTGTCAGTGTATGATGGTGGGGCCCTGGGGGGGGAATGTCAGTATATGATGGTGGGGGCCCTTGGGAGAGGTGTCAGTGTATGAAGGTGGCAACCCTGGGGGGAGTGTCAGTGTATGATGGTGCAGAGCTGGGGGGGAGTGTCAGTGTATGATGGTGTAGGGCCCTGGGGGGAGTGTCAGTGTATGATGGTGGGGCCCTGGGGAGGAGTGTTATGGTAGGATGGTGGGGCCCTGGGGGGGACTGTCAGTGTATGATGGTGGGGCCCTGGGGGGGGAGTGTCAGTTTATGATGTGAGGCCCTGGAGAGGAGTGTCAGTGTATGATGGTGGGGCCCTGGGGGGGAGTATCAGTTTATGATGTGAGGCCCTGGAGAGGAGTGTCAGTGTATGATGGTGGGGCCCTGGGGGGGAGTATCAGTTTATGATGTGAGGCCCTGGAGAGGAGTGTCAGTGTATGATGGTGGGGCCCTGGGGGGGAGTGTCAGTTTATGATGTGAGGCCCTGGAGAGGAGTGTCAGTGTATGATGGTGTGGAGCTGAGGGGGAGTGTCAGTGTATGATGGTGGTGCCCCGTGGCCAAGTGTCACTGAATGGTGATTGGGCCCTGGGGGGCAGTGTCAGTGTATGATGGTAGGCCCTCAGGGAAAAGTATCAGTGTATGATGGTGGGGCCCTGGGGGTGTAGTATCAGTGTATGATGGTGGGACCCTGGCTTGGGGGAGTCAGCATATGATGGTGGGGTCCTGGGGGGGGATCATTATATGATGGTGGGGCCCTGGGGGTGTAGTGTCAGTGTATGATGGTGGGGCCCTGGCTTGGGGGAGTCAGTGTATGATGGTGGGGTCCTGGGGGGGGGGAGTCATTATATGATGGTGGGTATCTGAGGGGGAGTGTCAGTGTATGATGGTGAGGCCCTGAGGGGGAGTGTCAGTGTATGAGGGTGGGGCCCTTGGGAGGAATGTTATTGTATGATGGTGGGGCCCTGAGGGGGAGTGTCAGTGTGTGATGGTGGGGACTTGTGGGGGAGTTTCAGTGTATTATGTGGGGCCCTGGGGAGGAGTGTTATTGTCTGATGGTGGGGGCCCTGGGGAATAGTGTCAGTGTATGATGATGGGAACCTGGGGAGGAGTGTCAGTGTGTGATAGTGGGGGCCCTGGGAGGGAGTATCAGTGTATGATGTGGGGGCCCTGGGGGGGGAGTGTCAGTGTATGATGGTGGGGCCCTGGGGAGGAGTGTTATTGTGTATTGTGGGGCCCTGTGGGGGTGTAGTGCATGTCATGGGGCCCCTCATGGAGGGGTCCATGTGTCTTTCCTTGAGAGCTGTCTGTGGCAGGACCATGCAGGGCACCTGCACTCAGAGGGCTCCTGGGCTCGGGCAAGGCAGAGGAGAGGTGGGAGCTGTCTGTGGCAAGACCATGCAGGGCACCTGCACCCAGAGGACTCCTGGGCTGGCGCAGGGCAGAGCAGAGGTGGGGCAGCCATGAGCAGCAACAGAGGCAGCTGCAGCCCCTGCTCTCCTTGAGTCGTTGCCCCTGGTACCATCACGATCCCCGGGGTAGACCATATCCCTGCCCATGCCCCAGGCTCCCCCAAGTCCCAGCAGCCCTCGTGACATTCTCCTCCCTCCTCTCTGAGCAGGCGCAATATGCGTCAGATAACCGACGGACTGGACAAGCCCGGCCAGACCCACTGGCCGCTGGCCATCATCCTGGCCATCGCCTGGGTCCTGGTGTATTTCTGCATCTGGAAAGGTGTGGGCTCAAATGGAAAGGTAAGGGTCTGTGGCTGCTGAGGGAGCTCTTCTTTGGCAAGGAGTCCACAGCTCCTGGGGCCCCTTCCAACCTGGGCATACGCAGGCACTTCAGCTCTCAGTACCTCGACTCTCTCTCCTGCACAGTGGGCATTAGGGCACTGCCTACTCTCTAGAGCAGCAGAAAGCACGCAGGAGCTGACACAGGCCAGGCTCCCAGCTCAGCTCACGGCGGGTCCCTGCATTCTGCAGCCCCGGGCAGGTATGGCTCACGGGCCACTCAGCCAACTTGACCTAGGAACAAGGCCTCTGTTCCAGGCACAAGGGCTCCTGCAATGAGGAACACAGGTGAGCAGGTCGTGATGAAGTCCTCGGGCCCTGTTTGCAAACAGGTCTGAGTTCAGATCCCAGTGAGGCTGGTTCCTGGCTGAGTGACCTGAAGGAAGCCGTTTCTCTCTGAAGCTCCGCTTTCCCTGCGGTGACTGTTCCTCGCCACCGCTGGAGAATTAGGCAGGCTGCCCGCAGCTTGCCTTGACCAAGGAGGGGAAGTGCACCACCTGCCACTCAGCCTTCCCCAAACCCGGGGGACAATGAGGTGCGGTGTGGAGCCCAGTGGAAGCAGGGCCTCACTTTATTGTAAAAGGGAGGTGCATATATAGCTGAGGTACAGAGCGGATGAGGGCAAGGGATGGGGTGCTGTGATGCAAAAGGGTCTTAGCCACTCCTATTATACCACCTTAATGATCCTTAGGCAAAAGTGCCCTGGGGCTGGGGTGTTTGCCACCAGGGATTTGAAACTTTAAGTTTCAAAAAAGACAGGTTTTCAAATTTGAGGCAGGCTCAGGAAGTTTCCTGTAGGCCTCTCTGGATTCAGCTTCCCCCACAACTCCTCCTTTTTGTTTTAACACGCAGTCCCTGTCTTAGGTTGCCCCCAGCCATCCTTGCCCTTACCCGTCATTGGTAACCCAGGCAGCTTGCCATTGGCCCTGTCTTAGGTTGGTACAGGATGCCAGGTGCTTTACCCGTCTTGGCGTATCACGTGACTTGTAATTATGGGAGCGTGGTGAGCCTTCTCCACCGCCTGTCTTAGGTTGTTCTGGTCCATCCAGAATCTTATCCATCATTGGCAATGTGGAGAATACCAGGGGTGCTTCCTCAGTTTAGGGGATCATAGGCCTCTGTGGCTACCAGCCTCTGCTAATGAACCTCAACCAGTCTCACCCTTATTGCCTCTATGCACTGTTGTACAAACTGTATAAGGCTATTCATTATGCATGGGTCAATAGCAAGGATTAAAACCAGGGCAAGAAGCAGTCCAAGAAGAGGGGGGAGGTAGGGCAAGAGTCCATTAAGGCCTGTCCAAAAGGGGCTTTCTTGGAGTTCTCTTCATCTTTTTCAGGTCCTCCCAAAGTGTTTTGATGATCACATTTGGGTCATCGAATCCCCCATCACTGGGCTGGGCACTTCAGGATCACAGCGAAGAGTAGCGTCCACATCATCACCTGCCTCTGGATCTCCATTTCTGGAAGAGGAAAGACAAGGGGATCTCCCTCAGGGGCAAACCGCTCCCTGGGTGGGTTGTTACTTGTATCAGGCATAGGCCTGGTATTTCTGGCAGATATCCAAATCGGAGTCAACTGCCCTATGGGGAACACACAGCCAAATCCTCTTCCCAACTGAATCAGCAGGTCAGGCCCTCTCCAGAGTGTCAGGTGAGAGGGTCTCTCCATCTAACAAGCATCTGAGGTCTAGGGGTTAAATGTCCCCAATGTTTTTGCAACCTTGACTCCCTTGACCCTTTCAAAAAATTTAAAATATTGATAGTAAACAAGGCCTTATGTAACTGTAGATGGGGGGTAGCCACTCCTTCTTTTTGTTTTAGTAACTGTTTCTTGAGGCATTGATGGTTTTTTTCAACAATAACCTGTCCCTGTGGGTTGTGAGAAATTTTAGTAGAGTGTTGTATTATTGTACATCTTGGCTGTTGCAGTTGATTTCTCCACAATCTTGCAGTGGGTTCGTTTCTGAGAGGAGCAGCGTGGTGGGGGCAAGAGGCACGGAGTCAACACACAGACCCCGGGAGTCGGGTGAAAGCAGGCTTGAGGCGAGCAGCTGGCAGACTCATTTATTACAGTTGGTACAACAGCTTATATAGCCAAGACCAGCCAATCTGGTCAAGGGGCGGTCTATACCCCAACCAATCACAGCCTGTTGCCAGGCAGTTTCCAGAGCCATCCAATCACAGCCTGTCACCAGGCAGTTTCAAATCCATCCAATCACAGCCTGTCTCCAGGCAGTTTCCAGAGCCATCCAATCACAGCCTGTCGCCAGGCAGTTTCAAATCCATCCAATCACAGCCTGTTGCCAGGCAGGCTCCGTTGCCAGGTGGGTTTCAAAGCCATTCCTAACTGACGCTCACTTGCCAGTAGCCACCTTCACATGGCCTTCTCATTCCACCACACTTGGCAGCACTTTTAATCTAAACATTCTGATTGGTTATTATCTCTGTAAAATGAGAGATATATCTTTTGACATCTCCAGGGGCCCTTTTGGAGATACCAAACGTTTAGAGAATTTAGAACTTTGATTTTCAGAAAGTCTGTTAAAGGTGCCAAGAGAACTTAGAGTATCTGGTCAAAACAGAATTCCTTAATATCCTGAAATGATAGCCATTCATTTAAGGCGATTTTAACACTTTTAGACCAGATCTAATGATATTTATGTAGGTTTTTTTTTTTGACAGGCAGAGTGGACAGTGAGAGAGAGACAGAGAGAAAGGTCTTCCTTGGCCGTTGGTTCACCCTCCATTGGCCACCGCGGTAGGCACGCTGTGGCTGGCGCACAGCGCTGATCCAATGGCAGGAGCCAGGTGCTTCTCCTGGTCTCCCATGGGGTGCAGAGCCCAAGTACTTGGGCCATCCTCCACTGCACTCCCTGGCCACAGCAGAGAGCTGGCCTGGAAGAGGGGCAACCGGGACAGGTTCGGTGCCCCGACCGGGAATAGAACCCGGTGTGCCGGCGCCGCAAGGCAGAGGATTAGCCTAGTGAGCCACGGCGCCGGCCCATTTATGTAGTTTTTTAAGACTTAATTTTTTTATTACTCTGAACTCAACAGACAGTAGAGTTTACAATAGATTACCTTGACAGAACATGAATTTTATGTTTTTTGTTGTTGAATAAACCAGAAATAAAAACCTTGAACATAAGAGTTAGCACACAAAATCCTCACATAACTCAGAACTATTTAACAGAGCTAAAAAGAGCTTACATGACCTAACTTTAGAGACAGCAGAGTAACTGATTAAGTAGACACTGTTAAAAAGAGACACTACAGTTTTTGCAAAAACAGATATGTAAAAGAAACAAGTTTAAAGCAAATCAAGGACATGTAAAGACTTGTATACATAGAATATAAGACCACTTTAGCTGGAAAGCAAAAACATGAATACAACATAGGTCTGACATATTTACAACATTTTAATACACTTTGCATAATTTGAATTGACTCAAACACCAGATTCAGCTTCCCCCACATTTCCCCTCTGCAGAATAGGGCTGGTGTTTAAACACATCCTTTGCTGTTCATTTTTCTTTTCTTAAGATTTGTTTATTTGAGAGAAAGAGTGTAATAGAGACAGACAGAGGGAAGAGAGAGAGAAAATGAGGCAGAAAGAGGTCTTCTATCTGCCAGTTCACTCCCCAGTGGCCACAGTGGTCCAGACTGGGCCAAGCCAAAGCCGGGAGCCGACAACTCCATCCTGGGTTCCCACATTAGTGCAGGGGCCCAAAGACTCAGGCCATTAGCTGCTGCTTTCCCAAGTGCCTTAGCAGAGGGCTGGCTAAGAACTGGAGCAGCCAGGACTCCCTCTGGTGCCCGCACAGGATGCCGGTATCTGGTTTAACATTCTGCACCACAATGTTGGACCCTGTTGTGTTTGTTTTAAAGATTTATTTATTTATTTATTTATTTATTTATTTACTTGACAGGCAGAGCAACAGAGACAGAGATCTTCCATCTGCTGGCTCACGCCCCAAATGGCCACAAAGACTGAGGCTAGACCAGGCCAAAATGCAGAGCCAGGAACTCCATCTGGGTATCCTGTGTCCCTGGGCCATCATCTGCTGCCTTCCCAGGTGCACGAGCAGGAAGCTGGATTGGAAGCAGAGCAGAGCAGTCAGGACAACAGCTGGCATTATCACAAACAGTGGCCCCACCATGCCAGCCCTGCCATTGGTGATTCTAGAAAGCTCTCAGCACTTAGCAAGGGGCTGTTGCTCTTTTGTCTTTATGATCAGGTCAGCAAGTACAGAGCGACTGAAAGCCAGGTGTCCTGCATAGGGACGTCTGGCAGGACATAACTGGCCTCAGCTCCCTCCCCTCTCCACCTCTCAGGCCTTATCCTGGGGGCTGAAGCTCAAGAGACCTGCGATTCCCGCAGGAAGCAGAGGGGTAGGTGTGATATCCAAGGTCTCCAGGTCTCGCAGGGAGCAAAGGGGCAGCAGAGAGACTGGAACAGAAGAAGGCTAGGGACAGGTCAGGGTGGGGCCAGAACACACCAAAAAGCTGGTGGAACTTTCCAGAAGAAGGTGCAGAAAGAGACAAAATAGCCTTACAAAGCTTACACATGGGCCTAGGCAAAGGTGCTGAAAACCTGCCACGGAGGGAACCAGAGACCCAGACCCGAAGCTTTAAGGGCGTTGGAAGCCACTGGGAGCAGCTGTCCCCCAGGTGCAGCTGTGTGCACTGCTGAGTGGTCCCCATGCCAGCACCTTGCAGGCTCATCACAGCTCTCCTGTCTGAGCAGCTGGGCTGATTGGACCCATTTTCCAGACGAGAGAAACTGGGGCTCCGAGCACTGAAACACTGACCCAGCAGCTTCGTTTTCATCCCCTCTTCCCAATTGCAGGGACAATGGTTTGTGCAGATGGTGAGTGGCTTCCCTGGTCCTGAAGAAGCCCAGAGTGCAGTGAGGGAGAGAAAGCTGCCCAAGGGAAACCCACACTGGCAAGAGCCAGGGGCCCCTGAGCCGCTGGGATTGAGTCTGAAACCGCTCTTCCACACCAGCGAGCAGAGAAACAATTGCAGGCTTTTGATGACCAACTTGGCAGAAACAGGTTTTTAAAATGATTATGCTCAGAGTTGGCACTGCAAGGGAGCCACTCTGTGCCATGCTGGAGGAAGTGTCATTTCCTTTCTTTAAAATGAAAAAATTTATGGGCTGGCACCATGGCTCCTTTGATTAATCCTCTGCCTGTGGCACCGGCATCCCATATGGGTGCCAATTCTAGCCCTGGCTGCTCCTCTTCCAGTCCAGCTCTTTGCTGTGGCCCAGGAAGGCAGTGGAGGATGGCCCAAGTGCTTGGGCCCCTGCACCTGCATAGGAGACCAGGAGGAAGCTCCTGGTTTGTGGCTTCGGATTGGTGCATTTCCGGCCATAGCAGCCATTTGGGGAGTGAACCAAAGGGACGAAGGCCTTTCTCTCTGTGTCTCTCTCTCTCTTACTGTCTTTAACTCTATCTGTAAAAAATGATTTTAAAAAACCTGAAAGAATTGAAAGGTAGAATTACAGGGAGAGGAGGGCGAGAGAGATTGAGAGAGAGAGAGAGAGAGAGGTCTTCCAGCCGCTGGTTCACTCCCCAAATGGCTGCAACAGCCAGGGCTGGGTCAGGCAGAAGCCTGATCTGGACCAGAAGTGGAGCAGTGTGGGATGCCGGTGTCACACCCGTCTGTGTAACACACTGCACCACAACAGCACCGCCACTCTGAAGTTCTGATTCTAGAAGGAATCGGGCAATGCTCAGATGCATCAAAAGCCTTTGAGAAGCCATCGCTTTCTGCTTGGTGATTCCACATCTAGACATCTCTCCTGGGAGTGATACAGTCATTCTGTAGATAAAGGTTTATAAAAGGAGTATTCAATGAGGCACAGAAGATTGGAAGTCACCCAAATGGCTAACAGTGGGGGCTGCTGGGAAAGGGTTGTGGGGCCTCCCTGGGGACCATTTGTAGAATTAAAATTCACTGTCCAGGTGGCAGATGGTCTTCAGAAAACAGACCGAGTGTGCTGTTTTTTACCTTGAAAGCTGCTCATTGAGAAAGCAAGTGGCTGATTGAAGCCTGCTTTTCTGAGACATGATCATCTATGCAGAAGAAGGTGTCAAAGAAGGAACAGTAAAGTGCTCACAGCCCTGTGGTTGTATGTTTTTCAGACATTTATTGAGTGTCTACTGTATACCATGGACTGTTCTAGACATCAGAAACCAGATGTGAGAGACCCAAACCCTGTGCCCTGCGTGACATTGATCCTAGGGGCTACAGAAGGGAACTGTGTGTGTGTGTTTGTGCACATGTGTGTGTTCCTATGTAACTTTCAATGTTTCCTGCCAACAGGCATTGCTTGGATCATTTAGACATCAATTAAAAATCACAGGGGGCCGGTGCCGCAGCTCAAAAGGCTAATCCTCCGCCTGTGGCACCGGCATACCTGGTTCTAGTCCCGGTTGGGGTGCCAGATTCTGTCCTGGTTGCTCCTCTTCCATTCCAGCTCTCTGATGTGGCCCAGAAGTGCAGTGGAAGATGGCCCAAGTGCTTGGGCCCTGCACCCACATGGGAGACCAGGAGAAGCACCTGGATCCTAGCTTTGGAGCAGTGTGGTGTGCCGGCCACAGTGCGCCAGCTGCAGCGGCCATTGGAGGGTGAACCAATGGAAAAAGGAAGACCTTTCTCTCTCTCTCTCTCTCTCTCTCTCTCTCTCTCTCTCTCTCTCTCACTGTCTACTCTGCCTGTCAAAAAAAAATCACAGGGAACAGGGAAGGTAAAACCAGGTGCTGAGCTGGTTGGTTCAGGTGGTCTACTTTTCAGCCATGTACCCCTACATCATGCTTATCATCCTTTTCTTCCATGGAGTCACACTGCCTGGCACCAAGGAGGGCACCCTGTTTTACATCATGCCCAACTTCTGCAAGGTGAGCAGCCTGGGGTGTGCCGGGGGCAGATGACTGAAATGGGCAGGGGCCTTGGAGCCTGTGGCTGTGATGACCACTAGACACTTCTGCCCATAGATGTGGTTGGACGTGGCTACATAGATCTTCTTCTCCTATGGACTGGGCCTTGTTCCCTCATCACCCTGGGCAGCTATAACTTGTTCCACAATGATGTGTACAGGTGCCAGCGGCAGCCCAGAGCCCCCTCCTTCCCAGCCCTGCCCTCCCTGGCTTGCTCCTGGGTCCCTGTCATTGCCCTCCCTGGCCCCACCCCTATGACCTTTGCCCTCCCTGATCCTGCCCCACCTCCCTCCAGGGACTCCATCATCATCTGCTGCATCAGCTCCTGCACCAGCCTGTTCGCCAGCTTTGTCATCTCCATCGTGGGCTTCATGGCCCATGTCACCAAGTGGTCCATTGCTGATGCGGCCTCAGGTCAGCGCTGCCCCCTTGGGGCCTGGGGTTGGGAGTGGGGCTTGCATTGTCCTCCTCACCCTGTGGGTGGCAGAGCACTCACTGCCTGCCAGACACTGCCCCCTGATCTTCCCAGCTCTCTGCAGTATGTGCTATGTCCCCATGTCACAGGTGGGAAAACTGAGGCTCGCCAAAGCCGCCTGCCCAAGCTCACAGAGCTCAAAAGGGGTTTGTGCCCAGATCATTTTGATTGTAAAACCTGGGCTCTTTGTCTCCCAGCCATACTGATGCTTCCTGCACAGACCTGGATTTTGTAGGAGAAAAGACCTGCTCCTGTGCCCAGGCCTTTAAGGCTTGATCTAACTGTGCCATGTTTCCAGCCATGATGCAAACTCCCTAAGTCTGTTTTCATCCTGGCTCCTGGAACAGTCTCTCCAGGTGGGCTGTGCCCACTTAGCTCACCACAGTCTCAGTGCCCCAGGGCCTAGGGAAACCACAGACAGCCTCCGCCCTACCCAGGGGCCAGGCCAGCAGCAGGCAGGAGGGCCACTGTGTGCACAAAGGTTTCCCTGAGCTGTTTGGAGGGGACAGAGCTTGTCCCCCAGAGCACTGAGCAGGGCCTGGGGAAAGGATGTTGAGCTCCTGGATGATGGCAGCTCCTCCCCTCTCTGGACCTCCCTCAGCCCCTACAGAGCCACACCCAGGTGGCTCCTATGTCTTTGCTCCTCATTCTTTGTTTCCCCTGCTCCTAGACACCCCTGCCAGACACTCAAACACCACCTGTCCTGGACACACCTCCCATGCCTTCCCCCAGCCTGTGGTCCCCCTCGTGGGAAGGGTCCCCAACCAGTGCCCATGCCAGAAACCTCAGCATTGCCATGTGCTCTCCCCTCACCCCCAGCCTGCAGAATCTACCACAACTTGTTTCACTTTTATGTCACTGCAGGTCATGGACTTCTAATACCAATATCCCATTGTCATAGACTCTGCACTACAGTTAAATCCAAAGGACTAGCAAAAAGAATAGAACAGATCTTTGCAACAAAGAATTAATGGATGGCTAAAATGCAAGGCCAAACTAATCCCCATACTCCATCTATACAGACCTATTTCCTTTGATGAATTCCGTGACAATCAGTAACTATTGAAGAGAGAGAAAACACTAGTAATTTGAACTGAGAAAGTATAATATAAAAATTATGTGTAATACAAATACAGTTACAAATGATTGGTGACTAATAAAGACAGGGCATTTAAATGTCATTAGTATGGCAGATATAAGGATGACTGAGGTAGAATACCCAAGAAAGAGTCTTTCCCAGGGTTAAGGTTCATATTTGTTCATATCTCTTGGTGAGGGCATAGCTGTGATTCACTGGCAGAATTGTTATGATGAAGGCTCAGACTAACATGAGCCAAAAAAGTCATGTAGGGTACAAAACAGGAAGAGGCCCTCATTCTTATATGTCCACTCTACCACTTCTGTGAGAATGAATGCCTTAGGTTTTACATCTAAGTCCAGCAATATCCTTATATTCTCTTTAAGTGAAAATTACATGGACTCTTTTTCACTAGAAACCTATATTTGTGCTTCTCACTTTATAAGTAATTATGCCAAATTACTCATTCATTTTAATCAAAATACAGTGGCTAGTGTTGTGAAACAGAAGGTTAAACTGCTCTCTGTGATGCCAGCATCCCATCTGAGCTCAGGCTGAGTCTTGGCTGTTCCACTTCCAATCCATTTCACTCCTATGGAAGATGGTCCAAGTACTTGGGTCCCTGCCATCTATGTGGGAAATCCAGATAGAGTTCCAGGCTCTTGACTTCACCCTGACCCAGTAGAGGCTTTGTGGTCATTCAGGGAGTGAACCAAGAAATTGAAGATCTTTTTCTCTCTCTCCTTCTCCCACTCCCTCTCCCTCCCTCTCTCTGACTCAGCTTTTCAATAAAATAAAATGAATTTAAAAAGAAAATTAAAATAAGTTCCCTAATGGGTTCATGTCATTTCAAATTTCACTGTATTTGAATTATTAATATCACCTAGGTACATCATCACTAACCTAGTTTATGGCAACACTAGAAGTGACCTGCTGATTTATTGGTAGGCACTATCATTGTGACATCATCAAGTAACTCAAAATTCTGTCAGTTCCTATAGTGATTTTATTGTACACAGCTCCTTAAAACCAGGTATATGGGGATCTTTTTATAGGTGCATACTAATTTCACTTTCTTTATTCTTATGTTATTCAAAATTAATCATTGACTTGAAATTTTCTATTATTTAGATTGAAACACTGGTATCACCTTTTACATTATTCTAGTAATAGCCATAATATTTTCATTTAGTTCCTCACCATTACCATTTTCCTGTGTGTTAGTGCCTGTAATGTTAGGGATACTTTTCAAATATTTCTATTTATATTGTGTCAGTCAGTTAGTATTCAAACCATATTATTCATTTTACCTATGGTAATCAAACTATAATGTGAATCATGAAATTATTTATTTTCCATTTTGATTCTGAGTTTGTCACTGTCATGTGTATATAATTAGTAATCTTTCTTTTTTTAAATTAAACTTTTATTTAATGAAGATAATTTTCAAAGTACAGCTTATGGGTTACAATGGCTTCCCCCTCCCAAAACTTCCCTCCCACCCACAACCCTCCCCTTTCCCACTCCCTCTCCCCTTCAAATCACATCATGATTCAGTTTCAAATCACTTTATATACAGAGGATCAGTTTAGTATATATTAGGTAATGATTTCAACAGTTTGCCGCCATATAGCAACACAAAGTGAAAAAAAAATACTGTTGGAGTACTAGTTATAGCATTAAATAAGAGTGTACAGCACATTAAAGACAGAGATCCTACATAATATTTTTTTAAAATTAATTAATTTTCTATGCCTTTTCCAATTTAACACCAGGTTGTTTTTTTCTCATTTCCAATTATCTTTATATACAGAAGATCGATTCGGTATATAATTAGTAAAGATCTCATCAGTTTGTACCCACGCAGAAACACAAAGTGTAAAAATACTGTTTCAGTACTAGTTATAGCATCACTGCACATTAGACAACACATTAAGGACAGATCCCACATGGGATTTAAGTACACAGTGACTCCTGTTGCTGACTTAACAATTTAACACTCTTGTTTATGGTGCCAGTAATCTCCCTAGGCTCTAGTCATGAGTTGCCAGGGCTATGGAAGCCTTTAGAGTTCGCTGACTTCGATCTTATTCTGATAGGGTCATAGTCAAAGTGGAAGTTCTCTCCTCCCTTCAGAGAAAGGTATCTCCTTCTTTGATGGCCCCATTATTTCCACTGGGATCTCACTCATAGAGATCTTTCATTTAGGTCTTCTTCTTCTTTTTTTTTTCATGGTATCTTGGCTTTCCATGCCTACAATACTCTCATGGGCTTTTCAGCTGGATCCTAATGCCTTAAGGGCTGATTCTGAGGCCAGAGTGTTGTTTAGGACGTCTGCCATTCTATGAGTCTGCTGTGTATCCCACTTCCCATGTTGGATCTTTCTCTCCCTTTTTGATTCTATCAGTTAGTATTAGCAGACACTTGTCTTGTTTGTGTGATCCCTTTGATTCTTAGACCTATCAGAGCCATCGAATGTGAACTGAAATTGATCACTTGGACTAGTGAGATGGCATTGGTACATGCCACCTTGATAGGATTGTATTGGAATCCCCTGGCACATTTTAACTCCATCATTTGGGGCAAGTCTGATTGTGCATGTCCCAAATTGTACATCTCCTCCCTCTCTTTTTCCACTCTTAAATTTAACAGGGATCACTTTTCAGTTTAAATTTAAACACCTAAGAATAATTGTGTGTTAATTACAGAGTTCAACCACTAGTACTAGAACAACAACAACAAAAACAACAACAAATACTAAAAAGGATAAAGTATTACATTGTACATCTAGAGTCAGGACAAGAGCTGATCAGTTCATTGTTTCTTATAGTGTCCATTTCACTTAACAGCTTTCCCCTTTGGTGCTCAGTTGTTGCCGATCAGGGAAAACAAATGATATTTGTCTCTTTGAGACTGGCTTAATTCGCTCAGCATGATGTTTCCCAGATTCCTCCATCTTGTTGCAAATGACTGGGTTTCATTGTTTCTTACTGCTGTATAGTATTCTATGGAGTACATGTCCCATAATTTCTTTATCCAGTCTACTGTTGGTGGGCATTTGGGTTGGTTCCAGGTCTTAGCTATTGTGAATTGAGCTGCAATAAACATTAATGTGCAGATGGCTTTTTTATTTGCCAATTTAATTTCCTTTGGGTAAATTCCAAGGAGTGGGATGGCTGGGTTGTATGGTAGGGTTATGTTCAGGTTTCTGAGGAATCTCCAGACTGACTTCCATAGTGGCTTAACCAGTTTGCATTCCCACCAACAGTGGGTTAGTGTCCCTTTTCCCCACATCCTCTCCAGCATCTATTGTTGGTAGATTTCTGAATGTGAGCCATTCTCACCGGGGTGAGGTGAAACCTCATTGTGGTTTTGATTTGCATTTCTCTGATTGCTAGTGATCTTGAACATTTTTCATGTGTCTGTTGGCTATTTCGATTTCCTCTTTCAAAAAATATCTCTTGAGGTCCTTGGCCCATCTCTTAAGTGGGTTGTTTGTTCTGTTGTTGTGGATTTTCTTGATTTCTTTGTAGATTCTGGTTATCAACCCTTTATCTGTAGTATAGTTTGCAAATATTTTTTTCCCATTCTGTCGGCTGCCTCTTCACTTTCCTGACTGTTTCTTTTGAAGTACAGAAACTTCTCAATTTGATGCAATCCCAAATGTTAATTTTGGTTTTGACTGCCTGTTGTCCTGGGGTCTTTTCCAAGAAGTCTTTGCCTGTACCTATATCTTGCAGGGTTTCTCCAATGCTCTCTAATAATTTGATGGTTTCGGAGAATAGATTTAAGTCTTTAATCCATGTTGAGAGAATTTTTGTGTAAGGTGAAAGGTAGGGGTCTTGCTTCAAGCTTCTGCACATGGAAATCCAATTTTCCCAGCACCATTTATTGAATAGGCTGTCCTTATTGCAGGGATTAGTTTTGGATCTTTGATCAAATATAAGTTGGCTGTAGATGTTTGGGTTGATTTCTGGTGTTTCTATTCTGTTCCATTGGTCGATCCATCTGTTACTGTACCAGTACCATGCTGTTTTGATAACAACTGCCCTGTCATACGTCCTGAATTCTGGTATTGTGATGACACCGGCTTTGTTTTTGTTGTACAAGACTGCTTTGGCTATTCGAGGTCTTCTGTGTCTCCATATGAATTTCAGCATCATTTTTTCCAGATCTGAGAAGAAGGTCTTCGGTATCTTGATTGGTATTGCATTGAATGTGTAAATTGCTTTTGGGAGAATAGACATTTTGATGATATTAATTCTTCCAATCCATGAGCATGGAAGATTTCTCCATTTTTTGGTATCCTCTTCTATTTCTTTCTGTAAGGTTTTCTAGTTTTCATCATAGAGATCTTTAACATCCTTGGTTAAGTTTATTCCAAGGTATTTGATTGTTTTTGTAGCTATTGTGAATGGGATTGATCTTAGAAGTTCTTCCTCAGCTGTGGCATTGCCTGTGTATACAAAGGCTGTTGATTTTTGTGGATTGATTTTATATCCTGCTACTTTGCCAAACTCTTCGATGAGTTCCAATAGTCTCTTAGTAGAGTCCTTTGGGTCCCCTAAATAAAGAATCAAATCATCTGCAAAGAGGGAGAGTTTGAGTTCTTCCTTCCCAATTTGTATCCCTTTAATTTCTTTTTCTTGCCTAATAGCTCTGGCTAAAACTTCCAGAACTATGTTTGATAGGAGTGGTGAGAATGGGCATCCCTGTCTGGTACCAGATCTCAGTGAAAATGCTTTCAACTTTTCTCCATTCAATAGATGCTGGCCATGGGTTTTTCATAAATTGCTTTAATTGTATTAAGGATTGTTCTTTCTATATCCAATTTGCTTAGAGTTTTCATCATGAAAGGGTGTTGAATTTTATCGAATGCTTTCTCTGCATCTATTGAGATAATCATATTGTTTTTCTTCTGCAGTCTCTTAATGTGGTGTATCACATTGATTGATTTGCGAACACTGAACCATCCCTGCATACCAGGGATAAATCCCACTTGGTCTGGGTGGATGATTTTTCTGATGTGTTGTTGTATTCTATTGGCCAGAATTTTATTGAGAATTTTTGCATCTATGTTCATCAGGGATATTGGTCTATAATTTTCTTTCAATGCTGCATCTTTCTCTGGCTTAGGGATTAATGTGATGCTGGCTTCATAGAAAGAATTTGGGAGGATTCCATCTTTTTTGGTTGTTCTGAATAGTTTGAGAAGAAATGGAGTTAGTTCTTCTTTAAATGTCTGGTAGAATTCAGCAGTGAATCCATCTGGTCTTGGGCTTTTCTTTGTTGGGAGGGTCTTTATTACTGTTTCAATTTCTGTCTCAGTTATGGGTCTGTTTAGGTTTTGTATGTCTTCATGGTTCAATTTAGGTAGATTGCATGTGTCCAGGAATCCATCTATTTCTAACACATTTCCGTGTTTGCTGGCATACAAGTCCTTGTAGTAATTTCTGATGAATCTTTTTATTTCTGTGGTGTCTATTGTTACATTTCCTTTTTCATCTCTGATTTTATTGATTTGGGTCTTTTCTTTTTTTGGTTAGTTGAGCCAATGGTGTGTCCATTTTATTTATTTTTTCAAAAAACCAGCTCCTCGTTTGGCTGATTTTTTGTAATGTTTTTTTGGATTCAATCCTGTTGATTTCTTCTCTGATTTTAATTATTTCTCTTCTCCTACAAGATTTGGGTCTGGTTTGCTGCAGTTTTTCTATATCTTTGAGATGCGTTGAAAGCTCATTTATTTGGTGCCTTTCCAATTTCTTGATGTAGGCACCTATTGATATAAACTTTCCTCTCAACACTGCTTTTGCCGTATCCCATAAGTTTTTTTTTTTTTTTTTGACAGGCAGAGTGGACAGTGAGAGAGAGACAGAGAGAGAAAGTTCTTCCTTTTGCCGTTGGTTCACCCTCCAATGGCCGCCGCGGTAGCGCGCTGCGGCCAGCGCACCGCGCTGTTCCGATGGCAGGAGCCAGGTGCTTCTCCTGGTCTCCCATGGGGTGCAGGGCCCAAGGACTTGGGCCATCCTCCACTGCACTCCCTGGCCACAGCAGAGAGCTGGCCTGGAAGAGGGGCAACCGGGACAGGATCGGTGCCCCGACCGGGACTAGAACCCGGTGTGCCGGCGCCGCAAGGCAGAGGATTAGCCTGTTGAGCCACGGCGCCGGCCCATAAGTTTTGATATGTTGTGTTGTTATCCTCATTTACTTCCAGAAAATTTTTGATTTCTCTTTTGATTTCTTCTATGACCCATTGTTCATTCAGGAGCATGTTGTTCAGTCTCCATGTGTTTGCATACTCTCTAGGGATTCCTGAGTTGCTAATTTCCACCTTCATTCCGCTGTGGTCTGAGAAGCTGCATGGTATGATTGTAATTCTTTTGAATTTGCTGAGACTTGCCTTATGGCCTAGTATGTGGTCAATCCTAGAGAAGGTTCCATGTACTGCTGAGAAGAATGTAAAATCTTTAAATGTAGGATTGAAAGTTCTGTAGATATCTGTTAGGCCCATTTGGGCAATAGTGTCGATTAAATCTGCTGTTTCTTTGTTGATCTTCTGTCTGGTTGATCTGTCTATTTCTGAGAGTGGAGTATTGAAGTCCCCCAGTATTGTTGTATTGGAATCTAAGTCTCCCTTTAAGTGCCTTAACATATCTTTTAAATAAACTGGTGCCCTGTAATTAGGTGCATATACATTTATAATAGTTACATCTTCCTGTTGAATTGAACCCTTAATCATTATATAGTGCCCCTCTTTTTCACTCTTAACAGTTTTTGTGTTAAAGTTTATTTTGTCTGATATTAAGATAGCTACACCAGTTTTTTTTTGTTTCTGTTGGCATGGAATAACTTTTTCCAACCTTTCACTTTCATTGTTAAATTAAATTTAACAATGAGTGGCCCCCGCGGCCGCTGCTACTGCCTAGGCGGAGGCCGTGGGGGCCATGGAGGCGGAGACTGAGGCCCCAGCACAGGGGACGCACCCAGGGACCAGGCCAAGCCTCAGCCGCCACTGCGGAGCCCGCTGGGAGCCCCCGGAACGCGGCCACGGCGCAGCCGCCACCATGGCGCAGAGCCTCCAGGTGGAGATCCCCAACTTCGGCCACGGCATCTTGGAGTGCCTCAGCGAACAGCGGCTGCAGGGCCCGTCCTCTGAGGTGTCGGTGGTGGTCAGGGGTCAGCAGCTCCTACTCCCGGGACCTGTGCAACAGCAGCCAGAGCGCCGTGGTGGAGGCTGGTGGCTGTGTAGCCGCAGTCATTCCAGCAGACCCTGAGCTTCTGCTACACGGGCCGGCTGTCCAGAACATGGGGGACCAGTTCCTGCTCACCGACAGGGCGGGTTTCCTCTAGATCCAGGAGATCGTGGAGAAAGGCCCCAAGTTCTTCCTGAAGGTGAGCTCCCAGAGCGGGACTTGCAGGGCCTGCACGTCGAGGGGCGCCCTGTGACGCAGACTTCCGGCTGGCAGGGCTGCAGCTCGCCTGCCCCTCGTGTCGCAGGACGGAGCAGCAGGAGTCCGACTCTGCGCAGTGCAAGCCTGTAGCCAAGCG
The DNA here is from genome assembly GCF_033115175.1 of Lepus europaeus. Classification (NCBI taxonomy): domain Eukaryota; kingdom Metazoa; phylum Chordata; class Mammalia; order Lagomorpha; family Leporidae; genus Lepus; species Lepus europaeus. Next base: position 79,117,350 of record NC_084840.1, on the reverse strand, counting down.
GCTGTGGGACGGTGCCCCCAAAGGAGGCCGGGGGGCTGCAGTGGCGGTAGCTGGAAGATGGCCACGTTCTCCGTGCTGGACCTGGCGGCCAACTGGCAGCCCCCGCAGCAGGCCCCCGTGGTGGTGGCCATGCAGCCCGTGCGGTGGCCCTGGCCGCAGTGGTGGGGCGGGGCAGCCGGCCAGCGGGGCAGTGGCGGCCACGGCAGGCGTGGGGAGCCAGCCCAGCACCTCGGAGCGCAGGAGGAGGACGCGTGGGAAGAAGGCTCGGATGAGCAGTGCCGGCAGATCTGCAACAGGTACACTGTGCACAGTGCGATGAACATGGGCCCGACAGCCAAGAAGTTTGAGGCCCTCCCAAAACCCGCAGTCGGATCTGGGTGCGGCAAGATTGGCATCGCTCCCGGCCAAGCTTACCGACCAGATCGGCACCCGCTGTCACCCCCAAGCTCCAGTACAATGGCGGCCCCTCCGAGAAGCTGGAGCTAATGGCAGGCGCCAAGGTGTACATCATGGGGGCACAGCTCAGGAACCTGGCACGAAGTCTTGCCGTGGCCACTCCTCGCCTCCTCCTTTGACCAGAATGCACTGGCCCACAGCTGTGGCACTGGCAAACTACTGGACAGCCCTGCCCTCTACGGCATCGAGTACCACTGCCGGAACTTCAAGGAGAGCGAGAGGAACGTCATCACGGCCGGCATGTATCCCAACGTGCGCCAGGTCATGCACCAGAGCTGGATGCCCAAGCTGAAGCTGCTCACCCCGAGGGCGACCTTACACTGCCTGCATCAGTGACTCGGGCAAGACAGAGCCGGAGGTGATGGGCGCAGAGCGCAGCTTCCAGCCAGCCAGCTATGGGGCCAGGCGGCCTCTAGGCCGAGGCCCTGCAGTAACCGCTCTTCCCCCCAACCCGGGGTGGGGGGGGCGTCACACTCCCCCACCCCACCTCTCTGTCCTGTCACACACACCTTGGTCAGGAGCTACTGTCTGTCCCTCCCCAGGCCCCGCAGGGGGAACTGAATGCTCCTGGGCTTCCCCTCCCCTGTCCTAGCCCCTTCCCCACTGGGAAGGGTGGGCAGGACCGGGCTGGGCAGGCAGGCGGGGCAGAGGCAGGCCCAGGTTTCCTTCTTCCACACACAGCTCCCCCTTCCCTCACCCCAAGCGTTGTGCCCCCCACCACTAGTCCGGGCACCAGACAGGGGCCTGCCTGGCAGAAGTCCTTCCTCAGCCTCCGCTGAGACTCGAGGGGGGCTCTCAGGACCCCTCCCCACCCCCACCCATCCCCTAGTGTTTCCAGGCCTCCAAAAGCGCCTTTCTTCCTACTCAGTCCCTGCGCCTGGGGGCTGGGGCAGGGAGGCCATGGGCACTGCCTGTGGTACAGCCAAGCAAACAGGCTCAGAGCAATTCCACAAGCAGCCTGAGGTGGTGGCCCAGCACTCTGCTCTCACCCCTCCATCCAGCCCGTGTTCCCTGGAGCCCCAGAGAGGGAGATCCTCAGCCAAGGAGGCTCTTGGGGCGCCCACCTCGGGCTAGTGGAGTGTGTGTGTGTGTGTCTGTGTGTGTGCAGGAGCAACTTGAATGAAGCAAAAGAGGCAGAGTTGGACCAGGGTTGGAATGGGTGGGGGGAGCAGGTTGGGAGGGGCAGGGTTCTGCCCTGCCCTCCACTCCCCACCCCTGCCCTGCTGCCCCCCCCCCGCCCCCGGACAGGGCCCCCAGCCCCTACCCATGTACATAACTTTTTAAAACTTTTTTTAGCGACTGAAATATTAAAGTATAAGATTTCCTATTATTTTTCAAACCACCGGGACTGAGTCTGACCCCACCTACCCATCTCCAGGTCCCTGGTGGGGGTGGGATGCACTGTGGGAAGCAGGATATGGGGGGGCATGTGTGTGTGTGTGGAATGTGGCTGCGTGTTCCTGACGTGGGCCCCGTGGGTCCTACCCGCTCTCCTCCCTCCCTCAACTTCTCTCCCCCACCCCCCACTGTTGTATTTCAATGGAGGTCCTTGGCCTCTGTCCCCCAAGGGCAGAGCAGGGTCTGGATGGGCTGCTGGCAGAGTCCTTTCTCTCTCACCATTCCTCTCCCTCTTGCCTAGGGCAAGTGTGTGTAAGCGTGCATGTGCACAGGGAGGATTCTTCCCCACCCCCACACCTCTCGCCTTGCCCCCATTACTCACCTTTCTGCCCCCTGACTCTGACTTCTGTGTGCCCCTTGTGCCGGAAGACCTGGCTTTCCAGGTGAGGCGTTTTAGGGGAGGGGTCGGAGGGGGTCACCCCACAGTGTACCCTTCCAACAGCGTCGCCACCAGCCTGCTTTGGGGGGGTCATGGTGCTCTGTTCTCTCAGCCTGGCCAGCACCTTAGCCCCTAGCCACCCTGAGTGTGTATGGGGGGAAGTCGGCACGTCCTGCTAAAGCACAAGCCCCTTAGTCCCCACCCCACCCCGTCCCAGCGCCGACCCCAAAGCACAATATCCTGGTCACACTTGGCAAGCAGCTGGGGCAGGGGGGCCTGGCGGGGGCTCCAGCCAGACCCTCAGAAGACAGTGGGTGTGTCCAGGTGGGCCTAGGCCTCCCAGGCCTGAGCAGGGGGGACTGGCTCTCTGGAACCGAGGGTCTCCTCCCTCCCCACCTTTCCCCATGGTAGGGGTGCTCTGCTGTGCCCGGGCCAGGTGGCAGAACCCAGTGGTCTTCAAGGACCCCAGGAGGTGGCCCCTGGCTCCTGAGACTGGGGCGGGGAAACTCCCCACCAGGAGAGCCAAAGACAAGTCTGTGCCTTAGCCCAGGAGCCTCTGGGCGGCCAGCTGCTTTTCCTCCTTGCCCTGACCTGCACCCCATGGTCGCTCACCCTGGGCAGCCAGGAAGGAATGCAAACGAGGGAGAGTCATCCACAGACATTTAAAAAAAATGAAAGAAAAATTTAAAAAGACTGTAGGGTCCTCCCCTGTAGTGGAATGAGAAGGCCATGCCAAGGTGGCCACTGGCAAGCGAGCGTCAGTTAGTCAGGAATGGTTTTGAAACTGCCTGGCGACAGGCTGTGATTGGATGGCTCTGGAAACTGCCTGGCGACAGGCTGTGATTGGATGGATTTGAAACTGCCTGGCGACAGGCTGTGATTGGATGGCTCTGGAAACTGCCTGGCAACAGGCTGTGATTGGATGGATTTGAAACTGCCTGGCGACAGGCTGTGATTGGATGGCTCTGGAAACTGCCTGGCAACAGGCTGTGATTGGTTGGGGTATGGACCGCCCCTTGACCAGATTGGCTGGTCTTGGCTATATAAGCTGTTGTACCAACTGTAATAAAGGAGTCTGCAGGCTGCTCGCCTCGAGCCTGCTCTCACCGGACTCCCGGGGTCTGTGTGTTGACTCCGCGCCTCTTGCCCCCACCACGCTGCTCCTCTCAGAAACGAACCCACTGCAACATTGTGGAGAAATCAACAACAACATCTGGCGCGCCAACGTGACTGAGAAAGAAACAGCGTGTCGGACTCGGCGAGGTCCCCCCTGGATTTTGGCAAGTAGGCCCCTCGGTGTTTTGTGTGCTGTTCGGTTCTGTGAGGGTGAGCACAGAACCCCCTCCTACGCCCCTTTCCTTGTCCTTGTCCTCGGTCGAAGTGACCCCAGGTTAGCACACACCGCCCTGAAGCGTACGTCGCTTCTCGGCTCCTCCTTTTACTTTCGGTTCACCCAGCGAATTCACATAAGGGACTGATCATCCCAGAATTCGGAACCAAGTCATCTTCCCTCATTCGAGAGAGGTGACGCTCCGGAGACACCGTGTGGGCATACGGCCTTGACCTAACGAATCAAGGAAGTCCCCCACTAAGCACAAGACATACGTACGATCTGATACACCACTGTCTGTTTGTCTAGCATAGGGAAACCTCCTACAAAATGCCATCCACAGTTGAGGTGCTAGGAATTTGCTTTGTTACGGTAGCAGTGCTATACGTGTCTTTCCTCTGGCTAGAGTTGGCGTACCGTGCCGCTCTTAAGCGCTCAGATATGGGAAAGATACCCCCCTCTCAGAATCCTGTGCAGATTATCAAAGATCGTGAATCTGTGAGTGATAGGAGCCTGACACTCCAGGTCCCTGTCTCACAGACAACGGTTGCTGATTTAGGGAGAGAGAACTCCGACAGTAAAAAAACAACGTAGCAAACAAGGTAGCAATGCCTAGTCAGCCACCCCCCACATACCCGTGGGATGAACTAAGAGGACCTTTACACAATAACTCATGCGAGGTCATCCCATCTGCTCCCAGTGAGGATCCCCACATTTGTGGCAGTCCTCGGGCACCCCAAGCTCTCAGCGCAGCCGCTAGATCCCATGCCACCAGCATGTTTGCTGCTAATGTTGAAGTGTACGCAAAATTCAGGCCCTGGATTCCAACGCCTGTAAAAAGGCTTCTATTAACCAAGGGTCGAGGATATGCTTGTGTCTTTCCAGAGAATGCGGGACAGCCCATTTGGGTACCAGCCAGAAACATCAAGCCTGCAACTGACAGCCAACCAGAACCAGCTGAACAAGACCAAGACTCCACCTTGTTAGCAGACGCTCCTGCCCTATCATCCTACCCTGAGAAACTGCCCAAAGCCATATCTGTTACTGTTGTGTACCCCACTAGCTCTGGTCAGCCACTCCAATGGCCCACAGCCTGTGTGCGGTCATGCCACTCCTGATAACCATTATTCCTCATTCCTACCCCTATCTGAGCAAGCAATCCTGTGGTCTCTCGATTTGAGCGCTGGTTAGTCAATGACGGGTAAGATCCCCTGGGGGACAACCTAAGACAGGCACAGCTGCGTACGGAGACCACATGGAAACGGGGTCAACAATGGTATGGCCAAGAATCATGCCTCCCGTTGCTCAAAAATAAACGAAAAGGGGGAAATGTAGTGGAATGAGAAGGCCATGCCAAGGTGGCCACTGGCAAGCGAGCGTCAGTTAGTCAGGAATGGTTTTGAAACTGCCTGGCGACAGGCTGTGATTGGATGGCTCTGGAAACTGCCTGGCGACAGGCTGTGATTGGATGGATTTGAAACTGCCTGGCGACAGGCTGTGATTGGATGGCTCTGGAAACTGCCTGGCAACAGGCTGTGATTGGTTGGGGTATGGACCGCCCCTTGACCAGATTGGCTGGTCTTGGCTATATAAGCTGTTGTACCAACTGTAATAAAGGAGTCTGCAGGCTGCTCGCCTCGAGCCTGCTCTCACCGGACTCCCGGGGTCTGTGTGTTGACTCCGCGCCTCTTGCCCCCACCACGCTGCTCCTCTCAGAAACGAACCCACTGCAACATTGTGGAGAAATCAACAACAACATCTGGCGCGCCAACGTGACTGAGAAAGAAACAGCGTGTCGGACTCGGCGAGGTCCCCCCTGGATTTTGGCAAGTAGGCCCCTCGGTGTTTTGTGTGCTGTTCGGTTCTGTGAGGGTGAGCACAGAACCCCCTCCTACGCCCCTTTCCTTGTCCTTGTCCTCGGTCGAAGTGACCCCAGGTTAGCACACACCGCCCTGAAGCGTACGTCGCTTCTCGGCTCCTCCTTTTACTTTCGGTTCACCCAGCGAATTCACATAAGGGACTGATCATCCCAGAATTCGGAACCAAGTCATCTTCCCTCATTCGAGAGAGGTGACGCTCCGGAGACACCGTGTGGGCATACGGCCTTGACCTAACGAATCAAGGAAGTCCCCCACTAAGCACAAGACATACGTACGATCTGATACACCACTGTCTGTTTGTCTAGCATAGGGAAACCTCCTACAAAATGCCATCCACAGTTGAGGTGCTAGGAATTTGCTTTGTTACGGTAGCAGTGCTATACGTGTCTTTCCTCTGGCTAGAGTTGGCGTACCGTGCCGCTCTTAAGCGCTCAGATATGGGAAAGATACCCCCCTCTCAGAATCCTGTGCAGATTATCAAAGATCGTGAATCTGTGAGTGATAGGAGCCTGACACTCCAGGTCCCTGTCTCACAGACAACGGTTGCTGATTTAGGGAGAGAGAACTCCGACAGTAAAAAAACAACGTAGCAAACAAGGTAGCAATGCCTAGTCAGCCACCCCCCACATACCCGTGGGATGAACTAAGAGGACCTTTACACAATAACTCATGCGAGGTCATCCCATCTGCTCCCAGTGAGGATCCCCACATTTGTGGCAGTCCTCGGGCACCCCAAGCTCTCAGCGCAGCCGCTAGATCCCATGCCACCAGCATGTTTGCTGCTAATGTTGAAGTGTACGCAAAATTCAGGCCCTGGATTCCAACGCCTGTAAAAAGGCTTCTATTAACCAAGGGTCGAGGATATGCTTGTGTCTTTCCAAAGAATGCGGGACAGCCCATTTGGGTACCAGCCAGAAACATCAAGCCTGCAACTGACAGCCAACCAGAACCAGCTGAACAAGACCAAGACTCCACCTTGTTAGCAGACGCTCCTGCCCTATCATCCTACCCTGAGAAACTGCCCAAAGCCATATCTGTTACTGTTGTGTACCCCACTAGCTCTGGTCAGCCACTCCAATGGCCCACAGCCTGTGTGCGGTCATGCCACTCCTGATAACCATTATTCCTCATTCCTACCCCTATCTGAGCAAGCAATCCTGTGGTCTCTCGATTTGAGCGCTGGTTAGTCAATGACGGGTAAGATCCCCTGGGGGACAACCTAAGACAGGCACAGCTGCGTACGGAGACCACATGGAAACGGGGTCAACAATGGTATGGCCAAGAATCATGCCTCCCGTTGCTCAAAAATAAACGAAAAGGGGGAAATGTAGTGGAATGAGAAGGCCATGCCAAGGTGGCCACTGGCAAGCGAGCGTCAGTTAGTCAGGAATGGTTTTGAAACTGCCTGGCGACAGGCTGTGATTGGATGGCTCTGGAAACTGCCTGGCGACAGGCTGTGATTGGATGGATTTGAAACTGCCTGGTGACAGGCTGTGATTGGATGGCTCTGGAAACTGCCTGGCAATAGGCTGTGATTGGATGGATTTGAAACTGCCTGGCGACAGGCTGTGATTGGATGGCTCTGGAAACTGCCTGGCAACAGGCTGTGATTGGTTGGGGTATGGACCGCCCCTTGACCAGATTGGCTGGTCTTGGCTATATAAGCTGTTGTACCAACTGTAATAAAGGAGTCTGCAGGCTGCTCGCCTCGAGCCTGCTCTCACTGGACTCCCGGGGTCTGTGTGTTGACTCCGCGCCTCTTGCCCCCACCACGCTGCTCCTCTCAGAAACGAACCCACTGCAACATTGTAGAGAATTCAACGGCAACACTCCCCCACCTCCATTTCCCCTCCTCCCCCAGCCACCGACACCCGGGCCCCCAAGCCCCTTTTCACACAGGGCCAAGTGCCCCCATACCCAGCCCTCGTGAAGTGCCAAGGCCCTCCCTCCCCGCCCCCTCCCTGGGCCTGGAGGTGAGATTGCATGTGAACTACTGTAAAGGAGGAGCAGTGTCGGGAAATATGAACCCCAGAGTATATGTGATACAAGAATAAACTAAACGCCTTTGTAACAGCAAAATAATAATAAAAACCAATTCTAGTCTCATACCAATTTATGTTCATATCTTTGGAAAATATTACATTAATATAATTAGAAATAGATATTCCTCTGTAATCATCAGCTACATGTGCTTACTATTTATAAGTATTCATTGCATGGCCTAGTGCATTTCCCTGTCAGAGAAAACTATTGCGGGACGTGGCTCTATCTAAGCAGGAATTCTTAAGAGGGAGGGCATCAATTGCTGCTGTGAAAGTTTGATTCCCTAAGAAATGATTGAAGGACCCCAAGTTTGGGAAACCAATGTGCTCGGGTGGTAGCCCAAAGACCCAAACTCCAGACTGGAAGATGCAAGAGCAAGAGGATTTTTATTAGACGTTTGCACAAACGGGCTCCCTATCACCAGAGGCGAAGAGAAGCGCTGAACAGCAATTACAAGCAACTTTTAAAGGCAAAAACCACAAGATTAACATATTTCGCGGGCTTTGGCTTGATTGCCTAGTTTAAAGGTTACCATGAGTACTCATTGGGTCCTTTAGATGGGGAGTGGTTGCCCCGGGCGGGAGTTACAATTAGTTTCTTTTCTGGGGAAACCGAAACTTTCGGAGAACTGAAACTCTCGGGGAATCAAAACTTACAGAGTGTCAGCTAATCTTGGGGGAGGGACATCTGGTGCTGGTTCCTTGTTCCCACACGCGGGTTTTTCAAACCCTAGTTTCTAGTTTTACAAGATTCATCCTTAGGCATTAGCAAGCAAAGCTAATGAGTACAGAAGCAAGAAATCTGCAATTAGCTCTTAGCCACACTTGTCACAAAGCACACCAAACACCGGAGTAAGGGTCCCTCGGGTTTTTCAATGATGACACTCATGGCCATTGTTTTTAGTTAGGCACAGTGTTCCTTCTTGAGGACAGGAATAGGTTCAGAGTCCTTCTCAACACAGTGGTTCCACGACGCCTCTGGTCCATTATCATCAGTGTAGAAATGATACCTACATAGTGCCTCTCCCAACTTGGGTGCTGATTATTTTCAGGGACCCAGTGCCTGCAAGGTAGAATAGTTACCACTAGATGGCACTCCTGGCTTTAAAAAGAATCCTTCAATGGCCATGCCTCTAAACTATTCCATTTAAGTCTTTTGTATGCCTAAATGACCCAGGTTATGAACCCTCACAATAGCTGTTGTTAACCTACCTTCTGAGTGCAACTGGTGAAAACTTATCTCTATGTCCTTAATTGTGGTACTCAAAAATGAAAAATTTGGGAAAAAAACAGATTTCAAACTCGCCTTGTTGCTAGAAGCAATTTTGCCTATAATATCTGGAGTATCATGTGTCCTTTTAGTGTCTCTTGTCTTCCAGCTTATTCCAGGGAGGTGTGTTTCCTAATTCACATTCCTTTTTTCTCTCCAGCAGTTATTTAGTTTTTTTCTGAACCTTAGTTTCCTCATTTGGAAAGGAAAATTAAAAACACTCACTCAGAGGGTTATTGTAGAGGTTAGAGGTGATTTATGTAAAAAATTTTTTTCATAAATAGAATTTTTGACATTTTAATTACATCATAGTTAGAGTTTTGCTATTTATTTGTGCTCTCTCTCTTCTTCCCTCCCTCCCACCCACACACTCCTTCTCTCCACATACCTCTATTGTGAGTATTCAAAAAAATTCATGAAAAAATGTGTCTTAAGAAAGAACTATGTATGAATTTTGAAATGTTTGTACTGAAATAAACTTGTCCTTTTAAAACAAAAAGAATTATTTATTTATTTACTTTTTTACTTATTTGAAACAGTTGGGGAGAGAGAGAGAGAGAGAGAGAGAGAGAGAGAGAAAGGGAGAGAGAGAGAGAGAGAATCTTCCATCTACTGGTTCACTTCCCAGATGGTTGCAATGTCCATTGTTGTACCAGGCTGAAGCCAGGAGCCAGGAGCTTCTTCCTGGTCCCCCACATGGGTACAGGGGCCCAAGTACTTGGGCCATCCTCTGCTGCTTTCCCAGGCACATTAGCAGGGATATGAATTGGAAGTGGAGCAGCCAGGACATGAACCAGCTCCTATACGGGATGCCCATGTCGAGGTGGCAGCTGTACCTGCTACGCCACACCGGTCCCTAAATAAATACTATTTTCCATGAACTTTTTGAAGTACTCTTATATATACATTTTTATATAAGACAAAATTTAGCAATTTGTTTTTACTTCAGTTGCACTTCTGGAGCACGTTGGGGAAAGATGTATCTTTCCCGTGGTCAGAATTTTGAGCTTCAAGTGTTCAGTTGGTCATATTCATGGCTGTCAGCCTAGTATGCAAGATTGCCTTTTCCTCAGATGATAGGGTCTGGAAGGTAATGACTGCATGCACATGTATATAGGATGGCTAAGGTTACAGTGGCTTTCCTTTCAGCAAGCCTCTCAAGATGTTGTTGCCAGGGCTTCAGCATTGATGATCAATTTTAAATTATAGGTTTATTTGTGACATTAAGGAATTTGAGAGGAAATTCATAAAGCTGATCTTACTTGCCGTCACTGTTTTTTGTTTTTTGTTTTTTTTTTTTTTTGGACAGGCAGAGTGGACAGAGAGAGACAGAGAGAAAGTTCTTCCTTTACCATTGGTTCACTCTCCAATGGCCGCTGCGGCCGGCACACTGTGCTGATCCGAAGCCAGGAGCCAGGTGCTTCTCATAGTCTCCCATGTGGGTGCAGGGCCCAAGGACTTGGGCCATCTTCTACAGCTTTCCCAGGCCATAGCAGAGAGCTGAATTGGAAGTGGAGCAGCTGGGTCTTGAACTGGCACCCATATGGTATGCTGGCACTTCAGGCCAGGGTGCTAACCCTCTGCACCACAGCGCTGGCCCCAAAAAATGATTGTTAATGTTTGGTTGATGCAAAATGCAGGGAATATAGGTCTAATTCCTTTAATCAAACTCAGTAAATGGTTTGGAACAATTAATTTCCAGTTGTTTCCCAATAGAGCAGATTTACTTCTATAATAATGAGGCACAGGTGTTAGGCCCCTGGTGTCTGCATGCCTGGGAGGCATATTTCAGTTGTTTATCTACTCAGCCATAGGTACTGCAAGGTATTCAAGCTTGCTTTTAACAGTTTTTTACAGTGAGGCTTTTTAATTTTTTGTTGTTGTTTTTTCCAAATTTTCCTGTACCTGTTAAAATTTTAAAACTGATTATTTAGAAAGAAGTTGCAGAGATTTCAATGGTGAATAGTATTTTTTTTTTTTTGACAGGCAGAGTGGATAGTGAGAGAGAGAGACAGAGAGAAAGGTCTTCCTTTTTGCCATTGGTTCACCCTCCAATGGCCGCCGCAGCCGGTGCATCACGCTAATCCGAAGCCAGAAGCCAGGTGTTTCTCCTGGTCTCCCATGGGGTGCAGGGCCCAAGCACTTGGGCCATCCTCCACTGCCTTCCCGGGCCATAGCAGAGAGCTGGCCTGGAAGAGGGGCAACCGGGATAGAATCCAGCGCCCCAACCGGGACTAGAACTCGGTGTGCCGGCGCCGAAAGGTGGAGGATTAGCCTGTTAAGCCACAGCGCCAGCCAATATAGTGAATAGTATTAACAGCTAAATAAAGTAGTCTTATTATACTTAACTGCCCAGCCTAATATGAAAGAGAAACAAGTTTATCTACATGAATATTGCATGTGAGAAATCAGTGTAATCAACAATTCCCCTTTTTGTGTATATCATTTGAGAAAATGTCTTTGGCAGTCAAGTATTTATTTGGAGTCAAGTATTTATATTATTATTTTTTGTTTATTCACTGAACTGCACTACCAGCATTTTAGTGGAGATGGAATAGCCTTCTTAGACATTATGAATTTCAGTTGCTGGCATAATAATAGCTATCTACATATTCATTAAATCTACAGAAGAACTGTGTCCAAAAGACAGCCATGCATTCAGAAATAGTACACAACTAAATATACCTGTTTTAAAAGTTGCATTTCTGGGGCCAGCGCCATGGCTCACTTGGTTAATCCTGCACCTGTGGTGCCAGCATCCCATATGGGCATCAGGTTCTAATCCCAGTTGCTCCTCTTCAAGTCCAGCTCTCTGCTGTGGCCCAGGAGGGCAGTGGAGGATGGCCCAAGTGCTTGGGCCCCTGCACCCACAAGGGAGACCAGGAGGAAGCACCTGGCTCCTGGCTTCGGATCAGCACAGTGCCAGCCAGAGCAGCCTTTTGGGGGGTGAACCAATGGAAGGAAGACCTTTCTGTCTGTCTCTCTATATATATCACTGTCTATAACTCTACCTGTCAAATAAATTTTTTAAAAAGTTGCATTTCTTAGGCTAGTTTAAAATTAATTTCCTGTAGCATTCCTCTCTAAGCAGAAGAATTCTAAAAAAGGGATTGCCATGCTTTGGTTTCTTTGCTGTAGGAAAGAATGGGAAGAACTACTTGTAAACTACAATTACTTGGCAACAAGGGCAGAAGGGGATTAATGGGCAGCTGAGAAGCAGCGGGTTTTGCAGCATTTGCTGTAAGGTAAGAAGAAAATATTTATTTACAGTTTGTGATTGCAATAGATCAACACATTACCTGATGCCCTGGAAGATTACCCATGAATGGGATAAGTGAATTTTCCAAGAGACTTCACTCCTAGTCAGTTGGCCATTCATGTTTATCTTTTATAGGACATTTACTAATGAGATTGAACCACCTTTAGTCCTGAGTAACTGGTGATGATAAAGCAATTATTTGAAATAACCATCTTTTCTTCTTTGGATGATGCAAAAATCAGAGCAACACTTTTATGTTCTCCAAAAATGTTTGCAGAAACTCTTGAGTTAGGCAGGAAAGGGAGGGGGCAATTAGCTTCCAGGTTCTTACTGTATCAAGTGCCATCATCTAGTCATCCTCTCTTTTCTTTCCATAAACAGAGGATCGGAAGAATTTTTCACAATTCTTTCACTTAAAAGCACAAAGTCAAGGCAACAAGGAGAAATAGAAGGAAATTGGGTTAGTGTCTTTGGAAGGGAAGAACCTTTGGTTATCAAAACTGGTAATGATAATCAGCAGCTATTTTTTAATTGCTTTGAAATAGTACCCCCTTTTGTTCTCCAAAAATGAATTACTTGGGATTTAGACTGGTTTCTAAAGTGACTTCTACTGAAAGTTTTTAGGATTATCTGCATAAATTAAGCATACTGTGTCTGTGCAAGTAAAGACAGAATGAAATGCTGAGACAATTTTAGATTTAATAATTTAGATTTAATAATTAAAATGCATTTTTCTTCTGTTGTATACAGGTACTAAAAGGCAGGAGACCTGCTGCTAGAATATTTGTATACAAATATTTGTATACCCCTCTGTTCCCTGTTGTTTAACTTTTAGTATTCATTTGCAAAAAATAAATGCAAATCCACCATTTGGGGCAAGTCCGATTGAGCATGTCTCAAATTATACATCTCCTCCCTCTCTTTTTCCACTTTTATATTTAACAGGGATCACTTTTCAGTTTAAATTTAAACACCTAAGAATAATTGTGTGTTAATTACAGAGTTCAACCACTAGTACTAGAACAACAAAAACAACAACAACAAATACTAAAAGGGATAAAGTATTACATTGTACATCTAGAGTCAGGACAAGAGCTGATCAGGTCATTGTTTCTTATAGTGTCCATTTCACTTCAACAGGTTTCCTGTTTGGTGCTCAGTAGTCACCGATCAGGGAAAACAAATGATATTTGTCTCTTTGGGACTGGCTTAATTCATGATGTTTTCCAGATTCCTCCATCTTACCTTTCTCTGAAGGGAAGAGAGAACTTCCACTTTGACTATGACCCTATCAGAATAAGATCAAAGTCAGCGAACTCTAAAGGCTTCCATAGCCCTGGCAACTCATGACTAGAGCTTAGGGAGATTACTGACGCCATGAACAGGAGTGTCAAATTGTTAAGTCAGTAACAGGAGTCATTGTGTACTTACATCCCATGTGGGATCTGTCCTTAATGTGTTGTCTAATGTGCAGTGATGCTATAACTAGTACTGAAACAGTATTTTTACATTTTGTGTTTCTGTGTGGGTACAAACTGATGAGATCTTTACTAATTATATACCGAATCGATCTTCTGTATATAAAGATAATTGGAAATGAAAAAAAAAAAAAAACAACCCTGGTGTTAAATTGGAAATGGCATAGAAAATTAATTAATTTTTTTAAATATTATGTAGGATCTCTGTCTTTAATGTGCTGTACACTGTTATTTAATGCTATAACTAGTACTCCAAGAGTATTTTTTTCACTTTGTGTTGCTATATGGGGGCAAACTGTTGAAATCTTCACTTAATATATACTAAACTGATCTTCTGTATATAAAGATAATTGAAAATGAATCTTGATGTGAATGGAAGGGGAGAGGGATCGGGAAAGGGGAGGGTTATGGGTGGGAGGGAAGTTATGGGAGGGGGAAATCCATTGTAACCCATAAGCTGTACTTTGGAAATTTGTATTCATTAAATAAAAGTTTAATAAATGAAAAAAAATAAACACAAATCCAGATTTATTTTAATGTTTTATTAAATAAATTAAATCAGATTTGTCTTTTTAAGAATGCTTGTTTTCTAAGTTGATATCCAGTTATAAATTACATTTTTATTGTTGTAAGAGGAATCACATCACCTTGCAGACTGTGACCTCTGTCCTCACACTGTTTTCCTCTACTCTTTACCTGTTTGTTTTAAAACAGAGCCTACACATAGTTATGCTTAATAACCCCTGCCACTTCAATTAAGATAGGAATCATACTCAACTATAATTCAAACCTCAGTAAATTTTTCTTTTATTAATATAAATATGGAGAGGGTTTTGAATCCATTTAGTAATGTAGCTTGCGTTTTGGCCCGTGATTGCTCATTTCTTGCATCTTGTAATAATGTATTTATTAAATATCCTGAAATATAAATTATTGGGAATAAGATTGATGATATGAATATGAGACACCATAAATATCATACTCTTTTCAATTTTTAGGTGATTGAGTTTGGCCTACTTTCACATTTCATTATGATTTTTATGAAGATTTTACTTTTTTCTTGACAACTATTTCTTTGTGTTCTTCCTCAAGATAAAAGTCAGTGGATAAGTAGAATTAAAGAATTAAGAGCATGGTATAGTAACATTAAAGAAATAGTAAATAAATAGTAAATTTAATTGATGTAATTGTTTTCTTGTGTATATTCTATGGGTCAGAGTCTCTGATCATTGTGTTTTTTTTCTTTCCCAGCATATCACAAACCCAAGGAAGGTTTTTGGCCAGCAAGATTTGATGACCAATAATCCCCTTTCACAGGATGGGGGGTAAAGTTTGTCTGTATTCATCTCTCAGCCCCTTTTAGCTGTAGGAAAAGGCCAATGTGACCAGTTATCAGTTGTTCTGAAAACAGTGTATTTCATGTCAGCTGTCTTCTTACTCCACATACTGTAATGCTAAAACCTGTTGGAAATTACCCAGTGGTGTACTGTAGGAGGTGTAGGAGCTCTTTCTGTGGAAAGGCACCAAGAGATGTCCCCGAGGTTTATAGGAAGGAAGGGTAACGGGCGAGCATAAAGTTGATGCCAGAACCATGTTGCCAAGGCTCCAGGGGACAGGGTGGCTGAGGAAAGCCTTTCTTGCTCATGAGAACAGACAAGGGTTCATCTTGAAGGCCTAACTCCCAGGGAGAAAAAAGTAAATATGCAAGAAGAAAAAAAAATACAGGAAAAAGATCAGACCTACCGCTACTCATATTCTAGTGAAGACTGGAATCTACTTTCAAGATATTGTGTAACTTCTTCAGTTGCTGCTGCTCTAATTTCTATTTACCTGAAAAGACAGGGGAGTTTGTCTTTAATATATATTTTCCCCCAATTATGTATATAATTAGTATAAAATATTCCTTGGTATAGCAGCATAAAATATCAAGGAAAATTTTTTAAAGATTTATTTATTTTTTGAAAGAGTTTCACAGAGGAGAGGCAGAGAGAGAGTGAGAGAGAGAGAGAGGTCTTCCATCTGCTGATTCATTCCCCAATTGGCTGCAATGGCCAGAACTGTGCTGATCTGAAGCCAGGAGCCAGGAGCTTCCTCCAGGTCTTCCCATGCAGGTGCAGGAGCCCAAAAACTTGGGTCATCTTCTACTGCTTTCCCAGGCCATCACAGAGATCTGGATCAGAAGTGAGCAGCTGGGACTTGAACTGGCACCCCTATGGGATGCCAGCACTGCAGTTGGCAGCTTTACCCACTACACCACAGCACCGGCTCCTCAAGTAACTTTTAAAACTTTCCTTAGATTCACATTGTAAAATGTACATAAAACCTATCGGGCTATAAAACAACCTTTATAGAGCACAGTACATGCTTTTCATAGTGCATTGGTTATTCAGGTCAGATTCAAGCTAGAACCACTTGGCCAATTGGTCCTACTGTAATCCTTTTTGTTGTTTAGTGCTAGTAGCAAGTAAAGACCAGTGAAAAATACTGTTCACTTAATATAGGTGTTAGAAATTTTTAAAAATATAAGCAGTAATAACAAACTAAAAAAAATTGATGTTAAAGATGTGTTTTTGAGATTAAACTGTATTTTAATAAAAATTATCGTAAGCCAAGTTTTCTTATCTGAAATACGAAACAGCTCAGGGAAGAGTAAAATCTAGTCATTTAAATTAGTAAATTGGAGCAGGGCAGGTGTTTTAGCCTAGTGGTATAAGATGCCATTTAAAAAACCTAGGACCCATAGTAGAGTACTTGAGTTTGTATTCCTGGATCTGGCTCCGGACTCCAACTTCTTGCTAGGAGGTAGCAGTCATGGTCCAAGTAGTTGAGTTACTGCCACCCAGGTTAGACCTGGATTGAGCTCCTGACTCCCGGCTTCAGCCCATTGCAGGCATTTGCAGAGTGAACTACCTACCTTTTTCTCTCTCTCCTTCTCGAATTTTTAAAAGTTGGAAATCTAACAGTTGAGGATTGTGTGGTTCACATAGATCTGAATCTGGCTAAAGTGATTCACGAGAAATGGAAAGAATCTGTCATGGAGCGACAAAGACAAGAAGAGGTATCCTCTGGCAGGTTAATGCGAGATCCTTCCCTGGTTGGACAAATTGGTCTTGATAATCCTGAGCAAAAATCATCTCAGAGAACAGGCAAAAAATTGCTGAAGACTTTAGCGGCTCCTGAAATGTTACCCTTACTGGATCATTGGAATACTCAAACCAAAAAAGTGTCACTTAGAGAAATAATGTCAGAAGAGATTGCCTTACAGGAAAAACACGACTTGAAAAGGGAGACATTTATCTTTGAGAAAGATTGTGCCACTAAGCTAAAGGAGAAGCAGCTCTTTAAGATATTTCCAGCCTTTAACCAAAACTTTCTGGTGGACATTTTCAAGGACCACAACTATTCATTAGAACATACCGTGCAATTCCTAAACTGTGTTCTTGAAGGAGATCCTGTGAAAACAGTTGTAGCACAGGAGTTTGTTCACCAGAATGAACAAAGTACTACACAGAAGTGTAAAGAGAAAAAGGTAAAGAAACCCAAAGAGACTGAAGATATACCCAGTGAACCATCTTTCCAGGACTTTGAGTATCCAGAGTATGATGACTACCGGGCAGAGGCTTTCCTGCACCAGCAGAAGAGGACAGAGTGCTACAGCAAAGCCAAGGAGGCCTATCGGATGGGGAAGAAAAATGTCGCCACTTTTTATGCCCAGCAGGGTAGTCTTCATGAGCGGAAGATGAAAGAAGCCAATCATCTCGCCGCTGTGGAGATCTTTGAGAAAGTCAATGCCTCCCTGCTGCCACAGAATGTTCTAGACCTCCATGGCCTGCATGTGGAGGAGGCGATAGAATACTTGATGACAGTTTTACAGCAGAAAACTGAAGAATGCAAGCAGAGCGGCGGGAAGCCTTATCTTTCTGTGATCACAGGGAGAGGAAACCACAGCCAGGGAGGAGTTGCTCGCATCAAACCAGCTGTCATTAAATACCTCACAAGCCACAACTTCAGGTTCTCTGAAATTAAACCAGGGTGCTTGAAAGTCATGCTAAAGTAAAATAAACGTCCTTGCTTTAGAAGTGTGAAGGTTTATAGGTTAAAGTTAGTTTTACTTGAAGTAATTCAGTCAGTTCTATTCTAAATAGTGTTTATTAGAAGTCATGTCCAGTTCTATAGCAAAAAGTGGATGTTTTTCAAAACTCAAGAGAAATTTAATTTTTTACTGAATCCAAATGCCAAATGTTACCTGTTGAAAATATTAAAGGGAATTTTTATTGATACAGAACATTTCAGAAAAATTACCAGCCGCAGTTTTTAAAGTCTGAAGTGCTCTGACTATTGCTCAGAGAGAAAATGTTACCTTTGTGTTAATTGTTTGACATTTACTGAGGTCCTAAGGCTTCTGTGGAGAGGCATGAGAAGTGCCCTGAAATCTGGCTCAAGTTCTTCAAAGGCAGCGCGAATCGCAGAAGAAGTAGTAGTACTAGTAGTAGTTGTAAAGAAAGAAAGGATTTCTAAGAAAACACTTGAGTACTTACCTCTTGCTTTCAAAACTAGATGCATAAACTCATTTCATTTTGCCATATCCTGCAGGAAGGAAGACTTGCTGTTGCACTTTCTTCTGCTTTGTATTTGATCTTGATCTCTTTCCTTTGTTCTGTTGTTCTGCGTGTGCGTTTTCTGGGAGGCAAATTGGGTCTGAGATTGTACTGCAGTTTTTTATCTTCCATAGGCAGAGAAGTTTTCAGAGAAGGAGAAATGATTAGGTATCTACCAAGTGTTGTTGCCTTATGGAACTACTTCGAGGACTAAGTGCTATTTCAGACAGTACTAAATAGCTGTGTTTTATATTTGAGGCAAGTAATTTGTAAACTGTAGTAGGTCAAAATCCTATGAACTAAAAACTAATGTAGAAAGCATTTTTGTTAATAATCACAAAAGGAATCCTTATCATTTAAAAGATCTTTACCTTTATTTTGAAAAAGAGCCAACTTTCTAAAATAAACTTTCACTGACTTCTGTTGTTTGGTTAGCTAATAAGTCCTGTAAGTATGTAAATTATAATTTCCTTTATATAGGCTTACTGTGGTAAAGTACAATTTTCCAGTATAATACAGTGGCTTAAATAAATTTGACTTTGACTAGAGAATATTGCCAACATGTATGTAATTTTAGTAAACATTTTTGATGCTTTTTGTTAGGCTTAAGAAATCATTTGGATCAGGAATTATAGGATTGAGTGGTTATTGAACAAATCCTGAAATACAGAATGCTTTCCAAAAAGAGCAAACATTTTAATGAAAATAAAACTCAAAAATACATGTTTTTATATATCTTGAAAGCATGCTTTTAAATGAAGAGCCTTATCATTGAAATTTGTTTCAAAAATAAGAATCTATATATTTTTAGAGATGGTTAGTGACTGGTACTGGAGTATTATTCACATTCTTATGTTTATAATAATTTGTTTAAACAGTGCCAACAGTTTACCACACTTTTTTGTGCTGCCTAGAAGTGTTGTATACATTATAGATGAAGCAGTTCCCTTTAATGACTTCATAGAAAGCTATAGTTGTTAATGAAACAAAATATTCCTATGTATAAATTAATATAATTTGAAAGATGTGAAAAACCTGGTGTTACTGAGTGTACGCAGCTGCACACTCATTTTCTGTGTTTCTTTATTTCTTCACCTGGTTTTAAAAACATCACTTTTAAATACTTCAGCTAGACTTATTTTAGTGTAATTAATGAGGGAGCAGTCAAAAGAAGTAGAGGTATGGTCTTCTAACAGAAACAAAAGGAAAGGAGCTATGTTCTATACCGCACAACTTTAATTCTATGCCTTATTTTGGCAAATCTAGTGGTATTTCTTAACCATTATTCATGAATACACAGGCCAAAATTGAACAGCATATTTACTTTTATAAAATTGCTTAACCCTGAAGTAGCTCCTACCTCTACTAATTAGTATAGTTAAGCACTGTATAGTTACGAGACAAAATTTATAATCCCTCCTTCTTTTGCCCATTTCTCAATCTTTTCTGTCACAGGTAAAGATAGTTTGAAGTTGATCCAAGTTTCCATGTATTGGTATATTTATGCAAATACATGGTCATTAGAATGACTCTTTGTAAATTTAATTAATCTTTTAAAATATTTTAAAATACAACACTTCTGTAGTTTGGAAAGTTTTAGTAACAATAATAGTCTCCTACCAATTATCTGCCAGAGATAAAAACAGAACTAATGTAGAAACCACAATGGGTGAGTGGTTGGACCAGGGAGACTCTTAACAGTGTTTTCAATCCACTTGACAAATGGAAGCTTGTTTTCTTAAATTTGTGGGCTTTTCATGTCTGTATTATTTTCAAGGTGAAGCTTCTTCAGTTTGTTAGTACTTCCATACTCTCTGCAATTATTTAGCTTTTATAGGTAGGATACATTAAATGGTGAAAGTTTTGACTTTATAAAACATCTTGTGTATTATAACGCATCTTGAGAAGAAAAGCTTACAGTTGTTTTGCATAGCTTCCTGTCTTTTATTTCAGTCTTTTTCTTTTTAAATCCAAGTGTTTTATATGCTTAGAAAAAGGACACGAATAAAACCAGATTAGTTATTTCTGAGCTGGAAATTGGAAATTGGAAACTTTTGAAACTCAGGAAATTGCTCTGACAATGTTTTTAACTGCTCTCAACTTAAGAAAATTACAAAATGTATAAAAAAGACAAAAATAATGTGTGCTCTTTTTTCCAAGTGCTTTTTCTAAGTGCTTTTCTTTTGTGCAATGAGGTAAAGTTTGATAATGTTCCTGTGTAGTGGTTAAATATTGCACATTTTATTTACATGTAAAGAAAACAGATTTAAATGTGTGGTCAAAAAATGTGTTGTTTAAAAGGTGAATAGGTTTATGTAGAATGTATGTTAATGGTGCTTATTTTTAAAATGTAATTCAAGTTTACAGTATTACTTAATGTCTCTTTATAGAATTTAATAAAGAAACAAGTCTAGAACACATCTACATGCTAAAGAGCCTTTTATACATAACTTCACATTATATGATGACAAAGTTTATTATTTTCCTTAAAGTTGAACAATTGATTTTTATGGTCCAAATGATAAGTCTGTTATTACTAGATGATTGAATTAATCGTGAGACTTCTTGTTGAAGTACAATATTGCAGCTATCAGTTGGAGAATATATTATAGAATTTTCAGACGGTATATCAGAGATAAATGGTTTTATTTGTACTATAAAGAAAATGTAATTTTGCTGTTAACTCTGTATTGTTTTATTAAAAATGTTTATAACTGATTTTAAAATTTCTTATGAAGCCGTTTGCAAATTGCATACTTAATTTAATAAAGTACTTTAGCCAAAAAAAAAGTTGGAAATCATAAAAGCCAACAAAGGTGTGAGTTCATTTCAGAGGAAATGTTGTTATTTCAGTGTTTCATTTCCCCAGTATACAGTTTCAGAAAGTACATCATCATTGTATTGTCACTCAAGTGACACACAAGAAATATTTGAATAAAGTGGAAGGAGACATTTCCTCATTAACCATTTAAGTATTTGGGTAATCAGGCAGTAATGCAGACCTCATAAAATCATAATGTGCAACACTGATGATTGTTAACCAAGCAGTAAAGGTAACTCTTTTAAAAAGTACTAGGCAGTTATCTTTACAAATTTGACAACTTCAAATCGGTCTGTCTACTAATTAGAATTATTAATTATAATTATATTAAAAAACACATGGATAATGGAAATGGAGGGACTATGGCAACTATGCAGAGTCACACACTCAGATGCCATGGGAGCCAGGTTAGTTAAAAGAAATAGCAACCAAGGTGGAAGAGGGGAGGTGGGTAAATCTCTGATGGCCACACCAAATAGGAAGTGAGTTTGGGAGCTTGCTCAGCATTTTGACTATTTGGCTCAAACATTTCTGTTGCACAGTGTAATAAGAAAGTGTTTTTTTTATATAAAATTTTTATTTTTGAAAGGTAGAGTGAACAGAGAAGGAAAGCAAGGGAGAGAGAGAGGGAGAGGGGGAGGGAGAGAGAGAGAGAGAGAGAGAGAGATTGAGAGATTGAGAGATTTATCTACTGGTTCACTTCCCAAGTGGCTGCATTGATCAGGGTTGGGGAAGACCAAAGCAAGGAATCAGGAGCCCCATCCAGGTGTCCCACATGGGTGGCAGAGGCCCAAGTACTTGAGCCATCTTTGGCTGCTTTCCTAGGCATGTTAGCAGGAAGCTGGTTAGGAAAGGAAACAGCTGGGACTCAAACCAGCACTCTGATATGGGATGCCAGTGTTGTAAACAACCACTTATCCTACTGTTTTCCAACACCAGCGCCTAGCGTCAGTTCTTGAAAACTGTATCCTTTCAACTGTTTGCTTTTATGTTTTGTGTGTTTTTTCCATAACTATAATATAAAAATAAAATATACAAATAAAGATTATATATGAGTCATTTTTTATTCAAATTTGTCTCCACTAGTATATTTAAGTTAAAATTATAAAGCCAAGATTCAGAGAATCTGTGCTTATTTGGTGTTCAATAGCATTTTCTTAACAACTTTATAGCGATAGCATTTAGGGTTTTCTTTGGTCATGGGTTTATCTAGGTTCATCTGTTAATGCATTCAGAACATTTATGCTGATATCTTCAGGTTAGAAGTCACTGGAGATGTGAAGATAAATATCACATGGACCTTTAAGAACTTTAAAGTCTAATGGAGAAAGCAGGAGAAAAAAACTTAAAATTCTGAATAACGTGTGCTTTAACAGAGATAGGACATGGATACTTCAGAAAGCTCACATAAAGCAGCTGTTGTGGCCCATCAGATTAAGCCATTGCTCCCAATCCAGCTCTCTGCTCCCATGGCTGCAAAAGCAGCAGAGGATGACCCAAAGGCTTGGGCCCTTGCACACATGTGAGAGAACTGTATGGAGTTCCTGGTTCCTGGCTTTGGACTGGACCAGATCTGTTTCACCATTTGGGGTGTGAACCAGCAGATGGAAGATCTCTCTCTCTCTCTCTCTCTCTTTCTCTCTCTCCCTCAATCTCTCTCCCCTCCTCCTTTCCTCCCTCCCTGTTAGGTAAATAAATAAATATTCAGGGCGGAGCCAAGATGGCGGATAGTGAGGACGTGTGCCTTAGTTTGGGAAAATAAACTTTCATAAAAGCGGAATTACTGTAGCCTCAGGAAAAGACTCAAGAAAAAAACTGCAGAGGAATCGCTTCCGGATCTTGTGGAGGAGACACAGAGGACTTACAGGGAACCCACCGCGTGGAAAACCAACCGAGACGAGCCCAGCGGCAGCGGCGGGAGAGGAGGCAGAGCCACAGAATCTCGCCAGCGCGGGAACGGAGGAGGGTAAGAAAGACAAAGACCTGAGAAGTCCGAGACATTGGGGGGAGGGGGAACAGAGGCCTCTCCCTTCACTCACCAAGCAAAACAAAGAGCACCGCGATTTTACATATGTAAAGCTCAGCCAAACTCAGTATCTTTAGCGAAACTGGAGAACACATTGAGGGCTGCATAAACTCTGTGTATGGTCCCAGGGGGAGATCAAACGAATACTCACAGAGGCTAGATTTCAACTACCCTCAACTCCACTCCCAACTGAGTCAAAAAAAAAGAGAGAGAGAGAGAGAGAGCGTCCCAGCAAGGAGCAAATAATCTGGGAGAGTCGCTCTTTACACAGCCTTAAAACTCAAGAAACAAGCATGGCTCTCTGGCCACACCCATCACAGCCCCTAAGGCTCCAACAAAACAGACAGCTCACTTAGAGGCATAGTATAACGAGAGAAAAAAAAAAACACCACAAATTATCTCTAACTTGCCAAGCGGGAACGGAGGAGGGTAAGAAAGACAAAGACCTGAGAAGTCCGAGACATTGGGGGGAGGGAGAACAGAGGCCTCTCCCTTCACTCACCAAGCAAAACAAAGAGCACCGCGATTTTACATATGTAAAGCTCAGCCAAACTCAGTATCTTTAGCGAAACTGGAGAACACATTGAGGGCTGCATAAACTCTGTGTATGGTCCCAGGGGGAGATCAAACGAATACTCACAGAGGCTAGATTTCAACTACCCTCAACTCCACTCCCAACTGAGTCAAAAAAAGAGAGAGAGAGAGAGAGAGAGAGAGAGCGTCCCAGCAAGGAGCAAATAATCTGGGAGAGTCGCTCTTTACACAGCCTTAAACCTCAAGAAACAAGCATAGCTCTCTGACCACACCCATCACAGCCCCTAAGGCTCCAACAAAACAGACAGCTCACTTAGAGGCATAGTATAACGAGAGAAAAAAAACAAAAACAAAAACACCACAAATTAGGTCTAACATGCCAAGCAAGAAACATAGAAGCGGAGGTTCCAAGAATAAGGAAGGCACTATGATGCCCCCAAGTGAACAAGACATGCCAATGCAAGATTATGAAGATGAAGAGATAGAGCAAATGCAAGAAGCAGATTTCAAAAAATTCACAAGAACATTAAGAAGTTCTCAAAAACAAATTCTTGAACTACAGAAATCCTTAATGGACAAGATAGAAAATCTCTCCCGTGAAAATGAAATATTAAGGAGGAATCAAAATGAAATGAAACAACTAGTGGAACAGGAAACTGCGATAGTGAAAAAAAACCTCAATGAAATGAAGAACTCAATAGATCAAATGACAAACACATTAGAGAGCCTTAAAAACAGAATGGATGAAGCAGAGGAGAGAATATCGGACTTAGAAGACAGAGAACAGGAAAGGAAACAGTCAAATCAAAGAAAAGAAGAAGAAATCAGAAATCTAAAAAATACTGTCAGGAATCTACAGGATACTATTAAAAAACCCAACATTCGGGTTCTAGGAGTTCCTAAAGGCATGGAAAGGGAGAAAGGATTAGAAGGCCTTTTTAGTGAGATACTAGCAGAAAATTTCCCAAGTTTGGAGAAGGACAGAGACATCCTAGTACAGGAAGCTCAGAGAACCCCTAATAAACATGATCAATAGAGATCCTCACCACGACACGTCGTAATCAAACTCACCACAGTGAAACACAAAGAAAAGATCCTAAAATGTGCAAGAGAGAAACGCCAGATTACTCTCAGAGGATCTCCAATTAGACTTACAGCTGATTTCTCAACAGAAACCCTACAAGCCAGGAGAGAATGGCGAGATATAGCCCAGGTACTAAGAGAGAAAAACTGCCAGCCCAGAATATTATATCCTGCAAAGCTCTCATTTGTGAATGAAGGTGAAATTAAGACCTTTCACAGCAAACAGAAATTGAAAGAATTTGTCGCCACTCGTCCAGCCCTGCAAAAGATGCTTAAAGACGTGTTACATACAGAAACACAGAAACACGGTCACCAATATGAAAGAAGGTAAAGGAAGGAAACCTCAGAGCAAAAGATCACAGGAATCTCAAACCAGATATTACAAAATATCTTTGGCAAATGGCAGGGCAAAGTTACTCCTTCTCAATCGTCACATTGAATGTTAATGGCTTGAATTGTCCAGTTAAAAGACACCGATTGGCTGATTGGGTTAAGGAACAAAACCCATCCTTTTGCTGCTTACAAGAAACCCATCTATCCAACAATGATCCATACAAGCTGAGAGTGAAAGGCTGGAAAAAGATATACCACGCCAACAGAAATGAAAAGAGAGCGGGCGTAGCCATCTTAATATCAGACAACATAAACTTTACCACAAAAACTGTTAGGAGAGACAAAGAGGGGCACTATATAATGATTAAGGGATCCATTCAACAAGAAGATATAACGATTATCAACGTATATGCACCTAATTACAGGGCACCAGCTTATTTAAAAGACTTGTTAAGGGACTTAAAGGGAGACTTAGACCCCAATACAATAGTACTGGGGGACTTCAATACTCCACTCTCAGAGATAGACAGATCAACAGGACAGAAGATCAACAAGGAGACAGTAGATTTAAATGACACTATAGACCAAATGGATCTAACAGACATCTACAGAACATTTCATCCTACATCTAAAGACTTTACATTCTTCTCAGCAGTACATGGAACCCTCTCTAGGATTGACCACATACTAGGCCATAAAGCAAGTCTCAGCAAATTCAAAAGAATTAGAATCATACCATGCAGCTTCTCAGACCACAAAGGAATGAAATTGGAAATTGGCAACTCAGGAATCCCTAGAGCACGTGTAAACACATGGAGATTGAACAATATGCTCCTGAATGAACAACGGGTCATAGAAGAAATTAAAAGAGAAATCAAAAATTTTCTGGAAGTAAATGAGGATAACAGCACAACATACCAAAACCTATGGGATACAACAAAAGCAGTGTTAAGAGGAAAGTTTATATCAATAGGTGCCTACATCAAGAAATTGGAAAGGCACCAAATAGATGAGCTTTCAAGTCATCTCAAGGATCTAGAAAATCTGCAGCAAACCAAACCCAAACCCAGTAGGAGAAGAGAAATAATTAAAATCAGAGAAGAAATCAACAGGATTGAATCCAAAAAAACATTACAAAAAATCAGCCAAACGAGGAGCTGGTTTTTTGAAAAAATAAACAAAATTGACACCCCATTGGCCCAACTAACTAAAAAAAGAAGAGAAAAGACCCAAAGCAATAGGATCAGAGATGAGAATGGAAACGTAACAACAGACGCCACAGAAATAAAAAGAATCATCAGAAATTACTACAAGGACTTGTATGCCAGCAAACAGGGAAATCTATCAGAAATGGACAGATTCTTGGACACATACAACCTCCCTAAATTGAGCCAGGAAGACATAGAAAACCTAAACAGACCAATAACTGACACAGAAATTGAAACAGTAATAAAGGCCCTCCCAACAAAAAAAAGCCCAGGGCCAGATGGATTCACTGCTGAGTTCTACCAGACATTTAGAGAAGAACTAACTCCAATTCTTCTCAAACTATTCAGAGCAATCGAAAAAGAGGGAATCCTCCCAAATTCTTTCTATGAAGCCACCATCACCTTAATTCCTAAGCCAGAAAGAGACGCAACATTGAAAGAGAATTACAGACCAATATCCCTGATGAACATAGATGCAAAAATCCTAAATAAAATTCTGGCCAATAGAATGCAACAACACATCAGAAAGATCATCCACCCAGACCAAGTGGGATTCATCCCCGGTATGCAGGGATGGTTCAACATTCGCAAAACAATCAACGTAATACACTACATTAACAGACTGCAAAAGAAAAACCATATGATTCTCTCAATAGACGCAGAGAAAGCATTTGATAAAATACAACACCCTTTCATGATGAAAACTCTAAGCAAACTGGGTATGGAAGGAACATTCCTTAATACAATCAAAGCAATATATGAAAAACCCACGGCCAACATCCTATTGAATGGGGAAAAGTTGGAAGCATTTCCACTGAAATCTGGTACCAGACAGGGATGCCCTCTCTCACCACTGCTATTCAATATAGTTCTGGAAGTTTTGGCCAGAGCTATTAGGCAAGAAAAAGAAATTAAAGGATACAAATCGGGAAGGACGAACTCAAACTATCCCTCTTTGCAGATGATATGATTCTTTATTTAGGGGACCCAAAGAACTCTACTAAGAGATTGCTGGAACTCATCGAAGAGTTTGGCAAAGTAGCAGGATATAAAATCAATCCACAAAAATCAACAGCCTTTGCATACACAGGCAATGCCACGGCTGAGGAAGAACTTCTAAAATCAATCCCATTCACAATAGCTACAAAAACAATCAAATACCTTGGAATAAACTTAACCAAAGACGTTAAAGATCTCTACGATGAAAACTACAAAACCTTACAGAAAGAAATAGAAGAGGATACCAAAAAATGGAGAAATCTTCCATGCTCATGGATTGGAAGAATCAATATCATCAAAATGTCTATCCTCCCAAAAGCAATTTATACATTCAATGCAATACCCATCAAGATCCCGAAGACCTTCTTCTCAGATATAGAAAAAATAATGCTGAAATTCATATGGAGACACAGAAGACCTCGAATAGCCAAAGCAATCTTGTACAACAAAAACAAAGCCGGAGGAATCACAATACCTGATTTTAGGACATACTACAGAGCAGTTGTTATCAAAACAGCATGGTACTGGTACAGAAACAGATGGATAGACCAATGGAACAGAATAGAAACACCAGAAATCAATCCAAACACCTACAGCCAACTTATATTTGACCAAAGATCCAAATCTAATCCCTGGAATAAGGACAGTCTATTCAATAAATGGTGCTGGGAAAATTGGATTTCCACATGCAGAAGCTTGAAGCAAGATCCATACCTATCACCTTACACAAAAATTCACTCAACATGGATTAAAGACTTAAATCTACGACCCGAAACCATCAAATTATTAGAGAGCATTGGAGAAACCCTGCAAGATATAGGCACAGGCAAAGACTTCCTGGAAAATACTCCAACAGCACAGGCAGTCAAAACCAAAATTAACATTTGGGATTGCATCAAATTGAGAAGTTTCTGTACTTCAAAAGGAACAGTCAGGAAAGTGAAGAGGCAACCAACAGAATGGGAAAAAATATTCGCAAACTATACTACAGATAAAGGATTGATAACCAGAATCTACAAAGAAATCAAGAAAATCCACAACAACAAAACAAACAACCCACTTAAGAAATGGGCCAAGGACCTCAATAGACATTTGTCGAAAGAGGAAACCCAAATGGCCAACAGACACATGAAAAAATGTTCAAGATCACTAGCAATCAGAGAAATGCAAATCAAAACCACAATGAGGTTCCATCTCACCCCGGTGAGAATGGCTCACATTCAGAAATCTACCAACAACAGATGCTGGAGAGGATGTGGGGAAAAAGGGACACTAACCCACTGTTGGTGGGAATGCAAACTGGTTAAGCCACTATGGAAGTCTGTCTGGAGATTCCTCAGAAACCTGAACATAACCTTACCATACAACCCAGCCATCCCACTCCTTGGAATTTACCCAAAGGAATTTAATTTGACAAATAAAAAAGCCATCTGCACATTAATGTTTATTGCAGCTCAATTCACAATAGCTAAGACCTGGAACCAACCCAAATGCCCATCAACAGTAGACTGGATAAAGAAATTATGGGACATGTACTCCATAGAATACTATACAGCAGTAAGAAACAATGAAACCCAGTCATTTGCAACAAGATGGAGCAATCTGGAAAACATCATGCTGAGTGAATTAAGCCAGTCCCAAAGAGAAAAACATCATTTGTTTTCCCTGATCGATGACAACTGAGCGCCAAAGAGGAAACCTGTTAAGTGAAATGGACACTATAAGCAACAATGAACTGATCAGCTCCTGTCCTGACTTTAGATGTACAATGTAATACTTTATCCCTTTTAGTATTTGTTGTTGTTGTTGTTCTAGTACTATTGGTTGAACTCAGTAATTAACACACAAGTATTCTCAGGTGTTTAAATTTTAACTGAAAAGTGATCCCTGTTAAATTTAAGAGTGGAAAAAGAGAGGGAGGAGATGAACAATTTGGAACAGGCTCAATCGGACTGGCCGCAAATGGTGGAGTTAGAAATGTGCAGGGGATTCCAACACAATTCCATCAAGATGGCATGTACCAATGCCGTCGCACTAGTCCAAGTGATCAATTTCAGCTCACAATTGATAGCTCTGATAGGTCTAAGAGTCAAAGAGATCACACAAACAAGACAAGTATCTTCTAATACTAACTGATAGAATCAAAAAGGGAGAGAAAGATCCAACATGGGAAGTGGGATACACAGCAGACTCATAGGATGGCAGATGTCCTAAACAACACTCTAGCCTCAGAATCAGCCCTCAAGGCATTCAGATCTGGCTGAAGAGCCCATGAGAGTATAGCAGGCATGGAAAGCCAAGATATCATGGGAAAAAAAAAAGACCTAAATGAATGATCTCTGTGAGTGAGATCCCAGTGGAAAGAACGGGGCCATCAAAGAAGGAGATACCCTTCTCCGAAGGGAGGAGAGAACCTCCACTTTGACTATGACCCTATCGGAATAAGACCAAAGTCAGCGAACTCTAAAGGCTTCCATAGCCCTGGCAACTCATGACTAGAGCCTAGGGAGATTACTGACGCCATGAACAGGAGTGTCAAATTGTTAAGTCAGCAACAGGAGTCACTGTGTACTTACACCCCATGCGGGATCTGTCCCTAATGTGCGTCTAAAGCCAAGTGATGCTATGACTGGTACTGAAACAGTATTTTTATACTTTGCGTTTCTGTGTGGGCGCAGACTGATGAGGTCTTTGCTAATTATATACTGAAGTGATCTTCTGTATATAAAGAGAATTGGAAATGAAAAAAAAAAAAAAACAACCTGGTGTTAAAATGGAAATGGCACAGAAAATTAATTATTTTGAAAAAAAAAATTATGTAGGATCTCTGTCTTTAATGTGCTGTACATTGCTATTTAATGCTATAATTAGTAATCCAATGGTAGTTTTTTCACTTGATGTTGCTATATGGGCAAAATGTTGAAATCTTTACCTAATATATACTAAATTGATCTTCTGTATACAAAGAGAATTGAAAATGAATCTTTACATGAATGGAAGGGGAAAGGGAGCGGGAGGGGGGAGGGTTGCGGGCGGGAGGGAAGTTATGGGAGGGGGGAAGCCATTGTAACCCACAAGCTATACTTTGGAAATTTATATTCATTAAATAAAAGTTAAAAAATAAATAAATAAATAAATATTCAAAAAAGAAGGAAGGTACTAATATCGACCTTCTAGTATAAGTTTAAACAATATTATCTGACTTTATGAGATATGTTTTGCCATTATTATTGATTTTTTAATTATTTATTTTATTTGAAAGACAGAGCTATAGAGAGACAGAGACAGAGAAGAAGGTCTTCCATCAGCTGATTGACTTCTCAAATGTCCACAATGGCCAGAGCTGGGCCTGTCCAAATCCAGAAGCCAGGATCTTCTTCTAGGTGCCCCACATTGTTGCAGGGGCCCAAGCATTTGGACCATCTTCCGTCACTTTCCCAGGCCCATTAGTAGGGAACTGGATCAGAAGTGGAGCAGCCAGGACTCTAACTGGCACCCACATGAGGTGCCAGTGCTGCAGATGGGGGCTTTAAAACCCACTGAGCCACAGTGCTGGTCCCATTATTATTGAATTTAATTGAACTGGATATTCAGTGTATTAAATGTTATCTCCCCCTTCAACTAATTTTAATATTATTTTATGCCATTAACACACCCCCCCCTTTTCTTTTGGCCTCAAGGAGTTTTACATCTATTTCAATTAATTGTTCCTTATCTCAACGTAATGAATTTACTATTCCCATTTTTATTATTGAAAAAACTGAAAATCAAAAGTAAATCAAGGAACTTCCAATTTACAAATTTCTAATTTAGAGTTTCAATTTATATTCTGAACAAGTTTTGCAATGTTTCAAAAGTTTTAACGTTAAATGAAATTCTGCATTATATTAAAATGATGAGAAATAATGAGTTTAAGAAAAAATATCATTTTCATATAGTTGCCAAAGAAGTATGTTATTTGGTCTATCAAGGTCAATTCTAACATAGATATAGATATAGATATAGATACACACACACACACACACACACACATATATATATACATACTGCATCTATAATAAACTTGGCTAATTTCCATCAAAGAAGTTATCCAGAGCACAAATCCTGCCAATAAGCAGCTCAGTGTAACATGAGAGTGCTACCCTCCATGTACTATTGCTCCCCAGTTCCAAAGATCAGGAGCAAAAGGCTGCTGATCAGAGACCTGCAACTGGCTGTTCTGCAGCAAATAAACCTTTATTTTCACTGAGATACTCAAAAATTTTAAAAGTTTTTTAAAAAGGTTTTTATTTTCATTTATTTGAAAGAGTTACACAGAGAGAGGAGAGGTAGAGAGAGAGAGAGAGAGAAGTCTTCCATCTGATGGTTCACTCCCCAGTTGGCTGCAATGGCCGGAGCTGTGCCAATCTGAAGCCAGGAGCCAGGAGCTTCTTCTGGGTCTCCCACGTGGGTGTAGGGGCCCAAGGACTTGGACCATCTTCCACTGCTTTCCCAGGCCATAGCAGAGCACTGGATTGGAAGAGGAGCAGCCAGGAGTAGAACCAGTGCCCATATAGGATGCCAGTGCTTCAGGCCAGGGCGTTAACCCTCTGCACCACAGTGCTGGCCCCTAAAGGTTTTGTAAAATGCTCATAAATTAGTATAAATGTATGCTTAAAATTTGTGAGCTTATATGGAACAGAAATGGCAAAAACACACTAAAATAGGAGTAGTAGAGGAAAACACATATTACTAAACATATATGTGCAATAAGAATTATTTTTTACCTTATATATCAAACAAGGAAAGATTATAGGCCATTTGACAAGAGAAATTATTTCTTGTATTCCTGAAAATCTGTTTCTCTCCCTCTTTAAAAAGCACACACAGGTTGCCAATGACTCTTAGAGAGTGGCTTGTGTTGTAGTTTTCACTTTCTTTGCTGTGAACAGGTGCATATGCGAGGGCTGGTCGTGCATGCACAAGCATGTACTTTGCCTATATTAAATAAAATCACAACACAACACCAAGTACATCCACTCATTCACATGTGCCTGCAGTCCACCTCGAGGAGACTGAAAATATAAACACAAGCTGCTGTTTGGTGTCATCACATGAATATGGCAGCTTGTATATTTTTTCTCTTTAACATTTTAACTCTGGGCAGGTTGTCTGCATTGGCACACACCAAAATCAATTTTGCTGTGCAATTGCTTATAAAATCCTCCTTCCCTGAGGAATTAGTTTTTTATTTAACTAAAAACTGGGCTTGGAGGAAACTGTTGAAAGATACCAACATTTAAGACATTTTAATTCTGTAAAGTGGGACAGTCAATGGACCAAAGTACTGGAAGTGTTTCTTCCAAAATGAGAATTAAGAAGCTGATAGTCTTTAAAGAAAAAAAAAAAGCAAAACAAAGCATGTCAATGTCACCTGTAGTGAATTACTTCTGTACATACAAAAAAAAAATTTTCAAAAGTAGTTCAGCTTCCAGCCACATACTACAGTGCAACATAATGACAATTGACCAAAAAACACAGCTAAAACTTACATACTATAAAAATTCATAGTTTTACATAATAGGAGGCGGAGCCAAGATGGCGGATAGTGAGGATGTGCACCGATAGTCTGGGAAATTTTAGTTTAATAAAAGTGGAATTACTGTAGCCTTAGGAAAAGACTCAAAAAAAAACTGCAGAGGAAATGCTTCCGGATCTAGTGGATGTGACACAGAAGACCTACAGGGAGCCCACTGCGTGGAAGCCCAGCCGCGGAAGTCAGGCCACAGAATCTCGCCGGTGAGGGAATGGGAGGTAAGACAAAAAGCTCAGAAACCCGAGACATTCGCGGGGAAAGGCAGAGGACTGAGGCCCCACTGGGCAAAGATCACCAGGCTGACTGGAGGAGAGAAAAAAAAACACGAATAAATCAGGGGAACCAGCATGGACACTAGCCTCTCTCTCCACTCACCTAAAAAGCTGAGCAAAACAAAGAGCAGGTGCCATTTTACATATGTAAAGCGGCAACCCCGAGTAGCCAGGCAGTAAAACTTGACTCTGGTCGGGTGAAATAACAGGAGGTTAGAATCTAGTGAAAACAGGTGAAGCTATCTGCCACTGTGAAAATCCGAGGGGGGGGGGGGGGGCGAACGAACTCACCGAGTACACAAACTCAGTAACCTTGAGACTGTGGCGAAACTTGAGAACACATTGAGGGCTGCATAAACTCTTTGTGTGGTCCCAGGGGTAGAGCAAATAAATACTCGCAGAGGCCAGATTTCAACTACCCTCAATTTCACTCAGCCATTCTGGATTACTTCCCAACTGAGTCAAAAAAAAAAAAAGAGAGAGAGATCCAGCAAGGAGCAAGGGAGAGAACAATCTGGGTGAGCCACTTTTTGCACAGACTTAAACCTGAAGAATCAAGCAGAGCTCTTTGACCACACCCATCACAGCCTCTAAGGATCTATCAAAGCAGACAGCCCACTTAGAGGCATAGTATAAAGAGAAAAAAAAACACCACAGCAAAAAAAAAAAAAAACATAAATTATCTCCAACATGCCAAACAACAAACATAGAAGCCAAGGTAACAAGAACAAGGAAGACACTATGATGCCCCCAAATGAACAAGACACCCCAATGCAAGATTATGAAGATGAAGAGATAGAGGAAATGCAAGATGCAGATCTCAAAAAATTGATAAGAACATTAAGAAGTTCTCAAAAACAAATTCTTGAACTACAGAAATCCTTAATGGACAAGATAGAAAATCTCTCTCGTGAAAATGAAACATTAAGGAGGAATCAAAATGAAATGAAACAACTAGTAGAACATGAAACTGTGATAGTGACAAGAAACCATAATGAAATGAAGAACTCAATAGATCAAATGACAAACACATTAGAGAGCCTTAAAAACAGAATGGGTGAAGCAGAAGATAGAATATCGGACTTAGAAGACAGAGAACAGGAAAGGAAACAGTCAAATCAAAGAAAAGAAGAAGAAATCAGAAATCTAAAAAATACTGTCAGGAATCTACAGGATACTCTTAAAAAACCCAACATTCGGGTTCTAGGAGTTCCTGAAGGCATGGAGAGGGAGAAAGGATTAGAAGGCCTTTTTAGTGAGATCCTAGCAGAAAATTTCCCAGGTTTGGAGAAGGACAGACATCCTAGTACAGGAAGCTCATAGAACCCCTAATAAGCATGACCAAAAGAGATCCTTCCCACGACACGTCGTAATCAATCTCACCACAGTGAAACATAAAGAAAAGATCCTAAAATGTGCAAGAGAGAAACGCCAGATTACTCTCAGAGGATCTCCAATTAGACTCACAGCTGACTTCTCATCAGAAACCCTACAAGATAGGAGAGAATGGCGAGATATAGCCCAGGTACTGAGAAAAACTGCCAGCCCAGAATATTATATCCTGCAAAGCTCTCATTTGTGAACGAAGGTGAAATAAAGACCTTTCACAGCAAACAGAAATTGAAAGAATGTGTCGCCACTCGTCCAGCCCTGCAAAAGATGCTTAAAGATGTGTTACACACAGAAACACAGAAACACGGTCACCAATATGAAAGAAGGTAAAGGAAGGAAACCTCACAGCAAAAGATCACAGGATTCTCAAACCATATATTAGAAAAAGTCTTTGGCAAATGACAGGGCAAATTTACTCCTTCTCAATAGTCACATTGAATGTTAATGGCCTGAACTGTCCAGTTAAAAGACACCGATTGGCTGATTGGGTTAAGGAACAAAACCCATCTTTTTGCTGCTTACAAGAAACTCATCTTTCCAACAATGATCCATACAGGCTGAAAGTGAAAGGCTGGAAAAAGATATACCATGCCAACAGAAATGAAAAAAGAGCGGGCGTAGCCATCTTAATATCGGACAACATAAACTTTACCACAAAAACTGTTAGGAGAGACAAAGAGGGGCACTATTTAATGATTAAGGGATCCATTCAACAGGAAGATATAACAATTATCAATGTATATGCACCTAATTACAGGGCACCAGCTTATTTAAAAGACTTGTTAAGGGACTTAAAGGGAGACTTAGACCCCAATACAATAGTACTGGGGGATTTCAATACTCCACTCTCAGAGATAGACAGATCAACAGGACAGAAGATCAACAAGGAGACAGTAGATTTAAATGACACTACAGCCCAAATGATCTAACAGATATCTACAGAATATTTATCCTACACCTAAAGACTTTACATTCTTCTCAGCAGTACATGGAACATTCTCTAGGATTGACCACATACTAGGCCATAAGGCAAGTCTCAGCAAATTCAAAAGAATTAGAATCATACCATGCAGCTTCTCAGACCACAAAGGAATGAAATTGGAAATTAGCAACTCAGGAATCTCTAGAGCACATGCAAACACATGGAGATTGAACAACATGCTCCTGAATGAACAATGGGTCATAGAAGAAATTAAAAGAGAAATCAAAAATTTTCTGGAAGTAAATGAGGATAACAGCACAACATACCAAAACCTATGGGATACAACAAAAGCAGTGTTAAGAGGAAAGTTTATATCAATAGGTGCCTACATCAAAAATTGGAAAGGCACCAAATAGATGGGCTTTCAAGTCATCTCAAGGATCTAGAAAATCTGCAGCAAACCAAACCCAAACCCAGTAGGAGAAGAGAAATAATTAAAATCAGAGAAGAAATCAACAGGATTGAATCCAAAAAAAATTACAAAAAATCAGCCAAACAAGTAGCTGGTTTTTTGAAAAAATAAACAAAATGGACACACCATTGGCTCAACTAACTAAAAAAAAGAGAAAAGACCCAAATCAATAGGATCAGAGATGAGAATGGAAACGTAACAACAGACACCACAGAAATAAAAAGAATCATCAGAAATTACTACAAGGACTTGTATGCCAGCAAACAGGGAAATCTATCAGAAATGGACAGATTCTTGGACACATACAACCTACCTAAATTGAACCATGAAGACATACAAAACCTAAACAGACCAATAACTGAGACAGAAATTGAAACAGTAATAAAGACCCTCCCAACAAAGAAAAGCCCAGGACCAGATGGATTCACTGCTGAGTTCTACCAGACATTTAGAGAAGAACTAACTCCAATTCTTCTCAAACTATTCAGAACAATCGAAAAAGAGGGAATCCTCCCAAACTCTTTCTATGAAGCCAGCATGACCTTAATTCCTAAGCCAGAAAAAGATGCAGCATTGAAAGAGAATTACAGACCAATATCCCTGATGAACATAGATGCAAAAATACTCAATAAAATTCTGGCCAATAGAATGCAACAACACATCAGAAAGATCATCCACCCAGACCAAGTGGGATTTATCCCTGGTATGCAGGGATGGTTCATTGTTCACAAAACAATCAATGTGATACACCACATTAACAGACTGCAGAAGAAAACCATATGATTCTCTCAATAGACACAGAGAAAGCATTTGATAAAATACAACACCCTTTCATGATGAAAACTCTAAGCAAACTGGGTATGGAAGGAACATTCCTCAACACAATCAAAGCAATATATGAAAAGCCCACGGCCAACATCCTATTGAATGGGGAAAAGTTGGAAGCATTTCCGCTGAGATCTGGTACCAGACAGGGATGCCCACTCTCACCACTGCTATCAAACATAGTTCCTGAAGTTTTAGCCAGAGCTATTAGGCAAGAAAAAGAAATTAAAGGGATACAAATTGGGAAGGAAGAACTCAAACTATCCCTCTTTGCAGATGATATGATTCTTTATTTAGGGGATCCAAAGAACTCTACTAAGAGACTACTGGAACTCATCGAAGAGTTTGGCAAAGTAGCAGGATATAAAATCAATGCACAAAAATCAACAGCCTTTGTATACACAGGCAATGCCATGGATGAGGAAGAATTGCTAAGATCAATCCCATCCACAATAGCTACAAAAACAATCAAATACCTTGGAATAAACTTAACCAAGGATGTTAAAGATCTCTATGATGAAAACTAGAAAACCTTACAGAAAGAAATAGAAGAGGATACCAAAAAATGGAGAAATCTTCCATGCTCATGGATTGGAAGAATCAACATAATCAAAATGTCTATTCTCCCAAAAGCAATTTACACATTCAATGCAATACCAATCAAGATACCGAAGACATTCTTCTCAGATCTGGAAAAAATGATGCTGAAATTCGTATGGAGACACAGAAGACCTCAAATATCCAAAAATCTTGTACAACAAAAACAAAGCTGGAGGCATCACAATACCAGACTTAAGGACTTACTACAGGGCAGTTGTTATCAAAACAGCATGGTACTGGTACAGTAACAGATGGATAGACCAATGGAACAGAATAGAAACACAAGACATCAATCCAAACATCTACAGCCAACTTATATTTGATCAAAGATCCAAAACTAATCCCTGCAATAAGGACAGTCTATTCAATAAATAGTGCTAGGAAAATTGGATTTCCACGTGCAGAAGCTTGAAGCAAGACCCATACCTTTCACCTTACACAAAAATTCTCTCAACATGGATTAAAGTCTTAAATCTATTCTCCGAAACCATCAAATTATTAGAGAGCATTGGAGAAACCCTGCAAGATATAGGTACAGTCAAAGACTTCTTGGAAAAGACCCCAGAAGCACAGGCAGTCAAAACCAAAATTAACATTTGGGATTGCATCAAATTGAGAAGTTTCTGTACTTCAAAAGGAACAGTCAGGAAAGTGAAGAGGCAACCGACAGAATGGGAAAAAATATTTGCAAACTATACTACAGATAAAGGGTTGATAACCAGAATCTACAAAGAAATCAAGAAAATCCACAACAACAAAACAAACAACCCACTTAAGAGATGGGCCAAGGACCTCAATAGACATTTTTCGAAAGAGGAAATCCAAATGGCCAACAGACACATGAAAAAATGTTCAAGATCACTAGCAATCAGAGAAATGCAAATCAAAACCACAATGAGGTTTCACCTCACCCCGGTGAGAATGGCTCACATTCAGAAATCTACCAACAACAGATGCTGGAGAGGATGTGGGGAAAAAGGGACACTAACCCACTGTTGGTGGGAATGCAAACTGGTTAAGCCACTATGGAAGTCAGTCTGGAGATTCCTCAGAAACCTGAATATAACCCTACCATACAACCCAGCCATCCCACTCCTTGGAATTTACCCAAAGGAAATTAAATTGGCAAATAAAAAAGCCATCTGCACATTAATGTTTATTGCAGCTCAATTCACAATAGCTAAGACCTGGAACCAACCCAAATGCCCATCAACAGTAGACTGGATAAAGAAATTATGGGACATGTACTCCATAGAATACTATACAGCAGTAAGGAACAATGAAACCCGGTCATTTGCAACAAGATGGAGGGATCTGGAAAACATCATGCTGAGTGAATTAAGCCAGTCCCAAAGAGACAAATATCATTTGTTTTCCCTGATCGGTGACTACTGAGCACCAAACAGGAAACCCGTTGAAGTGAAATGGACACTATAAGAAACAATGACCTGATCAGCTCTTGTCCTGACTCTAGATGTACAATGTAATACTTTATCCCTTTTAGTATTTGTTGTTGTTGTTGTTGTTCTAGTACTAGTGGTTGAACTCTGTAATTAACACACAGTTATTCTTAGGTGTTTAAATTTTAACTGAAAAGTGATCCCTGTTAAATTTAAGAGTGGAAAAAGAGAGGGAGGAGATGTATAATTTGGGACATGCTCAATCGGACTTGCCCCAAATGGTGGAGTTAGAAATGTGCCAGGGGATTCCAATACAATCCTATCAAGGTGGCATGTACCAATGCCATCTCACTAGTCCAAGTGATCAATTTCAGTTCACAAGTGATGGCTCTGATAGGTCTAAGAGTCAAATGGATCACACAAACAAGACAAGTGTCTGCTAATACTAACTGATACAATCAAAAAGGGAGAGAATGATCCAACATGGGAAGCGGGATACACAGCAGACTCATAGAATGGTAGATGTCCTAAACAACACTCTGGCCTCAGAATCAGCCCTTAAGGCATTTGGATCTGGCTGAAGAGCCCATGAGAGTATTGTAGGCATGGAAAGCCAAGATACCATGGAAAAGAAAAAAATAGAAGACCTAAATGAAGGATCTCTGCGAGTGAGATCCCAGTGGAAAGAACGGGGCCATCAAAGAAGGAGGTACCTTTCTCTGAAGGGAGGAGAGAACTTCCACTTTGACTATGACCCTATCAGAATAAGATCAAAGTCAGCGAACTCTAAAGGCTTCCATAGCCCTGGCAACTCAATGACTGGAGCCTAGGGAGATTACTGACACCATAAACAAGAGTGTCACATTGTTAAGTCAGCAACAGAAGTCACTGTGTACTTACATCTCATGTGGGATCTGTCCTTAATGTGTTGTCTAATGTGCGGTGATGCTGTAACTAGTACTGAAACAGTATTTATACACTTTGTGTTTCTGTGTGGGTGCAAACTGATGAAATCTTTACTAATTATATACTGAATTGATCTTCTGTATATAAAGATAATTGGAAATGAAAAAAAAAACAACCTGGTGTTAAATTGGAAATTGCATAGAAAATTAATTAATTTTTAAAAAAATATTATGTAGGATCTCTGTCTTTAATGTGCTGTACACTGTTATTTAATGCTATAACCAGTACTCCAACAGTATTTTTTTCACTTTGTGTTGCTATATGTGGGCAAACTTTTGGAATCTTTACTTAATATGTACTAAACTAATCTTCTGTATATAAAGAGAATTGAAAATGAATCTTGATGTGAATGGAAGGGGAGAGGGATCAGGAAAGGGGAGGGTTGTGGGTGGGAGGGAAGTTATGGGAGGGGGGAAGCCATTGTAATCCATAAGATGTACGTTGGAAATTTATATTCATTAATTAAAGTTTAATAAATGAAAAAAATTCATAGTTTCCTTAGAGAGAAAGTAAATAAAGGTAAATATATTTAGCATACATCAAATGTAAAACTCAACATGAATAAAAAAGAAAATGTAGAAATATATATATATATATATATATATATATATACTATGCAACAATACAAAATGGAATTATATATATTGCTGTCCCCATTACAGTTGCCATTAGCATTTGAATATGGCTATCATGAATGAAGACTCAATTTTAAACTTAACTTATACTTAGTTTAGATAGCCAAATGTAGCTATGTCTATCAAGCTGGACAGCACACATCTATAGTTTTATAAGGAGAATTTTAGCAGTTATTAATAAATCCCAAAAATATCAAATGATAATAACAAAATATCAAATTTGATTAAATAATTATGTCTGACATTTGCCCCACATATAAGCCTCAATCAAAATTAAGCATTAAAATGAGATTGTTCCATCTTTAAAAATCTAACCATGTCATGGAGATTCACATAGCAAATAGAAAATAACTGACAAATATACTACCCAAAATGTCAGCTACAATTGCTAGAAACTCAGAAGACTTAAAAAATTGAAGATAATAGCTAATGTTTCCAACAAACAACCAGATAAATGCTTAAATATGGTCAGTTAAAATGCTAAAAGTAGGTTACAGAATTGTAATCATATTTATTATATATAATAAAATTATATGTATTTAAAATTATCTGTCAAATATGTATTTTCTCTTCTACATCTTAAGCTCTACATTCTTATATTTTGTATCAGCAAATTCCCCATAGGAGCCATTTGTGTTATCAGTAGCTGTTTAGTTAAAACATTTCATTTTACAAAAGAGAGAATGTGACTTGAGTAAGCTGATGGAACTTGTTGATGGCTGAAGTGGAAATGAGCTCTTTCTCCAATTCTGTAATTTATGTTAATCTTGTTTGCTTGGGTTTAATGCTTCTTCAGTTGCAGAAACATTTAGTGCCTTCAGTGTGCAAAGCACTCTATGAAGCAAAGAGCACCAAAACAAAAAACCCATGTCTTGAGTCTTATTCAGAAAGAGATAGAGACTAAATAAGTTAACACTGTTTCTGCCCACTGGGTTCCTTTATTCTAATGCAGTGTTTGTCAGCTTTGGAAATATTGACATTTTGGGCCAGTCAGATTTTCTTGTTGTTGTTGCTGTGAGAGGCTGTTATGTGTAGGGTAGGATGTTTTGCAGTATTGTTTACTGCCAGTTGTTCTGAGAGGCAAGCTTTAAAAATATTTGGGGACCCTTGTGTGACTTAGGATTCTTAGAGCTTTCTGAGATTTTAACAAAGAGTTTTACTGTCACACTTTTGGTTTTATATTTTATGTTTAGATCCCGTTTTTCTCTGACCCTCATTTGATCTTTGCACAAAAGCACTGCCTTAATGTTGCTAATTGGAGAAGCTGAAAATGAGGATGAGTTTTCTTTTCTTTAATTTTTTTTGACAGGCAGAGTGGACAGTGTGAGAGAGAGAGATACAGAGAGAAAGGTCTTCCTTTACTGTTGGTTCAGCCTCCAATGGCCACTGTGGCTGGCGCGCTGCAGCTGGCGCACTGTGCTGATCTGAATCCAGGAGCCAGGTGCTTCTCCTGGTCTCCCATGTGGATGCAGGACCCAAGGACTTGTGCCATCCTCCACTGCACTCCCTGGCAACAGCAGAGAGCTGGCCTGGAAGAGGGGCAACTGGGACAGAATCCGGCGCCCCGACCGCGACTAGAACCTGGTGTGCTGGCACCACAAAATGAAGGATTAGCCTATTGAGCATGGCACAGCAGAGTTTTATTTTCAAACTCAGTTCTAGCACCTAGTTCTTCCTTTTGATTTTTCTTTTCTTTCATTCTACTATAAAAAGAATAAGCCAGACAGCACCTACAACATTCTGCTTGGTTCTCTCCATAGCTTCATCTCCCAATTTCTTAGTGTATTTTCTATTTTTTATTTAACCAGAGGTTTCTCTGTTGACAGACTTTCTGTGACTTCATAATAGAGAACTGTTTTCATTCATTTTCCCCATGTTTTTTCTCATTTTCATTTAAGTCTCTGCTGGCAGGCTTCTTCAGGACTGTCTCTCTTTCTAATAGTCTCTCTCATGC
Source organism: Lepus europaeus (assembly GCF_033115175.1). NCBI lineage: Eukaryota > Metazoa > Chordata > Mammalia > Lagomorpha > Leporidae > Lepus > Lepus europaeus. The sequence continues at coordinate 79,075,243 of NC_084840.1, read as the reverse complement.
CCTTGAATCTTTCACTGGTGCTTTCCTGAAAACCCTTCTGGTTTCTTTTTAGTCCCATAGACACTTCTATCTTGGAGTTTAGTTTGTTAACAGTATCCCAGTGTCTGGTATCAAAACCTTCTCATTTGCTACATAATAAATCAACCAAAACATAGTGACTCAGAACAATAAGCACTTATTGCTTCACAGATTCTTTGGATCATGGATTTGGGAGGGTCTGGCTGAGGAGTGTGTAGTGAGACTGCAGTGAGGCATGTATTGCACCTGCAGACATTTGAAAGCCTGAGTAGGGCTGGAGGATCACGTTGGTTCCTCTTCATGGGGTGTGAACATGAGACTAACTCAGTGTCCTCCTGCAGAAGCAGAGCAGCTGAAGAAAGGAAGCCAACCACGTAGAAGCTGTGTTGTTTTCATGCTATACCCTCAGAAGGGAGGTGTGTTAAAGAACTTGCAGATGTATTTTAAATTCATTGTTTGTGTTTTATTTAAGAGGCAAAGAGACATAGATCATTCCCATCCACTGAGTCACTCTCCAAATACCTGAAACAACCCTTTGCAGGGGACCAAAATCAGGAGACAGGAACTCAATCCTGGTCTCCCAGATGGGGAACAGGATTGCTTAAACTATCACTGTTGCCTCCCAGGAACTGTAGTTGTAGGCATCTGAAGTCAGGAACCAGACTTGGGTATTGAACTCAGGCACTCCAGTGGGTGACAAGGATGTGCTACCTAACATCTTAACTTGTGGCTAAACAGTAACTCTGAGACATATTTTTAAAACTACTGCAGTCCACATGAAGCTTCTCCGGTCTCCCTGGTGATCTTTTGCATTCTCTCCAGCTGGAACGGGGTATGTGCACAGGTGCATATCAGGGGGTGGGGTACACTGGATTTTGTGTCACTCATTACTTCTATCATTCTGTTGGTTACCAATCACATGTCTGCAACTGACTGAAAAGGAAGCTGGGAAATGTATCCAACTGTGAGCTTAGGAAGGAGAGAAAATAGATGTGATTGAATAGGTAGAATGGTAAAACTCTAGCACAAGAAGAGAAAGGATTTGTGTGTCTGCTGTCATTCTGTGTCACATTGCTTTACTTAATGGTTTGGCATGATTTTTCAGTTTTCCTTGACTAAAATAATAAACCATAGTGAGGCATTATAGTTATTTTGGTGTTTAATAATATTCTAGGGAGTTTTTATCAGCTCATTTTAAATTTTGGATGAGTACTTGTTTTGATTTTCTGTTTGAAATACGGGCACAGCATCAGTTATTGTTTGTTCAAGTCCTTCTGTGCTGCTTTGTCCTACTGCAGGATTATAAACCCTCACCAAGGGCTTTATTTTTCCCCGTGGGGCATCTTATTGAATATTTACATCTTCAGTAATTCATCTGGGCCCAATGCTTTAATACTTCTAATTAGCTAATTATGTTCTGTAATGCAGTGACAAAACTCTTTGTCATTTCACTCTTTCCTTAACCCTTTTCTTGCTTTGGATATATTATTTTTGTCTCTTTGTTATCTGTGAAATTATAACAGCCCAGATAGTTCCCTACCTTTTCTTTATCATTTATGTTGCATTAGACCATTGCCCTGTTAAGAGTCTTTCCAACTAACTCCCATCAGGCATCTGGGTTCCTGTCTAATGAGGCTGTAATATTGCTGTATAGTTACCTTCCATTCCTCTCTTCTTGATTCTTTCCCACATATTGCAGTCTTACAAGAAGACAGCCAAAAGGCAAATAGGATAGTTTCTATTGGATAAATATATTGAAAGACAAAAAAGGGAGAGTGAGGAACAATTCTGTAGAGTAAAAAAAAATCTTTTTTAGGATAAAAATGTTTTTATTTATAGTCTTATAGTAAAGGGGGAAGCCTGAACTTGCAAGACAACTCTTGAGCAGTATGTACAGCATACTTTTTATTTCCATGGAATGGAATCAAACACCGACTGAGACTACAGAATATGCACTAGAAATCAGCAAATGCCGGGAACAGAGTAGGAAGAAGACAAAGAAATGAGACCTCAACACACAAACCCCTTCACTGGGATCTGCTGACCACAGCCAGAACCAGGGCTGGGTCATGCAGTGGAGACAGGTTCCTGGACAGGAGGAAAGGGAGTGGGGCCAGGGCTTGGGGGGGGGGGTCTGCACTAGGGTGTGTGTTTAGTACCAGGTAAGTTGCTCTTGGTATTTACATAAAAAATCAGTTGGCTCTATATCTTAGAAATACACACAGAAAGAAAGAAGATTTGATCATTACCTTATGAATCTGTCACTTTGCAATACCGACATCATCAGAAGTAGGGACAATCAGATTTACATTCAGTAGCAGGAAATAAATATCAAAACATCATCATTGGCCCTCAATACAAAACCTCTACCCCACCCAAGCTGCCCTCCCTGCCCTCCCCCAAGTAACCATCCCCCACCACTGGCTGGTGGCAGCGGCTCCATGGCTGCTGTCTCCCGTACATACCTCGAGACAGTCACGTGGGCCTCCCACAGGCCAGCACCGCGGGCTAGCACAGCTCTCCGAGAGAAGCAGGAGTGAAAGATGCCCAAAGACGCTGCACTGCCAATCTGTCCCCACTTTCGTATGCCACAATTTCTTCAAGGAGCTGATCTTTTTGATAGGAGCGATAAGTAACTTTTCAGGAAAAAAAAAATCCTTAAAAAGGAGAGGCATCATTCCGATTATTCCAAATTGGTTATCTTCTCGATGTTCACAGATTCATAAAGTCTGTCAAACACGGGTGCGGGAGACCTGGAGGAGAGGCCGGGCGGGCGCAGCGAGTGGGCCGCCGTGTGCTCGGGTTCCGGCCAGCCGTCTGTCCTCCACGGAAAAGCTGTCAAGTTGGGCTGTTTGAGTTTAAAAACTCCTGGTGGGGACAGGGAATCCCTGAAGGGAATACATCTCTTAAAAATAGTGGAAACGGAGAAGGAGTACGCGAGCTGTTGTCCAAGAGCATCTACGTAAAAATAGAAATTAAAAAAAAAAAAAACAGAGAGAAAGAGAAAAATGGAGTCTCTTAAATGGTTGTGAGGGCTCTAACGACGAACGGAAGGCGGCCGACAGTTTTTATCGCTGGCCTGCCCCACGCAGTTAGTTGGCCTCCGCTCAGAGCTTCTTCCTGTTTGGGGCTCTTCCGGTTCTGCTTGGAGCTGGAGTCCGAGCCGCCATCGAAGGCAGAGATGGCGCTGCCCTTGGCATTGGTGTAGAGGCTGCTGTCCGAGGAGGGGCAGTTGGTCTGCAGCTGGGCACTCGACCTCGCCTTTTCCAGGGCACGGACTTGCTGCCCCAGAAGAGCGTTCGGCCGCTTGAGGTCGTCGCCGTCTTGCTGGTGTGTGTGGTTTTCCTTGGCATGTATTGCATATACTCTGTGGCTTTGTCTAGGATTTGGGCCTGGTTCGCCTTCTCTCCTTGGAGTAAGGGGGCCGAGTCCCGCCAACTGTGGAAGCTGTCTCTGGTGCGGTCCCTGCGTTTCCGTTCCAGTGCATTATGATGAGCCCGTTTGTCAGCCGCAGATTGAAACCTTGGTTGCTCTTGGACATCATCATTGTTGCTCATTTCCCAGGGCCCAGGGAGCGGCCACTGCAGTTGCGCGGCGGAAAGGGGGAAGGGTGGAGGGGAGGGGGAAGTCATGGACAACAAGCCAAGTGTCTCCCACACAAACTCACTCGCTGGCTCTCTCTCTCTCTCACACACACGCACACACACACACACAACACGGGCGAGAACCACCGCCTCACTGCAGCACCGGAACCGAGTAAAAAAATCTTAAGCCATAATAATAAATTATAGTCAATAAATATCACTTGGATCTTGAACAGGGTACACAAAATTTTGGGGAAATCAGAGAAATATAAAAGTTGACCAGACATTTGATTAAGTTAATGGATTTTTTTTGGACTGTGTTGTGATAACTATAATTATGTTTTTGAAGAGTGTTTATATTTTAGAGGTGCAATTGCAACATGTAGATAAAGTGATGTTTAGGGTTAGCTTGAAAGTAATGCAGCATTTGGGAAGTTTATATTGTGACTTGTATAATCATGAAGCTCGTTGATGGACAGAATGGAGTTCTGTCAATTCTGTCTCTAGAACTGTTTGAATTTTTCATAATGAAAGATGTTTTAAAACTAATAGAATATTAGAATTAATTAGAAAATTAGAATTAGAATTAATAGAAAATTAGAATTAGAATTGCCCACCAATTCTGTTTTTTTTTTTTTCGAGATAGAAAACTCACATCAAATACTATGGTACACGTTTTTAGTTTTTTCTTATATTGCAAATTTTAAAACATTTTAAAATTATATTTTAATCATGTATTTTTCTACTTTTTTACCACCAATGGCTCTACTCCCAACCTGTGTGTACTGCTGGTCCTCTTCCTCACTTAATGCTGTATAATTGTTCAAACCTGGTAAATACCACTCTTAGGATCATTGGTTACTATCCTCACCCTGTCTTTTATGACCTTGTCTAAGTATGATCAGAGTGGGCGAATTTGGAAGGCTTCCATAGCCTTGGCAACTCATGAACAGAGCCTAGGGTGGTTACTGGCACCATAAACTAGAGTGTCAATTTGTTGGGTCAACAACAGGAGTCACTGTGCACTTGCTCCTCATGTAGGATCTTTGTCCTTAATGTGCTGCACATTGTGATTTAATGCTATAACTAGTACTTAAACAGTATGTTTCACTTTGTGTTTCTATGTGGGTGCAAACTGATGAAATCTTTACTTAATATATACTAAATTGATCTTCTGTATATAAAGAGAATTGAAAATGAATCTTGATGTGATTGGAAGGGGAGAGGGAGTGGGAGAGGGGAGGGTTGTGGGTGGGAGGGAAGTTATGGGAGGGGGAAGCCATTGTAATCCATAAGCTGTACATTGGAAATTTATATTCATTAAATAAAAGTTTAAAAAAAAACAGAAAAAATGCATAGCAATCACTAATTAACTAAACAAAAATTTGGTATGTAAAACCAAATTTTTCTGAAATAAGATTGATGTTAAAGTAAAGTGAAAATTTTTAGTTCTAAACTTAAATGACACAAACGTAAATAAGAAAAAACTCCACATTTTGTGACTCAAAGAAACCAAAGATTCAAAAACTTAATAATGCTATGAATGAAATGGTGACCAATAAAAACAGGCTAATCAGTCACTCAGAGAAAATAATTCTGTAGACATAATAGAAATTAACTCCATAATCTCAAGATTCTGATACCCCCAATATAAAGAAAAATAAATCTGGATTTGCAAAATTGAGAGCTATTGTTCACTTATATAAGAGGCCTTCCTAATTGTATCGATAATAAGGTTAAGTTGAAAGAGGGTTTTTCAGAGGGGAAACTCACATGAAATAAGGATAAAATACAGAGCCAAGAAATTTGGTGTCATTTTTTCAGCATTGCATATACAATTGAGACAAATCTTTCTGAATCCTATATTCATTCAGAATTCCCAAAGCCAAATTTTCTATTAAAAGGAACAAAACCAAAATCTTGGTGGCAATATGCACAACTACATACAAAAGTACTAAAGGGAGAAATCAGTAATAAAAAGAAAAGACTCTGATACATGAAAATACTTCCATCTTTGTGTAATTTGTGTTCTGAGCAGGGTAGTTTACAGGATGAGGGAAATATAGTTCAGACAATGATACTAAGCATGCAAGGATATCAATATTAATGATCAGGGAACCTCAGAAATGAACGTATAGAACTCAGGAAAGAAGCAGGAAAACAGGAAAAAATAACATCACCCATGAAATGCAAACCAGAAGAAACACAGAGACAGATGGTTTCTTTCAAGAAATAGAAGATGAAAGAGGAAATATAAAGAATAGGTGCTTGGGGACTGTTGCTGTGGCTCAGTGGGTTAATGCCCTGGCCTGAAGCACTGGCATCCCATATGGGCGCCAGATTCTGTCCCAGTTGCTCCTCTTCTAGTTCAGCTCTCTTCTGTGGCCTGGGAAAGCAGTAGAAGATGGCCCAAGTCCTTGGGCCCCTGCACCCAAGTGGAAGACACGGAAGAAGCTCCTGGCTTCAGATTGGCACAGTTCTGGCTGTTGTGGCCAATTGGGGAGTGAACCAGCGGATGGAAGACTTCTCTCTCTCCCTCTCTGCCTCTCTTTTTTCTGTGTAACTCTGACTTTCAAATAAATAAATGAAACTTTTAAGAAAAAGAATAGGTGCTTGACCAAAGATTTCAGAAGATGAGAGAGGAATAGCTATTCCTCTATATTCCCTATAGTTGGATACAAGTATATGTATGAATGAGATTCCTGGAAGAGGAAAATGAATGCAATGATCTAAAGCTAATAATTTTAATTCAAATATTTTGGAAAATGACAATATGGTCTCAAAGTCCTTCACAGAAAACTGGGTCATACTTTGAGTGATTGAAGCCATTTGGATTGTAGTAAAATCTGGGAATTGTGTGAAAAGTATTCAGGCATCTAGAATACATGGATGAGTAACACAGAAGAGAATGAAAATGATCCAGCTTTTCTGGGTTAGGAGGGAAAAGAATATATTTAAGATGCTTAAGAAGAAAAGGTTAAGCCAGAAACTGTGTGCTGTGCAAGCTGACATGAGGTAAAAAATACATTGGCATCCAAGTCTTTGTGAGAGATCTTGGGTGAGATGGACCCCATGATTCCTTCCAGAGGAAGGAACAGATTTGAGACAAAATGCCTAGAAAGTCATTACTGTAAGGACAGATTGAAGCAGCCAACCTGGCAGTGACTTTGTTCAGTGAAGACCAAATGAGATTTCTCTTGAAGGATTGATGGTGATGGTATTCAGTGACTGCTCTCTGATCATTTTAAGTTGTACATTTGCTAAAAGTGTTTTCTTATAATGCATTTTCTTTGACAGGAAAGCATGTGAAAATCAACTAGTATTGGGTGACAAGAATTTAATATCAAAGCTACCAGAAGACTGATGAGGTGCGTGTGGCTGAAGTTGTGTCTCCTCCTATATGGTTAAAGTTTCCAATGACTTAGGAAACTCCAGCTCCTCTGCATCCCAGGGCTCCACACTGTAGTCTCCTAAGTTGCTAAAAATTTCTGCAAAGATGAAACAGGTAAAGGGATCAGTGGGGGAGGACAAGGATGATGTAGCAGTAGGGACAATGGGATGGGTGTGCAGCACTAAGAAGGCTCCTGTGCCCTGGAAGGTAACCCTAGGTCCTGACCTCTACAGAAATTAGGGCCATGGGTCACTGAGGCTCATTAGTGTGGGGCATGGATGTCCTAGAATTGTGAATTCATTCCCCTTAGGCATTCGCTTGGGCAGCCTTCAGGGGAGATTCCACTTTGGCAGTGAACCTGATGTATAGGAAAGGCCAGGACTCTGGGCCCCTGGGATTAAAAATCCAAGGCCCATTCCCCTGGGTCTTATGAGCAGGAGGATTGATGACACAGAATGGGAGTCCTGACACTGCCCACTCAGTCCTTACCCCACAGGTCTGGGTCCTGTGACCTGCATGTTAATTATAGACAACTGCACATAGCTCTTTGGTTTCCTTCCCTAATTGTGTAGAAGTTCTTTCTGTCCTCCATGTAGAAGTCATTTCAGAGATTTTATTGTCAAGAATTATTCTGTAACATTAAAACTAAACCATTATTGCTTTACTATATTTGAGCATGGAAAATGTGATGGAAGACATTTCTTTTGAGAGGGTCATGCAGCCATTGTGTATTTGTAATTGAAGTATAAAATTGGTGCACAAATGAGAAGAACACTAGGTTCTTGTTACCCTGCTCCTGTCAATCTTCAAAGTGAGCTTTGCCTTAATTGCTGACAATTAAGTTTGCCAGGAAAATAGAAAATTTTATATGCACAAAAATAAAAAATCAACATGTAAAAAAGCATTTATCCGCAGTCTCTGAGAAAGGAGGTTGATGGTTCCAAAAGGACTGAGTAAATTCCCGCAGCTCTTGTGTTCTGTGCTGGCTTTTATGTGATGTCAGGTTGGGATTGGTAGCCACAAAGACACAAAGATGGGTGCAGTGGGCTCTCTTCCTGGTGTGAAAAGGCACCCAAAGGTGCCTCTCTATGTCTCGACCTCTTTCTAATCTTCCTGAATTGGAGGTGGTCAGGGACAATTCCCAGTGTCTCCCCACACCAGTGAGGCTCCCTGTTGACTTTAGGTTGGGTTGGCAGGGACTCACCTTGTAGAGGGAGATATTCAACAGCTCTGGTGGCTCTCCCCAGAAACAACACAATTAACAGCCACCTCCAAAGTCATTTGCATGGCAATCCTGTTAGCACCTGCAGCCTTCCCTTCAGATGAAAGCAAAACTCCTCCTAGCAGCTCTAGGAGCTTCCATGGAATGGGGATGTGCTCTATGGGACCACCTCAGGGTACATTCTTCAGTCACCTCTGTGGATCATGAACATCCATTCATCTCCACTCTCCAGGTCAGGATCGATGGCAGCCTCTCCACTTCTAGGCTCCATTTAGTTGGCATCCCTGAGGTGTCACAAAGAATGTGGAGCAAAGGAGTCCATGTGACCTTATTTCCCTGACCCCCATCTACTTGCTGCAAACTCACATTTCCTGTTCTTCTTGGTCAAGATCCTCAATGTCCTGAATGCTTTGAGGATAATTCACATCAAGGGAACATGTGGACAGCTGGAAGGAGACAAGAATGTTTCCTGAACCAGACATTGCAGGAAAAGACCTATCTGACCTGTCTTGGTGGACACTAAGGACAGATTCAGACTTCGCTGGAGTCCTTCCTCCCACTGAGATTGGGACCCAGCTTGCCTGTCCCCAGGCCAGTTCCCTTGTAGGCCAGCCAGGTTGCTCACCATCATTTCATAGTGCAGTATGGGGGTCAGAGTGAGGACAAAGCTGATCAAATGAGAAAGGATGGCTGTAGAGAGACTGTATCAGCATCCATGCTTCAAGTATATCAAGTGCCAAGATCACACCAAGTTCTTCACAATGAGAATCATCAACTCTGGTAAGGAGGGAATGAGGGAGACACAGGAATAGGAGCTTCTGAGCAAAAAGCCAGAGAATCAGAAAGATATGAAAAAGGAAAACACTTACACCCAGATCGCCACTTCCAATGGAATATTCAGAGACTACCACGTAGCCTTCCATGTGCACAGGAGCAGGGAGTGATGAGGATGCCAGAGAGAAGGAAAGGGAAGAGTTAGACTTGAGGTGAGGACTTGGATCCCTGCTGCTGGTTGGATGATGTAGGCCAATCTTGGGACCCTCTTGGAGCCCCATCTCTACACCCCTGTTCCAGGGATTGGGTGGCTTCACCTTTGTAATGAGTTAGAGCATCTCTGAACTTTGACCTCTTCTTTGAGCCCTCAGTATCCCATAATACTTGCTAGGAATGTCACCTTGTTCCTCCTTGTGTAGCCACTGTCCATTTGTTGATGTGTGCAACACATTGTTTTTCATCCCTCATGTGTCCCTTCCTCTATTTTGACTCATAAATATTGTCCATTTTCTTTGTCTTTGTCAACCTCCACCAACCATATTATTGTCTGCTATGGGAGCTTTGGAGCCCAAGATAATGCTATACTGCCACCTGAGGCTGGCATTGGGGTGTAGCAGATTAAAGTGCCATGTGTGGTGACCACCCCATAGGATCACTGATTGGTGTCCCTGGTTCACCATTTCTGATCCAGTTCCCTGTTAATGTGCCTTGGAAAGCAGTGTAAGATGGCTCATGTTTGGGCCCCTGCCAGCTGTTTAGGAGACTCAGATGGAGTTTCAGGATCCTGGTTCGGCCTGGCCCAACCTTGACATTGAGGTAATGTAGGAACTGACACATTGGATGGAAAATCTCTCTTTTTTCACTCCAAGCCATAACTCTGCCTTTCAAACAAGTATATAAATCTTTTAAAAATGTATTGTCATGTCATGCACAGCAGTATATCTACAGATCGCTTCTTAATATGGGGAGTGAATTTCCTAGTCTCCTGTTGGGGCCTGAGGAGGTAACAAGGTAACAAGGACCAAGTCCATATATCTGGGTTAACCTTGTAGAGTTTGGAAATATTTAATCATCATAGCAATCCCAGGTTTCCTGACACATTTGAAAAGATGATCCAAAAAAGAGAGAATATTTAATTTGTTCAAATTCTGGTAGTGTGCCAAGGAGGGAGTCCACAGCAGGTATATTTTTAGCCATATCAATAAATGGGACTTGCTAGGGTTTTCACTGAGCAGTGGAAGGACTGGGGAGTAGGACACCTGGCAGGCCTGAGGACAGGGAATCTGCTGGGTATGCCTGGATGTGGGGACAGGGCAGTACTGTGTGTTTGGAGCAGTGCATCTGAGGGGAACAGTGACACATAGCCTTGCTGCCCAGAGGTGCTCCACTGAGCCCAGTACATTCCAAGGGATGAGGTCAGCAGGACCATGAGGGCCAGTATGTGCTTCCAGCCCAGAATGCCCTAACACATATCCTCTGGGAAGCTTGTGCAGCTACTCAGTGTCTCCAGTAGCAACTGGATAACAGCCTGTCACAAAGCCTATTCCAGACTTGGGCGAGATGGGGATACCCAGATGAACTCAAATTAATGCTTGGCCATCACAATTCTAGGATGCTGGGAGCAAGTATTCTTTAACTCAGCCAAACCTGGGGGTGAGAAGGTTGTGTTGTAAGCAGGGAGTAGACAGTGAGGATAGAGCACAAAAGCATTGGTACATGTACTGGCTATGCAGAGGGGCAAGGTCCACTACTCACTGTCACCTGGCACTTGCTACAAGGACTGTATGGGTTCCAGCCAGTGTGTGTGAGAGGTGTCCCACTGTATCCCATGCCCTTCTGCCTTCTGCCAAGAGGGTTGAGGATGCAGCAAAGAGCCCTTCCTCAGACACAATGGCAGCATCTTGGTCTTTGACCTGCCAACCTTGAGAAGAAAGAAATTTCTGTTCCTTATTAATCACAGAGTCTCAGGTATTATGTTGCAGTGAAAAGTGGACTAAGATAATGGTCAACAGAAAACTCAAACATCTCTTGTCCTGAATATGCAGGCAGTTTTATCCTATCACAATGCAGTGGACTTGATCTTTTCAATGGTAAAGCCAGGGATGGTCAGCAGTAGAGAAAATGTAAAGTTTTAAATACCATAGCAAGAAATGATCAATAAAAATTCAGTTTGCTCCAGTCCCATGGGCATATAACCTCTTCCTACTCTAAAATTAATGTAAAAAAAGAGCAAAGCAGACGTCTACATGCAATGTATTTTTTCCTCCCGGGATAATATGTCCTCTCTAGAGTCCAAAGCAGCAGATAATCCAAGACTTCCCCTAATTTGACTCTCTGGTCTTTGTGGTTATTGCAGTTTTAGTACATAATTGAACATAAAGATAGCATTAATGTCAAAGGGATTACATAAACAAGACCAGTACCTGCTAATAATAATTAATAGAATTAAAAAGTATAGAATGACCCAATATGGGAAGTGGGATACACAGCAGACTCATAGAATGACAAATGCCCTAAACAGCACTCTGGCCTCAGAATCAGCCCTTAAAGTATTCAGGTCTGGCTAAAAAGCCCATGAGAGTTTCTCAGGCATGGAAAGCCAAGACACTGTGGCAAAAAAATGACGTAAATGAAAAATCTCTGTGAGTGAGATCCCACTGGACAGAATGGGCCATCAAAGAAGGAGGTACCTTTCTTCTTTGATTATGGCCTTGTCTAAATAAGGTTAGAGTTTTGAACTCAAGAGGCTTTCATAGCCTTGGCAGCTCATGACAAGAACCTTGGGTGATTACTGATGTCATAAATAAGAGTGTCAATTGTTAAATCAACAACAGGAGTCACTGTGCACTTACTCCCCATGTAGGATCTCTGTCTTTAATGTGTTGTACTATGCAAATTGATAGTAAAACTAGTCTTCAAACAATACTTTATACTTTGTGTGCCTATGTGGGTGCAAACTGTTGAAATCTTTACTTAGTATATACTAAGTTGATTTTCTGTATATAAAGGTAATTAAAATGACTCTTAATGAAGGATGGGATGGGAGAGTGAGTAGGAGGTGGGATGGTTTGTGAGTGGGAGGGTGGTTATGGGGGGAAACCGCTAAAATCCAAAAGTTGTAATTTTGAAATTTATATTTATTAAATAAAAGTTTTCTTAAAAAAAAAGAAGTGAATTTGCCAACCATTAGGCTTTCATTTTTAAGTCAATATTTTAATCTTATTTGTTGATTTAAAAGGTTGGTAATCTTTGTGTTCATCTTTTTTTTTTTTTTTTGAGGATAGCCAGTGTTTTATTTTGTAATGCAGAGGCCACACCGTGGCCCCAACCTCACTTCCCACCCTGCACTTCTTAAATGTTTATCACTCTAGGAGACCCAGCAATCCCCTTCATGATCTTTTGAAGATCAATTGAACTGGAAAATTACACCCTTATTTCTCTTAAACAAATCAATAGCATTACTTACAGAATTCACTTTACATAGATAGCAAAAGTTATACTAAAATTTTCACTAAACTAACTTTATATTTTCCTTGCTTCAGTTTCATTGCTAAACATCATCACAATGCCTTCTGGTTCTCATTTTCTTGGTGCTCCTTTGTGATCATCTTAAGGCTGATAAATAACCCACACTCACATTATTCCTGCTAAATGACTCATGAGAGCATTTGGAGAATTCACCAAGAGATAAAAAAATCTCTCTCCAAAAAAAAGTTAGATGCTGCAAGTAGCAGGCAAGTTAGTTAATAATCTCCAAATATATTAGAGTATTACAAATCATATAAAGTTAGATAAAGAATGATAAATTAAATATTTACTATAATGAAAACCTATTTGTAGGCCAGCACCATGGCTTAACAGGCTAATCCTCTGCCTTGCGGTGCCAACACACCGGGTTCTAGTCCCGGTTGGGGTGCTGGATTCTATCCCGGTTGCCCTTCTTCCAAGCCAGCTCTCTGCTATGGCCCGGGAAGGCAGTGGAGGATGGCCCAAGTCCTTGGGCCCTGCACCCACATGGGAGACCAGGAGAAGCACCTGGTTCCTGGTTTCAGATCAGCGTGATGCGCCAGCCACAGCCGCCATTGGAGGGTGAGCCAACAGCAAAAAGGAAGACCTTTCTCTCTGTCTCTCTCTCTCACTATCCACTCTGCCTGCCAAAAAAAAAAAAAAAACTATTTGTAGGCTAAAAATGGAAATGAAAAAGAAATAGCACATGGAGCAATATATATAGTAGGACTTTAATATAGCCCTATAAAGTGTTGGAAGCTTAATCCTGAAGGTAACATCCCTATCCTAAGGAACTTCTTCCTACCAATTTTAAAAGACCAAAGGCTCTCAGTTCTACCTCTTATTTTTTTTCTCATCGTTTGATGTCACTTGCCACATCATGATGCAGGGAGCTGGACCTTTCCAGATAGGGCCTCTTGACTTGAGCAAGGGTGGCTGCCCACCCTCAGACTCTTAAGAAATAAATTTGTTTTCTTGAGGCTAGTCTTGTAGCACAGGTTATCCCACCACTGGTGAATCTCAGATCTCACAGCAGAGTCTGATTTGAGTCCTGGTTGCTCAACTTCCAATTCAGCTTCCTGAAGGTAGTCTATGATTGCTCAAGTGTTTAGGTCCCTGCCACCCATGTGGGTGACTTGAATGGAACTCCTGGCTCCTGGCATTGGCCTTGCCCCACCCTGATTGTTGTAGCCATTTGGTGAGTCCATGTATAAACTCAATCTCAATCCCTCCCTCTCTCCCTCTTTCTGTTGCTCTTTCAAGCAAGTAATTTTGAAAGCTGTTTTTCTTTCTAAATAACTCATTGTGTATCATTTTTATCAGACACAAAAACAGACTAAAATGGAAAATAAGCCAAAAGATTTTTTTTAATTTATAAAAGAGCTTGAGAAGCCCAGGAATGATTTAGAAAGCAATCTAACATTAAAAGATTTGCAGGAAGTAGAATTAAAATACAAGTTCACTTTGGCTAAAGAAAAATTAAATGCACAAATGTGCTTTTTCACCTCTATGCATAGTGTTTTATCATATGGATTTTGAATAAACTTCTTCCAGACCACTTGTATGCATGGATTACAAATATTTTTGCACCAAAATAACTTTGTCTGTTATTTCAAAGTCCTTCATAACTGCAACTGAAATTTCAGTAAGAATAGAATGAATGAAATATAGAATGTGTTTTGAAGTAGCTAAAGGCTTCCCAAGTTTTATAGAAGACATGTCTTTATAGATTCAAAACGGTAAATTACCCCCTAATCAGCACAGATAGAGAACTATTCTAGGCAAATAACAAACTGAAGGAATGCAAATACAAAGAAAAGATCTTGAAAGTAATGAAAGAAAGAACAGCCTATGGCATATTAGGTTACAGCTATCCATGAATGATGGCTGACTTCTCCACAGAAACAATGGAAAGAAATCATTGGTGTACTCAAAGAAAATATCCTCCCAACCCGGATTCTATATGTAATGTAAATACTGTAAAATATAAGGGGAACATAAACATTTGGCTCATTGGGATAAGCTGCTTCTTGGGATGCTCATATATCAGAGTATCTACCCCTGCTTCTGATTTAGCTTCATGCTAATGCTCACCCAGGAAGGCAGTAGATAACAGCTCAAGTAGTTGGGTCCCAGATACCCACATAGGAGATCTGGATTGAGTTCCAGGTTCCTGGCTTTGGCCTGGCCCCTGCTCAAGCGTTTGCAGGCATTTTCGGAGTGGACTATCAGATAGAAGACCTCTGTGTCTCTTACGTAAACAAAAATAAATGAACATTTATGTAGTGGAAAAAATACATTTTTGAGCAACAAAATATGAAGATAACCACCAGCAGACATATGCTATAGAATGCTAAAGAAGTTCTCCATACTCAAGTAAAACCAAATAAGATGAATACTTGCATTAGCAGAAGTTGGGAACCTGTGTCCTACCAAAATCCATTTGGATTTTAACATTACTTGTAGGCCATACAAAATTATCAATTTAAAAAATAGCCTGCTACAGATATATTGAATTAAGAGTATCACCTGGGGCCAGCGCTGCGGCGCAGTGGGTTAAAGCCCTGACCTGAAGCACAGGTGTCCCATATGGGTACTGGTTCTAGTCCTGGCTGCTCCTCTTCTGATCTAGCTCTCTGCTATGGCCTGAGATAGCAGTAGAAGATGGCCCAAATCTTTGTGCCCCTACACCCACGAGGGAGACCTGGAAAAACTTCTGGCTCCTGGCTTTGGACCGGCAAATCTCCGGCCATTGCAGCCATCTGGGGAGTGAACCAGTGGATGGAAGACATCTCTCTCTCTCTCTACCTCTCTCTGTAACTTTGTCTTTTAAATAATTAAATAAAAAAGAGTATCACCTGTGGTTTTTTTGGTAGGATCAAACCAAATAATTTTGTGGGTCTTATATGATTAACAGAAATGCACAGAATTTTTCATCATAATAAACAGATAATACATCAGGATGACATAATAACTATGTGTTAATGTGCCTAAAATCAAAGCCTCAAATGACATGAAAAAAGGCTAGAGAACTAAACAAAAAACTAAAAAAAAATTCACAGGTAATGAGATAATTGATACTCATTTTATAGTAATTGATGGAACTAATAAAAAATCAGTTATAAACATGACAGTGTACTGACCCAATTAATATTTATCGATACTCTGTGCAAGATGGAATGTAGGCTTCATCATACATCAAAACTAAAATCATGGGGCCAGCGTTGTGGCACAGTTGGTTAAAGCCCTGGTCTACAGCTCTGGCATCCCATTATGGGTTCCAGTTCAAGTCTCAGCTGCTCCACTTCTGATCCAGCTCTCTGCTATGGCCTGGGAAAGCAGTTGAGGATGGCCCAAGTCCTTGGGTCCTGTACCCACATGGGAGACCCAGAAGAAACTCATGGCTCCTGGCTTCAGATCAGCTCAGCTCTGGCTGTTGCAGTCCCTTGGGGAGTGAACCAGCAGATAGAAGGTCTCTCTCTCTCTCTCTCTCTCTCTCTCTCTCTCTCTCTTTCTCTCTCTCTGCCTCTACCTCTCTCTGTTAACTCTATCTTTCAAATTAATAAAAGAAAATCTTTTAAAAACACTAAAATCTTTATAGGTTTAATAAAAATATAATACTTCCCTTTTCCTCATCTTTTTAAACACTGCATTCAAATATTTGCTTAAATATTTAAAAGCAAAAAAACAGAAGTAGCAGGATTTGACACCAAGATGAAGCCAGACATGGCAAACATAGAAAAGACTGGAAAAAAGTCCCATCTTGATGATTTGGCCATGGCCAGCTCATAGTAATTCTGGGTGGAAGTAAGTGAGGGAAACAGGTGTGTCAGACCACAGAGGGCCAGATATATTAATAATTGTATGATGGGATAAATGGGAAAGCACCTGTAATGTTTGGATGGATGATGGTGAGAAAAAAGTCAAAGAATTCAAGAAGAAAAAGAAATAATCAGTGAGATCGTGACATAAACAAAAAGAATTTTCAGTAGATCAAATATAATAGTTGAGGAAAAATTTAAAAGAGAGACATTTAAGCTAGTGTTTATGGTGCCAGTCAGATAAATCCACAACAACACAGCCCAGTTAAGAAATGGGCTAAGGGGGCACAGTGTGTAAACCACTACCTGCAGGCCAGTATCCCTTTATGGGTACCAATTCAAGTCATACCTGCTCCATTTCTGATTCAGCTCCCTGCTAATGTGCCTGGGAGATTCCTTGGGCCCCTGCAACTACATAGCAGAACTGGAAGAAGCTCCTGGCTCCTGGCTTCAGCCTGGCCCAGCCCTGCAATGCAGCCATCTGGGGAGTGGACCAGTAAAGGGAAGATCTCTCTGCTTCTCTCCTTTTCTCTCTATAACTCTGCCTTTCAAATAAATAAATCTGTCAAAAAATGGGCTACGGATATGATTTTCTGATTTGAGGTAGCTAATATATAAAAATCTAATCTGCTATAAAAATCTAATATAAGTGAAATTGACATCATAAGATTTGATTATTGTCTGCAGAGCTTGTCCATCCTTCTGAGGAATAGTGCTCTTTTGACTTTTTACTTGAATTCCTTATTTAGTGAAAGATTAAGCTTGTGATCATAAATTACCTAGAAAATAACACAAATATTAAAAGAAAAATAAAAAAGGAAGAATGATGGGAGGGAGAGTAGGAAGCATCATTATGTTCTTAAAATTGTACATATGGGGGCCAGTGTCGTGGTGTAGCAGATTAAGACTGCCACCAGAGATGCTACAACCCATATGGGTGTCAGTTAGAGTCCTGCGTGCTCCACTTCTGATCCAGCTCCCTTTTAATGTGCATAGGAAAGCTGCAGAGGAAGACCCAAGTGCTTGGGCCTTTAAACAAGGCAGGAGACCTAGAAGAAGCACCTGCCTCCTAACTTCAGCCTGGCCCAGTCCCAGCCATTGTAGCCATTTGGGGAGTGAACCAGCAGATAGAAGATATCTCTCCATCTCTCTCTCTCTCTCTCACTTTGCCTTTTAAATAAATAAAATTAATTATTTAAAAATCCTGCATATATGAAATACAGGAAATCTAGTTTCTTTATATAAATGGATAAATTTTATAAAATACTCTAATCCCACTTCAGAGTACTTGGTTTGATTCCCAGCTCTGTTTCCTGATGCCAGCTTTTTGCTAAGGCAGTAGTGATAACTCATGATATTGGACTTCTGCTACCCATATCTCAGAGGCCAGGAGTACATTCCTGGCTCTTAGATTCAGCCTTGACACAGCCTTGGTTACTGTAGGTATTTGGGGGAGTAAGTCAGTGGATAAGAGGTTTTATCTTTTGTCTCTCCTGGCCTGTCTCTCCATGTCTCTTTAACACACACACACACACACATGTAATTTTTAATATGACAAGCTTCAAGCAAGGCAATGAATAAATAATATAATTTATGATATCGACTAATGTTTGAATAATTACTGTGAGTTGCTTAAAGTAGGAATGAAGAATGGAATGATTTGCCTGAAAATATAACTTTGGAAAAGTCTGCAACACAAACAACCTATAGAGACTGGCTAGAAGAAATGTATTCAGAGCTGTCTGAGAACCTGTAGCAGATTCTGTTCTCTACATATTCCTGGTCTGATCCATAAATGCAGTACAATCTCCCAAAAGCTATTTTAGCAATTCCTGAAAAGTTCATTGGCTGACTTGTATATTAGTCGTGAGTAACTCTCACCACTGCAGAATGTTGCATGTTTATTTGTAGGCTGGTATTAACCACTTCTACTATATCATCTATGTAGCCAATAAAGACCATTTCAGACTTCATATCCCATAGGAATTTAGCAAATTCTAAATTCTAATTTTAATCCTATATAACAAATACATCTTTGTGTGGCATCCAAAGACCTGGAGACCAATATGCAATCAGCTTTGATGTCTCTAATTTCTTATAACCATGACAATTTTACTTTATCACATTTATTTTTCCATTTTAATTTAAAAACCCTCATAGATCTCCTATAATATGGTGAAAAAACTAAGAAATAATCAATAAACTTACTGGAGATGTATTCATCTCCTTTGGCCTTGGAAACATGTAGAGTTCTCTACAATTTTACCTGGAAGAGAACTGGTCTGACTTGCTCCCAGAGTCTAAAGTGCTAATGAAGATCATGCAAATGCAGACTAACTGACTCATTGGCTGGAGAAACAAATTACAAATCAACCTCCCTGTGGAGAACTAGCACTTTACGCTTGAAAACAGGCAGAAGAGTTTTTGAAAGAGCACCCAAGATTATAGTAATTGGCTGCTCCATTTCTGATCCAGCTTTTTGCTATGGCCTGGGAAGGAGTAGAAGTTGGTCCAAGTCCTTGGGCCCCTGCACCCACATGGGAGACCCAGAAGAAGCTCCTGGCTCAGCTGGAAGAAGCGCCTGGCTCCTGTCTTCTGATCGGCTCAGCTCTGGCCCTTGCAGCCATCTGGGAATTGAACCAGCTGATGGAAGACCTTCCTCTCTCTCTCTCTCTCTCTCTCTCTCTCTCTCTCTCTCTCTGCCTCTCCTTTTCTCTGTATAACTCTGATTTTCAAATAAAATAAATCTTTAAAAAAGAAGTATTTGTAGATTTTCCTGCTGGGAGTAAATGAGAAAGGACTGGGTTTAGAGGGTTACAGAAACACAGGGTGAAGGGGAAAAGCAATAACAGATGATAGTGTTACCGGAGAAATTGCAGGGTTCTTGTCTTCATGCAAGAAAGAATTCAGGCATGAGACAGAGAGTAGTGGGAGGTAAAATAGCAAGGTTTATTAGGGAAGGGACATCCGTAAGGATGGATGGGCACCTCTCCAGACAGAGCCTGAGACTGAGAGAGTTCCCAGTTGCTTGGACTCGGGGGGGGGGGGGGGGTGTGGGTTACATGGTTGAGTGGAGAGAGTACACCCGGCCAGACCAGGCGGGCGGCTCAGCAGAGGCAGAGGGCTGAGCAGGAAGTCCGGTTGAGGCCTCGGGTTTTTAAGGAGATGGGTCTTGCTTCCCCACCTCTGCTCCTCTTGGAACAAAGGGCTTTTTGGATGTAAATAGAAAAACTTCTGAGTTTTCTCTTGAAGGTCTGAAACAAAGGACTTTATGGATGCAAATGTTATCAGACAGGAGGAAGGGTGGGCAGGACCCCCTAGAGAATTGGGATGGGGAGCAGGGTATTTGAAATGCAGATACTGGGCTGCACCTGGGAGATTGTGGAAGATTTGTCAGGCAGAAGGGGTGGGGACCCCCCCACCTGGCAGGTTATCAGGTAGAAGGGGGCAGCGCAGGGCAGGATGTGAATACCAGGCTGCCCCTGAAACACCATCAGGATGACTTTGAGATGCAGAATATGCTGGACATAGATGTCTTCTCTTTAGGCCTTTATGTCACACACACATAAGCTCATAACTAACATTATGACATAACTAACATAAGCTCCTACCTAACATTAGGAGGCTAAGTAACTAACTGAAAAGTGGTGAGCAGATTTCATTCACAGAAGACTCAGCAGAGCATGGAGAACCATGAAGTTTAATGGAGATCTAGAACTAAGCTACTTGTAGATTTTACATGTTGTTGCTGTTATAACTCTTATGTAAAATAGTTATGCCTCAGCCACTGACTCTAATGAAAGTCTGAAATAAGCAGCATAACTCTAATCATTATTATGAAATTAGTCTAGCTTCCTTCCAGCCTATCCTGAAACTTTTATGAACAAAAATGGAAAAGAAAAAAAAAAAACTTATGAATCTAACATAGGAAATCCTAAGTAGGCAGGTATTATATCAATATTTGTCTTTGAATATGAGTATGTTTCTTAAAAAACTTTTGAAAATGTTCAATCATTAAAAGACATATTCTTATATTTTCATTATATCCAGAAGACAGATGGTATTTTTAACTTGTCACATTATTTTAATGCTAAGTTTGGCAAACAAAATTCTCATAACTAGGTTAACTAAAAGTTGGAGAAATTTATATAAATTATTCCTATTGCCCTTTTATATAAATAAAATAAATTTATAATGGTATATACCTATATATAAATATATATGAAAACACTAGATATATTATATTCCCAAAAAACTTTTGCAGCCACTTCTCTCCCCTCAGAAGCCTAAGGCCGTCCTGTGATGAACACAGGTTTCCCTCGAGGTCCCAGCAGAGAATCTCAGGGCGCCTCCAGCCGCCCAGCTCACAATAACTGTAACCTAGCGACACCCTTAAACACAAGTGCGCAAGCGCGCCTCTAGAGGGTAGTCGCTGCGCGTGCGCACAGAAGTCTGGTGGCCAAGCGTGCTTAGTGCGCATGTGCATGGTTCCCACCTGGTAAAGCTGACGGATTAGATTGTTTACAGATGATGGTGGACTTGACCGAGTGTTGCGGTCATTGTGGGAACGAAACACTGGAGCCTGTGGAAGCAGTCTGCACTGAGCAGGACTAAGGTGGCATGGAATTTCAGGATGCTGAAGGCCTCGCCCGGAGTAGACGCCCTTGAAATCCCTCTCCACATCTCCTGCTCCTCAGTTTATGCTCCCGCCATGTCCCTCTGAGTCCTGGTCGGTTTCAGTGGGAATTTAACAGATGCAAAGCAAAATCGTGCTTTGTGATTTCAGAAACTGGCCACATGTGCCATCTAGGTCAATCTTAAGAAATCAAAGCAGGCTTTCCAGAAAAAATGAAAAAATGTCTTCAGGCCTCTTTCATTTGCCCAGCCTTTACATTTTCTTTACTTTTAGTTTTTGCTGTTATTTCCCTTAATTGGATTCTTTAGTCGATCCATGCATTATTTTGAAACATGGTGTAATATTTATAAACTTTCTAAAGTGAATGTTCACTTTCCCAAACATTTCATGATTTGACGGTATGTTAAAATGTCCCATTGTTTTACTTGAAAATCCTGTTTTTCCCGTTTCTGGCTTTTTCATTATGTTCCATTAAATGGTCTATTTTTTATTCTTTTTTTTCCTGATCCATGTATTCTTTGTTCCATTACCAGCCCCTGTGCCCCATTAAAACAACAGTACGCCACCCAGCAATCACTGTAATCCAGTTACACCAGGATCCGAGGCTTACAGTGCTTTAAAGCTTTTAACTTTGAGGGAAAAAAAGGAGAAATCAAGACAAAGGAACCCCCAACCCATACCCACAACCCATACAAGTCAAGAACAATCTGATGCCCAGAAGGGCTCCACCTTCGGGGTCAGCGCTCATAGACGGCCAGGTCATGAGAGAGGCCAATGACCTCATCCTCGCCCCAGAAGGACCCGCAGGTGAGAGGAGACCAGAAATCCCCTCAGTGCTGGGACAGCCAGGAAGCGGTCAGTCTTCCTGGGGTCCGGACAGGCCACGCGCAGAGCGGACGCCAGAGGGCGGCAGAGGACGAGCGCCACGAGACCGAGTCCCCTGCGGCCACAGTCCCGGGCTCTGCCCTAGAGGACAAAGTTCTCGGGACTGGGACTCTCGCCTGCGGGTCTGCATGGTGATTCTCGGGGGACTGGCTGGGCTTAAGCCGCAGACCTGCATCTGATGCGCGAGCCGAGGCCGACTTGGAAGCTGACATCTGGCCCGATCCCCCGCGTACCCGTGGGAGAAGAGCAGCGCGCAGCGGCTGCGGGGTGGTCGGGCCACCAACCTGCAGCCCTGTGGATCGTGCCTGGCCGAGGGTGCGTAGAAGACCTCGGCCTCGTCCACCTCGCGCTGCTGGTGCCTCCAGTCACGCGCGCGCTCGGGTGCAGGCTGCCAGCTCTGGGATCTGCGCCCGGGCGCTCCTCAGCCTGCAGAGGCAGGGACTGGAGCCACGGCGGCCGCCCAGGCCGGTGACCTTGGGCCTCGCTGCTCGGGAACGAGCATGGCGTAGGTGGGTTTGGCAGCAGGAAGGTCGGCTTGGCGGAGCTGATGCTCGGGCAGGGAGGGCAGCAGAAGAGCCGCCGCAGCTCTCCCAGCGAGATGCCCGTTCATCCTGGGGCTTGGAATAGGGGCGGCATGGCGCCTGCCGCTGCAGGACAAGCAGGGCACAGGGAGAGGGGCAGGGGGCGGCCCGAGCATGCGCGAAGGGCAGTGCAGCCCATCCAGACTGCGTCAGACGGAGGTGCTATCCTGGATGGTCAGTGCTCTAACTCAGTGCTCTAGGGGCGAGCATTGTGGCATTGCCCAGAAAGCCGCAGCCTATCACGCGACATCGCATCTGGGTGCGCATCTGTGTCCCGGCTGCTCCACTTCTGATTCAGCTCCTGGCTGATGTCCTGGGAAAAGCAGCGGAGATGGCCCACGTGCGTGGCTCCTGCCACCCACGAGGGAGACCCCAATGAAGCTCCCAGCTCCTGGCTGCCTCCAGGCTGGGCCCTGGACATTGTGGCCATCTGGAGAGTGAACTGGTGTATAGAAGATTCATTCTCTCTCTCTCTCTCTCTCTCTCCCTCTCCCTCCCCCTCCCTCCCTCCCTCCCTCATTGTAACTCAATGTTTCAAATGAGTAGTAAAAAATTCGCTTATCTATGAAGAATGCAGTACACTGGAATGAGTGTTTGGAACACTGGTTTAAGACGATGTGGATGCCTTCACCCCATATAGGACTCCCTAGGGTCTCAGACTGAATCCAGGCTCCTGTTTTCTTCCTGGACCCCACCCCATTTGTTGCTGGTACTTGGGGAGTGGACCAGTGACAAGATGTGGCTGAAAATGTTTGATAAACATTGAATAAAATAAAGGATGGACTCTAATGATCTCTAGAATCAATACTTTTCAGATGTAGGATTCCTAAACTTTCCCAGAACTTGCCTAATATTTTCACACTGGAGCCAGAGAAATGCACTTGAAATAGTGAGACTCCTGGAGACTCTCCTGGCAGTCACCATACATACATCAGCTTTCAACATCTTAGCTCCGGCAGGTATATCCAGCGCTAGGGTAGCTAACTGCCCTGCCTTGCAAGGAATGAAGAGGTTTCCCAAGAGTTGGGGCTATTACTGCTAAAGTAGGTAAGTCCTAGGAAAACCAGGACTGGTGGATCAGCCACACCAGCACTGTTGCCCCGTACTGAGCACTGCACATGAAGCAGTTGCTTCAAGGCTGTCAACAACAGATGTTAGGTTCCCCCTGCTGAAGCCACTCAATGGGAAATTACCCTATACCTGTACTCTCTGAAAAATTGTGCCAAGACAACTATGGTTGCAAGATAAATACATGATGTCTAATTTAGTTTTAAATTTTAGATAAACACCAAATAATTGTTTAGAATTCATATATGCCTAATATTGGATGGAATATGATTATATTTTTTTCTTTTTTTTCAATTTTTTTGACAGGCAGAGTTAGACAGTGAGAGAGAGAGAGACAGAGAGAAAGGTCTTCCTCCCGTTGGTTCACCCCCAAATGGCCGCTATGGCCAGCACGCTACATAGATCTGAAGCCAGGAGCCAGGTGCTTCCTCCTGGTCTCCCATGCAGGTGCAAGGGCCCAAGCACTTGGGCCATCCTCCACTGCCTTCTTGGGCCACAGCAGAGAGCTGGACTGGAAGAGGAGCAACCAGGACAGAACCAGCACCCCAACTGGGAATAGAACCCGGGGTGCTGGCACCACAGGCAAAGGATTAGCCTAGTGAGCTGCAGCACCGGCTGGAATATGATTATATTTTTAAAAGTTTGTTTTAAAGTCAAATTTAACTGTGTGCCCTGTATTTCTGTTAAAATGGCAACCCTACAGGCAAGGCAATTAGCCATGGCAAACCAAGCTGACTTCTGGGGAGGGAGCCAGGAAAGCTCTTAGGAAACCTGAAATAAAAAATCACATTCCCTGTGGATACCCCTTCTCCTCTGCATTTCAACCCCCAGTTGCTTCATCCTGTGGGCCTTCCTTGGACTCCCGAGTCATGGTTTCTCTAAGTGGGACTATGTGGGGCAAAGTAAGGTGAGATGGGCCCTGAGGCAGAGTGTATACATATACTGGTTGGCAGTCTGGGCTTTGCCGCAAACTGAGTTCATATCCCACCTCATCCTGGGACATAGCACAAGGATTGTGGTTAATGCTGAGAACCTGACCTTCCTCCTGTCTCTTCTTTCTCTTCCTTTAGCATTTTGCCAGATTTTAGGGAGATTTCAGAGAAATGGGATAGTTTCTGGTCACAGCACTTGCTGTGAGAGCATACAACCTCATCTGCAAAGCACATCAGAACAAGACACAAATGGTGATTCGGACACAATTGACACTGAGAGCCTATCCTGTGCTTGGACCTGCCCCAAACCACATGTAAGCCATCTGTCAGTCTGTCCTCTGGAACTCAGAGAAAACTGACTCAACCCAATCTCTCTGCTTATCCAAAAAGCCCATTGTCTTCCTCAAATAAGCTGTGAATTCTGAGGGGGCTCAGAAGCCCATGTGATTCTGAATATAGGCTCCTAATGAACATTCTGATTTCAGTTTCTCTTACATGGGCACTTCCTTCTTTCTATTTTGTGTCATACCACTTTGGGAATACTGCTATTCCTCCATGATTTCTATGAAAAATAAAAACTCACATGAAATATTTGTGGAAATAATAGAATTTTTCAAGGTTTGGGTTGAGAGAGAGGACATAGATTACAGCAACACCACAACTGAAAAATGGCAGAGAAGGAGACGTGGCATGGTGAGTAAATCCACTGCAGGTGATGCCTGCTTCCCATATCAGAGCCAGTTTGTGTCCTAGCTGCTCCACTTCTAGTCCAGCTCCCTGCTAATAGCCTGGTCAAAGCAGCAGAAGGTGATGCAATTGTTTGGGTCCCTGGCACCCACATGGGAGCTTGGCTTCTGTCTTCAGCTTGGCCCAGTCTTGGCCATTGTGGCCATTTGGGAAGTGAAGCAGCAGATGGACGATCTCTCTCTCTTTCTCTCTCAACTCTGACTTTCAAATAAATAAATAAATTTAAAACAAAAACAAATTCTTAGGCATTCCAGTGTTCAAGTCATTGATTAAATTATCACTTGTGATTTCTCTGTGAACATCAACATTCTGCCATGTAGCCATCCTTGCTCCTTCTTCCCCCTCTACCAATTTCTTATTTTCTTCTTGTCCCACTCTAAATTCAGGCTCTTGTCTTTTGCAGTGCAGCTTCATAGACCTGTGTGTTATGGTCCAATTCTTTCCTTCACAGTTTTTCTTTATTTCCCCTAATTGGCTTATCAGAATTTTTTCTTTAAAAAGTATTCTCTTCTTAATAAATATCCTGATGTGAACTATTAAAATAATCATTTTATCATCTCATTCCTCTTACACAACAAAATCACTGCTAAACCCACAACACATGAGCTGGATGCTATTAACCATTTCTTTTTTTTTATTATTTTTATTTTTATTTTTTTGACAGGCAGAGTGGATAGTGAGAGAGAGACAGAGAGAAAGGTCTTCCTTTTTGCCGTTGGTTCACCCTCCAATGGCCACTATGGCCAGCACTTCTCGCTGATCCGAAACCAGGAACCAGGGGCTTCTCCTGGTCTCCTATGCGGGTTCAGGGCCCAAGGACTTGGGCCATCCTCCACTGCCTTCCCGGGCCATAGCAGAGAGCTGGCCTGGAAGAGGGGCAACCAGGATAGAATCCAGCACCCCGACCGGGACTAGAACCCAGTGTGCCAGCGCTGCAAGGCGGAGGATTAGCCTGTTAAGCCACGGCGCTGGCCTATTAACCATTTCTAAGGTGACTAAACTGAGGCTTCAGGAGCCCACTACCAGCACCCAAAGAATCAGAATTCAAATGCTGTTCTTCTAAGTCCAATTCTAGTGTTCTTCCTACTATCCAAGTGTGCTGTTGCAGAGCAATGCATCACAAAGTCCTAAACCATGTACTACAGACATTTAGACAACAGATACACCAAGGAAGGTAGTTAGAGAAATTGTTCTCAAGTACAAGTTTCCTGGACTGGGGAAAGGGTAAATCTGCAGTTACAGGTCTCTCCCTCCAGCACAGCAGAATGATCTGTGTGCAGCAAAATCACAGATCCACACCCCAAGATTCACTAGGCCACTGAATTCCTGAGTTGTGTAGTCTAGGAGCCATTTTAGACACAACTTGTAATGCTCACACCCATCACACTTTTGGGTTTTCTCAAAAACATATTGAACTTCTACATCTTGGTAGACCAAGAGAGGGAATACTGTTAAAAAGATATTGTCCAAGTTATCATCTAGCAAACTGAGTTTTGGAGATCTGATGTGCTTTGCCCCAGATCACAAAGCTAATCAGTGGCAGAAGCCAGAAAGCAGACTCTCCATCTTCATGTGCTGTCAATGCCATCACCCAGAGACCATCAGGAGCACACTTTCGATTGATCAAGTCAGATAGTTTTTTTCATTTCACAAAGGGAATCAGTCCACTATTCCCCTCTGTATGTGTTTATTCTCATGGCAATGAGCACTAAACCCAACAGACTTCATCACAGGTGCACTTCACCCAGAGGGCACTGACAGGAAGGAGATGCACTGAGATTCACATGAAGCCCTTGTTGCCTTGGACCAGACCTTCCAGTTAGAAGAGTGAGCCTACATTAGATTAATTGCATCTGCCTGTTTGAGCTGCCAGCCTGCCCACATTGGTTTATACTGAACTGAACTCTGATATTTCACTAAAGTCCATCAGGGTTATTTGGTTTTTCTAGGAAGAGGTTTCCTTATCTCATCAGATTTGTTTGCTCCTTGGTATATTGTTTTCTACTGCTCTAATACATGCTCCTGTAGTCTTTCTACTCCTCTATTGTCTTTTTTTTAAAAAAATCAGTGTCCATATTTCAAAAATTTATTTATCTCAAACTGTGCATAATGGAGTAAAAATTTAAGTTGAAAAGGTACCTGTTATAAGGATGGTATTAATTCAAATATATACATGGATTCTTGGCAGACTGATTCAAATAATACAGAACCGAATCTTTTAAAATAGAATCATGGAGGGGTTGGCACTGTGGTGCAGTGGGTTAACATCCTGGCCTGAAGCACCAGCATCCCATATGGGTGCTGGTTTGAGACCCAGCTGCTCCACTTCCAATCCAGCTCTCTACTGTGGCCTGGGAAATCAGAAGATGGCCCAAGTCCTTGGACCCCCGCACCTATGTGAGAGACCCAGAAGAAGCTCCTGACTTCAGATCCATATAGCTCTGGCTGTTGCAGCCAATTGGGGAGTGAACCAGCAGATGGAAGACCTTCCTCTCTCTCTCTTTCTTTCTTTTTATCTCTCTTTCTTTCTCTTTCTCTCTTTAGCTCTCTTTCTCTCTCTGCCTCTCCTCCCTCTGTGTAACTTTGACTTTTAAATATATAAATAAATCTTTAAAAAATACAACTATGGAAAATAAAGGGAAGAGGGAAATCTTGAAAATCACAATAAATTTACATAAATATTACAAACCATAAGAAAATATTTCAAATACAGTAATATCACGTCTTTTTTTTTTTTATCTGAACCAAAGGAAAAGTTGGGATTGAACAAAAGCTATTATAAAGTACCAATGATGTCGACCTGCATGGCCATTTTTGCTTTTAACAGTAAGTTAAAAAAAATTAGTACCGTCTAAAACTCTTGTCCCCCCTCCCCTTTTTTGAAACAAGAACATGGAGACAGTTTTCCAAGTACTTATTCTTTTTTCCTTTTGTACAATTTTTAAACAATTAACATGTCCAAATCTTATTAATTTTCTTATTTCCATGTTTGCAGCTGTCTGAATCTCAGCCACAGAAACAAAATTCAGCAAAAAGCTGCTCCTTGAAAATTATTGGCAAATTCTCAGCTTATAAACAATGGACATTTTGATTGCCATGTTTATCTCCATGAATACAAAAGTTGCTTGCAAATATTAAAACTCTTTTTTGTCACTTGGAGACTAGCTCTAAATTTTATTGGTTAAGCCTTTTTGCAAACTTCCTGCAAAGCTCCTAATGTACCACTACAACTTTTTAAGTTTTTTGTAGCTTTGTTTTCCTCCAGAACTATACAAGGTCCCTTCCCCCGCCCTCCCCAACCCTTCTCCTCCCTTCCCCGGTCTTCTCTGCACAAAGATAGCCCCCCAAAAGAAGTCCAGGATCTCTGATAAAAGCTTTCTGGTCAGCATCGCGGGTTTGGCGTTGGTGTGGATGGGATTGGTGCTCTCTCCCCTGCAGCTGTCATTTGCTGTGGGTGATGAGATCTGTTTTTCTTTTTCCTTTCTTTCCTTTTTTTTTTTTTTCTTTCTTAGCGTACCGGTGTTTTCCCCATGCTCTGTCTCACTCTCCTTGTGCACCCCTTCCATTTCCCTTGTCTCTGAAAGTCTCTGCAACACCCACTTCCCCCTCCTGCAGTCCACTGCCCAGCCCCTGACATGAACAAGATGGGCAGTGCGCCATCCACGGCCATGCGTGGCACCGGGCTGCTCTGGTAGTGCCAGGATCTGTGGAGTCTGGAGGGGCGGCGGGCTGGGGCACCTCGGCGCCGGGGAGGTACCTGCTGGTCATGTCCCCAGGTCCCCGGCCTGGCAGGGCTTCCTGGAGTGGGAGGAAGAGGTAACCACGGGGCTGGGGGCTGGAGCTGGCCTCGGCCTTCACCCCCGAGCCCAGGGAGCCAAGCGCCATTTGCCGGGGTGCCCTGCTGCGCGTAGTACGTGCTGTAGGTGGGAGATCCGTCAATGCAGGTCTGTGAGCTGCTCGTGGAGTTGCACTGCAGTGCGCTCACGTCCTAGGGTGCCTGGGCTGCATCTGCACGGCGCCGGGAGCTGCGGGTAGCCCAGAGGGTCCTGCATCATGATGTAGCTGCCCTTGCTCCAGCCGTTCCTCTGTGCGTAGCTACCCACGCGCTAGTTCACGCCGGCGCCCACCCTGGCCCCGCTCGCTTGCTGTGGCCGTCGGGTCCAGCACCCCGCCGGGCAGCGTGCACTGATCCTTCTTCCTGAGCGTCTTGGTTTTCCGCTGGGGCCGGTATTTATAACCCAGAGCTCCTCCATGTGCAGCGCTCGCAGCCGCTCACCCTCGTCAGTGAACGCCCACTTCTCCGTCTCCCACAAAGGTTTCCACACGGCGCCCAGGCGCTTGCTGATCTCAGCTGTGCATCGCGGGTTCTCCTGGGCCATCTAGCACCGCTGACCGGGGGAACACAGCAGGAAGGCGTTCATGGGCTGTCTGACGCAATCCGGGCTGCTGTGGTTGTCGCCCGCCGCCGCCCCCTGAAGTCTGCCGTGGGCTGGGCTGCTCCGGCTCCGGCTCCATCCTGTTGTACCTGTGCGTGCTGTGAGCGGGCCCAGGGGAGGGGGAGGTGGTGCTGTGAGCATGGGGCTTCCTGAGGAGACCAGACAGAGAGAGATTTGGGGGAAGGAGAGAGAGACAGACTGGAATTGGGATCAAAAAGCATCCCTCTGCCTCCGGATGGTGCCACCACCAACAACTGTTGTTGTTGTTGGAAAGGCTTAAGCCTGTGGCTCGAACTTCTGTGCCTTTCTTTTCATTATCTTCTTTCTCTTGGTCCCGGTCTTAAAGAGGCAGCACACTACTTCCCCTTTTGCAAACACTCTTCTCTCTGCCTTGACAACTCCTGATACTTTTTGGAACAAGCTAATAGACAGCCGTCCTCTATTGTCTTTATGTTTGTTTACGACAGGAAGAATCTGTCAGGCTTGGATCAGCATAGGTTCACACCTCTGGGGACGGAGGCATACATAAGGTCTCCTCAGACTGGTGTCCTGGTTCCAATGCAGTCTGTGTGCCCGTAGCATCTGCTTTCTTTACTCTCATCTACCCAGACTAAGAGGGCTTTGTCTGTCTCTGACCAGTGGTTTGCACTTTGGCCAAACCATGGAGTTAGAAGGTTCACCATCTTTACAGACCTTTCGGTTCTCATGGGGTTTTCTCGGGATAACACGCATTTTTTTCAACCTGAACACCTGCTTCCTTCGTTTTGCACCACGAAGCAGTGTGCGGTTATCCTCTGCTGCCCTCTTGCGTCCGCTCTGCGCATGGCCTGTCCAGACCCCAGGAAGACTGACCGCTTCCTGGCTGTCCCAGCACCTAGGGAGTTTCCGAAGTTTCCTCTCACCTGCGGGTCGTTCTTGTGCAAGGATGAAATCATCGGCCTTCCTCTGAGCACTGACCCGGAGGGTGGAGCCCTTCTGGGGCATCAGATTGTAAGATGCTTGAAATTGCTGTAGTACTTGCATTGTTTTTTCCGAAAACTTTTATTTAATAAATATAAATTTCAAAAGTACAACTTTTGGATTATAGCGGCTTTTTACCCTAAAACCACCCTCCCACCCGCAAAACCATACCATCTCCTACTCCCTCTCCCATCCCATTCTTCATTAAGATTCATTTTTAATTATCTTTATACACAGATCAACTTAGTATATACTAAGTAAAGATTCCAACAGTTTACACCCACACAGACACACAAAGTCTAAAGTACTCTTTGAAGACAAATTTTACCGTTAATTCTCAAAGTACAGCACATTAAGGACAGAGGTCGTACATGGGGAGTAAGTGCACAGTGACCCCATTGTTGATTGAACGATTGATACTCTTATTTATAATGGTTGTGGGTATGGGTTGTGGGTATGCCTCTTTTCATCCTAGCTTGATACTGTGTTGATGGCCAGTGCTACTTCATGTCTAGGGACAGACACACATGTGCACACGCCCGCACACACACACAAACATACATGCATCCCAAGCAATACATTTTACATAGAAACAATTCTGGTCAAATTCCCTGTATGTGATTCTGGAACTATAGGACTTTGTCTTAAGAACAATATGAAATAGCAGAGTGTTAAAATTATAGCATGGTTATATTTTGTTCAATAATGATCCCCACTGGAGTAGTGCAAATACATTAAAGGGGCAATGGTTTTGGTAAAAAATAATATGAGGGGGAATTGATGTGGGCTCATGGGTAGTTAGAGAAGTTGAAGATATCATTTAAAATCTCACAACTCAATAACAAACTGCATGGAGCCAGTGAAAGGTAAGGGACCACTGGAATAAGAAAATATTTGAAGGATATACTATGTATGTGTTACAATTGTATCAGATTTGAAGTGCTTACTATGCAATTTGGTAGTGGGTCTGAAACTAAAAATTAATCCAAGCTGGTGTTAAAAATTTAGATGATGTCTACATACCAAAAGGATGTTCATGAAGTCCACAAAAGTTCATATAGTAAAAAAGAAAGTGTGCATTGATTTTCATTTTTGAGCTAAAATGGTCTCACTAAAATGGTCTCACGGTTTAATACTAATTTTCACAAAATTTTTGAAGTTGACTCAGTGTTGGTAGTGGAAATTATTGTAGTCAGTAGATTCATCTGGAAGATGTATATATGGAGAAAAAATATTTGTGCAAATTAGAATGTTACAAAATCAAACTTCTGACAATAAGCAAAGGAGGAAGAAAAGGGAAAGCAGACTGAAAATTAGTTGTCAGAAACGTATAGGAAGACATGAGGATTACAGTGCTACAGAAGCCCAAGAACTAAGGTGCAGGAAGATGCAGGGATAGTGGATTCTACTAGAAGTTATATTACACAGAAACTTCAAGTGGAGTAAGTAGATTTGAAGCCTGAGAGATGTGGTGAGAAAATAATGCTGTTGATAGCCTGGAGGCAAGAAATGAATACATGGAGAATTGGGTATTTCAAAGGTTTTATAAAGGAAAAAAAAACAAGATACAAACTAGAAACAGATGTACTGAAAAAGATGTGCATGGGGCCAGTGCCGTGGCATACTAGGTTAATCCTCCACCTGCAGCACCCGCACCCCATATGGGCACCGGGTTCTAGTCCTGGTTGCTCCTCTTGCAGTCCAGCTCTTTGCTGTGGCTGGGAAGGCAGTGGAGGATGGCCCAAGTGCTTGGGCCCCTGCACGCATGTGGGAGACCAGGAGGAAGTACCTGGCTCCTGGCCTCAGATCGGCATAGCTCCAGCCATTGCAGCCATTTGGGGAGTGAACCAACGGAGGGAAGACCTTTCTCTCTGTCTCTCTCTCTCTTTTTGTAACTCTGTCAAATAAATAAATAAAAATCTTTAAAAAAAGAAAAGAGAAAAAGATGTGCAATACAGGATTTCTTAGATTAATTTTATTTGAGCCTGCACAAATGTTTCCTGCATTAGCATGTGGAGGGTAGAAGACAAGGGAATAGAAGCAAAAGGAAATTGAAATCGGGGAAAGGTTTCCGAGGAGAGAGGAAGATGGGGCATTCAGAACATAAGTCTAGGGAAGCTATTATAAGAGAGCAAGATACAAGTGAGAGATTCATCTTGCAACATGTTTAAGACTATTTCAGAGATCAGTAAATCCAAAGAAACTATATGTATGGACCAGAGAAAAATATTAGAGAATATCTAAATGATTTATTACAAGACAAGACCTGATATAATGGTTAGAGAAACAAAATACCAACACATTTGGCTGCATGAATGTTAACCTGTAACATGACCTGAATAATATAAATACATGATAAGAAAACTTTGCTAGACATACGTTGTGTTTCTATTATCAGAGTAGAAAATACATCACATAAATAAGGAAAAATGGAATAAGAAAACAAGAACCACAAAAATACAATAGTAGGGGAACAGTGACTATAGAATGCAAAAAGCAATAAATGACAGTTGGAAAAATATTTTTAATATATTTATAAAGTCTTGATAATGCAATGGACAAGTACTTAGCAATGAACTATGTGGGTATTTTTTAAAGCATAATACTGTGTTCAACATATGGTTAGTGGTGTGTTAAGCCTGTGATTATAAAGTAAATTGAAAGTACATTTTTGCAAAAATTAATGGGGGAAAAAAAGGAGGGGGATTAATGGAGAGAGGGCGGGAAGTATGGTTATCTTTTTATACTGTATCTATGAAATACTTCAAATCTGTACTCTTTATATTCATAAAACTTAAACAAATAGCATTCCTCATGTATGTTTTAAAGCTTTAGGTGCCAGCATTGTGGGTATGAAGGGCGAGACCACTGCTTACGATGTCAGCAACCATATGGATGATGGTTTGTGTCCTGGTTGATCCACTTCCAATTCAACCCCCCTACTGATGGCCTGGGGAAAGCAACAAAAAATGGTCCAGTTGCTTAGGCCCCTGCTATGCACATGGGAGACCTGGAGACCTGTGAGCATATGAGGAGTGAACCCAAGGATGGGAAGATGTCTCTCTCCGTGTCCTCCCTCCCCCCCCCAAGCTCTCTGGTGCTCTAATAAATGGATAAATCTTAAAGATTTATTGCATTTCTTCAAAAGGGACAGTGATGAGGGAGGAAGAAGGGAGGGAAAGACAGAGATCTTCTTTCCATTGGTTCATTCCCTAAATGTCTGTAATGGCTAGGGCAGGGCCAGGCTGAAGCCAGAGCTTGGAACCCTATCCAGGTATCCCACAGGAGTGGTAGGAACACAAGTACTAGAGCCATTAACCACTGCTCTCCCAGGCATGTTAGAAGGAAGCTGGATTAGAAGCAGAGAAGTCAGTGCACAAACAATAGCTCTAACAAGGGATGCTTTCACTGAAACTGATGAATTAAACTGCTGCATTACAACGCAGTCCCCTTCCCAAGTAGTTTTGTTAATGACTTCACTCAAGAGGCTTAGAAGGATGCTCATGCACACCTATATTTCTAAAACTTAAACATATAATATACCAGGACAAGAAGGCCTTATAGGACCACAACGTCTGTATTTTTATTGCATCTATAAAGATGCACAAAATGATGTGTTGCTATACATCTACATATACATATATATATGATTACTACAGTCAAGTGAATTAACATGTTAATCACCTCACATAATTGCCTTTATCTACCATTTCAGGTAAATGCACTTAAGATTTGTTTCCTTAGCAAAGTGTCATATGGTGTACTACTATTGATTATAGTTCTAATGCTGTATGTCACAACTGTAAACTTATTCTAGACATATATTTTCATGCCATTCCAGGAACCACAACACTGCTTTCTGTGTACAATATTTGACTTTTTAGATTTTCTAGGTCCCCCTATTACTCACCTAGGATTCCCTGTAGCAGTGGGGCATCAGGGTAGTGCTAGGACCCAGCTGGCCAATGCAGTGATGTGACTGCTCCCTGTAGGCTGAAGGGGCTCTCAACAGACACCTCCCTCCTCAATTAATGCCCCCACATTGCCATGAAGGGGGCCTTCCTTGGCTTCTACACTGTCCTGGACACTGTCCCCAGATGTCCTCATGGTTAGGTCAGCTTCTAGTTGCCCAACACTTGTACCTGGGAGGTGGAAAGAAGGCTGGAGCAGCACTGAGGGTTTGGAGAATAGCTTCCCTTATGGGTCAATGTGTGCAGAGGGTATCCAGACAGCCAAGGAGGCAGGTACCTGAACTCCTCAACCTGGAAGGTGACTTCCATCTCCTCGGAAGGGGAAGTGAGTTTCAAAGAACCCAGAGTAAATGTTCACACATCCCAGCTACTAGAATCCTCCTGTTCCTGGTGCTTTCCAAGTGGATGTGTCCAAGATCATAGGAGAAAGACTAACGGGACAGTTGAAGGGTGAGTGCTGAGTGTGGAAGAACAGTCAGACCATGGAGTCTGACCCTGATTCACCATGGCTTGCAGGCATCTGCTCTGGGAAGCCTTCCTAGTGACTTCTCACTCTGGGTCACCTGTTGTATCCCCTTTGCCACTCTACGCTTCTCTGGAAGAGCTGATTACCCTCTTGGGGTCTTCAATGAACCAACTAGCTCATAAATATGAGCTCCTGAAAGCCCTATCCTTGGGCACTCAGACCCCTGGAAGCCCTGAATCTGCCTGCCATTGTCAGGTCCCTGGTTACTGGACCCCCAGGGTACACCTTCAGCTTCAGCCTAGCTTCACCCTGGCTTTGCTCCAGATGTGACAGCAGAACTCTGGGTGGGAAACTGTCAGAAGGCAAGACTGGGAAGGCAATGCACCGGGAAGCTCAAGTACCCCAGCCACTCTGGGGATGGCTGAGCTGATTCCATTCACTCAGTGCTAGGGACTCAATCACTTGGGCAGCAGAGGCCTGCCCCTAACATGCAGAAACACACAGTACCCAGGGTAAAAGGTTCAGGCTCCTGTGGGTGGTCCAACAGCTTTCCAATATGCAGGACTAGCTAAAATTTTCAAAACACAACTAAAGCCAGAGAATCCTATTCTCCTCTGCTTGTTTTTGCCTTTCTCTCCCCCCTGTGAATCCCCTAATGAGCCTCTCCCCTCCTGGTAGTGCCCACACCCTGCAGTTCAAGGGTCTCATCTATCAGTTGCACCGTTTCTCCCACTTATGTAAATATCATATACACAGTGCTTATTTATGTAAATGTATACATTAGTCTTGAATCAATCACTCAGAATTTCAAGGCTCCCACCAGTACCATCATTTCAGCCTCAGGAGCTTGAGGGCAAGATGGGGGTGTCAGAGATACCATCTCAGAAAGGTGCCACTTGGGCAGGAGGCTCCACACTTGGTGGGTATCCCTGAAGCCTCAGCTTTGGGTCTTGGGAACCAAGGCTTGCCCTAATCACTGAAAGCCAAAATATGCATGGGGATGTAAGGTTCTACCTTTCCACCCACCTGCATTGGGTCTTAGATGCCCAGGCAATGGAGCAGAGATCTGAGGTCCACTCTCACATTGGTGGGTACTTGAGTCCTCACTACTGGGATTGTGGACAAGCACAGACCCTTCCTGAGGACCCATAATGGGATTTCCTGGTCATTCGGTATTCCTCAGGGGCACCTACAGGTCCATTCCTTACAGTGGGTGGGCTGTGGTCAGTACTGTGACTGGTGTGTGGATCCCCACCACACTAGTAGTCTGTGAGGACAGCCACATGCAGAAGGCATGGTGTCTATGTGTGAGTGAGCAGAACCATACCAACACTCACATTGGTGAATGCCAGGGTAATGATGGTCCATGTCCTTCCTGGCTGCTGCCTGATGACTTTTGTGAGGACACAGTGAGCCAATGTTCCCACCTGAGTATGTGCCAGTGGTATGCTTAGGCATGAACTGGCCCAGGGTCAACAGCATGCCCAGTCTGTTCCCACCATATTCAGGAAGTCTCTGGACTCTCACCTTTTTATAAGTCCCTGGGGCACAGGTTGCTATAGGAGACCTTGGGCAGCAGAAACCACTGTGGGTTTATAATAGATTCAGCACTCACAGTGAAATCAGTGATGATGACTCAAGTAATTGGGCTCCTCTCATGAATTTGGGAGCCTGGATTACATTTTGGCCTCATGGCTTCTAAGGGCATTTAGGGCATTAATCATTGGGGGGAACTCTCTCTAAATATATCTCTTTTCTACCTCGCTGTCCCTTCACCTTTCAAATATATTTTTTAAATGTCAGACTATTCAAGTAAGACAAAGAATAAAGAATAATCTTCAGATTAGACTATAATTTGTTATTGGGTAATCGTTAGAGAAATGAACAGAGTGATTTAAAGTGCCAATGAACAATGGAGTGATTTTTCCTCAAAATATAAGTTTGGACAGTCTGAAGTTCTACCTGAATTTATGTACTGGCTGAGAGAAACGTATAAAGAATTACTTAAGGACCTATAGTAGATCCATCCTCCATATATTCCTGGTACTACCAATGGACCAAGCACAACTTTCTAAGATCTATTGAGAACCACACTATTTTATCAATTACAAAAAGTCATATTAACTGATTTGTGTTTAAGGACTAGGTAAATCTTAACACAAGCTGGCCATAGAAAGATAAATGCATAAAATCTCTTATATGTGCACACTGAAAAAGTTAAATTTGTGTACAACAAGAGTGCAAGTATAGTTACTGATATATTTGCAGAAGTGGAAGTGTAGGGATAAATGCAGACATTTTTCAAAGGATATAAAATTTCCAGTAGAGAAGGAATTAGTTTAATTGCTGCAAAATACAGTGGAGACCACTGTTTTGCCTATTGAAATCTTCAGTGGGCCAGTGCCATGGCTCACTAGGCTAATCCTCTGCCTGTGGCACCTGCACCCTGGGTTCTAGTCCTGGTTGGGGCACCAAATTTGGTCCCAGTTGCTCCTCTTCCAGTCCAGCTCTCTGCTGTGGCCAGGGAGGGCAGAGGAGGATGGCCCAAGTACTTGGGTCCCTGCACCCGCATGGGAGACCTGGAAGAAGTACCCAGCTCCTGGCTTTGGATCGGTGCAATGCCGGCTGTAGCGGCCATTAGGGGAGTGAACCAATGGAAGGAAGACCTTTCTTTCTGTCTCTCACTGTCTATAACTCTCTCTCTCTCTGTCTCTCTCTCTCTCATTGTATCTCTGCCTGGCAAAAAAAAAAAGAAATCTTGAGTGGCTTCTAAAATATATAAAGTTATAAATACATTAATTAGACTGATATTATAATTATAAAAGGTACGTTCATTAAAATGTTAAATTTTGCTTACAAATACATACAACTATTTGTGCATTGTAAATAAAAAGTTAAAAAGGCAAAGACTGAAGGTGGCATTGTTGTGAAGTGGCTAAGCCTTTGCTTGGAATGCCCACATCTGATGCTGCAGTACATGGTGTGAGGGCTCCCACTGCTCTGCAATTCCAATCATCTTCTAGATAATACACCCAGGAGGCAGTGAATGATGGCCAAAATACTTGGATAATGATCACTCATTACTGAAGACTTGGAGTATCTATCTCCTGGACTGAATCTAGCCCATCCCTAGCCATTGTGAGTATTTGAAAAGTGAAAGCAGGAATCAAAAATCTTTCTCTGTCACTCTACCTTTCAAGTAAAGAAATATTTTTAGGTCAAAGATTTTCATATAGACTAAAATAACAAATAATATCATATAATACACTGCTTTCAAGAGAAAAAAAAACTTTATATATTCAAGGACACAAAATGTGAAAAGTAAAAAATGAAAAAGATACACCAAAATGTCAGAAACATGGCAACACTGGCTAGTCATCCTAACATTGCGCAGAATAGAACAAACATGGAAAAATGTTAGTAGAGATACATAGGGGTAAGATATAATAATTAAAGTGTCAAACAATCTGGATACAATTATTATATACATACATATTTATCTAACAAAAATGTTCAACATTATATGAAGAAAAAGACAAAGGAATGGGCAAACTGTTCAACAGCAGTACTTATAGATGACAATAACCCCAATTTCAAAAATGGATATAATTACAAAAGAGACTGAAATGGATGGAGTCCACTTGAACATTATAAAACACCAAATGACAAATGCTACATTGTACAAGAGAATATGCATTCAAGCACATATGCATTTTCAAAGAAGATAATTTTCTAGGTTATAAAATTAGTCTGAAAAATTTAAAAGTATAGAAACTATATAAAGGGCCGGCGCCGTGGCTCAACAGGCTAATCCTCCGCCTTGCGGCGCCGGCACACCGGGTTCTAGTCCCGGTCAGGGCACCGATCCTGTCCCGGTTGCCCCTCTTCCAGGCCAGCTCTCTGCTGTGGCCAGGGAGTGCAGTGGAGGATGGCCCAAGTGCTTGGGCTCTGCACCCCATGGGAGACCAGGAGAAGCACCTGGCTCCTGCCATCGGAACAGCGCGGTGCGCCGGCCGCAGCGCGCTACCGCGGCGGCCATTGGAGGGTGAACCAACGGCAAAAGGAAGACCTTTCTCTCTGTCTCTCTCTCACTGTCCACTCTGCCTGTCAAAAAAAAAAAAAAGAAACTATATAAAATATATTCTCTGACCACAATGGATTTCAGCTTAGAAAAGAGCGGCCTAGTGGTTAAGAAGCTACTTGGTATGGCCAAATCCTATAAAATAGTGCCTGGGTTTCCATTCAGGGTTTGTTCCAATCCACATTCATGCTAATGTGCACCCTGAGAAAGCAAGTAATGGATCAAACAGTTGGGTCCCCGCCACCCATGTGGAAGACCTGGACTGAGTTCCTAGCTTCCAGCATTTGCTTGCCCTAGGGTCAGCTTGTTTAGGAAACAAATCACCATTGAAACAATGTCTCTGGTTTCCAGACAGAAGTCATATATATTATGGGAAAGAAGTACAATTAAATCAGAACTCCAATCCACTTTCATGTTTAGCTACACATAATATAACACAAAAAAGAGCTCCTACCCACACCATCATTCCCTGCACAACCTGGCCACCCAGACATCCGGGAGTTGAAACTGCTCTGCATCAGATCAGAGACCAGACATATAATATGGAAAGAATGTGCGAGGGCTGGCCTAGGTTCCTACACATAACTCAAGCTGCATGCACAACCAGTAATATCATCTCCAGTCATGCTCTTTATCCAACTGAGTGCATTCCTGAGATTTGCATAACCTGGAACTGGGACCTGGGAGGCTGTGAGCATGGCCATAGCCATACCCAATGTACATCTTCTGTTCTGTCCACTGCTAGTCCCGTTTGAAGTCTTGTCCTCCCCCTGAATACCTGAAAAAGACCCTTGTTGGACATTAACAATGGTTATTTTGCCTTTATTTGGGTTATTTTTTGAAAAAGTACACATAAGCACTTATTTGTCTTTAAATCTTGGTATTTGAAGTTGGCATCTTATCAGTAGCACCTGGAAGTTGACCAGAGTCAATGAGCTGTTCCCAATGGGTTGCAGTGAGGGTGGAAGGGACGACAACCCTGTCCTGTTGATGGAAGATACAAAATGAACAAGTGCAGCTAGGTCATCCATCACATTTGCAGTGCAATCAGCAAGGAAAGGCCAGGAAACCCAGATAAAAACTCCATCTTGACTATGTCCTTAGATCACAGAAAGGAACTTGTAAATCAGGAAGAGAAATAAACACAAAATGTAAATAAAACTACAGGTCACATTGTGGAGAGGGGTAATATTTATGTCTCAGTTTCTCTGTTGTAATGGGAACACCTTGGCTACAACTTCTTGTCTTCCAGATGCCATATTTTTCCCCTATCTGTGGTAACTAATGGAGTATCTAAAAGGTAATGTAATAGAAATTGGCATTTTCAGATTCAATGACTGTATACAGTCCTTGTCCTACCATTGAGGAACAGTCCTTTTCTTCATATTATTTGTTAAACATTTTAATTAGTGTAGGAATAATCTTATCAGTATAAAGTAAACTGAAATTAGATCATTGTAAAAATTAAGACTGGAAATAGGAGAGGGAGAAGAAAGGTGGGAGCCTGGGTGGGAGGACAGATAGAGTAGGAAGTATCACCATGTTCCTAAATCTGTATATATGAAGTACATGAAATTTGTATACTTTAAATTTTTAAAAATCAGTTCTTCAGGAAAGAAACATTTTTAAAGAGAGAGAACACACTCAAAGGTGTGGGCAATGTCAGAGAGAAAAATAATTTGCAACTTATAAGACATAAGTGACATAAATAAGTGTGGTGTGTGATGTAACACCTTAACTGAATATACAGAAAGACCTCTGGTAGGCAAATCCAGACATATATATCACATACAGATATATCACTCTCATGAGTTAGAGGTCAACAGAGACTCATTCTAACCCTAGAAAAAACTCTCATCACCCAGTGCTATGAGAGTACAGAATTATGACTGGCCTATGATTCAGCTGACATACCTGTGATCACACCACTGGTTTGAACTAATTTGAGTAAGGAATCATGGGTAGACAACAAACCATTTCACCAAAAACTATAATTGTTGAAGGTGGTACTTCAAATAGGTGTTATAGACTGAATATTTGTTATCAGAATTTATATGTGGAGGCATGGCTCATTTACTTGGTCCTACTCAATAAGTGGAAACAAAAAATACAGAATTCTTATGCAAAAGAGAAGACAAGTAGTATTTAAGAACTCTTAGCTCATCTCTATAAAGAGTATTACTCCCACATGAGAACTGCATAATACCTGCCAAACTGTGATTCCACTAAAGGGTTTCTCCATACAAATTATATATGATGAAGACTTATTTATTTGAACTGGAGTTCCAAAAAAGGAAGGAGATCTTCTATACACTGTTTTACTCACCAAATGGGCAGAATGGGCAGGTCTGGGCCAGGACAAAGACAAGAGCCTGCAACTCCCTCCAAGTCTCACACATGGATGAAGGGCCACAAGCAATTAGGTCATCTTCCACTGCTTTCCCAGGAACATTAACAGTGAGTTAGGTCTGACATGGATCAGCTGGTACTCAAACTGGTGCTAATAAAGAGACAGTGGTATTACAAGCAATGATTTATCTTGCTGTGTCAAAATGCAGGCCCCAAGTTACATTTGCAGTGCCAACTGACTTTATTCAAGTTTGCTGTATAGAAATGGATTTTCCACTTCTGTTAGTCACTGGATTTTTCCTATGTATAAGTACACTGATAGGGAGAAATGACTAATGGTAGAAAGTTTTCTTATGTATGCACACTTTCTTATTTCTGAACTCTCTTGGTCTAAGTTGAAGACTGACTTTTGACAAAAAAGAGTTTTCATATTCATTATAATGCCAGGGCTTTCTTTTTCTTTGTGGAAGCTCTCTGATGACTGTTGAGGTCCTCCCCTGGGTAAATTCTCTGGTGTATTATGAGGTTTGACTTCTGGCAAAGGCTTTTCCACACATCTTATGTGCATATGGTTTCTCCCCTGTGTGAATTCTCTGATGCCTACTGAAGGATAACTTCTGGCAAAAGGCTTTTCCCACTCACTACATTCATAAGGTTTCTCTCCCGTGTGAATGCTCTGATGTCTTATGAGGTTTGACTTCTGGCAAAATGCTTTTCCACATTTATTGCATTCATAAGGTTTCTCCCCTCTATGACTTCTCTGATGTGTTAAGAACTGATTTATTGTTGGCCAGTGCCGCGGCTCACTAGGTTAATCCTCCTCCTGTGGCGCCTGCACCCCAGATTCTAGTCCCGGTTGCTCCTCTTCCAGTCCAGCCCTCTGTTGTGGCCCGCAAAGGCAGTGGAGGATGGCCCAAGTCCTTGGGCCCTTCACCCACAAGGGAGACCAGGAGGAAGCACCTGGCTCCTGGTTTTGGATTGGTGCAGTGCACCGGCCGTAGCGGCCATTTGTGGGGTGAACCAATGGAAGAAAGACCTTTCTTTCTGTCTCTCTCTAACTCTGCCTGTCAAAAAAAAAAAAGAATTGATTTATTGCAAAAGGCTTTCCCACACTCA
Organism: Lepus europaeus; assembly: GCF_033115175.1. NCBI lineage: Eukaryota > Metazoa > Chordata > Mammalia > Lagomorpha > Leporidae > Lepus > Lepus europaeus. The sequence continues at coordinate 79,032,698 of NC_084840.1, read as the reverse complement.
TTGCACATATGAAGTTTCTCTCCTGTGTGAACTCTCTGATGTGTACTGAACAACAACTTACAGCAAAAGGCTTGTCCACACTCATTACATTTACAACGTTTCTCTCCTGTGTGAATTCACTCATGTACAATGAATTGGGACTTCTGGCTATAGGCTTTCCCACACTCACTACATTCAAAAGTTCTTCCCTGTGTCGATTCTCTCATATTTTACGAGGTCTGACTTGCACCAAAAGGCTTTTGCACACATATTACATTCATAAGGTTTCTTTCCTGTATGAATTCTCTGATGCAAAGTTAAATATGACTTCTGGCCAAAGACTTTTCCACACTCATTACATTCATGAAGTTTCTTCCCATGTGAATTTTCTGATGTGTTAGGAGGTGTGACTTCCAGCAAAAGGCTATCCCACATTCACTACATTTGTAAGGTTTCTCCCCTGTATGAATTTTCTAATGTATACAGAGGAGTGACTAATTACTAAAAGCTTTTCCACACACATTACATTCCTAAGGTTTCTCCTCTGTATGAATTCTCTGATGTGATGTGAGGTGTGATTTCCGGTCAAAGGCTTTTTCACATTTATTGCACTTATAACATTTTACCACCATGTTAACTCAAGTCCAGTGAGGTCTTACTTCTGGTAATTGGCCTGTCCACATTCATTACACCCAAAGGGCTTTTCTCCTATGTGAGTTTTGTAATGGATAGTACAGCAATATTTACAGCTGAAAGATTTTCATTGGCTTTACACACATAAGGTTTCTTTCCTGTATTCATTCCCTGATTTATTGTAATGTCTGATTTGTAACAGATACTTTCTTCATGCTACTAGATTCATAGAGTTTCTCTGTTGTGTGGGTTTGTTGATGCTTACTGAGGTTGGAATTTTTATGGAAAGTTTTCTTTCCTATTTGAGTTGTCTTTCCAACAATGACAATTGACTTTTCAAAGGTCTCTTCCATATGAACCCTCTCAAATGTAAAGACTGCCTTCTTCCATTTTAAATCTTTTTTTGTCCACCATGTTCTAAATGCCAGCTGCACAGTCTGAATCTTGTGATGTTGACTAGCAGGTTCACAGCACTGGAAAGAGTTCCCAGGTATGTTACTGTCACCAGATTTCTCTCCAGCTTGCATCTCATTAGGCCCATTAGGCAGATACACATCATGGAATGCACTGAATGCCTCAGGTTTTATTACCTTTTTGATAATCAGTTTTGGAACATGGCTTGAACTTAAATTAGATGCTTTTCTTAACTCTCTTGTGAACTGATATGCTATTTGTCATTACATCTGGAATCAAACTTATGTCTGCATTTTCCTGGTCAGTCCCAATCAGTTCATCTCTTTTCTGGGCCACTGAAATGAAGGAGAAAAAAAAAACCTGTCCATGAATCCCATCTAAGTGTTTCTCCTGGAATGTTCATGTAAAAGAAATGAAGGACTTGTTATCTCAGTGGCATATGATTTAACATAATCATAAAAAATATTTAATTGTGAGCTTTATATGGCTTTTCCCCTTAACACATTAATATGCCAACTCTGTGTGACTGAAGAGTTTCACTCACCCAATGACAGCAATATCACATCCCTGTACAGGATTCTTTGAGCATTATCCAGGCCCTGCTACTCCTCCTAGGTAAAGTTCATAGCCAGGTCTTCAAATGACACCAATGCCTAAAACAGTACATCTCTCATCAACATATCAGTTCTGAGTCACAAAAGAGGACTGAGAATGCATTCTTCTATACGTGTCTTATATGCCTCTTACATAAGATGTAGCCTATTTTGTATACGATATAGCACAAGAAAGCAAAACCACAATGAAAATAATTTGACTCTACTAGTTTTATAATTCTAATATCACTATAATGGAAACTTATGTATCTGGAAAGACTTTCTGCCTAATAATGCTGGAAGGAGCTGACAATGTAATCTGTAGGCATAAGTGTAAACACATACTGAAATAACATGTTAGATGAATTAAGAGAAACATATGTTCAGTGTACATAAGGGTAATGAATTTTGCTTTAGAAACAGTTTTTTATTATCAGGTTACAGCTTAATAAGCCACCAAAGATGATTATATCTGTAACAATGTGTTTATGACTATGATGCAGCACAAGTCAGGCAGGACAAGCACAAGTAACAGAGGCCAGGTGAATGGCACTACAAACTGAACCACATCTGGGTTCCTCAAAGGTGCTCAGGAAGCTAATGAGTGATTCTTTAGTTACACATTTAATCTAATAACAAAAATTAAAATTTGTATGTGCTAGTTGGTTCTATAAAATTGTTTGTAAACCAAAATATTTTCATAAGCATGCACATATTTCTTCCAACACACAAAACAGTTATTATTCAGATGAAAATGATCACCTACTACCTAAAACACAGGATAGAAATACTTGGGAAAAGGGGCAATTACTTGACCAGATTTACACGTGAAAATTATACCCTGGGGTCCAGAGTGGGTAAAGGTGCCACCTGAAACACCAGCATACCATTTGGGCACCAGTTTGAGTCTCAACTGCTCCACTTCCAATCCAGCTCTCTGCTAATGCACCTGGGAAAGCAGGAGAAGATGTTCCAAGTGCTTGGGCTCCTGCATCCATGTAGGAGACCAAGAAGAAGCTCCTGGCTCAGCATGATCCAGAACTAGTTGCTACAGAGTAGTGTTGGTTTTTTTTTTTTTTTTGGGGGGGTGTGAATTGGGGCATAGAGTGAACCAGCAGATGAAAGGTATCCATCTCTCTCTCTTTCTCTGTGTCTCTCCATCTGTAACAGTTTTTCAAATAAATAAATCTTACAAAAAAAAATACCCTAGAAGGGAATGATAAGAGCTAAATGAAGAATTACAGGAAAAAAAATCAGAAACATTAGCACTAGCTATATAACAGAGCAATAAGAAATAGCAAACCAAACTCATTATAAAAAGGAAGAGAGAGGGCCTGACATTGTGGTGTAGTAGGCAAAGCTGCTCTCTGATGCCAGCAACCCATATGGGTGCCAGCTCATGTCATGGCTACTTCAGTTCTAATCCAGCTCCCTACTAAAGGTCTGAGAATGGCAGAGAAAGGTGGCCCAAGTGTTTGAGCTCCTGTCACCCACTTGGAAGACGTGGATGAAGTCTCTGGCTCTGGACTTTGGACTTCCACCTGGTCCAGCACTTGCCATTGTATCCATCTGGGGGGTGAACCAATGGATGTAAGTAAGTGTCTCTCTCTGTCTCCCTCTCTCTCTCCATCTTTCAAATAAATAAGTTAAAAAAAAAACAAGGAATCAAGAAAGCAGGAACAGAATTAAGTATTAATTTCTTGTGTAAAAGGTGAAACGTGGAGTTTAATTACATGCTATATGCACAAAGGGCTGGTAGACACTTGCACTGTAAATGGAAATTAGGATAAAATACAAATACAAAGAATATGATGGAAAGAAATGACACTGAACTTAGACATACTGTTTTGAAGTTTCTGTAGTCAAATTCATAGACATATTCAAATAGCAACTGACATATAACCTAGAGTTTGAAATCTAGACTGTAGATAAAATTTGGAAAGCAGAATTTCACTGATGCTTGACACCATCAGAATGAGTGACTCCAATGTAAGCTAACAAAGAGCAGAAAAGTAAATAGTACTAGAATGACATAACAGACAATGAATTTGCCAAATTTCTTAGTGAGATACAGAAAAGCTTAATTATAAAGAGTCTACTAATGAGCATATATGATTTCAACATTATTACTACCAAAGGAATTGTATTTTATTTTCACTCTAAACATTTCATCATATTTCCGGTTCCACAGAAAAAAACATTCTTTGATCATCCATATAGATTTGAAAAATATATATTTTTTTAGATTTATTTATTTTACTTGAATGTCAGAGTAGCACAGAGAGAGGGGAGGGAGAGAGAGGTCTTCCATCCACTGGTCCACTCCCCAATTGGCTGCAACAGCCAGAGCTGTGTTGATCTAAAGCCAGGAGCCAGGAACCTCTTCCTGGTCTCCCATGTGGGTGCAGGGGCCCAAGGACCTGGGCCATCCTCCACTGCTTTCCTAGGCCACAGCTAGAGAGCTGGATCAGAAATGGGGAACTGGGACTTGAACCAGTGCCCATATGGGATGCTGGCACTTTAGTCAGCAGCTTCACTCGCTACGCCACAGTGCCGGCCCCTGAAAAATATATTTTCAAGTATTCCATTTGTAAAACACACTCTCAGTAAAAGAGATTTCAGTGCACTTTCTTAACATGATATACTGTATATATCTTAGCCCCCCAAACAGCATCATAGTTCAAGAGGAAACACTGGGACACAGGATGCTACATGAGCACCATTATTCAGCACTGTGAGAGCTATTGGTCAAATCAAAGATAAATGCAAATGATTATCATCAAAATGTAATTTATACCTATAAAATGAAAACAATCTTCTAAAATGTTCTCCTATTAGGCTAAATCACAAAATTAAAAGATATGAATAAAGCATATAAATGTAATCAAGATGGAGCAGGGCATTCAACATAGCAGTTAGGATGCCCAAGGCCCAGCTCTGAATCCTAAACACAAGTTCTTACTGGTGCAGACCCTAAGAAGGCAGAAGTAATGGCTCAAGTGCTTGTTTTCCTGCCACCCACATGGTGGATCTAGATCCAGCTCATTTCTCAGCTCACTTTAGTAGATCCTTGTATAGTAACAAATGGGGATGTGAATATGAAGACTTTCCTGAATTTTTTTAGTCTTTTGAGGAAACACTGCACCTTAGAGTCATCTTAGACATTCATGATACCCAAACTTCAGTGTCAACACAGCAAAAACCACATATCATAAAGAGGTATAATATGATTTGCAAGTAAAGGATGATGACTCAGGGCTAGCATTGTGGCAGAGTGGGTTAACTCACCACCTATGACACTGGCTGCTCCACTTTCAATCCTGCTCCTTGTTAACGCATCAGGGAAGGCAGCAGAGGATGATCCACAGTGTGGGGCCCTGCCACCCAAACAGGAGACCCAGATGGAATTCTCAGCTCCTGGTTTTAGCCTGGTCCAGCCCTGGCTACTGAAGCCATTTGGGGAGTGAACCAATAAATGAAAAATCTTGATATTTCTCGTTCTCTGAAATTCTGCCTCTCAAACACATAAATAAATCTTTGAAAAGAGATGGCTATTGTGAACCACAAAAGCATTTAAAATGTTATAAGAAATAAAGTCAAAAAAGAGCACATTCCATATATAAAAAGCAATAAGCAAAATCTGACATGTAGGCCTATTTATCATCTTCTTTATATAAATTATTATGTAAGATTTGATATGCACAGCAAAAAAATAAGACTGGAGACTTAAACTAAGAGCAGACATAATGAAAAACAAGACTAAGTGTAGAAGACAGAAGATGGATAGATTTTATACTATCAACATCTGAAAAGTCTCATGCTGATAACAAAGTATTTCACAAGATGAACTTTCACAGGAAAAAAGAAAAGAAAAAATAAGAAATTCAAACAAAACTTAGGCACAGCCATTACGGGAACTGAAATGCAACCAAAATAAAAGGCTACATTGGATTGAGGAAACCTGTAAAGGAGAAAGTCAATCATTTAGGACATTATTATCAGGTATCTGGATCAGAAATGGAACAGCCAGGACTCAAAATGGTGCCCATGTATGATACTGGCATTGCAGGTAGTGGCTTGACCTGCTGTGCCAGATTGCCAGATCTCCCCTTGAATTTTCTGATCAGTCCTTACCTGAGTTACAACTAGGCAATCTGGTATCCTGAAATGCCACTAATGTAAAACTGACCTTGAAGCCAGATGGAAGGATCCTTACACTGTTTTATTTGTTGTTAATACTGCTGTCAAACTACAGGCAGGTAGTTCAATTTTGTATCTGTGTCTCACAGTTAAAACACAGAATGGGGGTGGGACATAGCCTAACAGTACAGAAGTCTCTGTCCTTCATTAGAGTATGTGGGTTCAGCTCCTGGATATGGATATGGCTCATGACTCCAGCTTCCTCTTAATGTAGACCCTGGGAAGCAGCAGTAATGGCTCAAGTGATTGGGTTCATGAAACCCACAAGGAAAACCTGCATTGAGTTTCCAGCTCCCAGCTTTTGTCTTGTCCTTGACATGGAAGCTGTGAGCATTTGGGGAGCAAATCAGTGGACTGGAGGTCTCTGTCTGTCCCTAAGTTTCTCAAATAAATAACCAAAAAAGGAATTCATTCAAGAAAAAGAGACATAATTTTATATGTCTGATCACATAAAGTAATGTTTTTAAAGAGCTAAATGAGAGACTGGTGCTGGGGCTTAGCAGGCCCAGTTTGAGTCCCAGCTGCTCCATTTCCAATCCAGCTCTCTACTACGGCCTAGGAAAGCAGTAGAAAATGACCCAAGCCCTTGGGCTCTTGCATCCACATGGGGGACCCAGATGAGCTTCTGGATCCTGGCTTTGGTCTGGCCCTGCTCTGGCCACTGCAGCCATCTAGGATGTAAACCAGCAGATGGAAGAGCTCTCTCTGTTACTCTGACTTTCAAATAAATAAACAAATCTTATAAAAAATAACTGACAGTACTATAAAATATTTACTTTATTCCCACAAGATCTAATAAAGAAACTTTTATTCAAAATGATAATATAAACAATTTACTGGGTCATTACAGATTCTAACAGCTAAAGGAAATTATATAGGGGCTGGCCCTGTGGTGTAGTAGGTTAGGCCGTTGCCTGCAGAGCCAGCATCCCATATGGGCACTGTTCAAGTCCCAGCTGCTCCATTTCTGATCCAGCTTCCTGCTAATGCACCTGGGAAATCAGTGGATGATGTTCCATGTGCTTGGGATCTGGAATCCACATGGGAGACCCAATAGAAACTCCTGGCTCCTGGCTTTGGATCTGCCCAGCTCTGGCCATTGCAGCCATTTGGGTAGTCAACCAGCAGATGGAAGATCTGTGTGTGTGTGTGTGTGTGTTTCCCCCTCTCTCTTTCTCTCTCTCTCTCTCTCTCTCTCTGTGTCTCTTTCAAATAAATAAATAAATCTTTTTTTTAAATAAACTATATAAAGGATAGGGCAAAGGAATTGAGAACATTTTACCTTTAGTGCCCAAGAAATAATACATTATTATTTGAAGGTGAGTTTAAATCAGTTAGAAATATATATATTGTATACTCAAGGCCAAAACTCATAGAATTGCAAAGAAAATTACAGACATACCATTGCTAAACAGTGTAAAAAAAAACAACAGTTATATAAAAACAAGTGGTTATTATTATTTAGCAATGTGTAATCACACAGAGATGCCAGTTAATACCAGATAAAAAAAAAGTCAATAAATAAGGTCACCCCTCCAAGTTTTGGTATGCTGTAAATAAACACACAGACATGAAAAAGTATATGATTTGTCTACTGTATCAACATTTCCTACTAAATTTCAGATTATTCAGTCTACAAAACAGAACTTTCCCAATTGGTAAAAAAATTTATCATGCATTACCTCTTGCGGAATTAAAACAAAAAAAAAAAATAAAATTATCACCAACATCAAAAATAAACTTGAGGGCCCAATGCTGTGGTGCTGCAAATTAAGCCACCAGCTACAGTGCAGGTGTCCCAGATGGGCACCAGTTTTATTTCCAGCTGCTCCTATTCTGATCCAGCTCCCTGCTAGTTTGCCTGGGAAAGCAGCAGAAGATGGTCCTTGGATCCTGGCCACCCATGTCAAGACCTAAATGAAGCTCCTGGTCTGGCTTTAACCTGGCCCAACCCAGGACATTGCAGCCATTTGGGGAGTGAACCAGCTGATGGAAGTTCTCTGTCTCTCCTTCTCTCTCAGTAACTCTGCCTTTCAAATCAATAAACCTCTAAAACAAATAAATGAATACATAATGTTGAAACAAGCCAAGTGCCATAAACAGCAGGAGCAGTGAGGGAACTGGTTGAACCCATGGCCTCAGACAGCAGCATGCTGCAAGTGTAAATATCTGAGGCAAAAAAAAGTAGTGTAGTATCAATAGGTAACATCAACTTCTTGGAAAATTCATGAAGGCAAAACCAAATAAACCTCTCCTTTGGGAGGAATTGACAATAAGCCACAAAGAACATCAAAAAGAATCAGGACTTCATCATCTCTGAGTGGAAAAGCAGAAAAGATCAGGAACACACCTGAACTCACCAAGGCCCATTTATTCACCTGGGTAATGATTCCATGGCTGTCAAGAATCCTTTCTCTTTTCAAGCCTTACTGAATAACACAGTTTCCAAGCAAAACAATAAAAATCTAACACTGAAACCATGGCACATAATTCCTAAATAAGTGGGCAAAGTGTAATTAGAAAACAGCAAGCTTCTACAAAGCACATAAAAGAATCAGCTCTGGGAAGCAGCCTGCTTAACACACAGTTCACAAGGAACCCATATTCAGAAGTTTAAACAGGTTTCCATGCCTTGGCAATCACTCTCCATGTGGAGATGGGAGGCTTAAGCTAGTTTGAGAATCAGGAAAGCATACATAAGCAGCCAGAAAATCTAACTCGGAAAGCTGACATTTCTACTTTTCCTTCCCTGCAGTGTGGAATAATCAATGGGCTTGATTCAGAGCAGCAACCCAACAATCATCCAAAATCAGTTTAATGTTCTAACCCAGGGTGTTTTTGTTTGACATCACTTTTAACACTAAATATGCAATGTTTGCTCAACACCAAGCAATTCTCCAACACCTATTAATTGCCGACCAACTCAACTGTTATATCATCTCCAGTTAGCATGGGCCTCAAAGGTTAAAGGCTTGGTGCCAATACATGTTCACATGCAGATGCCACATCACATCACTTAGCTAGGGTGGTTTTCTTTGGCCTGAAGCTTTTCACCCTTCACAAGGTTTTCTCCCTTCACAAGACTAAGACAACCCAGAGTGCATGAATCCCTTGTCTTATCCCTTCAATGTTAGCTTCTAATTTAGGTAATAATTCATCTCCAAGGAATGGGAACCAGAGTGAAGAGTAGAACATTTTATTTTCCAAGGTGTTAGGAATATAGATGGAGGGTATACAGCAGAGACCCCCAACCTCAGGACACCAGCTACTCCCAGGACAAACCCTCCTTCCTCCTGCTGCTCTCCAAGCAGACACAGTGGCTGCCATTCACACCACACTCCTAGGGACTGTGACCACAGAGGGCATCTTGGGTCATTACCCACAGGCAGTTTCAAACTCCAGGACATAGAAAAGAGTAAAGGGTTTCTTGAGAAGACATCACTCTAAATTTTCCAAGAACCTCAAATCTATGACATTCTGATAAGATGTCTTATCTTTAGGTAGGTAAACAGAGATGTGCAAAGATTTTTTTTAAACTTGTTTTTGTTTGAAATGCAGAGACAAAAAGAGGTCTTCCATCTGTTGGTTCACTCCTGCAAACACCTGAAATGGCCAAACCTGGAGTGGGCTGAAGACAGGAGACCAAATCAAAATCTCTATGTTCTATGCTGGCAACAAGGACCCAACAACTTGAGCCATCATCATCTACGGTTTCCCAGGGAGTATACCAGCAAGAAACTGAATTAGAAGCACAGAAAGGCCTCAAACCCAGGCACTCCGATTGGCCTGTGGCCATCCCACCCAGCATCTTAATAAAACACCTTCTACCCCAAACATCCACTCCAACACAATTTTTTTTTTAACCGTAGAGTGTCTGGTAGGTATACTCTGCCTTTCTCTCCTATGAAATACAAATCAAGGGGAAATATTTTATACTGTTCTAGATTTCATCGAGGAAGCTGGCATTTGGCAAGGTAGCAGAGATAAGAATATTTAGGGATTTATTGCCAGGCTTAACCGTATGGATTAAACATGATTTAATCCTATCTGAAACCCACGGGAAACTAATCGAGTTATGAGATAGTAAGAAGTGGGACCAAGTGGGATCTAAGAAGAGGTGGTGAAGATAAAGCTGCTTATGTTTAACGGATTAACGCTTTATCTACAGAAGGGTCTGCTTATAGAAGCCCTTTTGCATTGGCCTCTCCTGTGCTCCCTTCCTTGGCCACTCGGTCTCTGGGCCATCTCAGGCCTCTGTCAACAAGGCCATCGCCAGATGCTGCCCCTGAAACAGACCAAAACCGTAAGACGAAGTGATTTATAACTTCACCAGTCTGTAATACTGCTATTACAGCAGAACAGACTCGGGTCCCAAAGGAGGGCTGTGCTGAGGACCAGACTGCAAACTTGAGACCCTGATTCCCAGCTCAGGGACCGGGGCCCCTCGGGGAGAAGAGGGTCACAGGACCCCAGAGATCACAGTTCCTCCCCACCCCCCATGAACGCGGCACGTGCATTCCGCATTTCCTGAGGACACTTCCGTCCTCACCTCACAATCTGAGAGGTGGGGCTACGCACCCCGAGCAGCACGGAGAGCGCTCTGGGTCTGAGCCGCAGTCGCAGCGTGAGGACCAGGACAAAATGGCCAGAGTCCCGCCTGTAGGCCGGGTTCACATCCCGCTGATCACCGGGAATGGCCCCGCACTCTCACCATTTCCTGGCATCCACGGAGTCCCGGGGCGCTCCGCAGGGCTTCAGGAGTGCGGACGTTCACTGACTGCCGAAGGCTAACCCACCTGCAGCCTCCCTCGGCGCACATCCCCGAAGCCCAGTGTGGCGGCCACAGAGAAACCCTGCCTGGTTACGCAGTGTTGCCTGGTGCGCCTGAATAGACAGTTCGCACAGCCAGTAAGTACGCAAGACGTCATAGATGACACAGCCAATCAGAATCGCTCCTAGCGTGGGGGCGGTCACTTGGGGTTGTGAGCCCTGTGGGTAGTGAATGGTGAGGCCTGAGCTTGGTCCCACGCTGCCTCTCCGTCCTTGGGCCTGACTGTCCGGACAGCAGGGGGCGCTGTCTCCTCCCTGATGCCCCTGTCTCCTGAGAGTTTAGAACCTGCAATAAACACTGATTTGAAGAATTTTTTCAATAAACTACATAGATTAATCCTTTGTTTCATTTCTCTTATAAAAAGTGATGCTTCTTTTAAAAAATAATTTCTGGGGCTGGCGCTGTGGCGTAGCTGGTAAAGCCAACGCCTGCAGTGCCAGCATCCCATATGGGCTCTGGTTCTAGTCTGGGCTCCTCCACTTCCGATCCAGCTCTCTGCTATGTCCTGGGAAAGCAGTGCAAGATGGCCCAAGTCCTTGGTCCCTAACCCCCGTGGGAGACCCGGAAGAAGCTCCTGGCTCCTGGCTTCGGATTGACTCATTTCCAGTCCATGTGGCCATTTGTGGGGGTGAACCAGCAGATGGAAGATCTCTCTCTGTCTCTGCCTCTCTGTAGCTCTCTTTCAAACAAATAAACAGATGTTTTTTAAAAAATTCCATTCCTAGTCTGTGTTTGGTCATTTAAAATTGTTTCCTATGTGTTTCTTGCTGGTACACAGTAACTCACTTAATTGCATATATTGCTCTCTTTCCCAGTAATTGAACTTTATTCACTTATCAATTTGTATTTGTTTTTAGATTATATTATCTCTGTATAAAATAGTGTCATCCACATGTATTGAAAATTTAGTTTCTTAAAAATTATTTGTACTTAATGTTTCCTTAGTTTTATTTTCCTCATTACATCTCCAACACAATTGTTGAGGAGAGAGAATGAGAGATGGTTTCTTGCCATGGATAAAGGTTTGAAGGCTCTGTTAATTATACTGTTACTTATTAGGCTAATCATAGACAGTCTTAATTGGAATAAGGAACGTACTATTTTTACTGTTCTGCTATCACTTGTTTTATGAGTTCCAGATGCTGACTTTTATTAAATACTTTTGATGGAACAAAGACATAAGCCTCAGCTATTCTTGTTCATTTCCCAAAAGATCGATAAACATTGGAATTTATTCCTTGTCCTTGAATCTCAATTGGGTCTCACACCTTATCGCCTTCATACTCCACCCCTCAAGGCCACCTGAAAGATCAGTTTCAGGAATTACCTCCACCTGCTACCCCTAGCCCACCCCCGCCATCCCTAGCCCTCCTAAAATATAAAAGGCCCAGCCCCTGGGGATCAAGGCCTTCTGCCATGTGTTCCAGCATGTGCACACTGGCAGCTGATCACCACCTCTATGAGTTTATTTTCTCTGAATAAATTCTGTCTGGCTGTAAATTCGTACACTGCCTCCTCTCTATTCTGTGCCTCTTTTCCTAACAAATTTTTAGTATTTAGTCTAAATGATCATATAGAGTTTCTTGTATTTTTCAGCCACATAGATGAGTTACAGAATTTTAGTATTATTGACTTTTATCCTGACTTTCTAATAATATCATAATATATTCATTGCTATTAATCTATTATGCTTTCATGTGGTTTAATTTATGTAAGAATATTTTGCTTAAATGTTTCTACTTGGTTTTTTTTTTTAAGATTTTATTTATTTTTTTGTGAGATAAAGTTACAGACAGAGAGAGGGAGAGACATACAGAAAGAAAGGTCTTCTATCCATTGGGTCACTCCCCAAATGTCCACAAAGGCTGGAGCTGAGCCAAAATAAAGCCAGTTGCCAGGAGCTTCTGGATCTCCTACACAGTTACAGGGGCCCAATCACTTGGAGCATCTTCTACTGCTTTCTCAGGCCATAGCAGAGAGCTTGTCTGTCCATTTCTTCTGGGTTTCCCAATTGGTTGACATCCAGCTCTTTATAGTAATTGTTGATGTTTAATTTAATTTCTGTGATATATGTTGTTATATTTCCTTTTGCATCTCTGATTTTATTAATTTGGTTCTTTCTCTTTTTTTTTTTGGTTAATTGAGCCAAGGTATGCCAATTATGTTTATTTCTTTAAAAAATAGCTCTTCATGGCCGGCGCCACGGCTCACTAGGCTAATCCTCCGCCTAGCGGCGCCAGCACACCGGGTTCTAGTCCCGGTCGGGGCACCGATCCTTCCGGTTGCCCCTCTTCCAGGCCAGCTCTCTGCTGTGGCCAGGGAGTGCAGTGGAGGATGGCCCAAGTGACTGGGCCCTGCAGCCCATGGGAGACCAGGATAACTACCTGGCTCCTGCCATCGGAACAGCGCAGTGCACCGGCCACAGCGCGCTACTGCGGCGGCCATTGGAGGGTGAACCAACGGCAAAAGGAAGACCTTTCTTTCTGTCTCTCTCTCACTGTCCACTGTGCCTGTCAAAAATTTAAAAAAAAATAGCTCTTCATTTCACTGATCTTTTGTATTGTTTCTTTGGTTTCAATTTTGTTTATTTCTTTTCTAATTTTAATTATTTCTTTCCTCCAACTAATGTGGGGTTTGGTTTGTTGTTTTTCAAGGTTTTTTTAAGATTTATTTATTTATTTGAAAGAGTTACACACAGAGAGGAGAGGCGGAGCAAGAGAGAGAGGTCTTCCATCTGCTGGTTCACTCCCCAGTTGGCTGCAATGATAGGAGCTGTGCCTATCCCAGGCCAGGAGCCAGGAACTTCTTCCAGGTCTCCCACATGAGCGCAGTGGCCCAAGTATTTGGGCCATCTTTTACTGTTTCCCCAGGCCATAGCAGAGAGATGGATCAAAAGTGGAGTAGCTGGGACTTGAACCAGTGCCCATATGGGATGCCAGTACGGCAAACAGCGGCCTTTCCTGATACGCCACAATGCCAGCCCCCTTCAGTCCTTGAGATGCATTGATAGTTCTTTTATTTGATACTCTTCAAATTTCTCAATGTAGCCACCAATTGCAATAAATTTCCTATTAACCCTGCTTTTGTTAATATCCCATTAGTTTTGATATGTTGTATTGTCATCATCATTCATTTCCGGAAAATTTTTTTTTATTTCTGTTTTGATTTTTTCTATGACACACTGTTGGTTCAGGAGCCTGTTGTTCAGCCTGTATGTGTTTGCAAATTTCTAGAGATTCTTGAGTTGTAAATTACCAGCTTCATTCCATTGTGATCAGAGAAGATGCATGGTATGATTTTTATTTTTTTGAATTTGCTGAATTTTTTGAATTTATGGTCTAGCAAATGGTCTATCAAAGAGAAATGTCCAGGCACTGATGACAAAAATATGTATTCCATAAATGTATGATAAAAATTTCTGTAGGTATACATTAGGTCCATTTGGACCATAGTGTCAATTTGCTCTGTTGTTTCTTTGTTGATTTTCTGTCTAGTTGATCTATCCATTAATGAAAGTGGGCCAATTTACAAAGGCAATGTGATTCAAATCAAGATACCAATGACAATCTTCTCAGATCTAGAAAAAAACAATGCTAACATTTACATGGAAATACAGAGATTCTGAATAGTTATAGCAATCTTACACAACAAAATCAAAGCTGGAGGCATCACAATACCTGATTTCAAGACATAGGATGGTGCAGATATACTCAAACCTGCCTTACTTTGGCAAAAAAAAAACATATGTATAGATGAATGGAACAGAATAGAAATGCCAGAAATTAATACACACATCTACAACCAACTTATCTTTGACAAAGGAGCTAAAATCAATTGCTGGAGCAAGGAAAGTCTCTTCAACAAATGGTGCTGGGAAAACTGGACTTCCATGTGCAGAAATATGAAACCAAGACCCCTACCTTATACCTTACCCAAAAATCCACTCAAAATGGATCTAAGATGTAAATCTATGACTGAATACCATCAAATTACTAAAGAACATTCGGAAAATTATGCAAGACATTGGCATAGGCAAAGACTTCTCAGAAAAGACCCCAGAAGCACAGACAATCAAAGCAAAAATAGACAAATGTAATCACATCAACATAAGAAGAGTCTGTACTGCAAAGGAAACATTCAGCAAAGTGAAGAAGCAACCAACTGAATGGGGGAAATTATTTGCAAACTATGCAACTGTTAAAGGATTAACATCCAGAACCTATAAAGAGCTCAAGAAGCTCAACAACAACAAAAGCAACAATCCAATTAACAAATAGGAAAAGGACTTGAACAGGCATTTTTATAAAGGGGAAATTTAAATAGCCAACAGACACATGAAAAAATGCTCAGGATCACTAGCCATCAGGAGAGGGCAAATCAAAACCCTAGTTAAATGGCTCTCATTCATAAATCAACAAACAACAAATGCTGGCAATGAGGTAGGCTAAAAGGTACCCTTATCCATTGTTAGTGGAAATGTAAACTGGTGTAGATACTGTGGAAGACAGTATGGAGATAACTCAGAAATCTGAATATAAATCTACTATATGACTTAGCCATCCCACTCCTGGGAATTTACCCAAAGGAAGGAAACCAGCATATGAAAGAGTACCCTGTACCCCTAGGTTTAAGGCAACCAAATTAACAATAGCTAAGATATGGAATCAACACAAATATCCTTCAATTGAAGGTTAGATAAAGAAATTATATATATACATATACACACACACACACACTAAGGAATAAAGAAATTATGTCTTTTGCAACAAAATTGATGCAACTGGAAACCATTATATTAGTGAAATAAGCCAGTCACAAAAAGCCAAATACCATATTTTCCTTGATCTATAGTAACTAATAGAGTACCTAAAATTTATTCTATGGTAGTGAAATTGACACTTTGAGATTCCATGATTGTTATAGTCCTTATCTTGACAGTTGAGGAACAGTGTTTTTTTCTTCATACTATTTGTTGAACTCTTTACTTAGTGTAGGGTTAATATCATGAGGATAAAATTAACTGAAAATAGATCTTTGTAAAGAATAATGGGAATAGAAGAGGGAGGAGGAAAGAGGTGTGGGAGCATGATGGTGGGGGGGAAGGGTAGCAAGTATCACTATGTTTCTAAATCTGTATGTAGAAAACACAGAAAAAAATGACAGAAACTTGAAAAAGGAAACATTTACTCTTCAACTTTCTTGGTTGACTTCATATAATACGGGAATTTGAAAAAAGCTATCCTGTAGTTTGAAATGAGAGTGAGATTTTTTTTTAAATATTATTTGATTTGATTGAAATGTGTTATGATTGCCAAGTGCTTCTTGTGGGGTTTCTTTTAAAATGGATTTATGGCATGTGATCTAAATTATTCTCAAAAGATTTATTGCTGACACATTTGCTGAAGATTTCAAAAGTAAACCTGATTTTTGGAGTATCCTACAATGGTTTTCTCTTAGCCAAGATTTCTCAGTGGCCACCTCATCTACAAGAAAGCTGCTGTGAAATGCCCATTTCCAGAGCTGCACCAGGCTGAAGCCAGGAGGCAGGCATGTAATCCATGTCTCCCATCTGGATACCACAAAGACTTAAGACATTTCCATCACCTCTCAGGGTCTGCAAGTATTAATAAGACCTTGTTTAAAGTAGAGATAAATAAGGCTTTCCATTTCATTGTGTTCATGAGATGGTTGAAAGACAATCTATAAGGAAGCTGGGGATCAGAACTCAAAGGCTGCTCCAGGTGGCTACATGTATCTGCTTATTTCTAGTCTGTATATGTTTGATGTAAAAGTGACTTTTCACATATTTCTCAAGTTTTTAATTGGTCTGTTTATATTCTTATTGTTGATCAACTTTTTGAGGTGATAAAATATTCTCAAGTCGACAGTGGTGATTGTCACACTTATTAAAAACCATTGGCTTGGACATATTTAATGAATGAATTACATGGTACATGAATATACTCATCACTCTAAGGCTGTTAAAGGAAGCTATATGATTTTTGAATATTTACATATATATTCAAAATGTAGACTACTAGAGATTGGGTGGGGTGAGAACAGAATGAATTTGAATAAAAAATAGAAAAAGGTAGGTATGTTGACTGTGACAAATATATCACATGAAATGTTAATATGGGAAGCTGAGATTTACTGATTATGACAAATATATATTACTAATATAAGATGTTAATAAATGGGAAGCTGGGTGTGGAGCATATGGGAACTCTTTGCATTGCTTCTTGATTTTTGTTTTGTAAATTTAAATCTGTTCTTAAATAAAAATGTTAATTGTGCATTTTGAATTATTTTTTAAAAAATTTATTTATTTATTTGAGAGGTAGAGTTACAGAGAGAAGGAGGTGGAGACAGAGAAAGGTCTTCCATCTGCTGCTTCACTCACCAAATGGCCACAATAGCCAGAGCTGAGCTAATGTGAAGACAAGCCAGGAGCTTCTTCCAGGTCTCCCACACAAGTACAGGGGCCCTAACCACTTGGACCATCCTCCACTGCTTTCCCAGCATTTCTTTTCTTTTCTTTTTTTGACAGGCAGAGTGGACAGTGAGAGAGAGACAGACAGAGAGAAAGGTCTGCCTTTGCCCTTGGTTCACCCTCCAATGGCCGCCGCGGCCAGCATGCTGTGGCCGGTGCACCGTGCTGATCCGAAGGCAGGAGCCAGGTGCTTCTCCTGGTCTCCCATGGGGTGCAGGGCCCAAGCACTTGGGCCATCCTCCACTGCACTCCCGGGCCATAGCAGAGAGCTGGCCTGGGAGAGGGGCAAGCGGGACAGAATCTGGCACACCAACTGGGACTAGAACCCAGTGTGCCTGCACCGCTAGGTGGAGGATTAGCCTGTTGAGCCACAGCGCTGGCCCCCCAGCATTTCATTTATACTTTTGAGTCAGCATTTTAGGGTGGATTCTGCTGAATAGTTCTGATGCTTGTGCCACGTGGGATCACAAATAAGGGTTTAGCCATTAGGTACCTTGCGTGAGACTGATGCATTGAAGATGGCAACACTCATATGTCTGGTAGTTTGTCCTGGCTCTAAGCCCAGGCTTTTCATGAGTAAGTCCAATAAGGCAAAAATATTAGGCTTATAATTCTCAAAAATATGTTTGTATTACATTCCTTGTGTCACATGACTAAAAAAATGAAATGAGAACTGAAAATCATTATAGAGGGCTATGTAGAGGCATGGATATGGGGAGGAGTGTCATTTGGAACTGTTACTGGAAAAGTGTATTGCAAGGTATACATTATATACATTTTTTACAACTATGGACAAAAATGTTGGATTGCAAGATGCATTCTTTCTATGAAATTTTACGTATATTAAGTAAGAGGTATTGTAGTAGAAAACTTAATATGACAGGAAAATATTTAATACTACCAATTACTTTCCTATAGTGTAAAGTTTAGTGACAGCACATTTTCCTTTGACAAACTTTTTGTAGAACCATCCTTAAGATTATTTTTTGCAATAACAATTTTTACTAGATCAATAGAAAATAAATGTTTTTATTAGCCTGATAACATGTGCTTAATCTGTGCAATTAGTAGAGTAGTAGGTGGTCCTTGAAGGAGCTCTTTCTTGCCCCTCCTCATGTGTAAAGGACTCTTCTCCCACAGGGAGGCTGATTGTTCTTGTTCTTCGAGCTAATGTGTCCATTATTCTCTAACCATTTCTATCATGGTCTTGTTTTGATTTATTGAATACATTACTTATTGATTGATTTGAAAGACAAGACATCAGGAAAATATGGAGAGACAGAGAGAGAGAGAGGGAGAGGAAGAGAGAGAGAGAGAGAGAGAATATCTTCCATCTGCTGTTCCACTTCCCACGTGGCTACAATCACCAGGGACGAGTCAGACTCAAGCCAGGAGCCAGGAACTCATCTGTGTCTCCCACAAGTTGGCGAGGACCCACATACTTGGACCATTTTCTGTTGCTTTCCCAGGTGCATTAGCAGGGTGCTAGATTGGAAGCAGAGCAGTTAAAATCGAAACCAACAGGGTTGTGCAAGCTATGGCTTAATTTGCTATACCACAATGCTGGCACTTTCATTTACCTTCTGTTCCAGGTGTAGTTCTGGAGTTTTTTTTATATGTTCAAAGACCAAAGAAAATGAATGCATCTATAGGAAGTTATGTATTCATTTATTCCTCAGCTTGTTTTACATTATATTTTAGGAGCTTTGTGAGGTTCATTAAATAAAATGGAAGATAAAAGTAAAATCCAGCATCAGAGAGTATACATAAATAAGATAAAATTGCCATAGTTCTTTTAAAAAATTATTTTATGTACTTGAAAGACAGAGTTACAGAGAAAGGTAGAGATGAGGAGAGGTCTTCCATCCACTGGTTCACTCCCCAATTGGCCTCAATGGCCAGAGCTGAGCTCTGATCCAAAGCCATGAGCCAGGACCTCCTTCTGGGTCTCCTGAGTTGTGCAGGGGCCCAAGGAGTTGGGCCATCTTCCACTGCTTTCTCACGTACATTAGCAGGGAGCTGAATCAGAAGTGGAGCATCCAGGAAATATATTGGCACCCATATGGGATGCTGGCACTGAAGGCCAGAGTTTTAACCCACTGTGCTACAGCACCGGCCCCAGTGGCTGTAATTGTAATATATTAAAGCCATATAAGCTGAGAGCAAATGGGTCTCAGCTCTTTCTGAAGCCATAACAAAAAAATTGTTGCAATTTTCAAATTGAAGCTTAGAGAAGAATTGTTAAGTTCTTGGGAAACATGAAGTCTGTAAGTATCTTTATTTTCACATAGATGATATCGTGGATGGTGTATTAATACCAAGCTGGAAATTAATACTCGACATTATACAGTGGTAACCATTACTTAGCACTAAAATGCCAATAATTTAAGTTTTTTCCTGGAGTTGCTATCATAGTGTGGTCCTCAATAGTTTTCGAGAGGCTGTACATGATTCACGAATTGTGAATGTGTGGAGAAGAGACTGTACTGTAGATTTTTTTTATTTGAAAGACAGAGTTAAGAAGAGTGGTAGAGACAAAGAGTGAGAGAGGAAGAGCAAGAGAGAGAAAGAGAGAAAGAGAGAGAGAGAGAGAGAGAGAGAGAGAGAGAGAGAGAGAGAGAAGTCTTCCATCTTCTGGTCCACTCTCCAAATGGCCACATGGCTGGAACTGAGCCTATCTGAAGCCAGGAGCCAGGCTTCTTCTGGGTTTCCCACATGGGTGCAGGGGCCCAGGGATTTGGGTCATCTTCCATTGCTTTCCCAGGCACATTAACAGGAAGCTGGATTGGAGGTGCAGCAGCCAGGATTCGAACTGGCACACATATGGGATGCCAGTGCTGCAGGCTGGGGCTTTAACCCACTGTACCACAATGCCAACCCCTACTAAAGATTCTTAAATAGCTCTCTGTACATTTTCTCATCTATACATGCTGACTGCAGACTATCCAAAGCTATATTTTCAGGAGAACATGTATATCACTTCTTTGTACTTTAGCCTACTCAATATAGCCTTAACTTAATATCCCTAAACTTTAAAAATAAATGAAATTCTGGTCAAATTTAAAGACTGTTTCCTAGTCTTTGCCTACTTGAATGTTCTGCTATGCATTTTGAAATTTTTATATATTTATTTGATAGGTAGAGAGACAGGTTGACCAAATGAGAGAGATGGACATACAGAGAGCTCTCATCTACTGTTTCATTCCCCAAATGCTCACAGCTGCCAGAGCTGGATGAAGACTGAAGACTGAAGCCAGGAGCCAGGAATGTTAGCCAGGTCTCCCACATGAGGGAAAACCTTGGCAGAATGCAATGATGTGCATTATCAGGAAGCTGGAACAGGAGCCAGAACAGAGAATCAAAGCATTTTGATGTGGAACTAGGATCACAGAACTGACATCTTAACTGTTAGGTTAAATGTTCACCTCCATTTTTAAGCTTGTTCTGTCATTTTTGAAACCACTGTTCATGATCTCCTGGTAATTCTTTATTGGTTCCTCTCATGACCTCACTGATTTTTCTTTTTGCCATGATTTCCTCTACTAGTTTCTTCATATGGTCCATCCTAGTGTTCCATGTGGTCTCCCATTTGTTTTACTCTACAATTTGCCAAGATAGTTTTGGCCCTCTGTTCTCTTACATTCCTGTTTCTCTATAGCTTGAGCCTCTTCCCTAGCCTCTAGACCCTATGCTTAACTCCCTGTTGAATGCTTCTTTGTAGCTTTCCAAATGGCATCTCAAGCCCATCAAATCCAAAATGAGGAACTCATGTTAATTTCTTCCATTATACTCCTATATGGGATTGCTACCAACTATCCCCACACCAAACCACAAGGATGTGATTTTTTTTTCCTGGACTCCTCCTTCTTTGTAAAATTTAATTCAATCTACTGTCAAATTCACCTATGTCTTTTTTTTTATTCTAATGTCTATAACCAATTTGTATAAAGGAAGAGGGGCTGGTGATGCTCAAACGTCAATCAAGGAACTTTCCTTTTTTTGTTTTTTGTACCAGAAATGTCACCCTTTGCAGTAGTGAAAGCTGACAGGTGCATTAGCTCAGTGATGAGACAGAATCCTTCCTCAGCTGTGCTGAGAGAATGCTGTCAGTGGTAGCAAGCACTTAGGAATTAATGGGTTTCATGTGAATAGAGTAAAGAAAATGACACAGAATAAGGACAAGGAATCTACAGATTTTACTAATATGAAATTATTTTTCCACACAAAAATGACTTTTCATGCGTGCAAATGTTCAATTGCATTCTGTTATTCATCTATTCACTTATACATGAGTAAAATAAAATATATTTATCACTCATTAATGATTATGTCCTATAACTGTGGTTAATTATCAGATTAAAAACAATGTTTTTAATTCATACACACACATAGGCTAAAATCTGATACTTCAACCATTTAAAGTTTACAGTTAAGTGGCATCAAGTTCATTACACCTGAAGAATTTTTTATCTTCCCCACCTGTTTCCCTCCACCACATACCCTGTCAATCACTGCTTGACTTTCTTAATTTTATTTAAGGTATACACATTTCACGTATTTTATCTATACAGATTTAGGAACATATTAATACTTCCCACCCTATCCTCCCTCCTGCCCACACTCCAACCCTCCTTCCTTCTCCCTCTGCTATTCCCACTCTTAATTTTTACAAAGAACTATTTTAATTTTACTTTATACTAATGAGGTTAACCCTACTATATCTGATTTTGTCTATATTAGCAACTTCCTATAAGTGTAATCATACAGTATTTGTTCTCCTATTGATAGTTTATTTAATGTAGTAAAATGTCTATAAATTTGTCCATGTCATAGAATTTGTCCAAATTTTCTTTTTAAAGCTCAGTAATATTGCACTGTGCATTACTATGGTTAGAATATAGTTTGAAAGGGTTTAATTCCTATTACAAAGTAGAAAGAAGGTTGAATCCCCCATGATTGAGTACTGGTGGCTCTAGAAAAAAACAGAGACCAAAGAGATACTTTCCTGCTCCCTTGTCTTGAAGTGTGGTGCCCAGCACTGCCTCCGGCTTTGCAAGCAAGGAAGAGGCCATCACTAGATAAAGCTCCCTACCCATCAGCCAGAGCTGTAAGTCAGAATAAACCTCTTCTCTTTACAACTGGCTCAGTCTGTGATGTGGTGTTATTAGCAACAGAAAACAGAATAATATATAAATACCCCATGATGTTTATGCATTCATTTCCTGGAGGCTCAAAATGCTTCTCTTTTTTACCCATTGTGAATGAAGATGCTATGAACATGAGTATACAAATATATTCTAGTCCTTGCTTTTACTTCCCTTTTGTATTCTCAGGACTGGAATTGATGATAAGTGCTAGATCAAATGGTATTTCTATGTTTTGTTTTTCTAGGAAATTCAGTATTATCTTCCATATTAGTTCCATCATTTTATATTCATACCAGCAATGCTTGTTCTTTCCTCAAATGCCACATCAGCTATGCCTGGCCCAGTCTGAAGGCAGAAGCTTGGAACTTCATCTAGGTCTCCTGCATAGGTTGTAAAAGCCTAACAACTTGAGCCTTCATCTGCTGCCTTCTAGGATGTCCTTAGAAGCAAGCTGGATCAGAAGCAGAGGTGCCAGAACTGAAACTGGCACTCCAGTCTGAGATGCAGATCTCTCAAGTGGCAATTAATCCATTGTGCTACAACAACTGCCCCTACAATGTATATATTTATCACAGCATAGTTTGAGTAGTACTGTACTGGGGGACATAAAATAGATGATCTCTTCATTATGATCTCTTCATTATATAATATTGATCCCTATAATTTGTCCTTATATGTAGATATGCAATCAACATGAGTATCAGACATAATGTGATATGTTTTGCTTTAAATAATCATGCCTATTTTAATGAAATTAAGAGAAGGGGGCTGACTTTGTGGTGCAATAGGATAAGCTGCTGACTGCAACACCATCATCTCATATGAGTAGTGGCCCAAGTTCAGCCTGCTCCACTTGCATTCCCACTCTCACTCTCTTTCTCTCTCTCCTTTTTGAGTACATAAGAATAAACATAAATGTTAAATATTCACTTGCTCTTTATATAACTGTTTTTTTAAGATTTATTTTATTTATTTGAAAGATAGAGTTACATAGAGAGGTACAGACAGAGAGAGGTCTTCCATCCGCTGGTTCACTCCTCAGATGGCTGCAATGGCCAGAGCTGCACTGATCTGAAGCCAGGAACCAAGAGCTTCCTCCAGGTCTCCCATGTGGGTGCAGGGGCTCAAGGACTGTGCCATCTTCCACTGCTTTCCCAGGGCATAGCAGAGAGCTGGATCAGAAGGGGAGTAGCCAGGACTAGAACCGGCACCCATATGGGATGCCAGTGCTTCAAGTCAGGCTTTAACCCACCGCACCACAGCACCAGCCCCCATATATAACTTTTTTAATTTATAAAAAATGATGCATTTTTTTGAGATTTTTGAATTTGTGATTGCCTCATCTTTCTTTGTATCAGTTTTCTTTGTATCCATTCTGATTATTGGGTCATTGAGCATTTTAAATCTATAAACTGGGGTCTTTCACAAAATTCAGGAAGCTTTTAGCCATTTCTTCAAACATGCATTTATTTGTTTCTCTTTTCCTTCTGAAATTCTAGTTTCATATATGAGCATACTTCAAAAAGTTTTTAGAAAATAGAAAATGGCCAGTGCCATGGCTCACTAGGCTAATCCTTTGCCTGTGGTGCCAGCACACTGGGTTCTAGTCCCAGTCGGGGCGCTGGATTCTGTCCCAGTTGCCCCTCTTCCAGGCCAGCTCTCTGCTGTGGCCTGGGAGTGCAGTGGAGGATGGCCCAAGTGCTTGGGCCCTGCACCCCATGGGAGACCAGGAGAAGCACCTGGCTCCTGGCTTCGGATCAGCGTGGTGCACCGGCCACAGCGTGCCAGCCGCAGCGGCCATTGGGGGGTGAACCAAAGGAAAAAGGAAGACCTTTCTCTCTGTCTCTCTCTCTAACTCTGCCTGTCAAAAAAAGAAAAAAGAAAGTAGAAATAAGGGGCCAGTTCTGTGGTGTAGCATCTAAAGCCACAGCCTGCAGCATCCCATATATCCCATATGGGTGAGTCCCGGCTGCTCCACTTCTGATCCAGCTCTCTGCTATGGCCTGGGAAAGCAGTATAGGATGACCCACATCCTTGGGCCCCTGCACTCATGTAGGAAGAGCCAAAAGAAGTTTCTGGCTCATGGCTCTGGATTGGTGCAGCTCCAGCAGTTGCAGCCAACTGCGGAGTGAACCAGCACATGGAGGACCTCTCTCTCTCTGCTTCTCCTCTCTCTGTGTGTAACGCTGACTTTCAAATTAAATAAATAAGTCTTCTTCAAAAATTTCAAAATTTTCAAAAGTTAGATATAAAAGTAAAGCTTATTTTGGTGCAACCTTTTCAAATCTATGCATATAAGGGGCTTCATAAGGTGGATGAAAATGGATATTATGAAAAACTATTCATAGCTTTCACCATTTTCACCCCAGAATGTAATTATGTATTATTTCCACTCTCCACAAACCTTTGAAGTACCTTTTTATATTAGCTTGCTTTCTAAATCACTCCATGTGTTTTTGGACCTCTGCACATTTTTCTTTCAAAAAGATTAGATAACAATTATTGATTTGTTTTCTCAATATGTTTTGAATTGCATAAAAATACCACAGAATTAGCAGCTTATAAAGAAAAGAAATTTGTTTCTTATAATCTGGAGTCCAGGAAATATGAAGTCTAGAGGCTGCATCTAGTGTAGGTCATCTCACCACATCATAGCGTTGCAGACAAAATTGCATGATGAGAGAGAGAGAGCAAGAAATGAAACTCTGCCTCAACCCTTTCAACACTGGCATTAATCCATTCCTAAGGACAGAAACTATTCCATTAAAGAATATGTTTGCAACACATGATTGCAGGGCAGATATTAAAACAATAGCATTTTTAAAGCTAAAATGTAGGTTATTAGTTTGCCTTTTGTAACTGTAGTTTAGTCCACATGTACATTTTTGTTTTAGCTACTGTATCATACAGCTCTAGAATTTCCATTGGTTTTTGCAGTTGTTTCTCTCTCTCTCTCTCTGTCTCTCTCTCTCTTTCTTTCTCTCTTTCTCTCTTTCTCTCTCTCTTTCTTTCACTCATACACTTTATTTTATCGTATCTCACTTTAAAAGAGGCTTCCCAGGTACAAACTGGTCCCAGTGCCTGTCCGGGCCCTCTCTGCCAGCTGCACATGGCCCAGCCAAGCCCAGGTCCTGCATGGTTGTTTGCTGGATAGAAGACAGGGAGACAGAGAGGAGGAAGAAGTGGGAAGAGACAAGGGGGACGGACGTATGCTCCTCACCCCTCAACCCCCACACCACCAGCCAGACTGAAGTGCACAGAATGTGAGCCCACTGCTGACAGGGGCACTGCCAGTATCTCGCTCCCATGCCTGCCGAACCACTGAGGAAGTCCAGGCACACACGGGTCAGCCCACCCGCCTGGGGGCCTGGCAGGGTCCCCGAGGCCTGGGTGTTCCTCAGGAAGCTCCACAATCCCTCCCCACCCCATAAGAGCACACCACATCCCTGGGGACCTGCCCAGAACAAGCTCCCCTTACCTTCAACCATCCCCATCCCCACTCATCATCCAAATCAATCAGTCTCACTGAGATGCCTTTGAGACCTGGAACCCAGAAGGGAGGAGACATGGGAAAGGCCAAGCCACAGTCAGAGAGGGGTGGTGATGAGCCAGGGGCCAGAGGCCAGCCCCAGGCAGCACCCTGTGTCACTCCCTTACAACCCCAAGGATTCTCTGTCTCCTGGTCACGCCCAGGTGCTCTGTGTACCCACACAGCTGTCTCCTCCATGCCTATGAAGAGCTGTTCATGTCACAGACAAGACAACTGAGGCTGAGACAAGGCAGTCTCGGCCTGAGTTACCCAGCTGTGAGCGGCCAGCGCAAGCACACAGCCCAGGTTCCTGGACCAACCTCAGCGCCTCCCAGGTCAGCAGCCTGGGGCCTTCCAGGGATCTCCCGAGTCTCCCCCTCCCTCTGCTGACCAGGACCCCTACAGACCCTGCCACTACCCGGGGCAGACACCCCTCACCCAGGAATCCCTACAGCCTCTGGCCTGAGCCCCCCCACCCCGTCTCCCCCATGGAACAAGACTGAGCAGGTGCCCCTTGCCAGCTCTGCAGAATCCATCCAGAAGTGCCAGACTAAATGTTGGAAACCAAACTCTGCTCTCTCAACACTTCTGGAGGAAAAACAGGGGCTTTGGGGTGCAGACAGGCACTTACTCCTCAGCTACTCCACATCCCTTGGCTGCTCCCTTGGGGATACTCCGCACGCTCTACTCACAGGAGAGCGGTCACAAGCTGGACTTTCCCAGAACAAGTCTCCCCTTCGGCTGGGAGCCCACGGGGTTCCAGAAACGCCGCACTAACACCGGGTGTGTTAGTCCCAGCTCCCCCCCGCGGGGGTCACACTGGAGTTTACACCATGCGGATGACCTGCCAGGTGCCCGGACCCTCCAACCTCACCTGTCAGCCTGTGTCTGCAGGGGCAGCTGCAGGAACCCAGGGGGCCTCGCCCTCCTCGCCGCTGGCAGGGAGCACAGAGAGAGGCCGGCGGCGCGGAGCTGGGCGGCCAGCAGCCGGCCGCTCGTGACCTTGGGCACGCAGGTCAACCTCCCCAGCCTCGGAGCGCTCACCGCCAGGCGGGAGCCCTGGGCGCCCCGAAGAGGAGTTGCATCCCCGTCTGGCGCCGGCGGGGGCTCACCCGCGATCTCTAGGGAGGGGGCGTTCCCGCGCTGCCTGGGGGCTCCTCCGTGCATGCCTCAGTGAGCTCTCAGACGCAGGCCAGGCCCGAGGGATGTTCCCGCGGCCTCCGGGGCCGGCTTCTGCCGCTCCCTCCCTCCCGCGAACACCTCCCTGGTCCGGGCTTCGCGCCCCAGGCCCGGCCCGGCCCGCTCCGAGACGCCGGCTGCTACTCCTGCAGTTGTTCTTTCTACCGATAATCCTGATATATCATCCTCTGCATTATTTTTATGCCAACCTTTATACACCGGAAGGTTTTTAAGAATACCTTAAACATCCTATATTCTACTTTCCACATCTAGACTAACGTGTTTCTTTCGAGTGACTGATTCTTTTTTCCTTTTGAATATGAATCATTTTTTTCTTCACATTTTCTTTCTGAATATTATAAATTATGTTATAGAAATTCTGTTATGCTTCTCAAATGATTTTTGTTTTACATTTCAATCAGCTGGATTCAAATTCCAAACTCTGCGTTCCTTGCAGTAATTAACTGGACCCGAAATGCCACCAATTTCTCTATAGAAGGAACCCAGGAAGAGATTCAGTGAAAGAAAGGAGAGGACATTGTGAAGCCAGAGCAGAGCTGTGTGCCTGTCTTGGCTTTGAAGGTTGTAGTGATGGGACCAAAAGTCCAGTCCCACCAGCCACCACCAGACGCTGGAAGCAGCAGGGAATGGCTGAACCACTCGTGCCTCTGGAGCGGGTGTACCCCTCTCCAAATTCCTGTTCTGGCAGCCACGGGAAGCAAACATAACATGGAAAAGAATTATGTAAATTAAGGAGAATGACTTACCACAGGCTGTCTTAATACATAAACAAACAAGGAGTTCAAATAAATTGTATTAATATACTAAAAGTTGACACTGGCAGATAGTTTAAGAAGCAGAGGAGCTGGCCTCAAACTGGCCATTCAAGGAGCGATGTAAGCTCCCAGGCTGTGGCTTTCCTTACTACACCACACACCGGTCCCAACAGATTTCTTTTAGCATATCATGTTTGTTGACAAGATAAAAATTGCATCCTTGGCATAGAAAACCTCAGCAAGAGACCTGGAAACATCACCTAAGCATTGTCACCCTGCAGGCTGTGCTCTGGCCTCCCTGGCCTGGAGGTAAAGGGGAGGACCATCAAGCTTACCACTTGCTGTACTCTGCCCAAGGCCATGGCCACCCAGACCTTGGTGTGAGCCTTTAGCACTCAAACGCTTTTGCCTAACATAGAAAGGAGGCAATGAGGTCCACCCTTGTTTTTTGTATTCGATATCGTATTGGGGGTTCTGTGCAGTGAATTCAGGCAGAGGGAGAGCCAGGGCAGCGGCCGCAGTGCTGCCGAGGGCTTAGGGGCTGAGCAGCAGCCCCTGTGTGCACGGATGGGACAGGTTTCCTGGAGTCCCCAGCCCAGCCCACACCCCACAGGTGGCAAGGGACACAGGGAAGACTGTCCCAGTAATGAACTGAGGTCTGCAGATGCCAGAGCTGACCCCAGGGAAGTGCAGGTCCCCCTGCAATCAGTTTCAGCAGGTCCACCAACTTCACCTCCCCTTCTCCGGACACCAAACTCCACGCAGTATTTCCCAGCTTCTGAGGCGTTCGGCTTCCATTTCACAGGGGGAAGAGCCCGAACCCCTTTATCCCCTCAGCAGCAGAGCCGGAAGGGACTGTGGCTTGAAGAGCCCGCGGGATGACGCAGTGCTGCCACCGGTGTACTTGATTGCACAGTTTGCAGCGCTTGAGCGCTCCTATGACGTCATAAAGGTGTAGCCAATCAGTATCCTCTGTAGCACGGAGGGCGGTGACTTGGGGTTGTACGGCCTGCGGTGGTGAGGGGAGAAGCTGGGGCTCAGGTCAGAAGCACCAACGCCTGCCTCATCAAAGAGGTGGACATCTACACCATGAAGGTGGAGGACCTGACCTTCACCTCGCCCTTCTGCCTGCAAGTGAAGCGGAACGACTCCATGCACGCGCTCGTGGCCTACTTCAACATCGAGTTAACGCGCTGCCACAAGCGCACCGGCTTCTCCACCAGCCCCGAGTCCCCGTACACGCACTGGAAGCAGACGGTGTTCTACGTGGAGGACTACCTGACGGTGAAGACGGGCGAGGAGATCTTCGGCACCATCGGCATGCGGCCCAACGCCAAGAACAACCGCGATCTGGACTTCACCTTCGACCTGGACTTCAAGGGCCAGCTGTGCGAGCTGTCCTGCTCCAGCGACTACCGGATGCGCTGAGCGGCGCCCAGTGTCTCCCGCCCCGGCCGGCCGGCCCTGTGCGGCACGTTCCTAGGCGGTTCCGAGGCTCCCCCTTCCTCTCCCTCCCTCCCACAGAAGAGGGTTTTAGGGGCCTGGGCTGGGGGGATGGGGAGGGCACATCGTGACTGTGTTTTTCATAACTTATGTTTTTATATGGTTGCATTTACGCCAATAAATCCTCTGCTGGGAAAAAAAAAAAAAAGAAGAAGAAGAAGAAGCTGCTTCTTCCACCTCCGTGACTTCCCTGCAGTGGAGGCCGCTGCACCTGCTGTTCCCACAGGGATCCGTGAGCTGGAGCTGGCAATGACCTGCTTCAGGTGAGTCACCATTTGCTGACTGCTTGTTGACTCCTGGGCCCTTGTCTTTCTTCGCATTCTTGGGTCATTGTTCTGTTCGGTCATTTACTTTTATACATTGATTTGAAAAGTGCCTGAAGATATTAAATAACTTCATCCTTTTTGACTCGTTTGTCCTGTGACTATGTGTCTCCTAGTCTGCCTTTTGCCCACTAATATTTTCTCTTTGTTTCTTTCTGGTACCTACTAGTCCAGTTGGTTTTATATCCGGTCTACTACCCCAAAGTGTGCTACATCAAATAATCAGTTGCAGTTTGGGGAGATTAATTAAGCTGGGTTATCTTTGTATATAATAGTGTCTTCCACATATGTTGACAGTTGTATTGCTAAAAATTGGGTTCTTTTATCTTAACATTTCTTTGTTTCCCTGACTATAGCTCCAGTACAGTGTAAAAGAGAGATCATGACAGGAAGCAGCCTTGTCTGGTGGGCTCCTGAGAAAAAAGCCTTCAGAGACCCTGAATTAAGTAATCTGTTGTAGGCTAACTTTAGACAATCCTGACCTGATTAAGCAAATCATTATTTTTAAATATTTTTGCTAACAGTTGATTTTTTTGGCTGGATGCTGAATTTTATTAAATGCGTTTTAACATTTAAGCTAAATACTCCTGTAATCACTTGTATTCTTCATCTACCTGGCTGATTTACATGGTTTTTTGTTTGTTTGAGACTGTTAAATACTCTTGCACTTTTTAATGTATCTTGCTTGTCATCGATCTATTAGGTTTTCATATGTGGCTTAATTTATATACTATTTTGTTAGAATATTTGTATATCTTTATGAACGAGAAGTTCACTCAATTTATATCCTGCTCCAAGTTGCATCGTGTGTGTAATAGTGGCTTCCAAAAAGAAATTTAAAAATATTCAACTTATTTTCACTTGGGGCAAGTGTGGGAAACAAGGTTTTTTTTTTTAATTTCCTTCCTTAGAAGTTTGGAATATTCCATAAATCTGGACCCTCAATTTTGCTTGTTAAGCTGTTTTAAAGTTCTTCAAATATTGGCTCAATTTATTTAGATTATATAGTTTTTTTTATTTTATGTTCTATTTGTGTTTTGGGAACCTGGTTTTCAAGATATAGTAGATTTTGGTATCTGTAGTGAAGTTTTTACTCCTAAGAATTTCATAAAACCCTCTTAGTATCTTTGTCAGTTCTATGTGCTCTATGAAAATGATTCTAATTTCCTGAAATTGGCTATTAGCTCATTAATTTTCTTAATATTTTTAAGATATGTTTTATACTTGTGTATTTATTTCTGTGGTACATTTGCTACTGTTGGCACTTCATTGATGTCTGCTGTAAACTTTTTCATGATTTTATTTTATTCTTCCAGTTTTTTCATTATTTGAAAAGCAGAGTTAGAGAGGAGGAGAGACAGAGAGATCGTCTATCTGCTGGCTCACTTCCCAAATGGCCTAATGGCCTGGGCTGGACCAGGCTGAAGCCAGGAGCCTGGAAACCCCTCTAGGTCTCCACCTGGGCACAGGAGCCCAAGCACCAGGGCCATCTTCCACTGCTTTCCCAGGTGCATTATCAGAGAAGTGGATTGGAAATGCAGCAGCTGGGACTCAAACAGGCACTCACATGGGATGCCAGCATTGCAGTCAGCAACTTAAACCACTATGGAACAACTCCAGCCTCTGGTTATACGTTTTCTTATTCTTTTTTTTTCTTTTATTTAATGAATATAAATTTCCAAAGTACAGCTTATGGGTTACAATGGTTTCCCCCTCCCATAACTTCCCTCCCACCCATAACCCTCCCCTTTCCCGATCCCTCTCCCCTTCCATTCACATCAAGATTCATTTTCAATTCTCTTTATATACAGAAGATCAGTTTAGTATATATTAGGTAAAGATTTCAACAGTTTGCCCCCATATAGCAAGACAAAGTGAAAAAAATACTGTTGTAGTACTAGTTATAGCATTAAATAACAGTGTACAGCACATTAAAGACAGAGATCCTACATAATATTTTTTTTAAAAATTTAATTAATTTTCTATGCCATTTCCAATTTAACACCAAGTTTTTTTTTTCATTTCCAATTCTCTTTATATACAGAAGATCGATTCAGTATATAATTAGTAAAGATCTCATCAGTTTGTACC
The DNA here is from genome assembly GCF_033115175.1 of Lepus europaeus. Lineage (NCBI taxonomy): Eukaryota > Metazoa > Chordata > Mammalia > Lagomorpha > Leporidae > Lepus > Lepus europaeus. The sequence goes on along the minus strand of NC_084840.1, from coordinate 79,001,007 downwards.
CACGCAGAAACACAAAGTGTAAAAATACTGTTTCAGTACTAGTTATAGCATCACTGCACATTAGACAACACATTAAGGACAGATCCCACATGGGATGTAAGTACACAGTGACTTCTGTTGCTGACTTAACAATTTGACACTCCTGTTCATGGCGTCAGTAATCTCCCTAGGCTCTAGTCATGAGTTGCCAGGGCTATGGAAGCCTTTAGAGTTCGCTGACTTTGATCTTATTCCGATAGGGTCATAGTCAAAGTGGAAGTTTTCTCCTCCCTTCAGAGAAAGGTACCTAAATGAAAGATTTCTGTTTATACTTTTATGATATAATTCATGTAGGCAGAAAATTTATACTAACTGGGTAAATATATAGAAGCATATATGCTGCATACTATGGTGATACTTGGCTGGCTTTCTAGTTCCATGTCAAGATTGTTGTGGGGCGCACCAATTAAAACATGGTGAGTCTTTGAGGTCAAATTTGAGTCTTTATTAGCCAGCTGGCGACTGCCTTTCTCAAAGAGCAATTCTGGCGAAAATAGCAGCAAGTTGCAATAGTAGGGGTTTTTAAAGGCAAAACCACATTCTGTTATCAGCAGTTCATCGTGATACAAAGAGTGATCTTCCGTTTGCTGGTTCACTTCTCTAAATGGTTTCAATCACCAGAGCTGGGCCAGGACAAAGCCAGGAGCCAGGAACTCCATCCTAGTTTTCCACATGACTGGCAGGAGCCCAAGTACTTGGGCCATCATCTGATAGTTTCCCACACACCTTCTGTGGCAGTTGCATTGGAAGCATAGCAGTCAGGACTGACACAGGCACTCTGGTAAGGGATGTTAGCAGTGCAAGTGATGCCCTGACCTGTGGTGCCACAATTATGGCCCCATGCAATCCCTTTAAATATGTATTTTTCACAAAGTAAAAAGTGGTTATACTCTCTATATCTTCAAATTCCTTTCACAGCAGTAGCTAGAGTAGTGTGAATGAGTACTTCAAAGTCAGGCATCTTGGGACACCTTAATTAAGTCAACCACACTCACACAGAACCAACTTTTTAAAAAAAATTTTTTTTTTTACAGGCAGAGTTAGACAGTGAGAGAGAGAGAGAGAGAGAGAGAGAGAGAGAGAGAGAGAGAGAGAAAGGTCTTCCTTCCATTGGTTCACTCCCCAAATGGCCACTACAGCCACCGCACTGCACCAATCCGAAGCCAGGAGCCAGGTGCTTCCTCTTGGTCTCCCATGCGGGTGCAGGGCTCAAGCACCTGGGCCATCCTCCACTGCCTTCCCAGGCCATAGCAGAGAGCTGGACTGGAAGAGGAGCAACCAGGACAGAACTGATGCCCCAACCAGGACTAGAATCTGGAGGAATCTGGAGTGCCAGCACCGCAGGCAGAGGATTAGCATAATGAGCCATGGTGCCGGCCCTAACATTTAAAAGTTAAGTGTTCTCAAGGTGGCACTGTGGTGCAGTGGGTTAAGCCACTGCCTGCAATGCTAGCATCCCATATGAGTGCCTGTTTGAGTTCTGGCTGCTGCACTTCTGATTCAGTTCCCTTCTAGTTGACCTGGGGAGGCAACTGAAGAGGGCCCAAAATCTTGGTCCCCACCTCCCATGTGGGAGACTTGGATGGACTTTCAGGTTGTTGGCTTCTACTTGGTCTATCCCTGGCTGTTATGTTGAGTTAGGTAGTGATCCAGAGGATGGAAGATCTCTCTCTATCCCTGGCTCTCTGTAACTCTGATTTTCAAATAAATGAATACACCTTTAAAAAAAGTTGAGTCCTCACATGCCTTCTCATTCCTTCTTGTTTGAAATCTAAGAAAACAGTCATCAAAATGTGCTTGCTTCATACTATCACCCAATTATCACCCAACTATCTGGGCCTGGAATTGTGTAAGCTCACCACGGCCTGTGTTGAAGACCTTGCCTCGGCTCTCATCATCTGCAAGTCCCTGAAGGGCCTGAACCTCGACTGGATTGTGCTAGACCACGACGGGCTGGTGAAGCTGTGCAAAGCCCTGTCCCACCTGGACTGTGTCCTGGAGCTGCTTGGGCTGGACAAGGCTGTGTACGATGAGGAATCCCAGATGCAGCTGTCCTCCGTGGAGGAGAAGGTCTCCCACCTGACCACTGTGCACGAGCCTTGGCTGCAAGAGGAGTACAGGATGAGGGGCGTGGTCCCCTTGGGGAGCAACCTGAAGTAACGCTGTCCCAAGGGCTTCTCTTGGTCACCCTGGCCTGCCTCCTCCCACTTCCCCCTGTCCTGCAGGTGCATGTCAGGGCAGTGGGGGTGTCTCCAGGGCTTCTCCCTGACAGTGCCGTAGCCATGTGCTTGGGAGTGGGCTTCTGTGTTGGTGCTGTTGGTATGTGGCTGTACCCTCTATGCTCCTGTTTGGAGACTCCATCCTACCTTGCAGTATCTAAAGCAATAAATACACGGAGTGAATGCTTAAAAAAAAATTAATGCCCAACTGCTCTGGAATACATCAAGTAAGTACTAACCCACTGGGGAGCAATGTAATGCCAGTCCATTGATGGAAATTTAGAACTCCACACTTGGTGCTAGAGCCAGTTACTACCACTCACTCACCATGTTAATTTCTTCTAAATTCTGTGTCCCATGACATCACAGAGTTGCCTTGGTAGGAGCATTTACATTGGCAAACCTTTCAGAAATTCCCCTTCCTTCTTTTGGAAAGCTGATTTACCAGGACTCCACTTGAAATTGCAAACTGAAATACATTATATGTGTGATGATGAATCTTTGCAGACTTTAAAGGAAGCAGTTAAGTCAGGCAAGTAGAGCCCAGAGGATATTTCTTTCTGACAGCAATGCAATGGGCATTTTGAAGTTTCACATATGTTTTTTATTGCTTTGAAATTTTAAATAGTCCCACTTGGAGAGGGTAGCAGATTAAATCATACATACTTCCTGAATGAGCTGGAGCAATTGAGGATCTCTAAATGTTACAACCTCCAAGTCTGTAAAATTATTTCATAGGTTTTTATATATTTAAACATTTAACGAATCCTAATTAAGTACTTTCATGTGTTCTATAATGGATTAGATCTGAAAATTAGATGGTGAGAATTAGCTTTTTATTAATGCAAAAAGTGCATAATGAACATTTTACAGAAACTAAATTAGATAATAAACACATAAAAGTGAATGATAATCTTTTTGGGTATTTGGATCTCTTCAATGACTTAAAGACACTTGAGAAAATTTTTTGAGAACATGTATACCTATACAAGCAGTTATATACAATTTTATGAAATTCATAAACCATTGTATGCCATTCATTGCCTTTGTGTCTTTGTAACATATATTAAAATTTTGGAATTTTACAAGGAAATGGAAATAATTAGTAATCATTTTCATGAATACAGCAGAGAGAAACATTGGGGAATAGACTGAGGAAATGATTTGTTTAGATTTGGAGTCATAGGATATAAGTGTAGAGAATAAGAGCTGGTGTTGTGTACAGTGGGTTAATCTGCTGCCAGCTGGCATTCCATCTCAGGCCAGTTCCCATCTCAGCTGCTCTGCATCCAATCTACTTCCCTTCTTTGTGCCTAGGAAAGCAACTAAAGATGGCTCAAGTATTTGGGCCCAGCCCCAGCCGTTGTGACCATGTGGAGAGTGAACTAGAGGATGGAAGATCTCTGTCTCTCCCCTTCTCTGTGTCACTCTGCCTTTCAAATCTTGAAAGAATGAGGGAGTCAAATCAAAACCATAGATGGTAGTGGATGTTGTGGCATAGCAGGTAACACCACCACCTGGAATGATGCCGGTTTGATTGCCGGCTGCCCCACTTCTGATCTAGCTCTGTGCTATTGGCATTGGAAAAGCAGAGTATGGAAGACCCAGAGGAAGCTCCTGGTACTTGGCTTCAGCCTGGCCCAGTGCTAGCCCCTCACAATTCCATTTCAATTTTTATTGTTAAGAGCAACAAGTTTAATGAGCTCTCTTGCTATGGAAAGCCTTTCTCGCATGGCAGACAGTGTGGGAAGGATGTGGTTGGCTTTGTTTGCATCTATCACTCCTGCCAATGATGTGACAATCTACATCATCTCTACCTCTATCTCTATCTCTATCTCTATCTCTGTCTCTATCTCTATCTATCTATATCTATATCTATAGTCAACTTCAAAGTTCATGGAAATGCGTATAATGAGCAACTATGAATGAATTTCAAATTTATTTTGCATAAACTTATATTTTTAAAAAGATGTGTTTATTTTCAGCTACTTGAAAAGGAGAGAGAGAAAGAGAAGAGAGAGGGGGAAACAGATCTTCTATTCTCTGGTTCACTTCCTAAATGTCTGCTACAGCCAGGACTGGTCCTAGCCAAGGCTAGGAGCCAGGAAGATGATCTTGGTCTCCCATATGGGTGAAAGATGCACAAGTATTTGGCATCATCTGCTGTCTCCCAGGATTCATTAACAAGGAGCTGAATCAGAAATAGAGTATCCAGGGAGCCGGTGCTGTGGCATAGCAGGTAAAGCCACCGCCTGCTCTGTTGGCATCCCATATGGGCGCCAGTTCAAGACCTGGCTGCTTTACTTCTGATCCAGTTTTCTGCTGTAGCCTGGGAAAGCAGTGGAAGATGGCCCAAGCGCTTGGGCTCCTGCACCAGTGTGGGAAGACCTGGAGGAAGCTTCTGGCTCCTGGCTTCAGATTGGTGCAGCTCCGGCCATTTTGGCCATCTGGGGAGTGAACCATTGGATGGAAGACCCCTCTCTCTCTCTCTCTCTCTCTCTCTCTCTCTCTCTCTCTTTGACTCTGCCTCTCTGTAGCTTTGTCTTTCAAATAATAAATAAATCTTTAAAAAAATAAAGAAAAAGAGTATCCAGGACTTCATCCAGCCCTCCAGTATTGGATATAAGTGTCTCTAGTAGTGTCCAGCTTGCTGTGCCACAAGGCCTCTGCCAGAATTCTTTTAATTCTATTTTCTCATAATTTTTTGAAGTATCCTCAGATATATGTGTGTGTAATGTATGTATATATGTGATAGCAAAAGCATATATATAGCATGTATATTAAAACACTAATACAAAGAACATATCATTTCAATATACATCTTTCAAATTAATAGGCAGAGAACAACTTTATCCTCTAATCTATGCAGGTTGGGGTAAATAAAGTAAACCAAACCCTTCTATTCATCGTAAAACATATACTTCTCTGAAGACTTAAAGATTTTTAAAAACATTATGAGGAATTAACATTTAATTTTACAGTCTAATTCCTTTCACAGATGCTTTGACAGGGAGCAGGATCAGAAGTGGAGCAGCTGGGACATGAACCAGCACCCATAAGGGATGCCAGCACCTCAGGCCATGGCCTAACCCACTGAGCCACAGTGCTGGGCCCTGCTGGCTCTTTCTTGATGAAAATTCAGCAGGATAGAGAAGCAATATAGAACCCAGGAGTATCAAAATATCAAAATCACTAAAACTAGAGTCCTGATTAGATTAATGTGAGGGCTGTCTTTCCAAAGGCTGCCTCAAAGAAAAAGATAAAAATTACGTTTAGCTATTTAAAATAAGAGAAAATTAAGTGAAGCTATATGGATGTACTGGACAGAAAAAAAGATTAATATAAATTTGATTAGGACCCGGCCCTGTGGTGTAGCAGGTAAAGCTGCCACCTTCGGTGCTGGCACCCTATATTGGCACTTTTTCTAGTCTGGACTGCTCTGCTTCTGATCCAGCTCTCTTCTATGGCCTGGGAAAGCAGTAGAAGATGACCCAAGTGTTTGAGTCCCTGCACTCATGTGGGAAGACCTGGAGGAAGCTTCTGGCTCCTGGCTTAGTATTGGCACAACTCTGGCCGTTGCGGCCAGTTGGGGAATGAACCAGCGGATGGAAGACCTCTCTCTCTCTGCCTCTCCATCTCTTTCTGTGTAACTTTGACTTTCAAATAAATAAATAAATCTTTTAAAAAAATGAAAATATAAATTAGACTATATCAAAAAATGAAAATATTATACCAATATCAACTCTAGACAGATATGTACTTTATTCTTCCATAGTGTTTTGACTCTGTGACACCTCACAATTTAACAGGTACTTGAGACTGAGCAGCTGTGTCACCATGTAACAAGGAACCACAAGTTACAATCACTCCTCACAATTCCACAGTCACATTCCAGGCTGCACAGCCAGACCCTTCCTGCCATCCTGCTTCCCCACCTTCACCCCAGCAGGGGGGTTTTGGTGGTTGTGAGTACAGTGAACCAATTAATGTAGACTAAAGCTTTAAGGAAACAGCGTAATTTAGTGCAAAAATTCTGTGCAGCAAGTAGGGTCAGTCAAGGAAGCCCTTTCCTGGCCATGGGGTTCTCAGACAGACTTCCTCTACCAAACCTGGCAGCCAGTCCCATGGGGAGGTCAGGCGCAGAAGCCACCAATGAATCAAAGAGCTCAGCACATAGCATGGCAGGTGCTACTTTCTCTGTCCAGTTTGGCTCCATTGTGTCTCCCTGTGGCATGCTCCCAGCTCCACAGGCCACTGATCTACCTGGCAGGGCAGTTTCACAGGGACCAAGTGCTCCTCCCCGCCCTTGCATGGGAGTGACAGTGTGAGGTGAAGCAGTGTTGGCCTACTTGCCGTCCTCAGAACTGGGGCCCTGTATCTCTGCAGGATGCCTGGGCACAGTGGTCGTCTCACTTCCCACCAAGGCCCACATGGCCGCCCTGTCCCTAACTGGCTGTCACAGCACCACAGTGATCACCATATCTGCATGGCAGAGAGGCAGGAGCTAAGAGTCTGGGGTTCCCTTCTCTGTGAGTATCCTCTGTGCCCACGTCTCTGCCCTGTAATTTTGCTTCTTACTCCATAAATGGTTTCATAGTGACTGGGACAGGGACAGAGGAGCAGGGAGCCTGTGGCTTGCAGAAACCCAACCTTGGCATACACTGACATTCTAAGTGGTCTGTTCATGTCCTCCAGGGGCACTTCTGGGACCTTTGCTGTCTGTTTAAAATGCTCAAAACATGAAATATTCAACTCTGGGTGTACACCAAAGACTAAAGCCACTCACACCCCCACCAAGCCACAAAGGAATTGAGTTGCCCCCCCAAAACCCACACTGAAGACTTTGAGCATCTATTCAGTCCTCCCAGACTGCCCTGCAGCAGGTGCCCTAGGCTTCCATGCTCCAGCAGGCTGGCCTCTGCTGTAGGCATCTGTGGCTGCAAGCTGGACCATATCTAAGCAAACTGAGGTGACTCTGGAGCCTGGCTGGGACTTGGGACCCAAGTGGGTCTCAAGGTGACAGAGGAGGTCTGGAAGCTAAAGTAAGGCTCAGGCAGGTGGGGTGGGGTGAGCTGTGTGGCAGTGTGGTATGTGTGTCCCTGAGGCTCCTGCCAAGTGTCTCCAGGTGTGGACTGTGGAGGGGGAGGTCTCACAGAGGTTCTGGAAGTTCTGACTGGACAGGCATGCACAGCGCAAGGCCCCTGAAACAGGGTGAGTAGCAACCACAAGCAGGGACAGGGACACAACCAGAACAGGGACACAGGCAGGGTGACAGCAGACAGCCAGCAGGGGACAGTCTCTCTGTTCCAGGATAATCTCAGGCCTTTTCTCTCCTGTGCAGGAGCTGGGGCAGCACTGCTGCTGTGGGCTTTGGCCCTGGCCAGTGGAAGGGAGTGGAAAGGAAGCAGCCCTGAGCTGCCCCGCCCCATCCAGAGAAGATGGGTCCTGTCAGCGAAGCACCCGCAAAGACCCAGAAGCGCCAGCCCAGCACCCTGACTAGTGGCATGGTCACGTGGATGTGGTAGAGGAGCAGCTCCTTCCTAAGGTGGAAGTCGTCTTGCAGGAAGCCCAGCAGCAGCAGCAGTACCCACAGTTGCAGCCAGAAGTGCAGCAGGGCAGGTGTGCCCAGGTACCAAAGGTTCAGGGCATAGTCCTGGAGAGGCTGCAGCTGAAGCATAGCAGGAAGTACTTGAAGCTGTACCTGGTGTGCACAGGCTGCAGGCTGTAAGTAGGCTGGTGGGGTAAGCGGTAGAAGGAATGCACCTGCCAAGGGATGGGTGTGGCCATTGTTGGACTTGTAGGCGGCGCTAGCAGGTGGTGGCAATGGCAGTGTCCACGCGGTGGTCAGCATAGGTGTCATGGGCACATGGGCCTGGGGGTCTGCACCTTGGGGGATGCACTGGCCAGATGCCCTCCCATGCTGTCGCCGGCATCCCACACCACAGGGCAGACCAGCAGGCTGCCTGTCTGTCGGGGCTTCCTCAGCCAGCGTGGGCCTGGAGCTAATGCATCCCAGCTGAGATGATCCATATGGGAAGAGAGGAGAGCGTCTGACTTCCAGAGATGTTTGGCCCAGCGTGGGAGCATTAGTGTGTCCCTCAAGGTCACCGTACGGTGGTCCCTTACCTGCTGTGCCTCCTCCTCATCTTCTTTGGACCAGGCATAGCATCCTGGAACTAGAGGAGCCTGGTTAAAGATTTTATGTTATGTATGCACTATGGAATAGTACATAGTGGCAAAAAAAAAAAAAGAAATTCTGTCACTTGCAACAAAATGGATGCAATTGGAAACCATTATACTTAGTGAAATAAGCCAATCCCCAAAAGGTAAATAACATATGTTCTCTCTGATCTGTGGTAACTAATAGAGTGCCTAAAAGGTAATCTATAGAAGTGAAATTAATACTTTGACAGGCAATGATTTTGAACAACCCTTGTCTTGACTGTTGAGGCACATCTTTTTTTCTTTATGATATTTGTGGAACTTTTTACATAGTGTAGGGCTAATTCTATGAGTATAAAGTGAACTAGAAATAGAATTTTGTAAAAATTAAGGATGGGAATAGGAGAGGGAGGGGTAAGAAGGTTGGGAGTACAGGTGGGTGGGAGGGTAGGGTAGGAAGAATCACTCTGTTCCTAAATTTGTATATATGAAAAGCATGAAGTTTGTATACCTTAAATAAAATTTGGAAAATGATATTTTTAGTTGTAGCATTAACTGTAAGGCCTTGTGACAATATTTACTCATATATTACAAAGTTCTGGTTTTTTTTAAAGATTTATTTATTTTTTACTTGAAAGTCATAGTTACAAAGAGAGAGGAGAGGCAGAGACAAAGGCAGAGAGAGCAAGGTCTTCTATCTTTTGGTTTACTCTGTTGGTTTACTCTCCAATTGGTCACAATGGCCGGAGTTGTGCCAATCTGAAGCCAGGAACCAGGAGCCAGGAGCTTCCTCTGGGCTTCTACTGCTTTCCCAGGCCATACCAGTAAGCTGGATCAGAAGTGAAGCAGCTGGGACTTGAACCAGCACCCATAAAGGATGGCAGTTTTACCTGCTATGCCACAGCACAAGCCCCTACAAAGTTTTGTTTTATTAATACTGTGATTGCTGTACTCAAAACTGAAGGAAATGAAAATTTTGCCAATGAACAGTGAAATAAAAGACTTTTTTTTCCAAAGTTCACAGAGTCCATGAATTATTTTCATAGATAAATAGAGTACGAGTTTAAGAATCCCAGCAGTGGGGCCAGTGCTGTGGCGCAGCAGGTTAAAGCCCTGGCCTGAAGCACTGGCATCCCATATGGACACTGGTTCTAGTCCAGGCTGCTCCTCTTCTTATCCAGCTCTCTGCTATGGCCTGAAATAGCAGTAGAAGATGGCCCAAGTCCTTGGGCCCCTGCACCTGTGTGGGAGACCTGGAAGAAGCTCCTGGCTCCTGGCTTTGAATGCTGCAGCCATCTGGGGAGTGAACCAGCCAATGGAAGACCTGTCTCTCTGTCTCTACCTCTCTCTGTAATTCTGTCTTTCAAATAAATAAAATAAATCTTAAAAAAAAGAATCCCAGCATCTATGAGTCTACAAAATCCATATTTGTGGAGAGTTGGACATAAGATAGTAACTTAGTCAAATGTAGCACTCTGATAATACAATACTCTAGTTAATAATTTGGTATTATTTACTGCTGCAGGCAGTTTTCTGTTTTTAACCAATGCATTAGAACAGGGCAGCTTATTAATGTATAGAATTATGCACCTCAGCAGCAAAGCTATGGCTTATAAAGATTACAAAAAAATCCTTTATTTCAAACCATACCTCAGACAAACGATTTTTTTTCTTATCTAATATGTGCCTTGTATGAATAGAGGCCAGTTTTGTTGGTGTTCCTAATAAAGAGGAGCAGCCTGAGCTCAGGTGGCTCAAAGTGCTAAAGAAGTAGGGTCTGCAGAGGAGGGGGAATGAAATTAGGAAGCAGCAGAACCATGAAGCATCAGCTCTCCAACTCTCCCTCAATCCCTGAGTTCACAGAAAAACAGCTACGTTTTCCAACTTTTTACCCAGAAGTTTGGAGAGAAGAAAACAAGAGAAGTGTGATTTATCATTGGTTTCTGGGAAGAAGTTATCTAATAGATGCAGTTACAAAATGATTGAAAGGTGATTCCTGGGAAACATATGGATTGATACATAGACATTTTACTAAACTGGATAAAAATTTAGGCTGATGATTAAGATTTCTCTCTTTGTCTGTCTCTTTTGTAACTCTTTCAAAATAAATATATCTTTAAAAAATTAATCTGGAGGTTTCACATAGCAATCCATTAAAGGGGTTATTTACATTTTGCAAAAAATATTCAAAACTACATTTACTTTGTCAACTTTCTTCACATTATAAGAGGTGACTGTTTTTTTCCCCCACCTGCTATAAGAAGTGACTTTGAAAGCTGGTCTCAGTGTAAACTTGGCTACATTATTAATATACAGTTTTCATAGAGTTTCAAATCACAGCTGTGGCTGTGAAAAGGAATTTTGTATAGATTGTTAATATTTACAGTTAATTTGAAGTAAAGGAGAGATCCTCAATAATGTGGTTGGGCCTTGTCCTATCAGTTGAAAGGAGTTAAGAGAGAAATCATCACCCTAAAAGAGGAGAATTTCTACCTCAAGATTGCAGCATCCAGTCCTGCCTGAGTTTCCAGCCTGTCTGGCTGCCCTGCAGACTCCTACTTTGCAGGCCCCACATCACAGGAGTCAGCCCTTTGAAATAATTTATCTTGTATATCACACATGTCTGTTCTATTGCCTCTGTTTCTATGGAAAACTCTGACACAGTGAACAAATACATTGCATCATGATACTATCAAGAACAAAATGAAAGAGATGGTCAATCTAGCAAAAGAAATTGCTCAGTTTTTTAAACAACAGTCTTAAGAATAGATATGTATGTTGAGGAATTAGATAAGCCAATTTTAAAGATTTATTTACTTTATTTGAAAGTCAGAACTACAGAGAGAGGAGGAAAGAGGTCTAAGAGAGGAGGAGAGAGAGAGAGAAATCTTCTATCCGCTGGTTCACTAGACAGAAGGCAACAATGGCCAGGGCTGGGCCAGGCCAAAGCCAGGTGCTTCTTCTGGGTCTCCCACGTAGGAAGCAGGGACCCAAGCACTTGGGTCATCCTCTGCTGATTTTCCCAGGTCATTAACAGGGAGCTGGATTGGAAGTGGTGCAGCTAGAACTCGAACCAGCACCCATGTGGGATGTCAGTGTTGCAGGCTGCAGTTTTACAAGCTACACCATGCTGCCATTTGTTTTTAAAGAAGTCATGCAGTATGAAAAGAATGCTAAAGTTAATTGGTTATTGCCAGGAACACACTTTTGGGTAGAGTGGAGCAATAATTACATTGGAGAAAAATACATGGCTTTGTAAGTACTGAAATATACCTTATTCTCTCTAAATTAAAATTATTGGAAAGCATGGAAAGTGTCTCAGAATGCCTTGTTCATAACAAGTACACAATCAATTATCGGCAAATGAAAGGAGTAATAAAGTTGCATGCTGAATATTAGTCATTCCACACATTATTGACTACATATCTTCTATATTCACCATTGTGTCAAGTTTCAGGAGTGCAGTGGTAAGGATAGAGTCCTTCCCTAATGGAATCTTATCTGACCCACTGACTGACAAAAGTGTCTCTGGAACACTGGAGAAAAAGAAATTATTGTCATGATTTATGTCAAACTCAGAAGGGAGTTTATTTCCCAGAACATTGACTTTACCTTAGTAACCATAATACCCACTAACTTAAACCCTTTGGGGGGAAATATGGAGATGAGTGGATAGTTGGGGTTGACAGACACAAGCCTATATGCTGGCATCAGATTGTGTGACCTGGACAAACTGCTTAGTGTCTTTGAACCTCTGGATGCCCAACTATAAAATGACAACCGTACCTAACTGGCAGGTGTGTGTGTTTGCATGCACGCTCACATGTGTGTCGTGTGATGGATAACTTACTGCTATTAGAGGTAGCAGCTATGTGCCTAGCATATGGAAATTTGGCAATAAATTTTAACTAAATGTGATATACTTCATATTTTTAAAGCTACACAGCTCTGAAGTGACAAATTTGTTTAGCAAAGTAATAAACTCAGAGGAGCTTCCTTTCTTTGAGACTTCAGTATGTGCTTTTTAAAATAAATTTATTTATTTATTTATTTTTATTTATTTGAGAGGTGGAGCTACAGACAGTGAGAGGGAGAGAAAGAGAGAAAGGTATTCCTTTTGTTGGATCACTCCCCAAATGGCTGCAATGGCTGGAGCTACACTGATCTGAAGCCAGGAGCCAGGAGCTTCTTCCTGGTCTCCCATGTGGGTGCAGGGGCCCAAGGACTTGGGCCATCTTCCACCACTTTCCCAGGTCATAGCAGAGAGCTGGATTGGAAGAGGAGCAGCCGGGACTCAAACCAGTGCCCAGATGGGATGCTGGTGCTGCAGGCCAGGGCTTAAACCTGCTGTGCCACAGCACCAGCCCCCAGTATGTGCTCTTACCATTAGTTTATCCAAAGGAAAATTTCCAAGATTTAATGGTCACACATAAAAGAAAAATTTTTAGGAAATAATACAAATGTAGGCATCAAGAATAGGTAATTTAGACTCATAAGAATCATAGACTCTTAGAACTGAAACAAGTACTGGAGGTCATGTAGGTCTCCTTTTACAGAAATTTAGAAAACAGAAAACCTTCCTTTTTTTTTTTTTTTTTTGGACAGGCAGAGTTAAACAGTGAGAGAGAGAGAGACAAATAGAAAGGTCTTCCTTTTTCAGTTGGTTCACCCCCCAAGTGGCCGCTACGGCCTGCGCGTTGCAGCCAGCGTGCTGCGCCGATCCGAAGCCAGGAGCCAGGTGCTTCCTCCTGGTCTCCCATATGAGTGCACTTAGGCCATCCTCACTGCCCTCCCGGGCACAGCAGAGAGCTGGACTGGAAGAGGAGCAACTGGGACAGAATCCGGCACCCCAACTGGGACTAGAACCTGGGGTGCCGGCACCGCAGGCGGAGGATTAGCCTAGTGAGCCACAGTACCAGCCCAGAAAACCCTTTCAAAAGCCACTAAGTAGTTAGAGGCAGAGGGAGAGCAATCACCAGGCCAGAGACATTCTCATCTCTCTTTTACCCACAGTTTATCTCTGTACTTTAGATCCTTGTTTTTCAAAGGAATAAATGCCATTCTAAAAATCAGTGTTACTACTTAGGTTGTACCTGTGAAAATAAAAAAGGCAATGCCTTTTCCACCCTAGTGCTCTGTCAGAGAGGGTTTCTGTCCCCAGGATGCTGGTCACTATGTGGGAGGCCCATGGGAATCCACTGGTGGTCAGTCAGTCTGTCATTCACCACATCGGCCCTTGTGCTAAGTGTTTTGCCTGTGCTTTCTCATTTAACCTTTACCCAGGACTCTTTGAGGTGCATGCTTTTATTTTCAGCATCATCCACCTGGGTTAATCAAGGCTTAGGGAGGTTTGGGAGTGTATCAAGTCCATGCCACTACCAAGTGGGAGGGTGGCATTTGAGGATATTCAGTCTGACTGCAGGGACCACAGAGATTTGGGGTTTTCTTGGCGCTGCAGATTGCTAAATTCTCATCTTCCATCTTACTATCAGGTGTCTCCCTGCCCATCCAGGATAAATGATGCTGAATGCATGACTGATTCTCTAGCTGTCTGGTGGGCTATCACAGTCACATCATTCATAACAAACCAGCCCAGCATCATGTGCTGATGCAGCTGAAATGGGTATGTGTCTTGTGCTTCTGCAGATGGACAACACCTGTGTGGGCTCATACTGTGAACATAGGACCACCCAACAGGAGAATCCTGAAAGACCTGGATACAATCAAAACATATGGGCTTTGCAAATCCCTAGGGAAATGGCATGCCCCAAATAACTTTAAGAGGCCACTACCTTTAGTTCTTGTTGTTAACCTGTATAATGAATTTGAACAGAAAGTGCCTAGAGGATGTGACGCAGTGGACCTTTCTTCACCATGGTTACTGCAGAGCACACTGATGTCGCTGCAGTAACAGACAAGGAGAGTCAGAGTGCTCTCGCTCACCCATAGGAAACATAACTGCAGTGGTAAACAGCACTTCCGCAGACCTGCTCATTTGAAAAAGAATGCAGACATTGAGGTCATAAAGTTGGTTCTACCTTGCCTTAGCCATATAACCTTATATTTTTCAGTGACACTAGATGAACTTCGCTGTCTTACATAATGGAGCTGGTTTATTTACTTTTTTTTTTAACAGGCAGAGTGGACAGTGAGAGAAAGAGACAGAGAGAAAGGTCTTCCTTTACCGTTGGTTCACCCTCCAATGGCCACTATGGCTTGCGTGCTGTGGCCGGTGCACCGCGCTGATCTGAAGCCAGGAGCCAGGTGCTTCTTCTGGTCTCCCATGTGGGTGCAGGGCCCAAGCACTTGGGCCATCCTCCACTGCACTCCCGGGTCACAGCAGAGAGCTGGACTGGAAGAGGGGCAACTGGTACAGAATCTGGCGCCCCAACTGGGACTGGAACCCAGTGTGCCAGCCCCACAGATGGAGGATTAGCCTATTGAGCCACAGTGCCAGCTGGCTTATTTACTTTTACTGTTATGCACAGCAAGTAAGAATATTTTGGACATGGATGTGAAAAATATCAAATTCTGTACAAATATATCATCAAGTGTACATGGGTATTTCACTGAGGTTGAAGCACATCAGCAGAGAACATTGTTGTCACCTAATCCTTCTGTCTAGGAAGAGGTCACACACTAAATGGTAAAACTGTGAGGGACCTCTGGAAGGCATCTGATGATGCACTGTGGAAAACAAAGGCTTGGAGAGACCAAAGAGGATACTCAAACTCACAGAGTCTAATCAAGGCAAAGGGGAACTAGAATTCAGTTTTCTGGAATTTCAGCCTCATGCTATTGTAATGCATGGTTTATGGTTTTCTGTATTTTAAATTTAAATTTTAAATTTTAAAAGCCAATCTTTTTTCAAGATAATCTAAAAGGAAAATTGTCCTGATTGACTCAGAGGTTTCTCATGGCCACCAGCCTTCTGAAAGCATCCTAGGGTGATCCAAATGGAAAGAGAGTGAACCATTAGGGCGGCTATGAGATGAGGGCACAAGTCATGACAAACATCAATCTTGTCCCTAAATGACATAACCATAAACAGTGTGACTCTGTTCCCCATTACTCAAGAAGTAACAAAGCACCAGCCTTTGGGAAATTTCTGAGAAAACATAGTAGAAATAGTAGAAGGAGACAAGATGAGGCATTTTCTCCCCTCAAGTTCATTAAAAATCAAAGGACGTTGATGGTCTCTTTAAGGGTATTGCTCACCCCTCCTTCCTTCTCAAACACTTATTTTTAACTCTCACTCACAGACTACTTTTAATAAATAAGACTGCTTAGCAACTGAATAAAGGAAGTAACTAAGTCTACTGGTTGCTCAATAATTTCATGTTTACAAACTCCAAAGGATTCTGACAGATTTTAGAACCACACGTAAATTCTTTTTTTAAAGATTTATTTATTTATTTAAGAGGTAGAGTTACAGACAAGGAGAGACAAAGAGAAGTCTTCCATCTACTGGTTCACTCCCCAAATGGCCACAATGGCCAGAGCTATGCTGATCCAAAGCCAGGAGCCAGGAGCTTCTGGTCTCCCATGTGGCTGAAGGACTCAAGGACTTGGACCGTCTTCCACTGCTTTCCCAAGCCATTAGCAGGGAGCTGGATTGGAAGTGTAACAATCTGGATGCTTAATCTACTATGCCACAGTACCAATGTCCACACGTAAATTTTTTAAGATTGAAAGTCCCTTAATAGGTTCTCTCTTCCAATCTCACATCTGAGGAAAATATTCTGTCTGTGAGATCCTGCATAGAAAGCAACCTGGCAGCTACAAGAACTACCTAGGGATAGGGCAGTCTTACTGGGGTGAGGACTAGCACTTGCAAGCCCACATGGTTTATTTATGGTAACAGTGAAAAATCTGACTCCCCACAACTCCTAGCATTGGCCCCACTGCTGTGTGCACCCAAGGTATCACGAGTAGCTCCCCTCTTGGCATTTATCCATGTCATTTTAGGAGTTACACCCTCTCTCTCACTCTTCCAATGCACTCTTCCTCCCTGTTTCTTTGCAACTAACATACTACTTAGCAATCAATTCTTTTGTTGTTGTTGTTGTTTAAAGATTTATTTATTTATTTGAAAGGCAGCTTTGCATAGAGAGAGTCTTCCATCCGCTGGTTCACTCTCCAGTTGGCTGCAACAGCGAGAGCTGCGCCGATCTGAAGCAAGGAGCCAGGAGACTCTTCCAGGTCTCCCACATGGGTGCAGGGGCCCAAGGACTTGGGCCATCTTCTACTGATTTCCCAGGCCATAGCAGAGAGCTGGATCAGAAGTGGAGCAGCGGGAACTCGAACTGGTGCCCATATGGGATACCGGCACTGCAGGCAGCAGCTTTACCTGCTACACCACAATGCCGGCCCCATCAATAGATTAATAATTTAATGCCTAACACTTTGGGTATCTTTCTTAGAGACTTGCACAGTTAAATTATTTTTCCAGGGGCCGGCGCTCTGGCAGAGCAGCTTAACGCCCTGGCCTGCAGTGCTGGCATCCCATATGGGAGCCAGTTCAAGTCCTAGCTGCTCCTCTTCCAATCCAGCTCTCTGCTATGGCCTGGGAAAGCAGTAGAAGATGGCCCAAGTCCTAGAGCCCCTACAGCCACGTGGGAAACCCAGAGGAGGCTCCTGGCTTTGGTTGGTGCAGCTCTGGCTCTGCGGCCATCTGGGGAGTGAACCAGTGGGTGGAAGACCTCTCTCTCTGTCTCTACCTCTCTCTTTAACTATCTCTCAAATAAATAAATTTTAAAAATTAAAAAAAAATTTTCCACAAACGTCCTTCACATATTTTAAAGCATTTAATAGACCTTCTCTTCTCCAGAATTGACAATCCTGCATGCCTCCTGTGTCACTTTTGGATTTGTTTCAAGGAGTAAGACACAGTCTCCCGAATGTGTCTCAGTTACTCAAATCCCAGTAAAAATGTGACACAGCAGAGGATAACAGTAGAATACAAGGACACGTATCACTTGATCTCACTGCCTTTCAGACACAGTTGCCTGAGATCCCATTCCTTTCCTACTAGGTCACATTTTTTTTAAATGACTTATTTATTTATTTGAAAATCAGAGTTACACAGAAAGGACAGGCAGGGAGAGCGAGAGAAGTTTTCCATCCACTGGTTCACTCCCCAATTGGCCGCAATGGCCAGAGCTGTGCCGATCTGAAGCCAGGAGCCAAGAAGTTCTTCTGGGTCTCCCATGTGGGTGCAGGGGCTCAAAGACTTGGGACATCATTTACTGCCATCCCAGGCCATAGCAGAGAGCTGGATTGGAAGAGGAGCAGTCGGGTCTCGAACCAGCACCCATATGAGATGCCAGCATTTCAGGCCAGGGCATTAACCCGCTGCACCACAGTGTCTGCTCCACATTTTTTACTATAGTACATTAAGGTACTGTTCATTTTCATGTGAATTTATTTGGAAAAACAGCTCCCCATTGCTTGAACCTAACAAGATCTGGGGTTTTTCCTGCTTTTTCCATTCATATTCCACCTTACTGAAGACACTGCTGATTCCTGATTCTCTCAACTTGCTCTTGAGGCACCCCTGCCCTTTCACTCACTATCTACCCTGGGAGCGTCCTGAGCATCCTGGGAAGGTCTACAATTGAAGAAAACGATTAGCTGGTAACACACAACCAAAATTTTAAAAGTTGAGTAGTTTTAGAGAAAAAAAAAATCCCCAAGTATGTCTAACAAGTATATGAGCACGATTCTATGCAAAGGACTCCCCAATTATCCACCTCAGTGATGCCAGGAGACATGATGTCACCATTCTCTTCCTCCACAAGAGTCCATGGTCAACTCAGAATGCCCCTTGCCCATTGAAACAAATTCAAAGTGACACTAGAGGCATCATCTGATAGATTTATTAAAGCTGAAGCTCCTTACATATGAAAGCCAGTTAGATGTATTGCTGTGTTTTATAACACCATGCATTCATGAAAAATAGATTTTTATTCAAAAGTACCACATTTTTTTTCTTCAGCTCTGTAGGTCTAAATTTTTTCTAAAGGACAAGCTTTCTATAATACAAGTTCATATGTGTTGCCTGATGTAATCAATTTCTTTTTTAAAAAATTTTATTTTTATTTATTTGAAAGACAGAGTTACATAGAGAGGTAGAGACAGAGAGGAAAGTCTTCGATCCACTGGTTCACTTTCCAGTTGGCTGCAACAGCTGGAACTGAGTTGATCTGAAGCCCAGAGCCAGGAGCTTCTCCCAGGTCTCCCACATAGGTGCAGGGGCCTAAGGACATGAGCCATCCTCTGATGCTTTCCCAGGTGCATTAGCAAGGAGCCAGATTATAAGTAGAGCAACTGGGACTCAAACCAGCACCCGTATGGGATGCCAACACCATACGTGGGGTTTTAACATGCTGTGCCACAGCGCTGGCCCCTGTAATCAATTTCTAAAGTGTATACACTGACAAGAAGAATTATACAAAGTCTACTTATCTAACAAGGCATATCTGCTAAATTTAAAGATGATGGCTTTACCTGCTACACCACAACGCCGGCCCCAAATATTTGGTTTGGACCAATACTCATCTGCAGTTTCCATGGGTTTTATCAGAAAGTATCATTTGATAGTAAGTCCTTTTAGTGGATATATGAAATAGATCAAACATTGAATTTGTGAAAAAAATGGCTCATTTGCCAAGTTTAAGGCTTTGTCACTTCATGATTATATATCCTTAGGCAAACCAGTTACGTACCTCTTCATGCCTCAGTTCCATTTTCTTTAAAGTTAAGATAATAGGAGCTAGCTCCATTTTTCTGGAAACATAAAATACTGAAAACATCATCTGATATAAAATAAATGTTAGCAATTATTGTTATTATCTATTCACATTTTCCTAACTAAAGGTATTTAAATATCTGTGATTTTATGCTTAATGTTGTAGTGTACACATTTAGATACAACTCAAAATTTATTTGAAATTATATACATTCAATTTTTTTTAACTTTTATTTAATGAATATAAATTTCCAGTGTACAGCCTATGGATTACAATGGCTTCCCCCTCCCATAACTTCCCTCCCACCCGCAACCCTCCCCTCTCCTGCTCCCTCTCCCCCTCCATTCGCATCAAGATTCATTTTCAATTCTCTTTACATACAGAAGATCAATTTAGTATAAAGATTTCAACAGTTTGCACCCACATAGAAACACAAAGTGAAACATACTGTTTGAGTACTAGTTATAACATTAAATCAAAATGTACAGCACATTAAGGACAGAGATCCCACATGAGGAGCAAGTGCACAGTGGCTCCTGTTGTTGACCCAACAAATTGACACTCTAGTTTATGGCTCCAGTAACCACCCTAGGCTGTTGTCATGAGTTGCCAAGGCTATGGAAGCCTTCCAAGTTTGCCGACTCTGATCATATTTAGACAAGGTCATAAAAGACAGAGTGAGGATAGTAACCAATGATCCTAAGAGTGGCATTTACCAGGTTTGAACAATTATACAGCATTAAGTGGGGAAGAGGACCATCAGTACACACAGGTTGGGAGTAGAGCCATTGGTGGTAGAGTAGAGGTTATGCTTACGAAGGAATGAGGCCCAAGTAAGCTAGACAGGGTCTAGAACAAAGGACAGAGTCATTATTAGAGGAGCTAAGAAAGGTGCTGTCTAAGCTACAAGTAATTTTTCTGATTGAGAGGCAAATAGAACCTGATAGAAGGGGCTTGATAATGATCTGATGGGCTTTAGGCCTTGTAAGTTAAGAGGCCCAGACCTATCTATCTCTTCATGTGGGGTACATCCTAAGGGAGGTGTGAACCTCTTAGGGGAAGGCACTCTGTTGACTTTCATTACTTGGCTGGGCTGGGAGGAGAGCTGGCCAGGTAAAGGCAGGGGGCATCTCTAACAAGAAATTTACAGTTCTGCCTGCAATGTTGCTGACCCTACTTGGCTGTCCCTTCAGCTGCAGTGGTCACTTTGGAAGTTGGGCTGAGTGAAGGGCTTTTCAGCTTAGAGCCGGTAAGATCTGTGGCTCTGACCTGGGCATCCTTCGACTCCAGGGCAGGTCCATTTCCAGTGATCCGACTCTTGGCAGAGCTGCCAGGGCTCTTCACAAGCTGACTTCTGCTGAAGCCCAGGCTTACCACATTGAAAGCCACTGCAGTAGACTGGCCTGTTGGGTCTCCTTGAGGGCAGATCACTGTACAGATCAGCCATTAATAGGCCTGCCACCCATTGCTTCTGATGCCTAGCTTTCTTTTCCTCCTGGTTTGTGTTAAATGTAATGCTTTAACATTCAATTTTTTTAAGCTTCATATTTTGCTTGACATAGTAACTCGCACTAGATTCAATTCCATTTAATTTGATGAGTGAGCCATTTCTTATCTAATTCCCTAGATAGTGTAACTTATTCACTCATTTGTGCTTTGTGATGATACCTGCCTCTTTTTCAAAAGAATAACTAAACTATCATTTTTAGTCAAACATAAATTACTAGAGTAAATTGGTATTTAAAGAAAGGGACTATTCTCTGGCAGTATTCTTAAGCTAGTACATTGATGCACTTTGGTAAATGCACTGGAGACTTGCTGATTGTGTATGTGCATTTGTGAATGTATGTATGGTACATGTGTATATGTGTGTGTGTGTGTTCAAGTTAAAGCTACAATAAAATTGTAGCATTATCCAAAGAAATAATTCTAGAAAATCATAGTTTGCAATAATTTTTGCTCTTTGGAGATTATGATGTTTTAGATGATGCCTAAAAAGTTCCTGTGAATTTTTTTCAGAATTCTAGTAACATACAACACTGAAATTCAACAGAATGGGAAAATAGTTGGGTTTAAAGATATCATTAGACTACAGAACCACTCAGCCATAATTAAGGCCCCCAAATTAAGCTACTTGTATGAGAAAATTTAAGCAATTGTATTGATGTCACATATTTTTGCAAACATATCTTTTTAAAATGTATTTATTTATTTATTTATTTGAAAGAGTTACACAGAGAGAGAAGAGGAAGAACGAGGGAGAGAGAGAGGTCTTCCATCTGCTGGTTCATTCCCCAATTGGCTGCAATGACTA
The DNA here is from genome assembly GCF_033115175.1 of Lepus europaeus. Taxonomy (NCBI): domain Eukaryota; kingdom Metazoa; phylum Chordata; class Mammalia; order Lagomorpha; family Leporidae; genus Lepus; species Lepus europaeus. The sequence goes on along the minus strand of NC_084840.1, from coordinate 78,979,522 downwards.
GAGCTGTGTCGAACCAAAGCCAGGAACCAGGAGCTTCTTCTGGGTCCCCCATGCGGGTTCTGGGGCCCAGGGACTTGGGCCATCTTCCACTGCTTTCCCAGGCCTTAGCAGAGAACTGGCATGGAAATGGAGCAGCCAGGACTTGAACCGGCATCCATTTGGGATGCTGGCATTGCCAGGCTGCAGCTTTACCCATTATGCCACAGTGCCAACCCCAAATGTATCTTAATATAACTGTATTTGATAAACACATAACATTAGTGTTGAAAGAATAAATAATTATAAACCTCAATGAAGACAATTTGTCATTAGGTAACAAAACCATGAAATACTATTCAATTGATTTCTAGTCCAGATATTTTTTCATAAAGAAATTTTAGACAAAATTATATTGCTACCAAAATATTCACAATAGAATGATTCCAAGGAGTGCAAACATATGGTAATCATTTACATTAGATGATTGCTTGATAAAATTCATCCATAAATTTAACGTAGTCTAGCATTTAATAAATCCTTGCAATTAATTGAATTAGTGTGAGGCTATGCTTTGAATACAGAGTCTATCAAAAGTGTAGGGCAATAATTTAAACTGACAATCACTGATTGTGTAGAAATCAATGCCCATAATGTTAATTGTGTGATAGAATTATAGATTTTCTTGAAACTTTCGATATCCTTGTTTTCCATGCTGCCTCGTATTACAATGAGAAACCAAAGTGCTCTTCTGTAATCTTACACCTCTTGTATAGTTTACAAATGAACTTTTAAGTAGAGTACCTTCTTTGCCTAAAATATGTAGCTTCTTGTGCCCTTTCAAAGGTGTTAAATTTATTTTTTACATTTTAAGCAAGTTGACTATTTCCTTAAAAAAAAAAAAGAAAAGAAAACAAACGTTTTTGTCATCTGTCTCTACTATCTCAGCAATTTCAACTTGGTCCTGATGATAGAAATTGAATTTTTCCTTGCAGTTATTGTGATAAAGTATGAATATTTTTAAAAGGTCTATACCATGTTCTTTGGTTAAAGATTTGCTTTATACTAGATTGTTGCAGTATCTTTTTCTGGTGAATTTTGTAGCAGAAATAAAGTGACAATTGACAACAGTCATGATATTTAAAAAGTTAAAAAAAATGAGAAAAACATTTTAAAAATTACTTGAGAGGGAGAGACAGTAGCAGAGCTCCCATCTGTTGGTTCTCTTCTCAAACACCAACAATGTAGATCTGGGTCAGCCTAAAGCTAGGAGCTGGAACTGAATGCAAAGCTCCCACATGAGTGGGGAACCCTACTACCCGACCAGTCAGCACTGCCTCTCGGGGTCTGTGCTGGCAGGAGAGTGGAGTAAGCATCCAAAGCCAAGATGTGAACCCAGGTACTCCAACGTGGGACACTGTTCCCAAATGGCATCTTTTTAAAGAAGATTTATTCCTTTATTTAGGAGGGAGAGAGAAAGAGAGAGGTCTTCCATCCTCGGGGTTTTTCTCCAAATGGCTGCAATGGCCAGAACTGGGCCAATCCAATGCCAGGAGCCAGGAGTTTCTTTCAGGTTTCCCATATGGATGCAGGGGCCCAAACCTTGTGCCATCTTCCACTGCTTTCCCAGGCCTTAAGCAGATAGCTGGATCAGAAGAGGAGCAGTCGGGACATGAACTGACACCCATATGGGTATCCACTGCTGAATGGTAGAGGCTTAACTTACTAAACTGCAGCACCATCCCCCAAAAATGGCATCTTAACTGCTAAGCAAAAAGCCTTCCCAATGTTATCTTCATTAGAAAGCACGTTATACCTGCATCCTTTTTGTAAGCTTGACTGTGAGTCGAAGTATAGGAACTAGTTGTCTCCCTCCCACAGGCTGGCCTGGTTGTCTACAACACTCTGGGTCACCACTTACCCCAGGCCTCTTGGGTAGACCCCTTCTTGCAGCACAGTCCCCTAGCCCAGGGTGGGGCATGAGTGGAGAGGTGTGGGTGAGGACCAGGGCAGCACTAAATCAGGTGACTGGGAATTCCTCTGGGCAAGGCTGGTGGATCACACTGCTGCTGGTAATTGGGAGCACATACTACTAATGCAGATTCTCATTGCTGGGAAGCAGCAGACCACAAATGACCCCACCAGCTCAGTGGGCAGTGCCTCACACACCCTTTCCACTGGTTGGCTGCCTGCAGGCTCTGCCTGCGCCCACAGCATAGAGCAAGCAGGTGGAGCAACTACCTGAATGAGGAGAGGACAGATGGCATGCAGCATAGCCATAAGCAATGGAGGAAACAATTTCTGAAAGGTCAGAAGAGAGTTTGAATTGCTGGAGTAAAACTACAACGTACTTCTAAAGCACTTAAAGTCAGTGACTTGCAACTGGTTGTCTGATTTTATGAAATACCTTGAAAACAGACCCATTGCATAAGTATCTGATATGTCAAAGGGAGAGAATCTGACTCTGGGACACCCTATTTTCATTTCCACATGTTGTTGACTCCACCTTACAGCCACTCAGAATTTGAACCCTAATGTCAATCTGATTGCACCGTCTACTTCAAGTAAAGTACTTCAAGTCATTTTCCAATATGGTCAAGCTGCACATTGCTGCACCATTCAGAGGAAGAAAAGATTCCAGTGTCCCTCCTCCAAGTTGCCCAAGGCTTATGCAATCAGTGTGTTGCATCCTGCAGCTGATGCCCACCTTTGTAGCCACCGATCCTGCTGGTAAATGCAGCCAGCTTCTCCAAGTGTTAAGGACAACCGCTTTCAAAGAATCCACCTAAATGTAACACTGCAAGGGAAAAACATACCTTGTGCAGCTGGGTCACCAAACAGAGATGTGAGTGAAACAGTGGCAGAAGTTGATGAGAAAGTAGGTGCTTGCTTTATGACTTTTCTGTGCCTACCTCAGAGACAGTCATGTATAGATATCAGCCAGCCCATATCCTCAAGACAAAAGCTGATGATGGGTTCTCAGGCGCCCAAAGCGGCTGTCATATCTCTTGTACCTCAGTGCCTTTTACAAAGCCCATAGCTGCCAATGGTGAGCTCAGATGGTACCAGGCTCTCCCATTGCCCCCATTCCTGAGTTTTCCCATTTAGCAGCTAAAGCCTTTCCTCAGATTGACTCTTCCAGAATAAGAAGTCCCATCTTTAGTTATCCAGGATGTGACAAGACCTACTTTAAAATTTCTCATGTGGGGCCACAGCTGTGTTGACTACACACAACAACACAGCTGTGTTGCATCACCTATGGGTGCCATAGGTGTTCAAGTCCTGGCTGTTCTGCTTTGGATCCAGCTCCCTGCTACTGTACCTGGGAAAGCAGTGGAAGATAGCTCCAGTACTTGGGCCCCTGTACTCACATGGGAGACCCAGATGAAGATCCTGGCTCCTGGTTTCAGCCTGGCCCAGCCCTGACCATTGTGGCCATTTAGGGAATGAACCAGTGGATAGAAGATCTCCATCTCACCCTTGCTTTCCGTAGTTCTGATTTTCAAACAAATAAATAAATAAATCTTTAAAAAAATCTCATGCGATTGTCCCCAGGACAACACATACAAAGAAAAACCCTTTTAGCTGTAGGTGGAGAGGTTGTGAAAGGTGGTTTGCCTCTTCAGATGAACTATCCAGATGATGGTAAACTCACACAGGTGAGAAGCAATTTGCCTGCCGCATGTGTGAAGTAGAAGCCTCAGGAGTGAAGGCCCATCCTGGGTTGGACAAGTGCTTTGGCCACAGTCAAGTCACGGAATGGCAGGTTTCATTTGCAATTATGTAAGAGAGATGAGAAAACTTGTGTTCCTTTGAATATTTTTTGAAGGTTTCAGATGAGGTCAACATAGGTAGTACAGATTTTGAGTTTGTGTGGACTTTTTAAAAATTTTTTTGCTGTTTATAATTGAGACCAACTTTTTTTGATTTTTTGATAGTAATTTTACTTCATATACTCAGCTCAGTATGAGTCCACTGATTATTTAAAATGGCCATCTGTTCAAAGATAAAGCAATTTGAGCAACACTGATTACATTCCAAATGAAAAAATTACATGCTAAGTTCATTTCCCTTAATATTTCATACAATATTCAGGTTTTGGTCAATTTAAAGATGTGTTCAACTAAACGAGCATCTAAAATGATACCCATTGAAGTGAAATGGACACTATGAGAGACAATGACATGATCAGCCCTTGTCTAGACTGTTGAGGAACAACTTACTATTTTATTCCTTTTAGTATTTTTGTTGTTGTTGTTGTTGCTCTGTTTGTTCTACATAAGACCACTGGTTGAACTCTGTAAAAAAAAGGATAAATATATTTAAAATTATATTTCAATTTGTAATGTAAACCCTACTGAAAGATTTAGCACTGAGTGTATATATGTATTATAATTTTTATTATACATTTCACAAGGTGGCCTTTATTTTTTACTTTCTTTACTTTCTTTTATTGACATTGAAGTAACAGTCCCAAGTTACATGCACCCACTATGTGAGAAACCCATATACACTGTCTCTGCCATATTAGTTTATTGCCATCTGTGGAGTCTTACTCAATTTAATTTCATTATGAATAAAATAATTTTTAAGGTATACCATTTTTAATATTGCTTATAACAAATATATTGTGAATTACAAAAAAATCAACCTAAAATTGGTGTGTAGAATCCATCTATACTACTGCTGGAATTCTTGATTAGCAATAATGTTAACCAGAGAGTGTGAGATTAATTTTATTTACAGTGGTGAAGAAGTAAGTTTCCCACCTTTTTGGCCCTTGGCAGAAGAGCTTAGATTTCCCTACTCAGAGACGTTTTTAGAATGAGGTAAACTACATTTTTGATCATTTATCTTTTTTTTAAGATTTATGTATTTGAAAGGCAGAGTTATAGAGAAAGAGAAGGATAGAAAGAGATTGCTTGTTCACTTTCCAAATGGTCTTAATGGCTGGAACTGGGCCAAGAGCTTCATCTAAGTCTCCTAGGGTGCTGGGGCCCAAGCACTTGGGCCCTGTTCTGCCTTCCCAGGTGCAGGAGCAGGGATCTGGATTGGAAGTGGAGAAGCTGGGACTTTACCTGGCACCAGTAGGGGATGTTGGTGTCACAGGTGGCAGTTTTACCCACTACACCACAATGCTGGCCCCAATACCAACCCTTCAATGTGATTCTTCTAACTGGTCAAGAATTTAGACTAGAAATACATGTTATGGTAAAGAGATATAGTTATAAAAACAGTTTCTGTTGTTCCAGATAGTGTTATCTTTCACTAGAGTTATCTTGCTTACTGTTTCTAGTCATTTCAATCAACATGGATGTAGTTAATTTAATGTATCTGCAACTATTGTTTTTACATTATTGATATTTGGCATTCCATGACTACATATTGCTAAAGAGGGTCCAACAATGGAATTCTCACTAATTTAATTGCTCTTAAGTGTGTAGCTACCACTTTGTATTTTTATTTTGAAAGCTTTACAAATGAATATATCCAGGCATTTTATTGTCATTTGAACTTCAGTTTCCCTGGAGTTTCTTGTGTAGATTTTAAAATAATATGCCAATGTGTTTTATATAGACTCTAAGATAAACTGCATTTTGTTTAGCAAAAAACTGAACATGAAATATACATTGTAAAGAAGGATAGCAAGATAACTCCTTGCAAATAAACAGCTTCTGTCCTCAGTAAAATGCCCTTATGTTATGATGATGTAAGCTGTGCTTTATTGAATTAGTATATTAGAGAGCATTATTCGCAGGTGGACAATGATATCATATTAACTTATAGCAGGTTTTTGGGATAGGTACGGAAGTAGATAGGTAGAAAAATTAGTATATTCACTTATGTTAACAATATTTCTGTCTGTTATATAGCAGATGATAAACACTGTGGTAAAGAGATAGAGGGTTCCTCTATCTACTGGTTCACTCCTCAAATTCCTGCAACAGCCAGAGCTGTGCCAGACTAAAACAAGGGCCCATAAATCAATCCATGTTTCCACATGGGTGGGCAGTAAAGGAGGGACTTGAGTCATCATCTGCTGTTTCCCAGAGTGTATATTAACAGGAAGGCTAGATCAGAAGCTGAGTAGCCAGGACTCAAACCAGGTGCTCTGATATGGAACACAGGCTTCCCAAATGGTGATTTAAGCTGCTGTGCCATATGCCCATCTCCAGAGAATCATTCTTGCCTTAGGAACTTACGGCCCAGAAAACTAGGGAGTTTGAGTAGTCTTGAATTCACAGACACTGACATTTGCTGTATAAATTAATGTCTACTGAAGGATCCTGCTGTTTGCAATTTTGATTGCATGATTTCACCAGTTTGTACAATGTCCACTTGTTACATTGGAGTCTAAGGTTGCCTATAATTGGGGTTGATGCATTTCCTACAGAAGTGGCCATTTGTGAGACAATGAATAACTGCTTCCTTGCAGAAAGAATATCAGTTCTTGCCCATTGACTTAGTAAATTGTCCACTTTGCAGGAAGAGACCCTTACAATAGAGAAAGCATTGAAAAGAACAAAAGTGAAAAATTTCAAAAAAAGCACAGTTAGGAAATTCAGACCTGTGTTTGAGAGTACAACACTGAAAACTTAAGCAATGGCCCCTTTTCCTAACCCTAAAAACCTGGGACTAAGTCATTATCTTGCCAAAAGGGAATTTTAAATTGCAAAATAGATTGAGGATATAAACCTGGAAATAAAGAAATAATCTTGCAGTACCCATGTGGATCTGATCAAACATTTGACTTGTAAAAGGAAAAAGGGCACGCAGAAGGATTGGCCAGGAATATGTGGCAGGATTCTATTATTTTCTGTTGCTTCCTTTGAAGAAAGGGGCCCATGATCCATGGAATGCAGTGCTCTCTAGAACCTGGGGACAGACCTCCACTTACAGCCAGAGAGAAAACAGGGATTTTGGTCCTACAACCACAAAAGTTCCAAGGTAATGGAACTTTTGTCCAGCAAAGACAACCTTGTCCCCAAGAGCCTCCTCAATCCTCACGAGTTTTTTGTGTTTGGCCAGATGCTCCAAGTGGCAGGTGTCACCAGTCTTGATGTATCCTGTGTGAGCCCCACCAGGAGGTCAGTGATGAACGTGTGTTGTGTCTTCCCAGAGTGTGACTCAGTCACCCCCCAACCATTAAACTGAGCTGGTTTACAGGCCTGGGTGGGTCAGTTACTGGACCAGTCTAGCTGCCCCTCAGCAGCAGTTCCACTCCAGGCCCTCTTCTCCACAGCCTGGGCGGTCCTCCTGGGATTGTGACTGTGAAGTCATCTTCCACGATCCGAATGTCGACCTCCAAAAGGAATGAGGTCCAAGTGGCCCAGTCATTCTGGTTAAAGGGTCATCGATGGAGACCACAGGATATGTCTTTTATTTAAAAAATTATTTGAAAGGCAGCATTAGAGGCAAAGAGAGAGAGAGGGAGAGAAAGAGAGAACCATCTGCTGATTCACTGGCCAAATGGCCACAACGGCCAGAGCTAGGCCAATCTGAAGCCAGGAGTCAGGAGCTTCTTCTGCATCTCCCATTGTGGATGCAGGGGTCCAAGTACTTGGACCATCCTCCACTGCTTTCCCAGGCACATTTCCCAGAGCTGCTGCCCAGTAATGTGCTATGCAGGATCATCTGGTGACTTGTAGTTAAGATGGTACCTGCCATTGTGATAGAACTCAGAGGCCATAGCATCCATACCAGTCATCACCTTACGTGGCTGGTCAGTCACCTGGATGGACATCTTCAGCAGCTCCAGGGCCTCATTGGTCTCCAGGACATTGAGTGCAAAGCTGCTCTCATCACCCACCTTGGTGGCATCCTTCCCACACTTGACCTTGATGACCCCCTTGGAGCGGTGGTACACCCCAGCACCAATGCACATGGCTGCCACGAAGGAGCAGGCTCCTATGGGCAGAATCATGAACTCCTGCATGGCCAGCTTGTTTCCAGCATGGGAGCACCCGCTGATCATACTGAAGCCAGGCACTGGGCGTAGGAGGTCTGTGCTCCCAGTGAGATCTGTGATGTATAGGCAGAGTGGGATCCCCTTTGCTGCTGCTCCAACCTTACACATGGCCTAGGACACGTCCAGGATGGCATTGGCCCCAGACTTGGACTTCTTTTCCATCCCTTCCAGCTCAATCATAAACTTGTGGACTTTTCCCTGATCCACAACAATCAAGGGGCCTACAGTCTTGTTCATGTGTTCACAGTCTTCAGGAGCAGGATTTGTCTCCTCTTTGTTCCAGTGTTTCACAAATCCCCGTGGAAGTTCAGCTGGGCACAGATGTTCTGACTCAGCCCTTGGCTGCTTGCAGGTCCACCTCCACAGTGAGGCTGCCCCTCAGAGTCCAGGATTGCCAGACCTAAGATTCTCTGGCTGTGGCTCTCAGGAGCCTCAAAGCATCCACTCACCGTGCCATCCCATCTTACCCTCTTCCAGCAGGCAAGGGTGTGAGGGTGCAGACAAGGATGAATTAGAGGGGCCCTCAGAGCTGGGGTGGTGCCCACTGATAGGTAGCACTGGGACAGCACCTGTAGCCCGGGGAGGCCTTGGTCTGACTGTAGTTGTTTCTGCACCAGCCGCATATCAATGAATGGTGCTGACTCGGGAGCAAACAAATGAAAAGTCAGGAGAAAGTGGTGGCCCTTTGTGAACTTCTGGCCCCGGGGGACCCTGGGGAAGTCAGCTCCCAGCACTGAAGGCTGCAGGGTCTCTGTACTTGGGAACTCCGCATAGCTGGGTCTGTGGGGAGGGTGGGGGCGACCCGCGCAGGCTCTGCTGCAGCGGCGACTGGGACTCTGAGGCCAACCCCGCAGGCACCACAGGGCCCCTCAGGTTGACTTTCACCAGCGGCTGAGCCCCAGCCCCACTCCCTGCCCAGCCAGCGCTGCGCCAATCCTCCCTTATCTCTTGCCGCTCCGCTGCCTCCGGGATTTTTCCAGCCCGGAGGTGGGGGGCGGCAGACCAGAGGTCAGGGGATGGCGCGGGGTGAGGACCGCCAGGTGCCCCCGTGCACCCCGCGGGAGCCCACCCGTGACCCCGCCACGCGGCTGCGCAGGAAGGCGTGCTGGAAGGCTTCTGGGGGGCCCAGGGCTGGGAGTGAACCCTGGGATGCACACCTGCTGGGAGGGCACAGAGAACGCAGCTGTTCCCCCGTGCGGCGCGGGGTGACCCCGGCGCTTCCCTGCCATGGGTGGAAGCATAGGCTGAGCTAGCCTTGGAGCACTGCTCTCTCCAGTCCTGTCATCCACGGGTTCTCCGTCTGGGGAGACAGGTTTCAAAGTGTTTTCAGAAGACTTGGCATGCTAAAACTACCGGAAACTCGCAGTCAGTGCCACTCTAGAGAAAAGGTGCATTCGACGTGAATAACCAGCCTTTGCGTTTTGAGTCTGCACTCCTTTCAGTCTATACATTAGGTCCTTAAGTTGTTACCTGGTTCCAAGTGATTGCAGGACATTGCTGTGAAAATTAAAAAAAAAAAAAGTGATAAAAAAAATACGTTGAGATATTAGATTTTGTGTTTTTCCACACCTCCTTGTCCCTCAGGCTTCCAGAAGCAGTCACATTTTTTTTAATGATTATTTATACTCCTTACTTCTAAAGTAGGCTTTAAGGACACATATTAGCATCAGAGACAAGGGGTCTGTCATGTGGCATCTTTAAATGGCAGTTTTTCAAAGGGAGGCTCTATCATGACAAGCACACGGTAGAGAAGTAGAATTCTGACGCATGAACGGCCTCCCTAGACTCAGTTTACGGGAGTTCTGTAGCTGGGTGTAGAGAGAAGCAGTTTACAGGAGTTCTGTAGCCTGGGTGCAGGAAGTGTGGAAGACGCAGCAAGAGCTCCTGGTCCAGTGACTGACAGCTTCATACATCCTGTGTTCTAGCTGATTTCCTGTGTATGAAGGCCTTGCCCCTCTGGGTACAATGTTTGAAGATAAACCTCTCTGATCTGTGGTGATTAATAGAGTACAAAACAAATGTAATGTGTAGGGCTGACATGGACATTCTGAGATTCTATAGTTGTTTACAATCCTTGTCTCTACTGCTGAGGAGCAATGTTTTTTTCTTCTTACTAATTGTTGAATTCTTTACTTAGTATAGGATTAATCTTATGATTATGAAATAAACTGAAAGCACATCATTGTAAAAATTTAAATAATTAGGGGCCAGTGCCGTGGCTCAATTGATTAATCCTCACCTGCGGTGCCAGCATCCCATATAGGTGCCGGGCTCTAGTCCCGGCTGCTCCTCTTCCAGTCCAGCTCTCCGCTGTGGCCCAGGAAGGCAGTGGAGGAAGGCCCAAGTGCTTGGGCCCTGCACCTGCATGGGAGACCAGGAGGAAGCACCAGGCTCCTGGCTTTGGATCGGCACAGCACCAGCTGAAGCAGCCATTTAGGGGGTGAACCAACGGAAGGAAGACCTTTCTCTCTGTCTCTCTCTCTCAATAACTATCTGTCAAAAAAAATTAAAATATTTAGAAAGGAGGAAGAAGGGTGGGAGCATGGGTGGAGGGGAGAGAGGGTAAGGTAGAAAGTATCACTATGCTCCTAAATCTATGTATATGAAATTTGTTCATCTTAAAAAATAAAAAAATTAAAAAATGTTTTCAAAATGATGAACTGGTAAATAGGTTATATCTCATCTATATGATGGGATATATGCAATTCATATTTAATAAAATTGAGAAATACTAATATAATATTTGGGGTAAGAAATAGAACAGAGCAAAAAAGTATAATCATTTTGCCTAAATAAACATGGAGAAAACTCACTGAATGTTAGCAAGTGCTGTCTCTACGTGATGGTAATTATTTTCTTTTTGCTTTTTTTAACTTTGAAAATTTCAACAATAAACATGCATTACTTTGAAAATAAAAAAATATCAACCTTTCTAGAACATCCTTGGAAAAAAAGTAACTCATGATAATCTAGGTCTACAAACTGTCTCAGAGTCTCTGCCTGTTTTCCAGAGCCCTTTTTGGCCTGAATCTACTCTGTCACAAAAATAATTTGTAAATTTACATTGTCATAAAAATAATTTATAAGCTGGCGCCGCGGCTCACTAGGTTAATCCTCCGCCTTGCGGCGCCGGCACACCAGGTTCTAGTCCCAGTTGGGGTGCCGGATTCTGTTCCGGTTGCCCCTCTTCCAGGCCAGCTCTCTGCTGTGGTCAGGGAGTGCAGTGGAGGATGGCCCAAGTGCTTGGGCCTTGCACCCCATGGGAGACCAGGAGAAGCACTTGGCTTCTGCCTTCGGATTAGCGCGGTGCACAGGCCGCAGCACGCCAGCTGTGGCGGCCATTGGAGGGTGAACCAATGACAAAGGAAGACCTTTCCCTCTGTCTCTCTCTCTCACTGTCCACTCTGCCTGTCAAAAAATAAAAAATAAAATAAGTAAAACAAAAAAATAAATTTTAAAAAATTTGAAAAATATAAAAATAATTTATAAATTTCACTTGCAAACAAGGATTATGTTGGGAGGTCTTGTAACAAAGAGGGTATCCCATTAATGAGCTGGCAGTGTGGCATAGTAGGTAAAGCCACCACCTGCAATGCCAGTAACCCATGTGGGCACCAGTTTGTGTATATTTTTGATACAGCTCCCTGCTGATGGCACAAGTGTTTGTGTTCCTGCCACCCACATGGCACATGGATGTAGCTCCTGGCTCCTGGCTTCAGTCTGGTCCAGTGCTGGCCATTGTGGCCATCTTGGGAGTGTGCCAGTGGATGGAAGATTTTCTCTCTTCTCTCTCTCTCTCTCTTTCTCCCTCTCTTTCTCTCTCTCCCCATCTCTCCCTCTCTTTCAATAAATAACTAAATCTCTTTTTTAAAGAAATCATGGATAACTGGAGTGTTGTTAAAATGGTTTGGGAATTGAAACACACAATAAGCTGCATTTTCATTGCAGACGACAGTGATTAAAAGTTATGCTTAGGGCTGGTTCTGTGGTGCAGTGGGCAAAGCGGCTGCCTGCAGTACCAGCATCCCATATGGGTGCCGGTTCGAGTTCTGGCTGTTCCACTTCCAATCCAGCTCTCTGCTATGGCCTGGGAAAGCAGTAGAAGATGGCCCAAGTCGTTGGGCCCCTGCACCCACATGGGAAGACATGGAGGAAGCTCCTGGATCCTGGCTTTGGATCAGTGCAGCTCCAGCCTTTGAGGCCAAGTGGGGAGTGAACTATCAGGTGGAAGATATCTCTCTCTCTCTCTCTCTCTCTCCCTCTCTCTCTCTTCCTCTGCATCTCCTTCACTCTGTGTAACTTTGAATTTCAAGTAAATAAAAAATCTTTAAAAATAGTTATGCTTATACACTTGTATAATCTCACAAAAATATGTATGTGTTGCCAAAGTATCAAGTTTATTAGATAGCTATTCAGGAATGATATCTAAAATTTGTAAATAGTCATAAGGAACAGTAAAATCATTTCTCTGTGCAAAATATTTTCTTTTGTATCATAAAAAAACTAATGAAGTGGTGAAGCAGTTGGGAAAGACTATCAGGATGATTTACTCCAGGGGTCCTCACCATGCAGAGCCTGGAATACTTCACATTTCATACAAAATATCACATGCAATTGAATCTGTTCTTTATTTTCTATGAAATTCCCCCAAATATCTAACCTTAAAAGCATCAGAGTTATTGATGTCTGTGTTGCACAAATGGAGGCACGAATGTTCCAACAACGCAGGGACTTGCACATGGTCTCTCACCTGCAGACAAGCTGTTTTCAGTTGTACCAAGGCTGCTGTCTCCTTCTTACCTAAGATTGAGGTTTATGCAACTCCGGTTTTACCCTCCTGGTCATAGTGTGTCCCCCAGTCTGCATCATTATCTGATTATTTGAGGGGTTTTTTTTTCCTTTTTATGACTATGTGTTAATATCTAGAAGCAGTGAGGAACATTTTACCACTTGGGCATGACCCTGAGCACAGACACTCAGAATACTATATGATCAACAAATCTGCGTTTGAGTTTTCTATATGGAAGCAATTCTATGAGCCATTTTATTTAGCTATTCTCTTGTATTATGTGTTTTATAAGACCACTTTATGACTGGGTCAGGATACTTCTTGCCTTAATACATGATTATAGTAAGCAGAGTATAAGGTGAGTTTTCAGCATTAATGTTCAGAATATAGAGCTTTTTAAATATAAACACATTTATGCACATTTTTATTTAGGATTGTTTTTGCATTTTATGAACTTTTTTCTGGTGTTACAGAGCATTGTCATATACCCCTTGTGCTGTTTCTCCTATTCTTAGTCTCTTACTTTAGTATAGTCCATTTTTGTAATTAATGAACTCATTCATACAATAATTACATTAGTGATGTCACTAAACTTCATGCCTTATTCATACCTCTTAATTTTAACCTTACATCCTTTATCTGTATTAAGACCTCCCCTAGGATAATACATTGAATTTAACTGATGTGTTTTCTTAGGTTTCTCTTCTTTGATATCAACTAGAGTATATTACTATGGCTGTTACCTCTGCATGCTTGCCTGCCTTCCTCTCTCTCTCTCTTTTTTAAAGATTTATTTATTTATTTGAAAGGCAAATTTACACACAGAGAGAAGGAGAGACAGAGAGAGAGAGGTCTTCCATCTGCTGGTTCACTCCCCAATTGGCCACAATGGCTGGAGCTGCACTGATCCAAAGCCAGGAGCCAGGAGCTTCTTTTGGGTCTCCCATGTGGTTGCAGAGGCCCAAGGACTTAGACCGTCTTCTTCTTCTTCTTTTTTTTTTTTTTTTTTGACAGGCAGAGTGGACAGTGAGAGAGACAGAGAGAAAGGTCCTCCTTTCTGCCATTGGTTCACCCTCCAATGGCCGCTGCGGCCGGCGCATCGTGCTGATCCGAAGCCAGGAGCCAGGTGCTTCTCCTGGTCTCCCATGCGGGTGCAGGGCCCAAGGACTTGGGCTATCCTCCACTGCCTTCCCAGGCCATAGCAGAGAGCTGGCCTGGAAGAGTGGCAACCGGGATAGAATCCGGCGCCCCAACCAGGACTAGAACCCGTTATGCCGGCGCCGCAAGGCAGAGGATTAGCCTGTTAAGCCACGGTGCTGGCCTTAGACTGTCTTCTAATGCTTTCCTTGGCCATAGCAGAGTTGGACTGGAAGTGGAGCAGCTGGGACTTGAACCTGCGCCCCTATGGGATGCCAGCATTGCTGGTAGTGGCTTTACCCACAATGCCACAGCACTGGCTCCACCTTCATTTCTCTTTCTCTGTCCATCTCTCTCACCCTCTCTTTCATATTCATAGAGATAGAGAAGAGCTTTTCTCTGACAAAATGCCTGAAACAGCAGATTCTTGGTCAGATCAAAGCTGGGAGCTAGGAACCAACTCATATCTCCTGATTGGGTAACAGGGATCCAATTTCATTTTTTTTCTTTAAAATGTTTATTTATTTAGTTATTTATTTTTAGTTTTCAACAGGTTCAATATAGTTCACAGATAGTTTTTTTTTTAAAGATTTTATTTATTTGACAGGTAGAGTTACAGACAGTGAGAGAATCAGAGAGAAAGGTCTTCCTTTTCCATTGTTTCACTCCCCAAATGGCCGCCATGGCCAGAACTATGCCGATCCGAAGCCAGGAGCCAGGTGCCTCCTCCTGGTCTCCCATGTGGGTGCAGGGCCCAAGCACTTGGGTCATCCTCCACTGCCTTCCCGGGCCATGGCAGAGAGCTGGACTGGAAGAGGAGTGACCGAGGCTAGAACCTGGCACCCATATGGGATGCTGGTGCCACAGGCAGAGGATAAACCCAGTGAGCCATGGAGCCAGCCCCCACAGATACTGTTTTAAGAGTCCTCAAGGAAAGGAGAAAATTCTAGGCATCCTAATGGGAGCAAAGGGTGACGTGAGGATCAGAGGTGCTGACCCTGTGCTTCTCCCATCGCCCATCCCCACTCTCCTGACTCGGGTCGGCCTAGGAGCCACCGGCTGCCACCCGTCATGCAACTCCGTGTTCATGCCCTGGGCCTACTTGAGGAGTGTTCGCTGCCCACCCTCCCCACTCAGAAAACCTCTGGTCTGCTCTTCTCCTCCAGGCTGTTGGTTTCTTTCCTCCTTGCCATCTGCAGCCTTCCAGGACTGACCCGTGCCTTTCTCAGTATCCACCTAGAGTCTCAGCCTTCCCCTCCCACTCCTTTTGGGGGTCAGCTCTGGACTGAAAGCTGCTCCAACTCGGTTCAATTCTGTCTTCTGCACCCTGGTGCATCCTGCTTGGATCCATCCAGCTTTGCCCTCCACTGCCTCAACCCAGAGCACAGATTACCAGTTACTGAGGGGAGGACTCCCCACTAGAAAGTGCCTACTGAACTGGAGCACAGGCTCCTGTAAGACAAAGACCTGAGACCCAGGGAGGGGAGCTTGGGGTTCAGGAATGTGCTGCCCACCTCTGGCCCTTCAGATGGACACTGCACATCTTTACACCCCTGCAGAACAGCTTCCCCCAGATGACCTCATGGGGGGGCAGAGCCTCTGTGCTCCCCTTTGCTTCCATCTTCACCTGACTTCCACCCACCTCCACCCCTACTCTCTAGCTGCCTTCCTTTCAACTCTGATTACCTCTCCCTCAAAGAGCTTTTTTTTCCCCTAAGATTTATCTACTTATTTGAAAGTCAGAGAGGGAGGGGGAGAGAGATGTGAGCTCTTCCATCCACTGGTTCCCTCCTTAGTTGCTGCAATGGCCAGGTCAAAACCTGGAGCCAGGAGCTTCTTCCAGTTCACCCATGCAGATATCAGGGGCCCAAACCCTTCAGCCTTCTTCCAGTGCTTTTTGAACAGCCATTAGCACAGAGCCGGGTTGGAGACACAGGAGTCCTGACAGGGTATATGGACCACAGAAGTCAGCACTTGGGGGAGAATTATGGCTACATGCAGAGTGGCTGGAGACATATGAGCATTGGCACGAGATGCAGGCATGATAGACTTAAAGAAAGACGTGCTGTACACAAAACGGATGGAGACGCAAGGAGCTGGTATATACTAAAGAAACAAGGAACATAAGCTTTAAAGAGGTGGTTTGGGTGATAGAGACTGACAAAAAGACAAGAACGGACATGGGTGGGCCGGTGCCGTGGCTCACTTGGTTAATCTTCTGCCTGCAGCACTGGCATCCCATATGGGCACCAGGTTCTAGTCCTGGCTGCTCCTCTTCCAGTCCAGCTCTTTGCTGTGGCCCGGGAAGGCAGTGGAGGATGACCCAGATGCTTCGGCCTCTGCACCCACATGGGAAACCAGGAGGAAGCACCTAGCTCTTGGCTTCGGATCAGCATAGTTCTGGCCATAGCAGTCATTTGGGGGGTGAATCAACAGTAGGAAGATCTTTCTCTTTGACTCTCTCTCTCACTGTCTAACTCTGTCAAAAAAAAAAAATGGACATGTGTTCCAGTCACACGAGATGCTGTAGCTGCAGGTAACATATGGGTTCTAGAAACAAGATTAGAGGTATGCATAGCTACAGGCACATGGGACTGTATACACAAGGAAGCAGAGAGGGCCCATTAGTACCTGATTTGGAAACACAGCAAGGAATCCAGGGCCTAAAATATCAATTGCCACAGCAGGTGGAGACCTGCTTAGAGAAAATTTATAGCCTCAAATAACTTTGTGAGAAGACTGAGAACCAGTCACAGTGGCTCCCTTCTTAAGAACTAAAATGAACCATGAAGTAGAATATTTTACAATACAATAGAGGAAAGCAAATATTTTACAATACAATAAAATTGAGGAAAGCAAAAGTAGAGGCAAGTTTCAATTACCTATAGTAAAACCACATAACAGAAATAAGGAGAAAATTTGTTCTTAAAGATTTATTTGAGAGGTGGAGTTAGAGAGTGGGGCCAGTGCTATGGTGCAGTGAGTTAAAGCCCTGGCCTGAAGTGCCGGCATCCCATATGGGCAATTAGTTCTAGTGCCAGCTGCTTCACTTCTAATCCAGCTCTCTGTAATGGCCTGGGAAAGCAGTAGAAGATGGTCCAAGTCCTTGGGCCCCTGCACCCACATGGGGACTTTGAAGAATCTCCTGGCTCTTGGCTTTGGATTGGCACAACTCTGGCAGTTGCAACCATCTGGGGAGTGAACCATCAGATGGAAGACCTCTCTCTCTGTCTCAACCTCTTTCTGTAACTGTCTTTCAAATAAATAAAATAAATATTTAAATAAAAAAAGGAGAGTGAAAAGTGAGTGAGAGAGAGAGAATCTTCCATCCCCTGATTCACTCCCTAGTGGTCAAGATGGCCAGATCTGGGACTATCCAAAGCCAGGAGCCAGGAGTTTCCTCTGGATCTCTCACGTGAGTGCATAAGCTCAAGCACTTAGTCCATCTTCTGTTATTTTCCCAGGCATATTATCAGGGAGCTGTTTTGGAAATGGAGCAGCCAAAACTTGAATCAGTGCCTATTTGGGGTGCCAGTGCCACATGCAGCAGTTTTACCCACTGTGGAACAATGCTGCACCCGGAGAAAGGGGTTTTTAAAGCCCAACAACAAAATTAATGAACCAGTAAAAATCATTGAGAAAAAGAAAGAAATGTCACACAAGTAACCAATTTCAGGAATCCAAACAACATCATTCTTCACAAAATTTATAAACCTTAATGAGATAGTAGGAGGATTTTGTGAAATAGGAGTAAGATTTTTTTTTTTTTTTGCCAGACAGACTTAGACAGTGAGAGAGAGACACAGACAGAGTGTTATAGACAGTGAGAGAGAGACAGAGAGAAAGGTCTTCCTTCTGTTGGTTCACTCTCCTAATGCCCGCTATGGCCAGTGCTACCCCGATCCAAAGCCAGGAGCCGGGTACTTCCTCCTGGTCTCCCATGCAGGTGCAGGGCCCAAGCACTTGGGCCATCCTCCACTGCCTTCCTGGGCCACAGCAGAGAGCTGGACTGGAAGAGGAGCAACCGGGACTAACATAAACAATCAGGGTGTTACTATGTACCCATAAAAAATAGGGAACAATATTAAAGGACAACGTATAGACTAGGAAATGAGTATCTGTTAAAGAAATAAGACAAAGATTGATTTATGGGCTGGCATCATGGCTCACTAGGCTAATCCTCCACCTGCAGCACAGGCATCCCGGGTTCTAGTCCTGATTGGGGCGCCGGATTCTGTCCCAGTTGCTCCTCTTCCAGTCCAGCTCTCTGCTGTGGCCCAGGAAGGCAGTGGAGGATGGCCCAAGTCCTTGGGCCTTGCATCTGCATGGGAGACCAGGAGAAGCACCTGGCTCCTGGCTTTGGATCGGCACAGCGCGCCGGCCATGGCAGCCATTTGGGGGTGAACCAATGGAAGGAAGGCCTTTCTCTCTGTCTCTCTCTCTCACTGTGTAACTCTGCCTGTCAAAAAAAAATTTATTCATGTAATATCTTCAGATATTCTTCACATGATGTTCAACAAACGACATAACAGGAACATAAACCAAGAATACAAAGCAAAGGCCCAAAATCTAGTAAATAGTCCGTCAGTTGTAACTCAGGTGAAGATTATTGCAAGCTTCAACGTTTGAACAGGATCATGGAGCAGGGAGAGAAGGAGAGACCCCAGGGGATGAGATCATCAGGGAGGCGACAGTGGCCCCTGCTGTTAGGAAGGTGAAGCTGCAAAAGACAAGCCTTCCCCGCACTCCCTCCACCCAGCACCTCAAGGGGCCGCCCTCATGCTAGGGGCGATTCTGATTGGAAGCGGCTTCTCGGACGTCGTGGGCGCTCAAGGTCCGTCTGAACAAACTGTCCAATCAGGGAAGCAGCACAGCCGCGCGTGGCATCTTAATTTCTGGCGCTGCAGTACCCGGCTTCCTGGTTCTCCCCTGAGGGGGCTCCAGGGGGCTCAGCAGGTGCTGCTGTTTGCGTTTCCCGCACCGCAGGAGCCCTCAGGAGGACGCTAGGACCCCCGGGAGCTGGAAGGCGGTGAGGATGTGAGGCATCCCCCGAGGCCCCGGGTGTGGGTGGCCGGCCATGGGGACCACGGGGTGGTGTGCGGTCCCCGCCTGCAGCGACTTTGAACCCTGGGGCGTCAGCTTCCCAAACTCTGTGTGGTGAGGATGGCGGAGCTCTCAGGGAGAACTTGAACTTCCCGTATGACCCGATTCCTTGAGGGAGGCGGCGGATCTCAAGCAGTGCTCTCGGCGTAGGGGTCTGGGTCGGTTTTCTTGTTGCTAATAGCGCGACAGACAGGCTCGGTGGGTGACAATGAAGCCGTATTATTGACCTCACGGTTTTGGTGCAGGGTCGAGGGGCAGCGTCCGGTGATGGTCTTCTTGTTGGCAGAGGCCTGGGGTGGCACGGAGACCAGTGGACAAACGGAGGAGTGCAGAGGAGGCCAATCCAAAGTGGTCTCTGTAGGGGACCCCTAGGGATAAGCCATCAATCCATGAACACCTGAATGCGTTTACCCTGATACTTTCTGGAGGGCCCCACCTGTTCTCACTGCTGAATTCCTCATCACTGGATTAACTGTGCCCAGGAGTTACAAAAGGGGTAAACCATGTTTAATAGACAGCATGCAGGCTGGCAGGAGGTCCCTAAATTTCCAGATCTCCTCCCACCTAGTTTTGAGATTTAGCCCTTCTGCCCCTCATGTGGAAGAAGGCGCCCATTCTTAGGGCTTTCAAGGGAAAGAAGGAAGGGCTTAAAGCTTTCCTTCCTACCAGGATGACCTATTTTTTTTTTTTCTTGCTTGCAAGCTCATCAGATTTTCCTGAATCACGAACATGCATTATTGCTTGACTATTACCAAGAAAAAAAATCTCACAAGTTGTCACGTGACATGCTAGAAAGGACCTCTGTGTGTTAAATGTCTCGCGTGTACTTCTGGTGTCATGTCAGGGATTTTGTGCTTCAAAAAATGTTCCCAAGGTCATATGTTTATCTACTCTTTTTAAACAATTCATAGTGAACAACATTTTCAATTCAGGAGAGCCAAAGAGTTATCTTGTAGGTTTTTTTTTTTTTTTTTTTTTTTTTTTTTAGAATAAGCTGGCCGGCGCCGTGGCTTAACAGGCTAATCCTCCGCCTTGCGGCGCTGGCACACCGGGTTCTAGTCCCGGTTGGGGCGCTGGATTCTATCACAGTTGCCCCTCTTCCAGGCCAGCTCTCTGCTATGGCCCGGGAAGGCAGTGGAGGATGGCCCAAGTCCTTGGGCCCTGCACCCGCATGGGAGACCAGGAGAAGCACCTGGCTCCTGGCTTCGGATCAGCGAGATGTGCCGGCCGCAGCGGCCATTGGAGGGTGAACCAACGACAAAAAGGAGGACCTTTCTCTCTGTCTCTCTCACTGTCCACTCTGCCTGTCAAAAAAAAAAAAAAGAATAAGCTAAGAAAAATCCCATAGTACTTATAATATACAAATGAACTATACTATTAGATAATAAATTAAATGTTATATTTTTATGAAGATAAATGCCTAGTAATAAAAAAATTTTAAGTTTATCAGTTTACAGAATTTCACTTTTGGAAGAGAACCTTCAGCATCAGCCAGTTTCATTCAAATTGTATATTTTTTTCACTTTTAAGCACTCTCTGGTATTATTAAGATTTCTTCTCTAAACATACACATTAATGGAATTATCTTAAACTACATTATTAATTACTTAAGTACATTAATATAACATGAAAACAATTCTTATTACCTGATACTGAGTATAGTTATCAGAAGTATTAAGATGTTGTCACAAATTTAAAACAGAAAATTGTTTTGTCTCTGAAGTGATTTTTCAGCAATAATGAATAATGGAAATCTATAAGAGATGTTTGGATAACATTTGCCTCATAGGCAATTCATAGAAATAGGTATTTATCTCTGGTTGTAGGCTTAATTTTGAAGTTATTTTATGGCAATTGTGGTAGTACAAATGACCACAAACCAAATAATAAAATAATTGATATCCCTATAATTTGAGAAAACTGATAGCTTCTCTGTTAATGTACCAAACAGAATTTTTCTGTACTGATTTATTAGAAACATTTCAAAAATATTTCTTTCAATTTGCGGGGAGGGGGGGTAAAGTAATGAAAAAAATCAAACTTTCTGAAAATTAAAGTATTTGCATTTAATTTGTTCATTTTCTGCCTCATCACCAATGTAGTTCTTTAATTGGATGGAAAACAGTAGATTCAGAATGTTAACATTTGTTGATCACTAATAACAGAGTAGGGGCAGTGAAGCATTCTTAGCCCAATAAAACTTACAAGATTTCAGTGGTGGAGAAATCAGAGCTCTTTCTGAATTTTGTTAGGGAAACATGTTCTCATTTTATGTGGAGCTGTCCACTTTTGATATTTTTATTTTAATATACATTTTATAGTTTCAGGAGAACTCAGCACTAGGAATGTCTACCTTATTTTGGGGGGAAAAATTGGACTAATTTTTAAGAATGGGGCATCAATATTGTTTCCTTTTCTCAGTTTTGAATATATTGTATCACTTTGTGAAAAACACCTTGCCAGTGTGCTTTTTATTTAGTTTCACTTTTTAAGTGCAAACTTGAAAGTTTTGCTTATAAACAGTGAACTTTGTGGTTTCCATATGATTGACAGAGCTTTTACCCAGTTATCTTCATTGTATGACAATAAATCTATTCAATAAAGATTAATAAATGCATTAAAAGTGCAAATAATCACTATGGTATGCTTACTTGTTTTATTTATGATGATGTATTGATCATCTCCTCTGTCAGGTACTGTGCTAGGTATGTCTATTGGAAAATATAATTTCATTTCTCAAAAAGTCAAGCAATTTAAAATCCTTCTGCAATTATGAAGACATCCTCTGATAACTTACTGATTCAATTCTTAGTGTCAAAGTCAAGAAACCAATTATCTGTTTGACTTGGAGATATTAGGTCCCTGAAGTACTAGAAAGAAAATTATTTAGTGCCTTTCAGCTAGTGAAATGATGATTGGTGGGTTTGTTTGTTGAAAAAATGAGAGGAAGAGCACACATTAGCTGTTAGGTTGTATCTAGTTTACAGTGGAGGTAGTCATTTCAGTCTTTGGAATTAATTCTAGAATTTAATAATAACTTTAACTTTGCATAAGAGGTGGTTAGTAAGAAATTTATTTACCTTATTATATAAACACAAGACTATGTTTTAACACCTTCTTTCCCAGCCAAAATGCTCATTCTAATACAAAAAGGGAAACTATTCAATACAGTGTCTCCTTTTGGAGGCTTCCTACAAGTGAAGGCAGATTTGTGCCACTTTATATGACCTTTGCTTGTGTCATGTTTCTTTATATACTTTTCCAATAAATAGTACTCTAGATTTACTGCCTTGGACTTGCAACTATGCCAACTGAGATAACTAAAATGATCATAGTGTTTCAGAAAGAGGAAGTGTACTTAAGATTTTATTCATTAAAATATGAAAGGCTTCTATAAAATGCACTGAAATAAATGCTAGTAATTTCTTGTTAAAAATAAAGTATTAAGTAAAAAATAATTGTATGTAATGAACTTAGCACAGTGCCTGCAACAGCTCTCGGTGCACTGTATTCGTTTTCTTTTTACGATTTTATTTAAGGTATGCAAATGTCATGTATTTCATATATACAGATTTAGCAACATAATAATACTTCCCACTCAACTCTCCCTCATCCCCCATGCTCCCTCCCT
This sequence comes from Lepus europaeus, assembly GCF_033115175.1. Lineage (NCBI taxonomy): Eukaryota > Metazoa > Chordata > Mammalia > Lagomorpha > Leporidae > Lepus > Lepus europaeus. The sequence goes on along the minus strand of NC_084840.1, from coordinate 78,956,917 downwards.
TCTTCCTCCTCCCTCTGCTATTCCCACTCTTAATTTTTACAAAATCTATTGTCAGTTTATTTTATACTCATAAGATTAACCCTACACTAAGTAAAGGGTCCAACAGGTAGTATGTAGAAAAAATACTGTTCTTTAACAGTAGACACAAGGGCTGTGAATGATCACTGAAACTCAAAATGTCAACTTCACTCCTATACATAACATTTTAAGTACTCTATTAGTTACCATAGATCAGGGAAAACATATGATACCTGTCCTTTTGGGACTGGTTTATTTCACTAAGTATAATGGTTGTCAGTTATATGCATTTTGTTGCAAAAGATAAGATTTATTTCTTTTTTGTCACTGAGTTGTAGTTCATAGTGTATATATACCATAATTTTTATCCAGTCTTCAGTTGATGGACATTTGGGTTGATCCATATCCTAGCTATTGTGAATTGAGCTGTATTGAACATGGGAGTACAGATAACTCTTTCCTCTGCTGATTTCATTTTGTTCGAGTAAATTCCCAGGAGTGGGATTGCTAGGTCATATGGTATAGAAAAAGGTTTTAATATGTGAAGTATTAGAACTGAGGAGACTGAATGAAAAACTTTGTTGAGGAAGTGATGAGGCTTGCAAACAACACAGAGACACTGAAGTCCACTAGAGAGGGAGGAACAAAGCATGTTGCCCACTGCCACTGCCAATGCTCCATCCCCAGGGGATGCCATCTTGAAAAAAAGAGGTAAGCAGAAAACACCAAGAACCCACCACTGCTGCTGATGGACTGCCCTAACTATGAGAGAATTCCAGTCCTCACTGACTTTAAATCAAGCCCTGAGAGATGACTGGGTTTTGAGCAACTTCCTTGCTTCAAAAACAAAACCCACATTGCCAGACCCAAGCTATTTTTGAAAAGCTATTGTACTACACCTGCCTTGGATGAAGCAAGCAGCCCCTTTGCTACCAGAAGTCTCCAGAAACAGCATGGGCATTTTTCATAGTAGAGAGCAGCCCCTGTGAATCCTGCAACTGCAAGAGCTCTGGAGCTATACTTGCTTGCTCTATATGATATAGAGAAATTCCCATGGCCTCTTATGGCTAGTAACCAGTAGCATCTCATACACAATTCCAGAGTACCAGAACTAAGGGGGCCTCTTCTGAAACTTTTACCACATGGTGCTGGAAGGCAAGACAGTGCATCACTTTTGCATGCCTTGTAGGCACAAAGGAAAGTTCTCTCCACTATCTGAAACTCTAGGATTGTTGCTGCTGGTGTTATAAACCCTGGAAATTCACTCATCTGTGGGAGTTAGACAGTCCTACCTATCTTCATATGCTTCAGGCTGGAATTCAATCCCTGGAATAATTGGCAGTCAACTTGAGAGAACTGTATCCTGTAGCTCTAGGGCTGTCACTCTGTGTACTATATTTCAGAGAGTCATGTAAATACACCTGTACCCTAGGGCATGGAGCCTATAAGCATTCCAGTGCTCCAGACCCAGACCTGCTGATGCACAACCCTCATCATAAACTGCATTCACCCTGTAGGACTCAGGGAATGTCTCCTTAATATTTCCCAGACTTGGGACTTAAACTCATGATGCTAAATTTCTGGGTATTAGTCAGGCTAACATATCAGGACCTGGGGAATGTCTTATCCACATAGTATAGTAAAAGGGCCATAATTTTTGCTGCCACAAGCAACAGAAATACTATTTGCCTGATAGAAAAAGGTAGCATGACCAGAAATGTGGATACAGACATCAAAAACCCCAGTATGACTGAAAACTCTCTAGGGACTAAGGACCTATGGAAGTTCATGCCACTTCAAAGTCACACTATAACATTCACAAAAGGCTGAAGAACAGAGACCTGTGGCACATGTAGACAATGCTGACACTGATTACTAATGAAGAAAACAAGTCTCAAAAACTTCAAAAGATTGAAATCCTACCATGTACCTTCTCAAACTGAGAGTAATCAAACTAGACATCAATAATAAAAAATAAAAAAGGCAATGGAATGTTCACAGGTACATGAGAATTAAACAACATTATGACCAATGTATCATTTGAAAAAATTAAAAGGAGGTCAGAAAATTTCTTAAAACAAGTGAACATGAAAACACAACATACTGGCTGGTGCTTCGGCTCACTAGGCTAATCTTCCACCTTCGGCACTGGCAGCCTGGGTTCTAGTCCAAGTTGGGGCGCTGGTTCTGTCCCGGTTGCTCCTCTTCCAGTCCAGCTCTCTGCTGTGGCTCAGGAAGGCAGTGGAGGATGGCCCAAGTGCTTGGGCCCTGCACCCACATGGGAGACCAGGAGGAAGCACCTGAGCTGGTTGTAGTGGTCATTTGGGGGGTGAACCAATGGAAGGAAGACCTTTCCCTCTGTCTCTCTCACTGTCTAATTCTGCCTGTCAAAAAACACTAACAACATATCAAACCTCAGAATGTAGCAAAAGCAGTATTCAGAGGAAATTTTATAGTGACAAGTGCTTACATTAAAATTTGAAAGATCTTAAATAAATGGTCTGATGATGCATCTCAGAAACCCAGAAAAAGAAAAACAAGCCACAGCAAAAATTAGCAGGACACAAGAAAAAACAAATATTAGAACAGTCATAAATGAAGTTGAAACTAAAAGAATATTAGAGATATAAAACCGATAACTGGTTCTTTAAGAAGATAAACAAAATAGAAAAACCTTTATCCAGAGTAACAAAAGAAAGAAAAATAACTTCAATAAATAAAATTTGAGAAGAAAATTAGATATTACAATTGATACCACAGAATATGATGGGTCACAAAAAGCTGCTATGGGCTGGCGCCGTGGCTCACTAGGCTAATCCTCCACCTGTGGCATCGGCACTCCAGATTCTAGTCCTGGTTGGGGCGCCAGATTCTGTCCCACCTGCTTCTCTTCCAGTCCAGCTCTCTGCTGTGGCCTGGGAAGGCAGTGGAGGATGGCCCAAGTGCTTGGGCCCTGTACCCGCATGGGAGACCAGGAGGAAGGACCTGGCTCCTGGCTTTGGATAGGCTCAGCACACTGACCATGGGGGCCATTTGGGGGGGGTGAACTAATGGAAGTAAGACCTCTCTCTGTCTCTCTCTCACTGTCTAACTCTGCCTGTCCAAAAAAAAAAAAAAAAAGCTGCTATGAACAACTGTGTGTAAACAAGTTGAAAATCCTCAAGGAAATGGATAAATTCCTGAATATGTATAACATACCAAGATTAAACACAGGAGATATAGAAAATATAAACAGGCCATAGGAAGAAATACTACTGAAGTATTAATTAATAAAAGTTTCCCATTAAAGAAATCCCTAAATTCTATAAAAAATTTAAAAGGGGAATAACTCTAATACTCTTCAAATTATTTCAAAATATTTTAAAGAATACAAAACTGTAAGGTGCCAGCACTGTGGCAGGAGCGAGTAAAGCCATGGCCTGAGTGCCAGGATCCCACATGGGCACCAGTTTGAAGTCTGACTGCTGCACTTCAGATCTAGCCCTCAGCTAATGGCCTGGGAAAGCAGCAGAAGATGGCCCAAGTCCTTGGACACCTGTACCCATGTGGGAAACTTAGAAGAAGCTCCTGGCTCCTGTCTTTGTATTGGATCAGTTCTCGCCATTGCAGCCATTTGGGAAGTGAACCAATGGATGGAAGACTCTCTTGCTCACTCTCACTTTCACTATTGATCTTACCCTCTCCCTATGCCTCTCTGTAACTTCCTTTCAAGAAAATAAATATTTTTAAAAAGAAAACTATAAAATACTTTTCACCAAGCTGACATTACCAATACCAAAACCAAAGACACAACACAAAAAATAAAACTACAGACCAGTATGCTTGATAAACATAAATGCAGAAGTTTTCAACAAAACACTAGCAAACCAAATCCAAAACTACACCAGTGATTATACATAACAGTAAGTTTGATTTCATCTAAAGATGCAAGGGTGATTCAACATTTGCAAATCAACAAACCTCATAAATCACATCAACAGAATGAGGGAAAAAATCATGTGATCATTTTAACTGACACAGAAGGCAATGGATAAAATCGAATATCTCTATAATTAAAAAAAATCCTCTACAAATTAGGTTAAAAGGAACATATCTCAAAATTATAAAGCCTTTATAAGACAGCTACTTTTATACTGAAAAGTATAAAGCAGAAATCACTTCCTTTCAGATATGGATCAAGAGAAAAATGTCCACTTTTCACCAGTCTCATTAAATATATTGTTGGAAGTACTAGCAAGGGCATTTTGGGAGGGAAAAGAAATAAGGTAATTAAAATTGGAAAGTAGGAAGTCAAAATAGCCATATTTGGGACCAGCTCCATGGCATAGTGGGTAAAGCCACCACCTGCAGCATGAGCATCCCAGATGGTCACCAGTTGGATTCTTGAATGCTCCACTCAAGATCCACCTCTCTACAGATGCAACTGGGAAAGCAGCAGAGGATGGACCAAGTGTTTGGGCCCCTGCATCCATGTTCGAGACCTGGATAAATCTCTAGCTCCTGGCTTCAGCCTGACCCAGGCCTGGTTGTTGCAGCCATTTGGGGAGTGAACAAATAGATGGAATATTTCTCTTTCTATGCCTTACCCTCTATGTAATTGCCTTTCAAATAAATAAATAAACTTTTAAAATCAACATTTGCAGATTACATGATGTTGTACCTGGATGAAAATTAAGCACTACACCAAAAAGCTGTTAGAACTTATAAATCAGTTCAGTGAAATCACAGTTACAATGTGAGCAAACCAAAACAGTAGGATTTTTATGTACCAACAATGATCTCACTGAAAGAGACATCAGATTTGAAATCCCATTAACAATAGTCACAAACACAATCCAATATTTAGAAATAAATTTAACCAAAGAAATGAAATATCTCTAAAATAAAATTTATAAAATATTGATGAAAGAAATCATCAAGATGGCTGGCAGCGCGGCACACTAGGCTAATACTCCACCTGCGGCGCCGGCAGCCCAGTCCTTGTTGGGGTGCCGGGTTCCATCCTGGTTGCTCTTCTTCCAGTCCAGCTCTCTGTTGTGGCCCAGGGAGGCAGTGTAGGATGGCCCAAGTGCTTGGGCCCTGTGCCTGTATGGGAGACCAGGAGGAAGCACCTGGCTCCTGGCTTCAGATTGGCACAGAGTGCCAGCCATAGCAGCCATTTCATGGGTGAACCAATGGAAGGAAGACCTCTCTGTTTCTCTCTCTCACTGTCTAACTCTGCCTGTCAAAAAAAAAAGAAATAATCAAGGACATAAAAATGTGAAGCTATTTCTTGCTCATGGATTGTAAGATTTATTATTGTTAAGAATCTATAGCATCTTAAGTATACATTCAATTCAGTCCCTGTCATTATACCAATGATATTCTTTATAGAAGTAGAAAAACAATCCAAAAATATGTATGAAAAAAATACCCAGAAAAGCCAAAGTAAACTTGAGCAAAAAAGCAAAAACAAAAACAAATACATGCTGGATAGACACAGAAAGACAAATACCACAGGTTCTCTTTTATATGTGGGAGCTAAAATTGCAAAAGAGAAATGCCTGTATCAGTTTTGATGAAAACACAATGTTTTGTCAAACTTCATTTTAAATCTTTGTCAAACAAGCTGATAGGAATTATGTACTACTGTAGATTTTTTTTAAAATAACACTTGAAGATATTACAAAGATTAGTCCTTCCTTGTTTCATTTATCTTATGGGTATTCATTTTCTAGTCTGTGTCCTTTAAAATTGTTTCCTATTTCCTCACAGCAAAAGATCACAGGAAGCTCAATTTCTCTTTGACATAGAATTAAACTCTGATGCTCTGTTAAAGCAATGTGTTAAAGTAATCTATTATGTTCTCTTGATGTCTGTTAAATTCTAATTGTTCAAAAACAGCTGAATTTTTATTAAGAGCTATGGGTTATTGAAATATGTGCTTATTTTCAAAGATTTGAATAATCACCTGTAACAATGATCAAATTTGGTCTATATTATGTCATGATTTTAAAGAATCTTATTTCAACCAGATATTTTGGATTTTGAGCCTTCTTGTCATTCTTGACAGGCATTCAAAAAATCAAAGTTTCAAACAATCTGGTCTCTCAAATTTCCAGTAAATCCTGGACTTTGGTTTTTCCAGTTTGGGCCCAACTGAAAAAATCGAAGGACCTATGTCTCTCATCTTATAGAGACACCGACTAATCAGGCTATTTGGATTATATTAGAAGTACTGTCAAGATGTGACGTGGTACCAACTTTTAAGTTTCTATAATGGAAAATGCTATTAATACAAATGTTTGAGAATTAAAAAGTCTAATGATCTTGTGATACTAGACATGATAGTTATCTTAATGAGAAAGCCCCAGAGGCCTAAAGGGTATTTATACTTGTAAAATCCTACAGGTGCTTTCAAAAATACTGTGAAGTAAGCAAGTGCCTCTTGTTGGTTGATGAGTTTATAATTTTAAACATGGCGACAAAGTCTTTTGTCATCCACAGTTATATATGATGTGCTGCTCATAAAACTAAAGTGTTGTTGGTTCTGTGTGTAGCTGTCCTCCTATAGGTTCCTATGGACTTTTTCCAGCCACTTCTACTGTATTCAGTACTTTGGGATGGCTCTGTAAACAGATGAAGCCAATAATGTATTAACAGTACCAACTGAAAGTATGGTTAACTGAGGTTACTAAAAACAAAAAGCAATTCAAATCAATTGGCAATCTACAAAAAGAGTTAAAGATTTTAAAAGCTATTATTAAAATTGCTATATTGGTCTACTATGCTATGTTATATGTGTGTACATATTGTATGTCCACATGGGGAAATTTTATTAAGAGTTTTATTTTAAATGGCTTATAGATAAGATTGTCCATAAATTTAAGCTGCTAAAATCAATGAAAGATACATTTTAATTTGTGTGACCTGAATCTGTGTATCATATGTTTTAAACTTGTTGGTAGAAAGAAACTAAAAACATTTTATATGGTTGTGCTTAAGTTTACTGGTTAAACAAGCTACACCATGTTAGATATTTAAGAGGTGTTTTCAAATACATGATTCTTAAAATTTGTAGAAGGCATTGGACCTTCTGGTAAATGTTTTCTTAAGTTGTTATCTAATGGTTGAAACTGTTTGCTAAGTATTCATGTGATATTGCTATTGTCAGCAAGCGATCTAGGACTTGCTCCCTCATTTCTCTATTCTAAGCCCAACTTGTTCTTTCATTTCTCTATTCTCTTCAAGGTAGGAAACTAATTCTATTATGAAGGAATCTGTAGGACGCACAATTTAATCTTTAGACCTTATAAAAGAGATGGCTAACATTTTTCTGTAATAGCATAGCCAAAATAAGAACTTAAATAATAATCTCATACCTAGATTCACTTCGCCATCAGCAAAGTATACAGTAAGCAGAAAAAACCTCCCTTTCAGACAAAAGGGAAAGAAAGTTTTTAAGCGAGAATATAATTTTCCTCATGGGCATTGTCTACCTTAGAAAAACTACTACAGAACATGCCTGTGAATAGAGACTTGTAGTTCAGGCCACCGAAGATTAGAGATGGGACTTGAGCACTCCCTTGACTTGCATCCTCTGGTCTACTTTAACACAAACCAGGAGGAAAAGAAAGCTAGGCATCAGAAGCAATGGGTGGCAGGCCTATTAATGGCTGATCTGTACAGTGATCTGCCCTCAAGGAGACCCAACAGGCCAGTCCACTGCAGTGGCTTTCAATGTGGTAAGCATGGGCTTCAGCAGAAGTCAGCTTGTGAAGAGTCCTGGCAGCTCTGCCAAGAGTTGGATCACTGGAAATGGACCTGCCCTGGAGTCGAAGGATGCCCAGGTCAGAGCCACAGATCTTATTGGCTCTAAGCTGAAAAGCCCTTCACTCAGCCCAACTTCCAAAGTGACCACTGCAGCTGAGGGGATGGTTAAGTAGGGTCAGCAACATTGCAGGCAGAACTGTAAATTTCTTGTTAGAGATGCCCCCTGCCTTTACCTGGCCAGCTCTCCTCCCAGCCCAGCCAAGTAATGAAAGTCAACAGAGTGCCTTCCCCTAGGAGGTTCACACCTCCCTTAGGATATACCCCATGTGAAGAGATAGGTAGGTCTGGGCCTCTTAACTTACAAGGCCTAAAGCCCAACAGATTATTATCAAGCCCCTTCTATCAGGTTCTATTTGCCTCTCAATCAGAAAACTTAATTGTAGCTTAGACAGCACCTTTCTTAGCTCCTCTAATAATGACTCTATCCTTTGTTCTAGACCCTGTCTAGCTTACTTGGGCCTCATTCCTTCGTAAGCATAACCTCTACTCTACCACCAATGGCTCTACTCCCAACCTGTGTGTACTGATGGTCCTCTTCCCCACTTAATGCTGTATAATTGTTCAAACCTGGTAAATGCCACTCTTAGGATCATTGGTTACTATCCTCACTCTGTCTTTTATGACCTTGTCTAAATATGATCAGAGTCGGCAAACTTGGAAGGCTTCCATAGCCTTGGCAACTCATGACGACAGCCTAGGGTGGTTACTGGCGCCATAAACTAGAGTGTCAATTTGTTGGGTCAACAACAGGAGCCACTGTGCACTTGCTCCTCATGTGGGATCTCTGTCCTTAATGTGCTGTACATTTTGATTTAATGCTATAACTAGTACTCAAATAGTATGTTTCACTTTGTGTTTCTATGTGGGTGCAAACTGTTGAAATCTTTATACTAAATTGATCTTCTGTATATAAAGAGAATTGAAAATGAATCTTGATGCAAATGGAAGGGGAGAGGGAGCGGGAGAGGGGAGGGTTGCGGGTGGGAGGGAAGTTATGGGAGGGGGAAGCCATTGTAATCCATAAGCTGTACACTGGAAATTTATATTCATTAAATAAAAGTTAAAAAAAAAGAAAAATATAACAATGGGAAAAAAATTGTTTCCTATTTGTGTCTTCTTTGCACACAGCAATTCTGTTGATTATATATAGATAGATATCTCTTAAAATAATTTTAAATTTCTTCTTTATTAATTGAAAGACAGAGTTAGAGAGAGAGAGAGAGAGAGAGAGAGAGAGAGAAAGAATCTTCCATCTATTGCTTGAGAGAGAGAATCTTCCTCTACTGCTTCACTCCCCAAATGGCTGCAACAACTAAACTAGGCCAGGCCAGAGCAGCCAGAAACCAGGAACTTCTGGTCTCCCACATGGGTTCAGGGACCCAAGAACATGGGGCATCTTCCACAGCTTTCCCAGGCTGTTAGCAGGGAGCTGGATCAGAAGTGGAGGTACCAGGACTCAAACTGGTGCCCATATGGAATGCTGGCTTTGCAGGCAGTAGCTTTACATGATATGCCACAATGACAAGCCCTATATTGATCTTATACCTAGAAATCTGTGTCATTTCATTTTTCAATAAAGGTTGAGGCATCATAGTACCTGATTCAAAGCATATTACAAAGTTTCAGTAATAACATAAAATTGTCAAATAGATCAATTGTAGAAAATAAAGTGTCCAGAAATTACTTCATATACATTCAGGCAACTGATTTTTGACCAAAATTCCATAGAATATACATTAAAAAAGTGTAGTCTTTTCAATAAACAGTTCTTGCAAAACTAAAGTGTGTGTGTGTGTACGTGTGTGTGTATGGTATTAACCTCTCATTATATACAAGATCAACTCAAGGTGGATCAAAAACCTAAATTTTTTTTAAAATAGTAACCTCTTTTTTTAAAAAAAACATTTTTTAAATTGTTTTATTTAATGAATATAAATTTCCAAAGTACAGCTTATGTATTACAAAAGCTTCCCCCCCAACAACTTTCCCCCCACCCTCAACCCTCCCCTTTCCCACTCACTCTCCCCCCTTATATTCCCATCAAGATTCATTTTCAATTCTCTTTGTATACAGAAAATCAGTTTAGTATATATAAAGATTTCAACAGTTTGCCCTCACATAGCAACACAAAGTGAAAAAATACTGTTGGATTACTATAGAATTAATTTGAGATTTGAATCTCTGGCTCTGAACTTTCTGAAAGAAAATATAGGGGGAAACTCTTCAAATTATTTATGTAACACGATGACTTCTTGGATAAGATCTCAAAGA